>NC_139607.1:99854703-100526058 GCF_964270895.1 Podarcis filfolensis | reverse complement strand
AATCTTCCTTGCTGTACTATACTGTATTGTTTTAATTAGTGTTTTTATGGAGCAGTCAAGTAATTTCGTTGTCCCTGAGAGGGGGCAATGACAATAAAGATTATTATTATTATTATTATTATTATTATTATTATTATTATTATGTTTTCCAGGTGTGCAACAGCAAGAGAAACTGCCATTGTTCCTATGGATGGGCCCCTCCTTTCTGCTCCGGCAGAGGGTTCGGTGGGAGCATTGACAGTGGGCCACCTCCGAGTAACGTGAGTAAGTATCCATTGGGTTTGGTACTTTGGCCTCTTCGCTTTCAAGGGGCTTTCCTAGATCCAGTCACTAAAGGACATTCTTGCCTGTGGTTCAGCTATGGATCCCCCAGCTCTGCAGATTATTTCAGGACATGACAAAAGCTGGAAGTCGTGACTGCTTGCAGGTCTGAACGTATAAAATACTTTGTTCTTTCTCATTTTTGCCTGCAGTGGCTACCAGTCTCGTCGTTGTAACGGGCACCCTGGCTGCGTTGCTGTTCCTTGCTCTGGGTTTTGTTGCCACACTAAAGAGAATGCAATTGGGGGCTTGGTAAGTAAATGTTTCCTTCATGATAAAGCTGCCTGTGACAGTGTTGTTATATCTCAAGACAGCTGTTCATTGTTTTGCTGCAATGCTGGAACCATATTGAAGGGCTACTAACTTCTCTGTGGTTTTCATCAATAGGTTTGCTAGAGTGATCTGGAAAAGAATAGGATCAGGAGATACAGTAAGTTACTGAAAGCTCTTTTCTACAAATCCAGATTCTTATTACTGACCACAGAGGAGGAAGTCTGTGAATGTCGATGATCCACCAAGATTTCAAATATTTCCTTTAGAACATTGTCCTGCACAACATAGATCTTAAGGTCAAATCTGTTCTCTTTCAAACATTTTATATCCGTTCCACTTACCTTTGCCAGACTTTAATCTTTGGAATAAAACAAAGTCCTGATCTAGGTACCTGTACCTGGGCTTCCTGTACCTCATCTTGCAGATTTATGCTTCATGATTGAAAAATAGTTAACATCATTGTTTCACTATCATCACAATGAGATATATGGCCTTTAATGCTGCTCCCTTTAGACCCAAGTTACAGAAAGATAATTTAGCCTACCATTAGGGATGCTTGCAAAATTTCTCTCATCCAGATTTCTTCCTGGATTTTGGAGCTGAGAATTAACTTACCAAACTGGAACCAATGCACTCAGAATTCTCCATTGTTCGGTTTTTAATACCCCCCCCCCATATTAAGCACAGAGACCATCTATGTACTCGTGGTGGTCTGAATTTCTCTCTGCATTTTAACTGGACCCCCTTGAAAACAGAGAAGCAATTTTAGCACACAAAGCAAACCCAAAAGGAGCAAAAAAGGGACAAAGCAAAACAAATCAGGTTAAACACATCTGGCTATCCCTAACTTAAACAGTTTCCCAACAGCTTAAGTCTGGCATGGATCCCCTCTGGCCAAATCATTTCTCCTAGTGTAATGCACAAACATTCAAAACACTGAAGAGCAAGGAAGGGCACGTTTGTCTTAATTCCATCTGCAGACTGGCTTGCTCACATTCCAAACCACCTATGTGCTAGATCTTTAGTTCTTTTTAAACCGTCCAGTTTCTTTACACCATCCTATAAGTCAGGGCAGTCCAAGATGTGGCCAAGGATTTTTGGCAGCCCTTGGCAACATTTGACACACAACCCCAACAGCCCTTGTGCTGCCTTGCCAAAACTGGGTAAGCAAGGTGCTGGGCCTTGGGAAGGAGGTGTGAGCCTCTGACAGGCTCCTAGAGTCCTCCATTCACCTTCCCAAAGCCTACTAAGAAGAGTTTGAATTTGATATCCCCGCTTTATCACTACCCGAAGGAGTCTCAAAGCAGCTAAAATTCTCCTTTCCCTTCCTCTTCCACAACAAACACTCTGTGAGGTAAGTGGGGCTGAGAGACTTCAAGTGTGACCAGTGGCATAGCGTGGGGGTGCAGGGGGGGGCCGGCCGCACCGGGCGCAACATCTGGGGGGGCACGCTAATCTAGTGGAAGAGACTCGAGTGCTAAAATCCACAGGTTAGGGGGCGCAAATTACTTGCCTTGCCCCAGGTGCTGACAACCCACGCTACGCCACTGAGTGTGACTAGCCCAAGGTCACCCAGCAGGTGCATGTGGAGGAGCGGGGACGTGAACCCGGTTCTACCGCTCTTAACCACTACACCACACTGGCTCTTTCCCAGATTTGGGAAGAAGAGGGAGGGTTCTAGGACCCTGCCAGAGCCTTGCCCCAAAGGCCTAGAGCCTCCATTAGCCATTTTTGGGGAGGCAGCATGAGGGCTGGGGAAGGGCTCAAATTTTGGCCTTGTGCAACCCATGGGATCTATGTCAAAGGCATCTTGCAGTCCACTTGGCATGAAAAGTTGGACTGCCCTGCTGTAAGTCTCTCTCTCTCTCTCTCTCTCTCTCTCTCTCACACACACACACACACTGATGGGACGACGCCTGTTTAACAAGGGAAAGCCTCTGAACTCAGCAGCAGTCACTTGCTCTTTCAAATAGGAAACAAACACCTTTGTTTCCTGTACAGTGTTGCAGGGAGCAGCACTAAGTCATCACATAGTAACATTCTTTCACCATCCTTAAAAGAGATTTTTAACTCAACAGCAGCCAGCTGCTGAGTGCAGCAAGTTATATGGGGTGGGGGTGGGGAGACAGTGATGATTCAGCCAACCTGTCTAATAGCGAGAACCCTCACATCCCAAACTTTTTACAACCTTTGTGAGAGTTCTGTAAAAGTGGCAGAAATTCTCCACCCACCTTCTCTGGAAAATGCCCTCATCACTGTCCCAGCTGAGACATTTTGTGAGCCAAATGGGATATAGTAACCCTCATTTCTTATCTTTTAGGGATCACAAGCAAGCCTCGGGTCAGAATGTAGCATGTCACTGAAAAGCCGAGAGTCGGACATAACAACTGAAACTAGACTGTGCTGTTAGACAGAAGGAAATAACAGGTGCTCCCAAGAGAGATGTATTGTGTCTCATCAATTTCCTCAGTGTTGTTTGGCCTGCTTGAATCTTGTTGTTGAATCTGTCTGTTTTTTGCCTTCCCACACTTCAAATAAAATGAGCTCTCTCTTGAACATTGCACATTATGCGCCATTTATGTGGTCTGTTCTGCATGTGTATACAGTGGTACCTCGGGTTACAGACACTTCAAGTTACAGACTCTTCTAACCCAGAAATTGTACCTCGGGTTAAGAACTTTGCTTCTGTTAACGGAGAAATCTGAGGGCTCCCTTGGACAAAAAACAACAACAAGGACACCAGCCAGGAATACCAGAGCAAAACAGCAGCCAGTAGGCTTGGTCTTTATTGAAGACTGTCGCGACAGGACTCCCACCTGCCACAAGGTGGAACAAGATGGAAGCCCTGAACAAAAGAAGACCCCAACTTTTATTAGCCACTAATTCCCCATGCTACACCCCTAAGACTACATCACAACTACATCATGACTACATCACAAAGAGGAGGGGTTCAGGGAGGAGTTGTGGTGGTAACCTGAGTGTCTTGTCACCTGTCCGGTTCCTCCTTTCCCCCTCCCCATGATTACATTCCTGAGGACAAAGAGGAGTTCATTGTTTCCTGCCCCCAGAGGGAAGGGCTGGTCACTGTCCTTTGTTTCAGTCCGTGCTGAATCCACTTCCATATGCAGGTCCTTTGTGAGTGTAATGATCTTCTCTCTAGGACCATCAAGGCTGGCATGCCAACTGGGTAGGGCTCCCTGCGGATGTGTTGGTAAGCTTGGGGGATTATGGCTGCCTTGTGTCAAGTCGCCCCCCTTTGATTGTCCTTCCTTCGTGGTGTAAAATAAAAGTGGAATGGTACAGATCTGATGTATGGCTGATTTGTGTGAGTGTGTGTGTGCCGTGTTTGTACAAACTGAATGACTGGGGTGGGGTTCCTGCAACACAGGAACAGAAATTGTGCTCCGGGGTGTGGCGGCAGCAGGAGGCCCCATTAGCTAAAGTGGTCTTCAGGTTAAGAACAGTTTCAGGTTAACCGACCTCCAGAATGAATTATGTTCTTAACCCAAGGAACCACTGTATGTCAGGCATGAGCTGCCACAGTGACTTGGAGAAAACAACATGTTGCATTCTTCTGTTCAAGGGATTTGTTTCAAAATAAATCCCCCCCCTTTCTGAATCTGGTTAAAGATGCCTGATTTACTTCCACAAACATCTAAAGAAGCAGGTTCTAAGCCTGCTTCTTTCCCTTAATGCCCCAGGAAAAATGTATGTGATCCTTTAAAGCAGTGATGGCCAAACTTGGCCCTCCAGCTGTTTTGGGACTACAATTCCCATCATCCCTGACCACTGGTCCTGTTAGCTAGGGATGATGGGAGTTGTGGTCCCAAAACAGCTGGAGGGCCAAGTTTGGCCACTGCTTTAAAGCCATCCAGTGTTTTCCTTACCTCTGAAGAAAAGGCACGAGCAATGGATCTGGTCCAATGTTTCAATCTCCTGGTTTTAAAATAGTACATTACTAGCATGGGGAAATATTCCAAGTGCATTCATCTATCCAGCCACCAGGTGTCACAGTTGCCTTATATTGACCATCCAAGAGAAATTTTCAGAGAAGGAAACATGGAGGCATGGCTGTATGTAATGAGCCCCCAATTTCCTTCAAAAATGCCACATCACGTACTGTCACTGGCATGCTGAATGCAGTACAGAACATAAAGAAATGACACAATCTCTCCCTGGAGGGCTTATGAGACAACTAAATTGATTCCTGTTCTGCAGAGGATTGGATGACTACTGGAGTCCCTTCAAACTCTACAGTTCTGTGATTCTAAGGCAGGAGTGGGAGATAAGCTGGGCTGCCTTCTCTTCTCTCCCTACCCCCTTGCAGGAATCTTGTGTGTATCTCAGTCATGTGGCAAAAAGAAAATCAGCAGGTCAACTCTCCTCATCATGATCTCTGTGTGAGGAAAATAGTGGAAACCAAGCCTTATGAGGAACGGTTGAAGGAGCTGGGTGTGTTTAGCCTCGAAAGAAGGGGACTGACAGGATAGCCATCTTCAAATATTTCAAGGACTGTCACATGGAAGAGAGAACAAGCTTGTTTTCTCCTGCTGTAGAGGGTAGGGCTGGATGTAGACACCTCAAATAAATGATTCAGTTAAACGCATTGCAAACTCATACAGTGAAATCCAGTAGGGAATGGTGGGACTCCATCTGGTGCCACAGTGTTATATATCACATATAAAGGTAAAGGGACCCCTGACCATTAGGTCCAGTCGTGACCGACTCTGGGGTTGCGGCGCTCATCTCGCTTTATTGGCCGAGGGAGGCAGTGTACATACAACACCTATAAAATGCTTTTTCTTTACCAATCTAGCTTAGTCTCTGTTATGTACTGAGTTGAATAGGATCCAAACTGCAGCAGTCTGATTGGTCCTAGAACAATAGGATCCAAAAGGCAGCAGTCTGATTGGTCCTAGAACAATAGGATTCCGAATGCAGCAGTCTGATTGGTCCTAGAACAATGCAGCAGTATGATTGGTTGGCAGGAACCACCCAATCATGCTCCAGATAGAAGTGAATCCACAACCTGATTGGCTTACAGTAGAATTCCGGAATTAGCCAATCATGTGCAGCCCATTGTGTAAATAATGTATATAAAGCTCACCACTATGAGCTGAATAAAGAGCATGAAATCACTTTGCGACTCTGAGTATATTTCAGTCTCATAGGACTTGAACCAATGGCTTCAAGTTACAGTGGTACCTCAGGTTACATACACTTCAAGTTTCAGACTCCGCTAACCCAGAAATAGTATCTCAGGTTAAGAACTTTGCTTCAGGATGAGAACAGAAATCGTGTTCTGGCGGTGTGGCAGAAGCAGGAGGCCCCATTAGCTAAAGTGGTGCTTCAGGTTAAGAACAGTTTCAGGTTAAGAACGGACCTTCAGAACGAATTAAGTTCGTAACCAGAGGTACCACTGTACAAGAAAGGAGATTATGACTAAACATCCAGAAAAAGCTTTTTGACAGAGCTGTTCTGCGTTCTGCTTTATGCGACGTCCTCAGGGCCGGATTTAGGTTTGATGAGGCCCTAAGCTGCTGAAGGTAACGGGGCCCTTTATATGTCCAGCTGTCCTTTGACAACAACAAATGGTCGCTGGTTTTTTTTGTATTGAATATATGCTATATGGTAACTTATGGACCTAACAGGTCTCTAAAGCCATTTGCACGTAACAAAATATGTATTTTATCAAAGTAATTGTTGATACAATTAAGAAGAAGTTTATCTTATATTTTGGAAATGTACACCCAGTTTTTCTTCCTTAATTTTTTTTTTGGGGGGGGGCCTTCAAGAGAGTGGGGCCCTAAGCCAGTTGCGTAGCGTGGGGGGTGCAGGGGGGCCGGCCGCACCGGGCGCAACATCTGGGGGTTAGGGTTAGGGGGCGCAAATCCACGGGTTAGGGGGCGCAAATCCATGGGTTAGGGGGCGCAAATTACTTGTCTTGCCCCGGGTGCTGACAACCCACGCTACGCCACTGCCCTAAGCTATAACTTGTTTTGTTGTTGTTTAGTCGTTTAGTCGTGTCCGACTCTTCGTGACCCCCTGGACCAGAGCACGCCAGGCACTCTTGTCTTCCACTGCCTCCCGCAGTTTGGTCAAACTCATGCTGGTAGCTTCGAGAACACTGTCCCACCATCTCACCCTCTGTCGTCCCCTTCTCCTTGTGCCCTCCATCTTTCCCAACATCAGGGTCTTTTCCAGGGGGTCTTCTCTTCTCATGAGGTGGCCAAAGTCTTGGAGCCTCAGCTTCAGGATCTGTCCTTCCAGTGAGCACTCAGGGCTGATTTCCTTCAGAATGGAGAGGTTTGATCTTCTTGCCGTCCATGGGACTCTCAAGAGTCTCCTCCAGCACCAGAATTCAAAAGCATCCATTCTTCGGCGATCAGCCTTCTTTATGGTCCAGCTCTCACTTCCATACATCACTACTGGGGAAACCAGAGCTTTAACTAGACAAGGTAGCAAGGTGATGTCTCTGCTTTTTAAGATGCTGTCTAAGTTTGTCATTGCTTTTCTCCCAAGAAGCTTGTTTAGTTTACAGTATACCTAAATCCGGCGCTGGATGTCCTCCAGTTCCAGCGCTCTAAGCCTCGCCGCCTCTTCCTCGGGGCGGCGACTCCGGGGGGATTCCCCCGCTCTGGCCCCGCCCCTGGGCGTCGACGTCACTGGGAGTTCCCTCCCCCTTTGGCCGCGCGTCCTCCTTTGTCATCCGGGACCCCGGGGCTGCGGCGGGGCGCCATGGCCGAGAGCGGCGGCGGCGGCGGCCGGCTGTGTCGCCGCTGCTGGAAGCGCCACATCGTCCGGCAGCTGCAGCAGCGGGATCGGGCGCAGAAGGCGCGCTTCCTCGACCTGGTGGAGGCCTGTGAGTCGGCGGGGCGCAGCCGGAGGGAGGGCAGGGCCGGCAGGGCCTTCTGCACATGCCCAGAGGCAGTCTTGCCAGCGATTCCCCCTGCGGAAAGCGCTCCCGGGAAGCCCGCGTCGGGCGGCTGCGGAGGGAGCCGGGGGTCCCGGGGTGGGCGCGCAGGTTTGCGCCGCGGATCTCCCGTGCTTAGGGACCAAGTCCCGGGAGGCACGAGAGCATGTACAGAGTGCAGCAGCCTTGATTCAAGCCCGAGAAAAGGCAGCAGGGAGAGGGGGCAGCGCCGATTGCACAGATGGACACTTGCTGCCCCCCAAACCCTTAATAATGCAGTTATTTTACTGCCTGCAGGGGTTTTTTGGGGTGTGTGCGTGTGTTTTGTTGTGCTTTCCGTGAGCAACTACCACCACCCAGAACGGTAAACATTTGCTGCGCTCTTCTTAACAAGCCAGCGTTTTTATTGCACCCATACGGGAAGACAACGCCACCAATTGAGGGCGGGATGAATAAGGAAAAGGAGAGAGGGTGGCATTAAAAGAAAACATTTCTATACTTGCTGTCTTCTGCGTGCTTCTCTTCCCCGCTTCCCCATCTCTTGTAACAGGGAATATCTTTTAGTTTTTATTTTGAGCAAGATCCAAAAGGGCCACCCCCGCCCCCGGATCCTCATATTGCAGAGGATGCAACTCCTGAATCCTCGTCCAATTTTTGGACCCCGCCATCTCCCCTTTCCCTCCAGATTGACACCTGGATTGACACTGACCATGATTTATGGCACTCGAATGTTTAATTCCCCATTAGAGGGGGAAAGAAGGAGTTGGGTTTGACTCCATCGTATCTTGAGTCATATCCTTTATTAACAAGAAGCACAGTATCCCTTTTTTAAATAGTTGCACAGTAATTTGCCGTCCATCTCAGTCACAGCTGCCACTAGGGAGAAATTACTTTGACGCTTTAGATTGAAGTGGATACCCTCTGGATGCGAGCTTGATGTAGAAAGATTTTCCAAGTTCGTTTCGGGAACATGTGGATGGCTGCATGCGTGCAAGACTTAACACCTGTGCGTGTGTATTGGTCCTGGAAGACAATACTGTATGCTTGGTAGCTGTTTTTTTAAGTAAAAAAATCAATATAGTTTGGAAAAAAGCAAAACAAAACCCGGAACATTTCCCAGAACCAAACAGGCATTTTGGTTTTAAAGTGGTGCCTTGTTGTTGCCGGAGTTTGTGCAGAGTCATGGCACACACACACACACACACACACACAAATAGCTACTTTGCAGAAATCATATGGCTGCCCTAGAGGCTGGTCCATTGCAGCAAATGGGGGCACTGCCCCAACTCACCCTGAGACTCAGTCTAACCTAACCGAATATCAAAACAAAAAATTTTTTTTCCTTCCAGTAGCACCTTAAAGACCAACTAAGTTAGTTCTTGGTATGAGCTTTCATGTGCATGCACACTTCTTCAGATACACATTTTGGTGTGCATGCACACGAAAGCTCATACCAAGAACTAACTTAGTTGGTCTTTAAGGTGCTACTGGAAGGAAAAAAATTTTTTTGTTTTGACTATGGCAGACCAACACGGCTACCTATCTGTAACTAACCAAATATGTGATTGGTTATGCGGGGCAGGGCTTACCTGCCCCCCCCCAATATGTTATTCAAGTTGGCACCTCTACTTGCATGCTAGCTTTCTGTCTGCAAGGATTTTTTTTAAAAAAATGTAGGAACATTCCACAAGGTATAAATAATTGCCAGAGAAATGAGGATTTGTACAGTTCAGAGAGGATGGTCTCTTGGCTAAGGCTAAAGCATGGCTAAAGGGTGTTGTTTGCAGCTAGCTCTGTGGGATTAGCCAAGTTTGTGCTCCTGATTCATCCTGGTGTGACTCTATTTGGTTCCTCTATTGTTGATGGGGGCAGGGGCGATTGCAGAGCCCTGAGGACTAGCTTGTTGGCGCTTTATACATGGGAAGAGTTTGTTAGACCAAGTCACCAGCACCAGGGAAAGATTCTTTCGTGTTGCAGGTCTGTTCCACTGTGAACAGCTCTTCTGAATGTTTAGTCAGAATCTCCTTTCTTGCCATATGATTCCACTAATTTGACTCCTACCATCCAGAGCAGGAGAAAACATGATGGCGCCATCTTCCATGTGACAGCCCTTTAGATATATCTCCTCTCAGTCTCCTTTTTTCCAGGCTAAACATGTCCAACTCCCTCAACCATTCCTCATGAGGCTTGGTTTCTAGACCCTTGATCATTCTTGGTCACCCTTCTCTGCACACCTTCCAGATTGTCAACATCCTTCTTAAATTGTGGTGCCCAGAATTGGACGTGGTTTTCCAGGTGTGGTCTGACCAAGGCAGAATAGGTAAAGGTAAAGGGACCCCTGACCATTAGGTCCAGTCGTGGCCGACTCTGGGGTTGCGGCGCTCATCTCGCTTTACTGGCCAAGGGAGCCGGCGTACAGCTTCCGGGTCCTGTGGCCAGCATGACTAAGCCGCTTCTGGTGAACCAGAGCAGCGCACGGAAATGCCGGTTACCTTCCCACCGGAGCGGTACCTATTTATCTACTTGCACTTTGACGTGCTTTCGAACTGCTAGGTTGGCAGGAGCAGGGACTGAGCAACGGGAGCTCACCGTGTCGCGGGGATTCGAACCACCAACCTTTTGATCGGCAAGTCCTAGGCTCTGTGGTTTAACCTACAGTGGCAGAATAGAATGGTAGTATTACTTTCCTTGATCAGGACACTTGACTTTTGTTGATTCAGCCTAGGATAGCATTTCTTCTTTTGCTGCTGCATCACACTGTTGGCTTGAGTTAAGCTTGTAGTCTACTAAGACCCCTTGATCCTTTTCACATGTACTACTGGCAAGCCAGGTGTCCCTCATTGTTTATTTGTGAATCTGGTTCTTCCTGCCTAAGTGCAGAACCTGACATTTGTCCCCATTGAAATTCATTTTGTTGGTTTGGTTCCATCTCTTCAACCTGTTAAGAGCATCTTGCACCCTGATGCTGTCACCGCTCCCAGTTTTTGTGTCATCTGCAAATTTGACAAGCATCCACTTAATTCATTCATGCAAGTCAAGGAGTTTTTGTTGAGGGATGGGCTGCTGAATATTCCCACCAGATCGCTGTTTCTCAGCCCTACATGTTTGCTAATTAGCAAAGCAAAAACTGCAGGAAGCCTTTGATTAAGATCTCTTGGTTTCTATCCAGGCCTTGATTCTCGGTAATCCACATGTTCAAAGGTCTCTCTGTTTTATCTACATCTATATAAAGATGACGCGAGTGGAAAACCCCATCAATTACATTATCACTTCTTCAATTAGTGCACTGATTCAATCTTCACTTTCTCTCTTTTGTGATTAAGAAATAACATTCGCCATGGTAAATAGAGACCCTGGCTAACAAAGAAGAATTGTCACAAGGGGAATGACCCATTAATTCATTTCCCCGTGTGATTTAAAACCGTTTTATCCCCTGGTTTCGACATCGCTAGAGAAAGGAGAAGTGAGCAGTTGGCATTTGTTTGGCTGCTCTGTGACCACAAATAGATGTGTGTCCTGCTAGCTGGAAGGATCCTCTCCTCCACCCATGTGATCCTGCCCATGTGCAAAGATCCTCGATAAAAGTAGCACTGCGAGACCTGCCCCTGTCTGAAGCAATGTTTTGCAATATTTGCTCCCTGGGAATGGTCTGCTCCCTCTCATCTTCTACAAGCTCAGTCCTGCCTGAAAGGCATCTTGCTCTCTCTCTTCATAGGCTTAGCATGATTTCTCTCCAACTCCTGGGCTATCCAGCATCATTTAAAATATTGATGGTTGCAATTAAACTAAGGCAGGAAATGCCAGCTGTAGCGCCGTCAAAATTATCCCCCCTCCCTCTGCTTACGAAAAGGGCAATGAAATCGTCTTTGTTTTCCTGCCTGCTAAAAGCATTGCTAATTTGTACTGTTTGCGGATTAGTAGACCAATGAAGGGAACATTCCTAATAATAATAATAATAATAATAATAATAATAATAATAATAAGTGTAAAAGGACATTCTTTGAAAAGGCAGAACAACGGCAAACAAGTCTTGGATATGTTGGGGAACGCCTCTCTTCCTCTGAGCAGGCTTGAGCCAAGAATGGCTTTTCCTAATAGCTCTGCTTTCGTTTTGGTCTTGGACAGTCAGCCCGGAAAGGAGGCCTCAGATCTGTGCTGGTGACCATAGAATCATAGAGATGTAGAGTTGGCAGGGACCCCAACAGTCATCTAATCCCCTGTAATGGAGGAAGTGAGGAACCTCCCCTCCCTGCGAAGACAGGCTCTGGCAGATTGAGCAGACAAGACCAAGAGGGGGTCCAACAGTCAAGAAAGCGGCTTCTGCACATGCTGTAGAGGGAAGTGAGGGGCAGATGGGAAGGGAGCCTGTCTAGGAGAAGGAAAACTCTGATCCTAAACCTCTGCTGCCTAGTGGGAGAAGAAAAGGCTAAGAGGTAAACCCGACACAAACCCAGATTGGAGTCCCCAAGACGGTTGGATGGCTCCTTGTCTGCCTCCTTCTGGCAACTCCTGCAGCCAAGCTGGTGCCAAACGTCTTGCTCTTTGGACCACATCAGCGAGGCTGAAAGGGGGGATCTTGTCATCTGGGCAGCCCAGGATCTCCTGGGACATGCGTCCGCAAGGTTTACTGGCTATGGGGCGGATCACTCCCACGGAGATCGTCCGTGAGCCGGACTGGCGCAGCGCGATGCCGTTAATTGTGTCTGCGCAGAAGCGGTTTTTGGCGTCTGGACATGCGCAGACGCGATTTCTGGTATCTGTGCATGTGCAGACGCCATTTCCGGCGCCACTCGGCAAGTCCTCGCGCTGCGCTACGCTGCTTTAGTGCAGTGCACGGGGGACTTGCCAAGCGGGCGGCTCGGTTTGTGGGTGGCCCGTGGGCTGGTAAAACTGTCTCCCTGGGCCGCATCCGGCCCATGGGCCACACGTTGCTGACCCCTGTCCTGAGAGGTCACAGCAGTTTGACTTCACCCTAGAGGCACACTCCATTGCCTCTCAAGGCAGACAGATGCCAGTATGTTCCTCATCCTTTTTCCGAGGAGCTCAGGTATGGGGGTTTCACAAGCACCCTGTAAGAGAGAGTGATTGACCCGTGGTCACCCTATGATCTTCATTGCCGGGAATTTGAACTCAGACCCCTGGTGCTCTGGCAGCCAGACGCCGGCATCACCAGCCCCTCTCAATGTGCTGCGGCGCCACCAAGGCAGATGGCCACAGGGAGGCATGACAAATTCTGGTGAACCGCAGACAAACGGACGTGCAGGTTCCATTTTTGGGTGAGACCGCATGCACCAAAGTGCGGAAGGGGAAATCATTTTAGCATCCTCTTTTCTGCGGAATGTTGCAACGTTCAAAAGAGCAGTAGGAAAACAATGTAATGCAACATAAGTCAGCCTCCTGGGAAGCAGGAACCCGTTCTTTGAGGAACCGATGCAGTTTCAAAAGCTGGTGCTGCTCAGTTTCTGTTTTCGTAAAGGCATTGCAAAGATTCTGCAAGGAGGTTGCAATCTTGTATGCATGCACCTGAGAGGTCAGACAGTCTCATTGAGCTCAGCAAGACTTGCTCCTGACCTGGGAGGGAAAGGAGTCAGGTTGGTCCAGTGGTTAGAATGTCGGACTGGGACGCAGGAGACCCGGGTTCAAATCCCCACTTGTGGACGTGAAGCTCACTGGGTGACCTTGAGAGCCCGTCAGTGCCTCTCAGTATAACCTAGTAGCCTTTGATAGCCCGTGCACTTGTCCCGCCCTCTTTAAAAGCCTTTCAAGTTGGGGGCCACCACCGCCTCCTTAACAGCCGAGAGGGTCTGTAGGGAAAGAGCTAGTCTCACAGGTATTTGGGGATTGGTGTGAGTTGGAGTAGAGCGGCAGCTTCTGCATCCTGATTTAAACCACTGCGGATAAGAAATGCACTGGAAAACGAAAAGGAACGACTCCCAACAGTGCTGGATTTTATAACCTAAAACACAACAGCTTTAAAATACAATCATGGGGCACCCAGAAAGTATAAAACAAGGTATCTACATAAGAACAGGAATCAGTCCCAAAGTATAATTAAAAAGAAGCCTCTTACAGATGTACCTTAAGTATTTTGACACTATAGATTGCCCTTCAGTTTTACCACTGGGCCTGCCATCCTCTCCTGCTACACCCCTGGAGAACCTGCTCTAACTGACGTTTCATCTCATAACCAAAGAGTTTTTTGTTCCGCGCTTGCCCCCAGGCTGTGGCCACCCAGAAGGTTTTAGTGTCTGGCCCAGATTTGGTGCTGGATCTCAGCATCCTCTCTCCAGCTGCCTCTTTGCCTTAGGTAAAGGGACCCCTGACCATTAGGTCCAGTCGTGGCCGACTCTGGGGTTGCGGCGCTCATCTCGCTTTACTGGCCGAGGGAGCCAGGATACAGCTTCTGGGTCATGTGGCCAGCACGACTAAGCCGCTTCTGGTGAACCAGAGCAGCGCATGGAAACGCCGTTTCCCTTCCTGCCGGAGCAGTACCTATTTATCTTTTTGCACTTTGACGTGCTTTCGAACTGCTAGGTTGGCAGGAGCAGGGACCAAGCAACGGGAGCTCACCCCGTCACAGGGATTCGAACTGCCGACCTTCTGATCGGCAAGTCCTAGGCTCTGTGGTTTGACCCACAGCGCCACCCTACTGAAAAGCGTGTGAGGATGGCCACTGCGAGCCACTTTCGAACGGACTCTTTTTACATCCAGCTAGGCTGCCTGAGCGTCTTAAAAAGCAGAGACATCACTTTGCCAACAAAGGTCCATCTAGTTAAAGCTCTGGTTTTCCCAGTAGTGATGTATGGAAGTGAGAGCTGGACCATAAAGAAGGCTGATTGGCGAAGAATGGATGCTTTTGAATTCTGGTGCTGGAGGAGACTCTTGAGAGTCCCATGGACTGCGAGAAGATCAAACCTATTCATTCTGAAGGAAATCAGCCCTGAGTGCTCACTGGAAGGACAGATCCTGAAGCTGAGGCTCCAAGACTTTGGCCACCTCCTGAGAAGAGAAGACTCCCTGGAAAAGACCCTGATGTTGGGAAAGATGGAGGGCACAAGGAGAAGGGGACGACAGAGGACGAGATGGTTGGACAGTGTTCTCGAAGCTACCAGCATGAGTTTGACCAAACTGCGGGAGGCAGTGGAAGACAGGAGGGCCTGGCGTGCTCTGGTCCAGGGGGTCACGAAGAGTCGGACATGACTAAACGACTAAACAACAACAACAGCAAGGCTGCCTGAGACCCGGAATTTGCACACGAGCCCCAGCCGTGGCTGTTTCCCTCCTAGCACTGGCGCATGCATGCGGCTAGACCTGAGCGTCATCCAAACACCATCTCAAGTAGATGTTTTATCCCTTCCAAAACTGCACCTGTGCATATTTCTACCCAATGCAGAATCATGCCGCAATAAGACGACGCTGCACTGCAGCAAAAGAACGTTGTTAGAATCCTAGAACTGTAGCGTGGGAAGGGATCCCTAAAGGTCCTCTAGCCCAACCCCTTGCAATGCAGGAATTGGAGGTAAAGGATCCCTGACAGGTGGCTGTGCAACCTCTGCTCATTCTTCCCCCACCTCTGAAACTTGCACTAGTCGAGATGTAGCTAAAGTCACTTGTCGTATTTTTTGCTGCAAGGCGGTTTGCCCCGTTCGTCCTGCGTACAAGCATTCAGTGCTCTGTGCGGCTTCGTAACCATGGCAACCGGTCCGAATCGGCAGGATCCGCTCAGCCCTCTGCTAGATTGGGGAGAGGTTTTTTTATTCAGCGAGTGACTTCGTGTACCTCCTTGTCCTCTGGGCTCTTTTTACGGCTTATGAAATTACAAAATGCAGGCCAAGGTTTCCGACAATAAAACCAGTTATAAGCTACACAAAACAACAGCGGGAGAGGAGGCCTTGCAGAATACAGAATAATTGCAGCAGCATAAAACCAGCTTTAATAGCAAGGGGGAAGAAGTTGGGGGAAGAACTTTTTTAAAGCACCAGACGAATATGGCCATTGTTAAGTCTGGGAGAATAAAAAGTTCTTATTGCAAAAAAGGGCACATGTGTCGTGGCAATTATAGCAATGAACAATTGGAAAGTGAAATGCTGTCTCCAGTTATTATGGGTTGTAGCTTTGATTCCACCCTTAGCTCATTGTTTTGGCTCCTTACATCTCCTGTTGTTGTTGTTCAACAATAAACAGCCTCTTGCTCTGGGCCTACAAAGTAAGTAATTTTGCATTGTATGAAATAAGAACCTGCATTGCAGAGGGTTGGACTAGATGACCCTTGGGGTACATACGGTACCTATAATTCTATGATACTAAGAATTTAAGAGCAACCGTGGCTCTTAAAGGCGGAGCTGGCATGAAGTCAGATCTATCTATATATTAATTTTCTATTGTCCTAAATCAGCATAGATCTGATTTAGTGTGTTAATGAGACTTTAGGAAAGAAGAGTCATGTCTTGATAATTTTGTATTGATTTGAAATGGTGGAAAAAGTTTCCCACTTGGAAAAGGAGTTGCACTAAAATATTAGATTGCGGGTGGGTTTAGGGGCACTCAATAAAGTTCACTTGCAAATATGTCTCCTCAGGAGTAAGTTCTATTGAGTTAAATTGACTTATGTGCTGGTAAATGGATATAGGACTGCAGCTTTGGTGGGGTTTCAGTGTTATGTTTGAACAAATTCAGAATTTTACTTGGTTTTTAAAAATTAGAATTCTTGTAGCTACTTTAAGTGTTTTCCTATATTAAATTTCAAGGGGGAGGGGAAGAGGATTGAAAATGGTTAACACACCAATTTTGCAATGCTGAAGAGCTGTTTACACAATTATATTTGCTTCCTAGCAATAGGCACCTGGAAAAAGTTAATCATCAATTTGATTTAGATTTGACTGCTCTGTTTGGCCTGCATTGTGTTCTATTCACCATGCAACCTGTTAATTTATGAAACAATCAGGGCCGGTGTTATGTACTGAAGTTCTCACCCTGGGCCAGCAGGGGGATGCTGTAGATAGTTATGCAAATAAGGGATTGAAAGTGATGTTCAATGATTGGATAGTTTTAGAAAATTGTTACAGTTACCGTATTTTTTGCTCTATAGGACACACTTCCCCCCTCCAAAAATGAAGGGGAAATGTGTGTGCGTCCTACGGAGCGAATGCAGGCTTCAGGCAGCTATCCGCAAGCCTTCTGAGCGCGGCGGGAGTTCCCGCTCGCTGTCTTGCCTTCTTTGCTCTTTGGGGCTCTTTGGGGCTAAATTTTTATTTCTTTATCCCCCCCCCTAAAAACTAGGTGCGCCCTATGGAGCAAAAAATATGGTACATTGTACTGGAGCTCTATTTAAGCAGGCTGACTGAACCCTTCAGTTCAGTTCAGTTCTGTCCTGGCCTGTGAATAAACGAGCTGTTGAAGAATCGCTGTGTCGTCTGATATGTTCACCCACAACTTAACAGCTGGATTTAGGTTTGACGAGGCCCTAAACTGCTGAAGGTAATGGGGCCCTTTATATGGCAGGCGGGGCCCATTACTTACATCATAGGAACCTACACAACATAAAATACTGTTGCTGTATGTAGGTTTGATTTTATTTGTTTTTTATCTTCTATTTTGGAAATGTACATCCAGGTTTTTTTTCCTTAAAATTTTTTGGGGCCCCAAGAGAGTGGGGCCCTAAGCGATAGCTTGTTTAGCTTATACGTAAACCAAGCACTGGGAAACAATGTATTTCTAAAAGTAGAATATCTTTGGCAGAAAAAATACGATGGGAAAGTCTTCCGTCCTGCATCGCTGCCAGTGGGAGATGTGTTGCCGTAAATTCTCCAGGAATCTTATTCTTTGGTCTTCCCTTTCATAGCATCCATCTTCTTTATTTTCTTGTAGATAACAAGCTCTTGGAAAAATCCAACCTGGAAAACCTCACTGCAAAGCTGCAAGCAAAATCTCTGGATAACTTGCGAGGATTCCCTCCCAGGTATCAAAACCTCAGTTCTCTCCCTGTCTTTGTGTCAATATGTAGTTTAGCCACTGGGCAGTCCTGGCTTCAGTGGGTAGGAGTTGGGAGTTTCCTGTTGCTGTTCTGCTCTGTTTTTCTTATTTTTCTTTTTCTTGCTTCCTGTGACACCCGCGCTGGGTGATGGTTGGCAGGCTCAGAGGCCTCTTCTCTTTTCCCCCTCATGATGACTGTGCAGGAATTTTACTCGGTTGTGGAAGTAAACACACAGTCAACTTGTCTTGGCACCGCACAGGACCAAAATAACTCAGAATAGCAGCGGCTGTGTCTTGCACGTTTACAATGGGCACTTTTTCCAATTTGCACAAGTCTTGCAAGGCTTTATCAGCTCTGCCTCCCTCCTGGGCAGAATCTGTGCTGAGTCAGGGACCTTGGCAGTACCAGGGCTGCCTTGGGAGGGTGTGCGTTCAAATTCTGCTGGCTGCAGATTAGTAGGGATGGGCGATATCTGGTTTTCAGTATCTTGATATATCACCAGTGTTATGAGAATTGTAAGGTCTAAGATATAAAATAAATGTTCATAAATGTACCCAGCAAATACATGTATAAATGTATAAACCACATGTCTGAAACAGTACAGGAAAACTGTCCTAAAGCCGTTTTGACTCTGTCAGTGACCTCAGATATCCCTCTGCGGTTTGGATGGAAATGGTAAAAGCCGCTCCCCCAAATCTTTGTCTCTGCGCTCACAAATCCTGCCTTAAGGGCACATTTGTGTATGAATAGCGTGAGCCTGTGACCTGGACTCAGGAATTAAGTACAGTGGTGCCCCGCAAGACGAATGCCTCGCCAGACGGAAAACTCGCTAGACGAAAGGGTTTTCCGTTTTTTGAGCTGCTTCGCAAGACGAATTTCCCTATGGGCTTGCTTCGCAAGACGAAAACGTCTTGCAGGTTTGTTTCCTTTTTCTTAACATCGTTAATACAGTTGCGACTTGACTTCGAGGAGCAACTCATAGAACGCAGTGCACATAGTAGCCTTTTTTGAGGTTTTTAAAGACTTTGGTGATTTTTGAAGCTTTTCCAAAACTTCTTTTGCAGCCATTTAGTAAGTTAAGCTTTTAAAACTTTTTTGGGGGGTTTTGGATTTTGGGTTGGGGTGTTTGGAATTCAAGGACTTGGTGTTGGGGAGGGGTTTGCAAGAATCTGGAAGCTTGTGTGTTTTTTTCTGCATTTTTATGATTTTCTGTGACCATTGGGCCACTCTGCTGTTTTTTTAAAAAAATTCTGGGTTTGAATTTTGAAATGCTCTTTACAGTATGTGTGACTTTAAAGAGCACTTAATAAACTCTTGTTGTACCAAATTTGGCTTTGTTTGGACTTTTTTTGACTATAGGAACGCATTAATTGATTTTCAATGCATTCCTATGGGATTTCGTGCTTCGCAAGACGAAAAATTCGCTAGAGGAAAAAATTCGCGGAACGAATTAATTTCGTCTTGCGAGGCACCACTGTATTTGTTGCAAAGGAATGGCCAGGCTGTCCAGGTAAACCCATTAACAGGTTTCCTGCCAGACAGGATTCTGCTGTAGATCGCCTCCATCTGTGATGTATGTATGATGTTTTGGGGGGTGGTCTTGGGCTCCAGGATGGGCAATTTCAAAAGTCTATATAAGGGCTTGCGTTCCTCCTCCCTCCTGCGTGTGGTGAGTGGGGACCCAGTTGCAACAGTTAATAAAGATCAGGCTTACTAGCTGCTTTCCTTCCCAATATTCTCTGGTTGGCCCCTGTTATTTTCTCTTACCGATAGAGAACCTACATAAGTATACGGGCCCTTGGGTACCCCATAAGGGAAAAGGAGCAGTTTTTTTCTTATAACACCAGCTAAGAATCATGATATACTGATATTTCACAATGTCTGAAATAAGGATGGAGTTAGGTAGAGACATTGGCTGGCTTCACGGTTTTCCCCAAATTGGGATTTTTGCATAGCAGACACGCATACATCATGATTCGCGACATATTGCCAGGTCAAAAATCATGAAACTGATATCATGATATGGGCTGCAAACCGGTTTTCTACGATTTATCGCGTAGCCCAAACACACATCATGATTCACAATATATTGTCAAGTAAAAAGCTATTCAACCGATATCACTTCAAACCGGTTTTCGACGATATATCAATAGATCACCCAGCCCTAGTGATAAACGTTTTTTCACTCTCTCAATTCACATAGCACTAAAAGAACCACCTCAGTTAGGTTCAAGAATAGTTTCTGATCTCTTAACCTCATGCCCCCATTGCAGCCTGCAGGGGTCCGTGTGTCTGCGAGGCTTTTATTTCTCGGGGCACTGCAAAGAATAGAATATATATGAACAGAATACTGCAAAGAACAGAATACAGAAGAACAGAACAGTCCTGTATACCTGAAGAAGCGTCTCCACCCTCATTGTTCTGCCAGGACACTGAGGTCCAGCTCCGAGGGCCTCCTGGCAGTTCCCTCCCTGCGAGAAGTGAAGTTACAGGGAACCAGGCAGAGGGCCTTCTCGGTGGTGGCTCCCGCCCCGTGGAACGCCCTCCCATCAAATGTCAAGGAAATAAACAACTAACTGACTTTTAGAAGACATCTGAAGGCTTAGGGGCATCTGTTTAGGGACATTTTTAATGTCTGATGTTTTATTGTGCTTTTAATATTTGGTTGGAAGCTGCCCAGAGTGGCTGGGGAAACCCGGCCAGATGGGCGGGATATAAGTAATAAATTACTATTATATTATAAGAAAAGTTTTCTGGATCAGGCCAGTGGCCCATCTAGTCCAGCATCCTTGCCTCACAGTGTCCAGCCAGAAATAATAATAATAATAATAATAATAATAATAATAATAATAATAATTTATTATTTATACCCCGCCCATCTGGCTAGGCCTCCCCAGCCACTCTGGGCGGCTTCCATAAAAACAAAAAATACAGTAAAATATCACACGTTAAAAACTTCCCTGAACAGGGCTGCCTTAAGATGTCTTCTGAATGTCAGGTAGTTGTTTATCGCTTTGACATCTGATGGGAGGGCATTCCACAGGGCGGGGGCCACTACCGAGAAGGCCCTCTGCCTGGTTCTCTGTAACTTGGCTTCTCGCAGTGAGGGAACCGCCAGAAGGCCCTCAGCGCTGGTCCTCAGTGTCTGGGCAGAACGATGGGGGTGGAGACGCTCCTTCAGGTATACTGGGCCGAGGCCGTTTAGGGCTTTAAAGGTCAGCACCAACACTTTGAATTGTGCTCGGAAACGTACTGGGAGCCAATGTAGGTCTTTCAAGAAAGGGGAAACATGCAGGTTTCTCACACAAAGAAGAAGTATAGTGCTTGTACATTTTCCTCAGGTCTTACCACTGCTAGAAACTTTCCCTTTATCAAAGGAAATCTGGGTGTCTGAGGTTTTTGGTTCATCTGGGGTCGAAGGGGGCGGTTTCCCCCCACCCAGGACACCCACACCCAGTGTGTGTGTGTGTGTGTGTGTGTGTGTGTGTGTGTGTGGAGAGCTGCCACAGCAAAAGAGATGACGGAGAAAGTGGATTAAGAGAAATCTCTTTTATGACGCTGGAACTGAATCAATTAAATTGATTGGCAACAGATTTTGCACAGACAAAGGGAAGCCTGTCTTCAAACAGCACATAGCGGATGCACGGAATTCACTGGTTAGCGGCTTTGAATTAGAAACAAAAAGGCATTCTCCAGAAGTTGATTTTCCATGCCCAATATTAATTTCCATGACTGCAAGAACTGTGGGGTTCACACAGACTGTTGGTTGCACAGATTAATTCATGGAGCGCGGAGCTGCGAGCCTTGCTGTCTAAACAAAGCCTCTATTTTTTAAGGCAAAGTGCCAGTTGCCAGGGAATATAATGGGGAGGGTTTGTTGCTTTTGCTTGCGGGCTTCTTCATGCTGTGCGTGGTTCAACTGTGGAACTCCCTGCCACAGGAGGCAGTGATGGCAACCAACCTGGATGGCTTTTAAAGAGGATAGGACAAATTCACAGAGGGCTATTGATGACCAGTGGCTACTCTGATTTTCTCATCTGAATTTGCTTGTGTTTTTGCAGACCCGTCCAGGAGACCACTGACTGTTTCTTGGGTGCAGTCTTGGGCTCTGCAGAAACAACAGAGACCCTGAAGGGGATTCATGAGAGACATTTGGCGGAGCTGGAAAGCATCAACGGGGAGGTAAACTGACACAGGATTGGGCCTGGGAATTTGGGCGAGACACCTCTCCCACATCCAAGGAACAGGAGAGGCCAGGGAAATGGGACAGAAGGGGTAAGCAGAATTATTCATTGGTCCATCACCCAGTGCCGAATTTACATAGAAGCTAAACAATCTATAGCATGGGTAGGCAAACTAAGGCCCGGGGGCCGGATCCAGCCCAATCGCCTTCTCAATCCAGCCTGCGGACAGTCCGGGAATCAGCGTGTTTTTACATGAGTGGAATGTGTGCTTTTATTTAAAATGCATCTCTGGGTTATTTGTGGAGCATAGGAATTCATTCATTTATCCCCCCCCCCCAAAAAAGTATAGTCCGGCCCCCCACAAGGCCCCCTGCTGAAAAGGTTTGCTGACCCTTGATCTATACCCTAGGGCCCCACTCCCTTGGGAGCCCCCAAAAAATTTAAAGGGGAAAAAACCTGGACGTTCATTTCCAAAATATAAGATAAAAAACAAATAGAATAAAACCTACCTACAGCAGCAGTGTTTTGTGTTGTGTAGGCTCCTAGGATGTAAGCCATGGGCTCTGCCAGCTCGCCTGCTCCCTAAAATATCACTGGTTTGCTCCTTTCTATATATAGGGTGCCGACATTCTGCATGGACTGGCTGTAACAGTTACTTTGATAAAATACATATTTTGTTATGTGCAAATGACTTTAGATACCTATTAGATCCATGAATTACCATCTAGCGTATATTCAACACAAAAAACTGACAATTTGTTGTTGACAAAGGACAGCTGGACATATAAAGGGCCCCATTACCTTCAGGAGCTGAGGGCAGGCACCCCCAAACTCGGCCCCCCAGATGTTTTGGGACTACAACTCCCATCACTCCTAGCTAACAGGACCAGTGGTCAGGGATGATGGGAATTGTAGTCCCGAAACATCTGGAGGGCCGAGTTGGGGGATGCCTGACTTAGGGCCTCATCAACCCTAAATCCAGCCCTGCCATCACCCGTTCCAGCTTCTTGTTTGCCCTGATGCCTTCACCTTCTCCAGGACTTCTCCTCTCCCAAGGCATGATCCAGTCTTTCATTGAAGGAGAAGCCTGCAGACCAACTGACCAGGGGACCCTTCTCTGTTCTTTTCCAGCTTGCCTACAGCATCTATGAATGGAACTTGCAGCTCAAAGCGAAAGATGCCGAACTGGAGGAACAAAGGGGCAGGTAACGTTCCTCCGTCCGGCTGCTTCTATGGCGCAACGCCTCTTTTCGATTCTTTCTTTTTTTGGTGGGGGCAATGGTGGGAGAAGTTCTACCCTTCAGGTCCAGGACAGACATAATACAGTGGTACCTCTGGTTATGTACTTAATTCGTTCTGGAGGTCCGTTCTTAACCTGAAACTGTTCTTAACCTGAAGCACCACTTTAGCTAATGGGGCCTCCTGCTGCTGCCGTGCCGCCGGAGCCCGATTTCTGTTCTCATCCTGAAGCAAAGTTCTTAACCTGAAGCACTATTTCTGGGTTAGCGGGGTCTGTAACCTGAAGCGTATGTAACCTGAAGCGTATGTAACCCGAGGTACCACTGTACAGTCATACCTCGGGTTAAAGTTGCTTCAGGTTGAGCGTCTTCGGGTTGTGCTCCGTGGCAACCCAGAAGTAACAGAGCGCGTTACTTCTGGGCTTCGCCGCTCGCGCATGCGCAGAGGCTCAAAAGGACGTCACGCACATGCGCAGAAGCGGGTTGCGTTCGCTTTAGGATGTGAACGGGGCTCCGGAACTGATCCCGTTCGCATCCAGAGGTACCACTGTAATCCTTTGGGAGCCAGGTATGCAAGGCTGGGGGTCGACCGCGATTTATCAGTTCCGCTTCCGAGAGGGAGCGGGTTGCGCTCGGGCTACCAGGTCCCACCCCTGCCTCAGCGTGGTGTGGGGTAGCATCCCGCTGAGGGTGTCCCGGCCACGCCATTTGCCAGGCGGCCAATTAGGGAGCTGTGGGGGCGTGGCCGGGGCCAATTTAAACCGTGGCTTGACTCGGGAAGCTCCTCTTTCAGCCTCGCGCTGCGGATCTCCCACCCTCCCACCCTCTTTTAGGTAGGGTCGCTGGCCTTGCTATGGACTTCGGTTGGTCGTCATTGAGGGGCCTGGGAGGACTTTTTCCACTTGGCAAATCGGCACCAGCCACTTGGTTTTCGCCTACTTTAGAATGTATTTCAATTAATTGAGTGTGATTTTATGTAAACTGTGCTATTTTTGCTGTTGTTTTATGTAAACTGTGCTATTTTTACTGTTGTTAGCCACTCTGAGCCCAGTTTTGGCTGGGGAGGGTGGGATATAAATAAAATTATTATTATTATTATTACCTCATAGCAATCGTCACAACTTTGTAAGGTTTAATGGTTAGGCACTGGAATAGCGGTGTGGCGGGGAGGTAAGGTGCAGCCATCACCTGCCCCTCCATGTGTAAGGGTATTCTGTTAAAGCAGTGTTTCTCAACCTGTGGGTCCCCAGATGTTCTTGGACTACAACTCCCATCATTCCTAGCCAGCATGACTAGTGTTCTGGGATGATGGGAGTTGTAGTCCGACAACATCTGGGGACCCACAGGTTGAGAACCGCTGTGTTAAAGGAATCTGGGAGTGTGGATCTCTTCCGAAGCCCAGGGAGGGGCTAGGGCCATACCACAATCCCAGCGGGAACCCAGGAGATCTTCGAGTCAATCCGCATCAGCTGGGCTCCCCCAACCGGTAGTTTACCCTTCCAGACTTCCTGCAAGGGGAGCAGGAGTCAGATATCATCTGTTGATGCCAATGCCTAAGCCAGTACCCCTCACATTCTGTAACCAATAAAGTTGTGGCCTAAATTTTGGCCATTATCATTAACCTAAATTCTGTGCTTGTGTCTTTATTCTCCTGAGAGTGGCTTGGGGGTCTTGAAGTGCAAACCAGTGTTGCCAAATTAAATAAATAATTGGGGGGGAGGTGGGGGAGTTCCCCACAAATTTTTTTGTTGGTTGGTTTATTGTGGGCCCCGGCGCAGTGCCACTCCCCACCCCCCCCAGGCAGTGGCTAAATGTAAGATGTGATGAATAAACTCAAGCAGACAATGATCAGGATGAGAAACGGCCACAACTTGATTGATTACAGATACAGGTGGATTTTTGGCTCAGTTGTTGGGTAAATATATCCATTCCAGCCCACCCAGACAAAACATAATACAGTCATATCTCGGGTTGAAGTTGCTTCAGGTTGAGCATTTTTGGGCTGTGCTCCGTGGCGACCCAGAAGTAGCGGAACATGTTACTTCCAGGTTTTGCCGCTTGCGCATGCGCATACGGTCAAAATGACGTCACGCGCATGCGCAGAAGCGACGAATCGCTGCACGCGCAGATGTGGGTTGCATTCGCTTCAGGATGCGAACGGGGCTCCGGAGCGGATCCTGTTCGTATCCAGAGGTATGACTATAATGATTTAATTTTGAAAAGGTAAGGAGACTCAGTTCCCCCAAATTCCTGCTCAAAAAAACCCCCTCCCTGCCTCCACATGTGATGGCAACAGTGCTTCCTGGAAATCACAGGAGGGGAGAGTTGCTCCTGTGTTCGAATCCTGCTTGCGGGTTTCCCATAATGGGCGTCTGGTTGGCCCCTGGGAGAACCGGATGCTGGGCTGGAAGGCCCTCATCCAGCCGGCTCTTCCGATGCCCTGCCTTCACCCTTTGCTTTGGTCTGCCCCAGGCTGGCCGGTCTGAGTGGGCACGTCTCTGAGCTGGAGGCCGAGCATCGCCTGCTGCGGGAGCAGGTGGAGGAGCTGAGCCGCAGGACCGCGGCCATGAAGGAAGACTACGTCTCTCTGCGCCAGCGCTACCTGCAGCAGGATGGGGAGTTCCGCCGGGCGGCCGAGAGAGGCCTGGAGCTCCTCAGGTGCTTCATGCAGAAGAAAGCAGAGGCCGCCGAGCACAGGAACAAGGCCCTCGAGAGGTGGGCGACCCCCCGCACGCAAAACGGGGAGGGCAGTCAGGGCGTGGGGGGCAGCAGCAGTTCAGATCTGGAGAGTTTGGAACAGGGGAAGTGTGGGCTGAAATGCCCCCTGCTGGCTGAATGAATGAATGAATCTTTATTTGCATCAGCCATCGGCCATAGCAATAAAATGACAATACAATATTCGAAGAATAGAAAGAAAAAGTCAAGTATATAAAATACATTTTAGGGTTTTGAATCCATAGTCAAATAGTGGGTCTTATTCTGATTGCCTCAGCTAAAAACCTTGCCACCTTTGCTGTCGCCTGCTCATCTTGATCTGCAAAGAGAAAGGACACTGTGACAGTGGCTGGGCGAACCGGAACGGACAATAAAAGAGGGGTGATAATCTCATTCCTCAAGTCTTTATAAAGAGTGCAAACCAGAAGGGCATGTGCCACCAATTTGGTACTGCCATCTCCACAGGGACATAAGTGTTTTTCGTGTGGAATCTGTTGGAGTCGTCCCTCGAGTAAAGCCCAGGGCAATACATTCAATCTTGCGAAAGTAAAAGCGACCCCCTTCTGGCTGTTTGCAGGAATAGCCTTTGTGTCGCAAATGGGATAAGAGTGGGGCGGTGTCAGATGCTGACTCTCTCAGCACCAAAAGATACACATCCCGATTTTCACCAGGGTTTTGAAATACAGTCTTTGAGCAGTAAGAAACTCTGGGGTTTAACCCAGGCACTTGCCCCAAGTTTGGTTTCCTTGGAATAAAGATGACGGCATCTTTAGGATACAGTCGTACCTTGGAGGTCGAACGGAATCCGTTCCAGAAGTCCGTTTGACTTCCAAAACGTTTGGAAACCAAAGTGCGGATCCTAGAACAATAGGCAGGTTTCTGCCTTCTAGGATCCTACCTGCCTATTGTTCTAGGATCCAAGCTCAGTACATAACCCGTGACCTCGCCCCATCCCTGACAGAAGCACAGCCCTGTCTCCCAAAAGCACCTGGAAAATCTATCAAGCAGAACATATGGAAGGAGCATCTCTTGCACACCCTCTGATCCCCTTCCTCTCATTGCAGGGCAAAGCAGGACCGGCTGGCCAAGGAGCTGAAGAAGGCAGCGAGGACCCCGGTTGGCATTAAGGGGTAAGTCATGCTTGTGGGTCCTCAAAGATCTTCGGATAATAAGAATAGGGATGATGATAATAATAATGAATTTATTTTATTATTTAGACCCTGCCCATCTGGACGGGTTTCACCAGCCACTTTGGGCGACTCCCAACAGAATATTATTATTAATAATAATAATAAAGCAACAAAACATCAAACATTAAAAAACTTCCCTAAACAGGTCTGCCTTCAGATGTCTTCTAAAAAGTCAGATAGTTGTTTATTTCCTTGTCATCTGATGGGACGCGGGTGGCGCTGTGGGTAAAACCTCAGCGCCTAGGACTTGCCGATCGAAAGGTCGGCGGTTCGAATCCCCGCAACGGGGTGAGCTCCCATCGTTTGGTCCCAGCTCCTGCCCACCTAGCAGTTCGAAAGCACCCCTAAGTGCAAGTAGATAAATAGGTACCACTTTATAGCGGGAAGGTAAACGGCGTTTCCGTGTGCTGCGCTGGTGCTGGCTCGCCAGAGCAGCTTCGTCACGCTGGCCACGTGACCCGGAAGTGTCTTCAGACAGCGCTGGCCCCCGGCCTCTTAAGCGAGATGGGCGCGCAACCCTAGAGTCAGACACGACTGGCCCGTACGGGCAGGGGTACCTTTACCTTACCTTTCATCTGATGGGAGGGCATTCCACAGGGTGGGCGCCACCACCGAGAAGGCCCTCTGCCTGGTTGAAAGGCAGAATATATATCCATATATCTCTCTATATCATCTATCTATCAGTCTATCTATCTATCTATCTATCTATCTATCTATCTATCTATCATCTATCTATCATGTAGCCTCATCTTCCCTGTCCCCCTCTCCTCTTGGTTGAGCTGAAACAAATTGTTGGGCTGGCCACCGAAATGTTTGTATATAAACCAGATTCTCCTGGTGATGATGCAGAGGGAGCTGCAAAGAGCCTGAGTTAATTGGTACGTTGATCGTTATCTCCCCAGGGCTGCTGGCTAATTAAATACCCAGGGGGGAGGGAGAGAGCAAGACTGCTGCTGAAATGCGCAATATTGGCCCCAGGCTCCTCGTGCTGCGCGCAACACCTTTCCACCAAGACCTAAAATGCTCCAAGGCTGCTAAGTGGCAGTTCGCTGTCTCCACAAGTCAGCCGGTTTGTCAGTGTCTCTCCAGGTGGCCTCTGGGACGAAGAGTCCTTTCCCTGTCATTAGGAAGGCTTGGGGAATTCCCTCTGGCTTGATCTGCACCTCCCATATTACGTGGGCAGATCTGGAACTTAAAAAAAAATAATTCATATTTTATTTGAAATACTTCTCTAAGCAAAGTATAGGAGGAAAGGAAACAAAAAGTACATAAAAAATTGTCTATTATGAAAGTATATAAGTGAAATTAGGGACGCGGGTGGCGCTGTGGTCTAAACCACAGAGCCTAGGGCTTGCCAATCAGAAGGTCGGTGGTTCGAATCCCCGCAACGGGGTGAGCTCCCGTTGCTCGGTCCCTGCTCCTGCCCACCTAGCAGTTCGAAAGCACGTCAAAGTGCAAGTAGATAAATAGGTACCACTCCGGCGGGAAGGTACACGGCGTTTCCGTGCGCTGCTCTGGTTCGCCAGAAGCGGCTTAGTCCTGCTGGCCACATGACCCGGAAGCTGTCTGCGGACAAACACCAGCTCCCTCGGCCTGAAGGCAAGATGAGCATCGCAACCCCAGAGTTGGCTGTGACTGGGTACCTTTATCTGTACAGTGGTGCCTCGCAAGACGAAATTAATTCGTTCCGCAAGTTTTTTCTTCTTGCGAGTTTTTCGTCTTGCGAAGCACGGTTTCCCATAGGAATGCATTGAAAATCAATTAATGCGTTCCTATGGAGACCGCTTGCCAGGCTGGCGGTGCGGAGAAGGGCTTTTCTCCCCACCGCAAGCCTTCAGGACAGATCTGGGAACAGAGGGGAAGGCGCGCGCTTCTCCTCTGTTCCCGGGGCTTGCGGTGGGAGGAGGGTTTTTTCTCCCCACCGCCAACATTCAGAACAGCATTCTGAATGTTGGCGGTGGGAAGGAAAACCCTCCTCCCACCGCAAGTCTTCAGGACAGCCATCTGAAGGCTGGCGCGGGGAGAAGGTCTCTCTGCCCCACCGCCAGCCTTTGGAGGAGCCTTCCGGAGGCTGGCGGCGGGAGGGGGTCTCTCCGCCCCACCGCCAGCCTTCGGAGGAGGTCCGAGGACAGTGGGGAAGACGCGCTGCGCTTCCCCGCTGTCCTGGAGATTTCCCTATGGGCTTTCGTCTTGCGAAGGAAGCCCATAGGGAAATTCGTTTTGCGAAGCGCCTCCAAAACGGAAAACCCTTTCGTCTAGCGGGTTTTTCGTCTTGCGAGGCGTTCGTCTTGCGGGGCACCACTGTACCTTTATCTATATAAGTGTGTGTGTGTGTTTGTATATATACATACTGTATTTTTCTGTGTATAACACGCCCCCATGTAGAATACACCCCTATTTTTGGGGATTCCAAATGAAGAAAATGGGGGGAAATTGCCCCATGTATAAGACGACCCCCCTTTTCTTAACATAATTTTTAAAGAAAAAAATCCTTGTCTTATACACAGAAAAGTACGTGTGTGTGTGTGTATAAAAATAAATGCAATGCAAATGTCATTATATTTCCAGATTTGGAACTTGGTTATCCACCAGCTTGGTTATCCACTTCCTGAGTGCACCGACACAATTTTTTAACCTTTTAAAAAATAATAATAATAATAATTGAGAACCACTGTGTTGGACTAGGATCTGAGAGACGCAGGTTCAAATCCCCACTCCGCCACCGGGTGGCCTCTCACTGCCTCTCAGCCTAACCTACCTTACAGGGTTGTTGTTGCTGTTGGAGGAATTAAATAGGGAGATCCATGTGCTGCTCCTTGAGGCCCTTGGAGAAAGAAGGTGATCTATAAATGCAATAAATGCATTAAAATATTGTCGATCTTCCTCTTGTGCTCCCTAATTTTCCGCACGTTTTCTCTTCACCAGAGAGCCAGAAGAAGGGAAGGCTGATGAGCAAAAAATGCTCCACAGAGAGGCCCAGGAGGAGCCTGGCGAAAAGATGTGGAAAAGGCCCTTTCGGTGAGGCATGAACTGTGGTGCTCATAGTTTTTGTATTTCTATTATTGCATTAGCTTCCTTTTAAATTGGTTGGAGTTTTGCATCCTTTCCTCCCATCAAAGTCTTGCAGCAACAAGAAGAATGCAGCACATAGAAAACGTGGCAGTTTAAAGGACATGCCGATAAAAATCACTCGTAAGAGTCTCCTGCGTTTGAGGGATGCATGCAAAGGCTGCCATTGGCTTTGCCCTGGAGAGAGTGAAATTCTGTGCAGAATCTCCCCTTAGAATCTCGTCCTCGGAGGCAGAAAATTTGAGCGGGGCTTAGGCAGGGGCTGCATTAGGGGTCAACAAACTTTTTCAGCAGGGGGCCGGTCCACTGTCCCTCAGACCATACATAGTATATATAGTATATTTTGGGGGGAAAATATATGAACGAATTCCTATGCCCCACAAATAACCCAGAGATGCATTTTAAATAAAAGCACACATTCTACTCATGTAAAAACACCAGGCAGGCCCCACAAATAACCCAGAGATGCATTTTAAATAAAAGGACACATTCTACTCATGTAAAAACACGCTAATTCCCAGACTGTCCACAGGCCAGATTTAGAAGGCGATTGAGCCGGATCTGGCCCCCGGGCCTTAGTTTGCCTACCCATGGGCTACAGGAAGAGCCATCATTTGAGGGACTTGTCTGTGCATGTTTGTGGCACAGGAAAATCGCGAACTCTTTTTTTAAATAATATTTTGTTGAATTTCCATTTTATAATTTGTAAATGCATCCTTATTTTGCACATTAAATTTTGCTCATATGAGCTGGTCGACCCCCCCCCCCCCCCGCCTTGTGGTTACCATAATTCCTTTCAGTTTCATCGCATTTGTATCCCTTCCTATTTATCTTTCATCCGTTTCAATTATTGCAATTTTAAATAAACATAAAAAGGTAGGAATCATAGACATTGCAAGTCTTCTTAAGTCAATTCTGCTAGTGTTGCTAATTGCAGTTGTCCTTCAAGCATTGTATAAATTCACCCCAGTCTTTTTGGAAAGCTTGATCAACGTTAGTTTTGGATTTTCCTGGGCAGCTTCGCTAGTTGTGCATATTCCATCATCTTCATCTGCCACTCCTCCGTCGTTGGTTGCTTCCATTTTGGGGCTAAAAGAATCCTTGCTGCCGTAGCTGCATACAGAAACAATTTTTGGTCCCTTTTTGGAATTTCTTCCCCTACTTTATCCAGGAGAAATGCTTCTGGTTTTTAAAGAAATGTATTTTACGATCTCTTGCGGAACTAGGGAACAGCAGATTCCTCCCGGGTCCACTCTGTGGTTCTGCAGTTCAGCTATGGCACAGCTTGCTCTGGCAAGAAAGGAGCTGTTTAGATTGCTGAAAATGAATTTTGCACACATGAGGAACGAGAAACGAAACCCAAACCACTTTCCTGGAAGGAAAAAGTAGTTCTACCTTGTTCACACACTTTTGTCTACTTGAAGAAGCCATGTTCCAATCTGAAAAATACAAATATTTAGGTTACAAAACTATAAAAATAAAGAAAACTTAAGTTTGCAAAACAATAATTACCATGTGGTTAGGGTAGATCAACGTGTCAGTGTCCACTTATCTCCAGTGTAAATATGACATATCGGCAAAAGTCGAAAATTACAAGATAACTATAGCATGTACACGAAAATCAATTTCAGATTTGAAATCAGCATTGAAAGAACATATAAGAACAGTTGAAAAATCTCATGCAACAGAAAATGATTTTTTTTTTGTTCCCCCGTGTAATTCCTGTGTTCATCACTTTTTTCCTCTTGACTTCTTGTTTTAGATCTGCTTCTGCCACTTCCATGACCCTCACCAGATACGTGGGTGTTTTCAAGGGTTTGTTTGAGTAAGTTGGTTGCTCCATTTCTATGCATTCAGGGTTACTTGGGTCCGGAGCGTGTCTCTGAATTGCCCCCAAAGAATCAAGATAAGATCCTGAATCATTTTGATGATACTAGCTTTTTATCTGGATCAGCTGTGGGTAAGGTAGCAAACTTTAGTGTTGCACAGATCTCTTCTCTACGGGGATGGAAAATTGAATATATGTGTTGAATATAGGCTATATGGTAATTTATGGACATAATAGGTATCTAAAGTCATTTGCACATCTTGCCATACAACCATTCCATGCAGAATGTAGGCACCCTATACAGTGGTACCTCGGGTTAAGAACTTAATTCGTTCCGGAGGTCCGTTCTTAACCTGAAACTGTTCTTAACCTGAAGCACCACTTTAGCTAATGGGGCCTCCTGCTGCCGCTGCGCCGCTGGAGCACGATTTCTGTTCTCATCCTGAAGCAAAGTTCTTAACCCGAGGTACTATTTCTGGGTTAACGGAGTCTGTAACCTGAAGCGTATGTAACCCGAGGTACCACTGTATATAGAAATGAGCCAACCAGTGATATTTTAGGGAGCAGGCGGGGCCCATTACTTACATCCTAGGAGCCTACACAACACAAAAGACTGTTGCTGTATGTAGGTTTTATTTTATTTGTTTTTAATCTTATATTTTGGAAATGTACATCCAGTTTTTTCCCCTTTAATTTTTTGTGGGGCCCTAAGCTGTAGCTTGTTTAGTTTATACGTAAATCCAGCACTGATTACATAGAGGGCTAACAAATTCATTGTAGCCAAGTGTTTCTGTAGCAATGTCCATCTTCCCTCCCTCCTTCCCACTTCCAGAACTATAGACTTAAAAGTTTACATAACTGAAAGTCAAAACTGGCATTTTACTCCCCACCCCTTTGAAAGATTTGTCACTAGCTTCGTGCATTTTCACAAACTTTCAAATGCACAACCTTTAACTTGTATCCCCTGTCCGGGCAGCCTCCTTCCACGTTTGAAGTTGATCCATTTCCTGGTTCTCTGTTCCTTGTGGCTTTCCCTGAGGTCTCATTCAGAGCAAATAGGGTTCCTGCAGACCATGGTTGTATCCAAAGTGGAACTGGAAACTGCGGCTTGGATGAGGTCTCCAGTGCTTGTTTGCAGGCGAACCAGTTTACTTGATTTGGACGTCCTTCTAAGCAGCTTAGCTGTGTAGCATTTGACTGCCTGAAGACAGAAGAACCTGTAATACTTAATTTGACGTCACAGCAAGTTCAAAATTGCTATGGTTTAGGGAAGTTCCCTGTTTAGGGAAGTTTTTAATATTTGATGTATTATTGTATTTTAATCTTTTGTTAGAAGCCGCCCAGAGTGGCTGGGGAAACCCAGCCAGATGGGCGGGGTATAAATAGTATATTATTATTATTATTATTATTATTATTATTATTATTATTAGGAAGTTGGAGGGAGGGGGCGAGCAAGAAATGCGAGGTGATAATGTCTGTATCCAAGACGGTGCGAAACTTTCACCTGTTAGTTTCAGGATGAAACGCGGGAGCTCCTTCAGCAACCCCTCGGAGGAACGGTACTATTACATCCCCTCCTGTGCGGCTGCCTGCCTTCCGTCAAGAGTGAGCGACGAACAGGTAAATCTGAAATCCCCAAGCACCAGGTGCCACCTCACCTGGGTGCCACGTATGAAGAGCCTGCTAGATGACTAGAAACAAGTAACGTGTATATAATTGTAAGTGCACAGGGTAAAATAAGACTTGGGAAGGGGGGGTGAGAGAAAAAGGAAAAGGAGAAAGAAAGAAAGAAAGAAAGAAAGAAAGAAAGAACACCCATATCCAATACAAAACAAAAGCAGAACTTATAAACATTACAAGATTGTTACTGTAGCTAACCCACATTTAACCTAATATAGAAATTAAACCCAAATATCGTTAAATTGGTCCATGGCAAGTCTACGTTTATACACTCATGTGTTGTATATATCTTCTAGCCATTCGCTGAAGGGAGCTGCATTTTTATGGATGAACTGGGGAAAATAACTATTGCTATTATTTCTTATTGCATCTATACCCCACCTTTTCCTCCAAGGAGCTCAAGGTGGTGTGCAGAGTTCTCCTTGCCCATTCTGTCCTCACAACAACCCCATGAGGTAGGTTAGATTGAGAGGGTCATCCAGTGAGTTTCATGGCCGAGCAGGGATTTGAACCCTGGTCTCCCAGGTTTCTAGTCCAGCACTCAAACCACTATACCACACTGGTTCCACCAGTGTTGGAGACAGTGCTGTCTGGATGCCAGTTGCTGGGAATCGCGAGTGGTGAGAGGGCTCGTGTTCGAATCCTGCTTGTGGGCTTCCTGTGGGGTCATCTGGGTGGCTACCCTGAGAACAGGATGCTGGACTAGAAGGGTCATTGGCCGAATCCAGCTGCAGGGCTCTTCTTAATAATTCTTCTTGATAATTTGTGCATCTGCACCCCAGTTGTTTTCCTTGCACACGCTGACAGAAAGGGAACGCGACTGGAGGATGAGTTTGGGTTGCAATTGTCCCCACCAGCAGAATTTCCATATCTACTCCAGAAGAGAAACTTGCTGGACTTCCATGGCACCCCTGCCTGGTCTACTTAATAATAATAATAATAATAATAATAATAATAATAATAATAATAATAATTTATTTATACCCCTTCCCTTCCCTTCCCAGTTCAGAAAACCGGGCTCAGGGCGGCTAACAACAAATTTAAAACACTTAATTGATGCAACCAAAAACAGCATAAAATACAGTATAAAACATGAATAATAAATTCAGAATTCAAAAATCAATTTAGGGGGAAAATCCATCCAATAAACATTAGATGCTCACCAGGGCTAGCTGGCTAAATTAGTCCTATTTGGGCCAGCGAGGAGACCAGGGGAGAATTAGCTGTGGGATCCCAGAGCGGGTAATCTTCGTAAAAAGGGGAGGGGGAGGGAAGGGGAATAAAAGATCAGGCTAAGTTCAAATTGAAAGCCAGGCGGAATAGCTCTGTCTTACAGGCCCTGCGGAAGGAAGTTAAATCCTGCAGGGCCCTGGTCTCCTGGGACAGAGCATTCCACCAGGTCGGAGCCATCACTGAAAAGGCCCTGGCCCTGGTGGAGGATAGTCTGACTTCCTTAGGGCCCAGGACCTCTAAACTATGATCATTCATGGACCTTAAGGTCCTCTGCGGGGCATACCGGGAGAGGTGGTCCCGTAAATACGAAGGCCCTAAGCCATAAAGGGCTTTAAAGGTCAAAAGCAGCACCTTAAACCTGACCCGATACTCCACCGGGAGCCAGTGCAACTGGTAAAGCACTGGGTGAATATGCTCCCATGGCAGGGACCCCGTGAGGAGCCTCGCTGCAGCATTCTGCACCCGCTGGAGTTTCTGGGACAGTTTCAAGGGCAGCCCCGCATAGAGCGAATTACAGTAGTCAAGCCTGGAGGTGACAGTCTTGTGGATCACTGTGGCCAGATCAGGGTGGGAAAGGTAAGGGACCAATTGCTTTGTCCTTTTCCCCTTTCTCCAGGAAGGCCACGTCTCCGAAATCAACGCTGCCAGGTTCAGTCCCAATTCATCCGTGCTGGCCACTGGCGGGGCCGACAAGCTGATCAGGCTCTGGAATGTGGCAGGAGGTGAGCGGATGCGCAGAGCGGAATTAGTTGACATCTGCACATAGCGGGTGGCACTGTGGTATAAACCACTGAGTCTCTTGGGCTTGCAGATCGGAAGGTCGGTGGTTCGAATCCCCGTGACAGAGTGAGCTCCTGTTGCTCTCTCCCAGCTCTTGCCAACCTAGCAGTTCGAAAGCACGCCAGTGCAAGTAGATAAATAGGTACCACTGCGGCGGGAAGGTAAACAGCGTATCCGTGTGCTCTGATTTCTGTCACAGTGTCACGTTGTGCCAGAAACAGTTTAGTCCTGCTGGCCACATGACCCGGAAAACTGCCTGCGGACAAACACTGGCTCCCTCGACATCGAAAGCGAGATGAGCACCGCAACCCCATAGTCTACTTTGACTGGACTTAACAATCCAGGGGTCCTTTACCTTTTACCTTTACCTTGATAGGGACATGGGTGGTGCTGTGGTCTAAACCACTGAGCCTCTTGGGCTTGCCGATTGGAAGGTTGGCAGTTCGAATCCCCGCGACGGGGTGAGCTCCTGTTGCTCTGTCCCAGCTCCTGCCAACCTAGCAGTTTGAAAGCACACCAGTGCAAGTAGATAAATAGGTACCACTCTGGCGGGAAGGTAAACGGATTTTTTGTGCACTCTGACTCTCATCGCAGTGTCCTATTGCGGTTTAGTCTTGCTGGCCACATGACTCAGAAAGCTGTCTGCGGACAAACACTGGCTCCCTTGGCCTGAAAACGAGATGAGCGCCACAACCCCATAGTCACCTTTGACTTAACCATTCAAGGGTCCTTTACCATTTTACCTATTGCACACTATTTTATTTTTTAATGTATAAAAGTATTAGAGATCTCTGCCAGCTGTCTGCTCGGGCTGGCAACTGTCCGGCTCAAATCTCTTGAGATCACGCAAGTGAGTTGCTGCCTCTGCCTTTATAAGAGATTTCTGGCCTCGGCTCTAGGCTTCGTTTCCGCATCAGTCTTTTCTTGAGGCTCGTTCATTCCTTAAACGAAACGAAATGAAACAAACAAACAAAAAGTCTTGCCGATGCACGGAAGTAGAAGCCACATTGGATCTGATCAGGTGTGCGAGAGATTTTGCTTAGCTGAGCTTCAGTTCTGCAGGTGAGATAAGATTTTCACAAGGCAGAGTCGTGGAGCAAGGAGAAAAGATCTCAGATCCCGCGTGGGGAAATCTCTCTCTCTCTTTGGAAAGTGCACTGTCTGCTTCTTGCAGAGTTTCCTGGTGCTTTTTTCCATATTCAGGGAAGTGTGGGTTCTAATTTTTGCTGCTCTGGGTCACCTTGCTTGTTCTGTTTGCCTTCCTGCAGGCCGAATGGAGAAGATGAAGACATTGGAAGGGGCTAACGGAGGCATCACCAGCGTCGAGTTTGACCCATCGGTGAGTATGAATTGCAGCAGGGCAAACGCCGCTGGTTGCTTGGAGGACCATGCACCATGGTTTGGCCTTGCCCGGAAGTTGCGTTCCATCTGCAAAGGGCCTTCCCTCCTTGCCTTATTATACTGAACCAGGCCAAGCGGTGAATGAATTTTATTATTACAGTCACAGACCAGTTCCGGCTCATTTACAATATTAGGAAAATCATAAAACACAACAGGAATACATTGAATTGCAATTGGGTATAACAGAGATGATTCAGATATAGTGGCAGTTAAAAATATATATTAAATCTTGATCACTAAAATAGAATCTAAAATTGTCATTTAAAACCTTAATCATTTTGGTAGTACAGTGGTACCATGGGTTATATACGCTTCAGGTTACATACGCTTCAGGTTACAGACTCCGCTAACCCAGAAATAGTCCTTCAGGTTAAGAACTTTGCTTCAGGATGAGAACAGAAATCGTGCTCCGGCGGCGCGGCAGCAGCAGGAGGCCCCATTAGCTAAAGTGGTGCTTCAGGTTAAGAACAGTTTCAGGTTAAGTACAGACCTCTGGAACGAATTAAGTACTTAACCCGAGGTACCACTGTACAGCTAAGAGGCTTGGGGTTTTCCCCACAGGCCCTGATAGCCGTAGGTTATGAGAAAGCTAGAGCGGATGTGGAACTGCAAGACCAAGCGGTTTATCTAGCCCAGGCACATCTAACTCAATAGAGATTGCGATCTACTCCCAGTATAATAAAACTGGCAGTGATCTACCCAATGCCATTGCCCATAGTTGTTCAGCTTTTTTAGGGAAGCCCACAGTTGGTGAGCTTCTTTTAGGGGGGAGCCCAGAGTTGCTGAGGAGCAACAGGGCAATCTCTTTTTTTACTCCTGTGATCGACCTGGAGAACCCTGCTGATCTACCTGTCGATTGTGGTCAACCGGTTGGACATTGCTGATCTAGCCCAATATTGTCAACTCGGACTGGCAGCAGGCCAAGGAAAGTCTTTCCCATCACAGTGGAGCAAAGGATACTAACTTCACATATACTCTAACTAGAATCATATAAAGAATAAATTATTATTATTATTACTACTCACCAGCCTGGTTCCCTCAAGATGCTTTAGGCTACAGGTCCCATCAGCCCCAGCGAGTGCAGTAGTCCAATCCATTGGGAGGGCACTAGGTTGGAGAAGACTGATCTGTGGGTTTCACGCATTAAAGCCTTAGCTGTTGCTCCTGCACTGCAGAGGGTTGGGCTGGATGACCCCTGGGGGTCCCTTGTGACTCTACAGTTCTAGGATTTTAGCATCTGTACATTAGAGAAGTGTCAGGATGCTGGACTAGGTAGGGCATAGGCCTGATCCACCAGGCACTTCTTATGTTCTTCCTCTTCTTCTTCCTCCTCATTTCATATCTCTACTGCTTTATTTTTTTAAAGGGGGGGGTCTCAAAGCAGTTTACAACCTACATCAAGTAAAACAGTCTGGAATAAAACACTACTGGCGAAAGTCAAGTACGTACACATTCAAAGCAACACAGCTGGCTGGAAACGAAAATATTATCTTAAAGATTTCCGAAAGAGGTCAACTGCAGATTGCACGTTGAACACGGCAAAGTTAACAAGAACAACGTAAATGATCTTAAACGTTTCAGGAGAGAACTTTGCTCAATATAAAATGCACGTTGAAAGCAGCTTCATTCACAAGAATAAAAAAGATTGTCATAAGCACAGGACAGAGAGTCAGGGCTAGATCAAACATTACCTCTCAGCTGCAACCTTCCTTTTTTAAAGGCGAATGTGACCTGGTCTAGACTGAACACCGCTTGTCTAATTATTTGTCCCTATGGTAAATCGTGAGGCTCTTAACCTCAGGGTCGTGGATTGGAGGCAAAAGATTCCTGCACTGCGGGGGGTTGGATGAAATGACCCCCGTGGTCCCTTTCAACTCTACAAACCTGTGATTCTATTATTTTAGGAACTGCCTACCAACCGTACCTCCAACTTATAGGGATTGAGCCGCACTCTGTTAGCATTGTCATTTTGACAGATCAGGTAACAGAAGAAGGAAAATACCCTCTCTCTGCCATAGTGTGCTGACCTTTAAAGCCCAAACGGCCTCGGTCCAGTATACCTGAAGGAGCGTCTCCACCCCCATCATTCAGCCCGTACACTGAGGTCCAGCTCTGAGGGCCTTCTGGCGGTTCCCTCCCTGCGAGAAGCCAAGTTACAGGGAACGAGGCAGAGGGCCTTCTCAGTGGTGGCACCCGCCCTGTGGAACACCCTCCCACCAGATGTCAAAGAGATAAACAACTACCTGACATTTAGAAGACATCTGAAGGCAGCCCTGTTTAGGGAAGCTTTTAATGTTTAATAGATTATTGTATTTTAATATTCTGTTGGAAGCTGCCCAGAGTGGCTGGGGAAACCCAAACAGATGGGTGGGGCATAAATAATTATTATTATTATTATTATTACACCTGGTATTTGGAGCAGGCACTGCCCAAATATTATGGAAGGGCTGAACTCCTGGTGTGAGACAGTTTCCAGGGGGGGCTCTTTGGAAAGGGGTGTTTCCTGCCCACATCCACCAGGGGGCAGCACGGGGCTTCCTGCGGAGGCTGTTGCCATGCCAACGCGGTCCTTTGCAATCATCATTCCCACCCCACCAAAAGAGATTTCTCGTCCTCCTAAGATAAGAACCAAAGGCAGGGAGGATGTGGGGCTCCCCACTGGCCAGCTGCAGCCGCATGGCGCATGCAGAATGAACTTTTCCAAGCTCATTAGCGGGACGAATGGCCGTCCCAAAAGTCAAACAAAATGCTAGGCCAGGCATGTCCAAAGTCCGTTTTGGGGGCCTGTTCTCACAGTGGCCAACCAGGTGGCCTAAAGCGAAGCCCGTAATCAGGATTCGAACACAAGAGCCCTCTCCCCTCTTGTGGTTTCCAGAAACCGGCCTTCAGAAGCATCGCTGCCTCCAACTGTGGAAGCAGAGCACAAGCATCAGGGCTAGCAGCCCTCAAAAGCCCTCCATGAATTTGTCTAATCCTCTTTTAAAGCCATCAAGGCTGGTGGCCATCCTGTGGCAGGGAGTTCCATGGTTTAATTCTGTGCTGTGTGAAGAGGTACTTTATTTTCTCTGTCCTGAATCGTCCAACACACAGCATCACTGCGTGTCCTCAAGTTCTAGTGTTATGAGAGAGAGAAACCTTCCTCTATCCACTTTCTCCATGCGGTACACAATTTCACAAGTTCCTATCATGTTGACTTTTCTCTCAACGACAAGCCCAGACGCGGCAACCTTTCCTCGTAGGAGAGTTGCTCCACCCCCTGGATCATTCTGGGTGCCCTTTCCTGAACCTCCTCCAATCCTACATACCCTCTCTGAGGCGAGGCGACCAGAACCCCATAGTTTAGAAGTCCTCCCTCTCGGCTGGGCCTCCTTGCTCCTTCTTCCCTGTCCCTCACTCACCCCTTCCTTGGCCAGGAGCAGCTGCTTCTCGCCGTTCTGCTTCTTGATGTTGTAGTACTGCACCTCCACCTCGTGGGTCAGCTGAAGCCACTTCTGCAAGGCCTCTGGGACGGCCCAGCTGCTGTGCGACTCCAGCTCCTTCTCCGCGTTCTTGAGCGCCATGCGCACCTGCAGGGAGCAGGGAACAACAGCAGCCGCTCTAGTACTTCGGCAGGCAGGCAAGGGGGCCCCAGGCGCACGAGATTTCCCCAGGCGCACGAGTTTATAGTTTATTTCCTAGGGGGAAATCCTAAAAAAAACCTCAACAACTTCAGTCCTAAAAAAATGTTAACAACTTTGGTTGGCCCTCACGGCCCTTCACTTCATCAAATCTGGCCCCCTTTGAAAAAAGTTTGGACCCCACTGTGCTAGGCTGTTGGAAAAGAAGCAGGGAGAAGTACAGAAGGAAGCCCCCCCTCCAAACGGAGGCTCTGCCCCCACAATGAGTTCTCCTCTTAGAATCATAGAGTTTGAGGGGGACCTCAAGGGTCATCTAGTCCAACCCCCTGCAATGCTGTCCGACATGAGAGCAGAAAGGGTGGACTAAGCAGATGGAGAGAAGTCAGCCTCCCTTGTACTCCTAGAATGTGGGGAAATATCAATTTCCGTGGAATGGCAAGGGCTTCAGGGGAAACAGATATGCAGAAGGGCCTCATTACCCAGTTTAACTTACAGAATCCATTGCAAATTGATATTGTTGTTGATGTTATTGTTATTATTTGAATTTATATACCCGGAGGTCTCAGGGAGGTTTGCAGAACAAAATCAAAATCAATCAATCAATCAATCAATCCAGAGACCCAACAAATCGTTACAAAGCAATGCACAATTCAGACAGCCTACCTCCAGGTTAAACAAGCATTCTGTTCAGACTTAAAGATAGGGATCATTGGTTCTTGCAACCACTGATAAAAACTTCGCCACTGCTAATGTTCTAGTGCAGGGGTCTGCAACCTTTAAGACAAAAAGAGCCACTTGGACCCGTTTCCAAAGGGAAAAAAACTGGGAGCCGCAAAACTCGTCATTATAAAAATAACTTTTTTGTCACTTTTTTATGATTTCTTTGTTTGACCCCTCAGAATTACTCCTCCTCATAGAAATAAACGTTAAATTAACAAGTTACCTTTTTGTGTGTGTGTGTTCTTCACTCCCCTTCAAAACAGTGACCAGCGTACATGCCCCCTTTCAATGCAGTGACCAGCGTACATGCCCCTTACAATGTAGCGGGCGGGCGGGCGGGCGGGAAGGTGATGTCGGGACGGTGCGTGACTAACGCCCCCATGCGACGTCACAGCCAGTACAGCGCCCGCCACAGTGGGGAATGTCGGGGCGCACAATGCGCCTCCTCCCCTCGCTAGTATCCGCCCTGGAGCCACGGCAAAGGTGTAAAAGAGCCACATGCGGCTCCGGAGCCGTGGGTTGCAGACCCCTGTTCTAGTGTTTGTTCAGTCTTCCAGTAGGAACCTGACACAGTGAGCCTCTGGTTTTCCCAGGAAAGGTACCAGCAAGGGTCATATCAGTTCAGCCCTGGCTTGCAAAATCAAAATCAAAAACAGTGGTGATTGCCATTTTGTTTCCCCCCAAAGTCCCTGTTCCAAGGTGCTTTCTGAATTTTGGGGAATTCAAAATGGTTGCCGCTCACTGGCAGCTACCATGATAGTGGGGGCAGCTGAATATATACAGAGACCCCACACGCTTCTGCAGAGTGGGCAGAGTGTTCAGCCAGCAGCTTATTTTTCTATTTTACTGTGTTCAATATCTCTTCAAAATAAAAGTAGTGACTGAAGCAGACTTGTTTAAAAAATAATAATTAATGAGGCTGTGCAATTCTGTCCATCCCTGCTTTCAATCCTGGGCTACTAGGGTAAACATTTTTTGTGAGTCGTTTCGGTTCAGCCCCACTTGCCCGCCTTATAGATCTTGAAACATTCCCAGTGCCAAGCCAAGTCCCACAGCCAGAGCAGAGCAGAGGTGGCTGGTCTGATTCCTCTCCAAACTCTCTCTCTTTCTGTCCCCGGCAGGGATTTCACGTCTTGGCGGCTACATACAACAATGCTGCTCAGCTATGGAAGGTTGACGACTGCCGTTTCAAGGTGAGATTGGCTGGGTTCCTTTCGTTTGCAGCGGTGGGTGCATTTGTGCAATGGGAAACTATTAAGCTATTCAGGGCTGAGGAAGGAATCTGAACCCACTCTTTATTGTGGAATCGGAGCAAATGGCAGTCCATGGAAAAGCTGAATTGCCATTTGCTCCAATTCAGCTGCGGAGATCGGTTTTTCATGGGGAAAGCAGCAAGGGCAGGGGGGAACGCCAGCCCTAATATGTGACATGATAAAAGTTTACAAAATTGTGCCTGGCCTTGAGAAAAAAGATAGAGATTTTTTTTCCTCCCTTCCTCATAACGCTAGAACTCATGGGCACCCAGTGAAGCTGAATGTTGGAGATAAAAGACAGTACAGTACTTAACACAGTGCATGGTTAAACTATGGAACTCCCTGCCACAGGAGGCAGTGATGGCCACCAACATGGATGGCTTGAAAAAAGGATTAGACAAATTCATGGAGGAGGAGAGGGCTGTCGATGGCCACTAGCCAGGAGGGATATGCTCTGCCTTTCAGATCTGGAGGCAGCAGGGATTCTGAATCCCAGTTGCTGGAAACCACAGGAGGGGAGAGTTGCACTTGTGCACAAATTCTGCTTGTGTTATTTATTTATTTATCAAATTTTTATACCGCTCCATACCCAGAGGTCTCAGGGCGCTTCACAGAACAAAATCAGAATATAAAACCACAATATATATATACAATCAAAATAAAAACAGCAACCCAATAACAACCCCCCTTTTAAAAAAAGGACCACATTTTAAAAGGGCATAGGATGTCAATCAGGTCAATCAAATACCTGGTTGAAAAGGAACTTTTTCATGGGGAGCCACTGCAGAGAAGGCCCCATTCTTGTGTTGTATATACATAAAGTATCAAACGTGGTGACAGTAATAATAATACAACAAAACAACAACACCACAAACTGGCTTATAAGTATAAAACCAAATTTACTAGAATAATAGCTAGAATAGAGATAGACTTGTAACCATTCAAACAACAAACGTACTAAGGTGCCATGTGCAAGACAAAGCCTGGAGATATTGTAAACATGGAGTGGATAAATGTACAACTCAGTATACGTTATACAGACCGGATAAATGAACTGTTCAACAAGTAGCATAAGTCAAATCACAGAACAGCAACCCGGTGCCGCCACAACGGCAAGGGTGGCGCACTGGAGAATATGAAAAACTTTTTCCAAAGCTGTTTTTCAAAGATTGAACTGGATGAGATGGTCTTCAATGGGTCTTGAGTTGGAAACACAAAGCCGTGTGCATGGATCGATCACGGGAAGGCGAATCAAAGCCACCCCCTGGTGAGAATAACGCAAGTGGGCAAAAGGAGACCTGTTCTCCGGATATATTTCAGGTTTCGCTACACGCTTCATCAGTCCGAAAAGCAAGTCATACAAAACAGTTTGCTCAGGATAAAGAAATATTCACAAGTATTCTTGTATTGCCACTCTCTGAACCTCTCAAAGAGGAGGCACACGAAGGGGGTCTCAGAAGATGATCTCAGGGTCTGGGTAGGTTCATATGGGAAGAGGCAGTCCTTCTGTAATGGGCTTCTGGTTGGCGACTGTGAGAACAGGACGCTGGACTAGGTGGACCATTGGCCTGATCCATCAGGCTCCTCTTAGAGAGCCAGTGTGGTGTAGTGGTTAAGAGCAGTGGACTTGTAATCTGGTGAACCAGGTTCGCTTCCCCGCTCCTCCACATGCAGTTGCTGGGTGACCTTGGGCCAGTCACACTTCTCTGAAGTCTCTCAGCCTCACTCACCTCATAGAGTGTTTGTTGTGGGGGAGGAAGGGAAAGGAGAATGTGAGCCGCTTTGAGACTCCTTCGGGTAGTGATAAGGCGGGATATCAAATCCAAACTCTTCTTCTCAGAGCTTCCATTCTTCGTGTCCGATAGGAGGAGCACTAAAAGCAACTAATCTCTTAACGCCCCCAACTCTTCTCTTGCCTAGGAGGTTCTGACGGGGCACACGGACAAAGTGACCGCTGCCAGGTTCAGAGCCACCCGGCACCAAGCTGTCACGGGCAGCCGGGACAGGACAGTGAAGGAGTGGGACTTGACCAAAGGGGCGTGTAAGTGATGGCCGACTCTTCCGGTGGGGATGGAGGGCCTTGATCCAACATCATCATCATTATTATTATTATTATTATTATTATTATTATTATTATTATTTTAATTTCTATACCGCCCTATACCCAAAGGTCTCAGGGTGGCTCACATAAAGTATCAAATACGTAAAATCAAAACCAACAACCCAATAAAGAAACCCCAAGGATGCAGCATTTTTAAAAAGGGTACAGTGGATGCTCGGGTTGCAAACATGATCCGTGTGGGATGCACGTTCGCAACCCGCAGTGCTCTCAACGTACAGCGGCGTGTCTGCGCACACGCGGGTTGTGATTTGGCACTTCTGCACATGTGCAAAGCGCGATTTGGCGCTTCTGCGCATGCGCGACCGCCGAAACCCGGAAGTAACCCGTTCCTGTACTTCCGGGTTTCAGCAGTTCGTAACCTGAAAAAACGCAACCTGAATCATCTGTAACCCAAAGTATGACTGTATGGGATGTAGATCAAGTCAGGCAAAGGCCTGGTTGAAAAGGAATGTTTTTGCCTGGTGCCTAACGGCGTATAGTAAAGGTGCCAGGTGAACTTCTCTTGGAAGAGCATTCCGCGGACGGAGCCACTACAGAGAAGGCCCCGTTCTTGTGTTGCCACCCTCCAGACCTCTCGAGGAGGAGGCACATGAAAGAGTTCCTCCGAAGATGATCTCAGGGTCTGGGTAGGTTCATATGGGAAGAGGCAGTCAATTGTTAGCCAGTGCAGTCAGACCAGGATTGGTGCAATATGCTCAAACCGTCTTGCTCCGGTGAGCAGCCTGGCCTCTGAGTTCTGCACCAGCTGAAGTTTCCGAACTGTCTTGGTATAATGTAGTAATCTAACCTTGAGGTTACCAGAGGCTACCAGACAACAGTAGTTAGCCTATCCCTGTCCTGATAGGGGCGTATCTGGGCACTAGCCAAAGCTGATGGAAGGCACTCTGGGCCACTGAGACGACCTTAGCCTTAAGTGACAGCAAAGGATCCAGGAGGACCCCCAAGCTACTAACCTGCTCATTCAGGGGCAGCGTAACCCCATCTAGAGCAGCCGACCTCTCAGCCATCTGGTCTGAGGAACCACCCACCAACAGAGCCTCAGTCCATATCTGGCTGCACCCTGGCTGTGTAGTTACGGGGGGCAAGCTCTATCCAGAGGCCCATCTCCTTTCCCTGACGCGACTGTCTATGGCTTTTCTGGCAGGCTACAGAACCATCGACGTCTTCTCCTATTGCAACGATATTGTGTGTTGCGACACCTTCATCATCAGTGGACATCATGACAAGACCATCCGTTTCTGGGACAGCAGGTGAGCCCACCAAGCAGCCAGATGACAATGCAACCAGGGCTGCGCCTTGTCGTTTGGCGGGGCCTTTTCAGTTGTGGCACCAATATTTTTTCCATTACGTTATTTTACTTGGTAAAACCTGCACACCAGGTTATTTTTAAAAAATGCATCAAAATGGTTTACAAAGAGAATAAAACAATGAATGTTTGGTAAAAGCAACTGAAATGATAAAATAAGCAGTAAACTGAAAGCAAGAATTCTGCATTGTCTGGCTAGGCTTTGCCCAACCAAAAATGTTTTAAGCAAGTGCCAAAAAGAGAATGGTGATGTCAATGTTGAATGGTTTCTTTAAATGTAAAGGTTCATCATTGTTCCACCCGATGTATATGTCTTTAAGGGGCCAGAGCAAGGGCCAGAGCAAGATAACGAGACCCAGCTTTGCAGCTGTGAAGCATAGCAGGTGCTGCTGAGTTGTATTTAATTAAGGTGTGTCAGCATTTGAGTGTAGTATATAAGGAGCAGCACCTAGCTCTCCCATTACCCTGGGGGATGGGTTGGTGGTTGGGTCTGGTTTGGTTGTTAATGTATTTAGTGTAAAAGGAGTTTTTGTTTTTCTTATTAAAACCTTGTATAAGTTATTTTTGAATCCTTTTTTTTAAATGCATGGTCTCCCCAGCAAGCTCTCTGCAGCACTACCATACTGCAAACAGCCAACAGTCAATAGGCAGAGAGTTCCAGAGTGTCATACTTAAAAGACTGATTTCTTTGAAATGCAGAACCGCTGTTATTTGGTATTGCTGGTTTCTGCATCTTGTCCAATGTCTTCCCAATGAAGATCTAGGCTCCATCTTCATGCTCTTTCTTCCAGCTTGTCGGAATGAGGGTTGCTGGGCTTTCCCTTATCTGCTCAGATGGGGACTGAGTCCTCCTCTCCTCTTCCCATATTTCTCATTGCATCTGGTTGGCCCAGTAAGAAATGGATGCAAGACTAGATGGGCCTTCATTCTCGTCCAGCTTCAGAGCGCTATTTATTTTCATGTTTCGCTGTTTATTAGGCATCTGATGCTCCCATCCACTAATAATAATAAAAATAAAAATAATAATTTATACCCCGCCCATCTGGCTGGGTTTCCCCAGCCACTCTAGGCGGCTTCCAACAAAATATTAAAATTAAGTAATCCATCAAACATTAAAAGCTTCCTTAAACAGGGCTGCCTTCAGATGTCTTCTAAAAGTCTGGTAGTTGTTTATTTCCTTGACATCTGGTGGGAGGGCGTTCCACAGGGCAGGCACCACCACCGAGAAGGCCCTCTGCCTGGTTCCCTGTAGCCTCACTACTCGCAATGAGGGAAGCGCCAGAAGGCCCTCGGAGCTGGACCTCAGTGTCCGGGCTGAACGATGGGGGTGAAGATGCTCCATCAGGGATACTGGACCGAGGCCGTTTAGGGCTTTAACTGTCAGCACCAACACTTTGAATTGTGCTCGGAAACGTACTGGGAGCCAATGTACGTACTGGGAGCTTATTCTATGATACATTTGTTAGTCTTCAACGTGCCAAGGCTGTAAAAGGTAAAGGATCCCTGTACGGTTAAGTCCAGTCAAAGGCGACTATGGGGTTGCGGAGCTCATCTCGCTTTCAGGCCGAGAGAGCCGACGTTTGTCCACAGACAGCTTTCCGAGTTATGTGGCCAGCAGGACTAAACTGCTTCTGGCACAACGGAACAGTGTGACGGAAACCAGAGTGCACAGAAATGCCGTTTACCTTCCCGCTGGAGTGGTACCTATTTATCTACTTGCACTTTGACGTGCTTTTGAACTGCTAGGTTGGCAGGAGCAGGGACCGAGCAACGGGAGCTCACCCTATTGTGGGGATTCGAACCACCGACCTTCTGATCGGCAAGCCCAAGAGGCTCAGTGGTTTAGACCACAGCGCCACTCTCTATCCCCATCCTGCCTTTCATTTATTACTGCTGCTGTCTTTGTTCTCGGCTGGGTCAAAGAGTGGTTTGGTGCTATTATTGTTTTTTACCATCATTGTTTATTTGTCTGTTGCCTTTCCATAGTTAAAACTATGCTCGAGGCAGCTTACAACATGGAAACATGGGCGTAATTACAAAACTATAAGCAAAGTACAGTGGTACCTTGGGTTAAGTACTTAATTCATTCCAGAGGTCCGTTCTTAACCTGAAACTGCTCTTAACCTGAAGCACCACTTTAGCTAATGGGGCCTCCCGCTGCCACCGCGCCGCCGGAGCACGATTTCTGTTCTCATCCTGAAGCAAAGTTCTTAACCTGAAGGACTATTTCTGGGTTAGCGGAGTCTGTAACCTGAAGCGTATGTAACCTGAAGCGTATGTAACCCGAGGTACCACTGTAGTCATAAGCAATAAATAAAACCAAGAGTTAAACAATCCCCACCTAAGTCATAATAAGATATAAAAACATTACTATCGGTAACAGCAAAATTAACACCTCTGAAATTAAAACCTGACCCCTCAACAAACCTCCTTAAGCAATTCCCTCTAACTTGGAATCCCTGTACTGCAGGGGGTTGGACTAGATGACCGCTGGGGACCCTTCCAGCTCTACAAGTCTCTGAGGGCCGCAAAATCTCTTCCCTTCCCCACCAGCCTCTTAACAGACAAGCAACAGGTTGCTGTTACTGCTGCTGCTATTTCCGTGCCTCACCTTCCCTATTTATAGCTGCTGTCCTTTGACGGGCCTGTACTGCGTGTGACCCCCCCAACCGCCTCTCCTTTGTTATGGAGTTCTTGTTCTGTGAATCAGGAAGTTTGGGATGCTAATGGATGTCCTGCTGTTTTGCCTGCATCCCTATGAGCTCAGAGTGCCATTCTCACAGAGGAGAGAGATCCTTAACTGAAAAGAAAAGGTCTGTGTGTGACGGCCTCTGAGCCAGGGAGATGCTTTTGTTGTTTAGTCATTTAAAAAACCTTTTAACCAAGGGTACAGGAACTTTTTCAGCAAAACCTCCATAGAAATGAATGGGAGGCGCACAAGAACATGATTTCTTTGCAAAATTGATATACAGCTTGATCGTAAAAAGAAACAAACCTCAAAGCGGTTTACAACCCAAATTTGACAGGTTTACAAAGAGAGTAAAACAACGCAACTGTTAGTAAAAACAATCAAAACATTCAAAAAGTGAATTCCAAATGCCATTAAAATTGGAATTCATTTTTATAAACAGTGTATTAGGTTAAGTTTCTTGCTGTTGTTTAGTTGCTTAGTCGTGTCCGCCTCTTCGTGACCCCCTGGACCAGAGCACGCCAGGCACTCCTGTCTTCCACTGCCTCCTGCACTTTGGTCAAACTAATGTTCGTATCTTCTAGAAGACTGTCCCAGCATCTCGTCCTCTGTCGTCCCCTTCTCCTTGGGCCCTCCATCTTTCCCAGCATCAGGGTCTCTTCCAGGGAGTCTTCTCTTCCCATGAGGTAGCCAAAGTCTTGGAGCCTCAGCTTCAGGATCTGTCCTTCCAGTGAGCACTCAGGGCTGATTTCCTTCAGAATGGAGAGGTTTGATCTTCTTGTAGTCCATGGGACTCTCAAGAGTTTCCTCCAACACCAGAATTCAAAAGCATCCATTCTTCGGCGATCAATGCCTTCTTTATGGTCCAGCTCTCACTTCCATACATCACTACTGGGAAAACCATAGCTTTAACTATACGGACCTTTGTTGGCATGGTGATGTCTCTGCTTTTTAAGATGCTGTCTAGGTTTGTCATTGCTTTTCTCCCAAGAAGCAGGCGTCTTTTAATTTCATGACTGCTGTCACCATCTGCAGCGATCATGGAGCCCAAGAACGCAAAATCTCTCACTGCCTCAGGGAGATGCTAGAGGGCTGCATTTCATCTGCCCAGCTACCAGCCCTGCCTCTTCCATTGCCACAAAGGGATATCCTTCCTGGAGACTCTAATTCAGTGACTCCCAATTAGCTGAGTACTGCAGATCCCCTGTTTTCCAAAAGCCAAGCTATGGACTCTCTACTTTTGAAGATGTGAATATCTCTGTGGTAGTTTTTGTTCCATGAATGGTGCCACAATAATCCTCCAACATGTCTCAGCGCAAAACCCAGGGCGCTGGAATGTCATGGGGAGAAAGAGGGAAGGAGGAAAGCATGTTCCTCATGTCTACCTGCTTTGGGATGTCCAGAATTACTATGCAAATTATCTGAAGAAGTGTGCATGCATACAAAAGCTCATACCATAACAAACGTAGTTGGTCTCCAAGGTGCTACTGGAAGAATTTTTTTAAAAAAATTGTTTCAACTGCAGCAGACCAACACGGCTGCCTACCCATATGCAAATTATGTTAATTACATGCAAATCAAGTTCACTAATTGCTTGCAGCTGTCTGGCTATTAATATGTTTGTAGTATGTAATCCTCAGTGTTAAATAAACTGCCTGGTGTTGTTATTGTTTTTAAATCATTATTATGCATCATTCCTGAATTAATTCATTCATTTAGATACCACTTAATGCCAAAATAGGTGTTTAAGCGGTTTATAAAAAAACTGTTCTGCAAACCTGCAATTAAAATACGCACAGATAGGAGAAATTCCATGAAAACATTAAAATATAAGCATCTGTAATTTAAAATATGCAATAAAACAACCCTATGAAAAACAACACAGCAATTTAAACAGGAGTCTTTGGTCCAGAGTACTTGCACCAATAGGGACACCTCCAGAAACCAGCAGAATGCCACTCCAGATGGGGCTCTCATATTTCAGCAAGATGTTCAATGATGACATGGTAACTGCACAATGCACCCTGCCATCTTCTTCCTCCAGAGATCCCCGCTGCACACAGGTGATCCCTGTGGAAGGCAAGGTGACCTCCTTGAGCATCAGTCCCGATCAGATGCACCTGCTGAGCTGCTCCAGGGACAACGCCCTCAAAGTCATCGACCTTCGAATGCACAACATCCGGCAGGTCTTTAGGTGAGGAGCCAGGGACCGGGGGGGGGGGGCATGGCGGGCACCTGGGCAGCACTCAGCCAAATCCATAGGAGGTGAGGCTTGGGCATGGGAGGGCTCCCTCTCTTTGGTGATCCCTCTTAGCCGAGTGAGATTGTCTTCCATAAACATGGTTTTAACAATGAGTCTGTAAGCGACTGTGGAGGCCAATTCTGGACCCACACATCCTTCCACAGTGGGGACATTGGTTTCCGGGTGTGGATTTGCCAGGCGTGCCTTCCTCTTAGCACGTTTCTCCCTTGCGTCCTGAGTTTGAGTGTCTTCAAAGCCCATGACACCTTCGGTAAAGGCTGTTCTCCAACTGGATCGCTCGCAGGCCAGTGTTTCCCAATTGTTGGTGTTTATACTACATTTTTGAAGATTTGCCTTGAGAGAGTCTTTAAACCTCTTTTGTTGACCACCAGCATTACGCTTTCCATTTTCAAGTTCAGAATAGAGTAGTTGCTTTGGAAGACGATCACCAGGCATCCGCACAACATGATCAGCCCAACGAAGTTGATGTTGAAGAATCATTGCTTCAACACGGGTGATATTTACCTCTTCCAGTACAGAGCCCATTAGGCTCAACTTTGCCAGCTGCCCATCACCTTGATTCCAGCCTCAGTTCCCATCTGTAAAATGGGAACATTGTGACCCACCTACATAGGCCTGTTTTGAGGTGGAATGTGACAAGGGCTGCATCCAGACATTTACCAGTGTTGGGATGCCAGAGCTGAATCTGTGCAGGATCAGGCCTTCCGTAAGACTTTCAGGGTCATGTAGGTTTCAGGTGTGCATTCGTGACATGGCTTGCTTGCACAGGGGGGAATCTTGCATGCAGATAAGTGCCACAGATGATAAGATAAGATAAGATATAAGATAAGATAAGATGCTGCCCAGCCACTCTAGGTGGCTTCCAACAAAAGATTAAAAATACATTACAACTGTCGGAATGCAAGCCTTCGGTCAGAGGAATTTGGCCACTCTCCAGGTGCCCGGCTTGGATTCCTTGTTGATCTCCCCCATCAGCGACTCCCGGCAAGACAAGGCGAGATCCCGGCGATCCTCCTCAAATGTGAGAAGAACACACCATTCCTCCCCCATCCCCAGGGAGGGGAGAGAGACAGACAGAAATGTATTTACATGCCTTTATTTCTGTCTTTCCAGCAGTGCAGAGAAAACATGTCTGCACTCTCTCAACACCAACAGCAGAGAGGGAATAACTCCACCCATGTACTTCTGGTACAGGGTCATGTGACACTCTGAGCTAACATCCAGTGCTCAGTGCACATAATAGACTGTCCTTTGTTCCCACGGTACAGTCCCATAACATCAACATCCTGTTTGGCTTTCCAGCCATCTGGAGCACTCTGCAGCATTGCTCCTTTTTCGTAACAACCTCCCCCAAAAGAATCAATGCGTGTTGCGGCAAGCAAAGCGTGATCCAGAGAAGAAAACAAACAGTTGTTATACACATAACACTCCCCTGTTGTTTCAGTTCCACCCTTGGAACTACCTGTCACTGGTTTCCCCAGTGTACCTCTCTGGTTATCTGGCTTCCAAGGAATGAGTGCATCTGCATTACCTTGGCTAGCAACTCTCTGTTGTGTCTTTGTCTCTGACTTAGACACAGCTCCAACCTGTCCTGGGTTGTGTACAACAGCAACACATGCAACAGCTAAGTTAGCAAACTCTTTTGAGTACCTTTTGGGTGGTTCACCCTTTGTAACTCTCTCAGACCTTCGTAAGAGGTGCTGATCCTCTCTGCTCACTGGTTCAGTCTCAGGACTCTTAGGAGAACCAGTTCCAATAGTAAACAGTGGTTCATCCTTCACTTGTGAAGGTCTATCCATTGTGTGAGATTTCCTCTCAATGACTGTGACAACTGAGCTCTCTGAGCTATCACTGTCGCTCTCAGTACCACTGTAATCTGTAAAATCATCATCATCATCTGAATCGTCCTCTGTGGGAAATGTGTGTACTATCACTCTCTCCTGTTCAGGAGCACTCTCTAGAAATTTTGTGAGAATCACCTGACCAGATTCAGACAAAATTACTCTGTAGAGACCCTTTTCATATCCCACAAAAATGCCTCTGGCATTCTTTACTCCACCTGGAGCTTCTGTCCTCACATGAGACCCAAAAACCTTGAAATGGGCAACAGAAGGTTTTCTATGGAACAGTTTCTCAAAAGGAGAACTTCCCAACTCTCTTGAAACCTTTCTCACCCACGCATAACAAAACGACATGAGTGACTCCGCCCAGAACTCATGTGGCAGATGTGAACTAAGCAATTGCGCATTCATCCCCTTTTGCAATTCTTTGTTCACCCGTACACAGACACCCCTGTTCCACGCTTCCGCTGAAACAGCAACCTTGTGTCTTATCCCTTTCTTCTGCAGGAACCTCTGGAAATCCTGTAAAAGAAAAATCTGCTTCTCATCTGTTAAAAGACAATCAATGTTAGCATCATGCATATTTTTAACCTTGTCACAAAACTCCTGAAACCTTTCCAAGGCTTCCAGTGGCCTCTGTAACACATAATTCCAGACAAAGTTAGAGAAATGATCCACACACACAAGATAAAATCTTGCATTGCCTCTAGATGGTTCTAGAGGACCAATCACATCAGCATACACCCGCTGAAACGCTCTGTCGATCCTGGCCATCTTCTCGGCGCTCGTTTTGGTCACACCTGCGAGAGAAATCAAGTTAGACTCAGAATTACATTCCATGTAATCACTTTGCTCATAAGTCAACAAATACAGTCCATCTTTCTCTCTGGCAGAAAGATACAACTCTCCATCTTTGAAGATCTTGCAGCTCTTATCATCATAGGACAGTTTCAGTCCTTTCTTTGCAATCTGCGAAACACTCAGCAGATTGAACTTCAATTCAGGAACCAAGTAAACATTGTGTATAGTCAGGTTCAGACTCTTAAGATACACAGTTCCTATCCCGGTCGCTTCCAGCTCCTGACCGTTGGCTTGTTTCAGAGCGAAGCTTTGCTTCTTAAATGTTGAAAAGAGCTGTTTGTGTGGAGACATATGAACAGTACAGCCCGTATCGATTATAAAAGAGTGTCCAACTTCTGGCGTGGTTCCTTTCGCCATCAGGGCCTTTGCAGGTTTCACCGAAGACTTGGTATGACCTTTGCCTGCTGCCTCAGGCTTTGCTGAGCGGCCCTTAGCTCCTTTCGGCTGGCGTGGCTTCTTGCAGTTTCGCTGAAGATGCCCAGCCTGTCCACAATTGTAACATCGGACAACGTTCAAAGCTACAGCAGTCTCTCCAGTAGCAACATCAGTGGGGGAATTAGAACTCCGTTCTTCCCTCCCCCTGTCCTTCACCTCCAGTGCAGCAAGCCTGTCGTGTTCATTCAAAACAACGGCAGACACCCTCTCCGCGGTCAAATCTTGCGCCGGAAGGGAACCAAGCTGACTGGCAACGGTTTTGTAAGTCCGATTTAAGCTGTTTATCATCATGAAGCAAAACACTTCCTCCTGTAGATGGAAATTGCGTTCCACCATCTGTTGGCGCAGATATTTCATTTCCGTCAGGTGCGCTTGAACATCTCCATCAGGCGCAAGCCTCAGATTGGTCAGCTTCTCAAAATACAGCAACGCTGAAGAACCAGCGTCTCTCTGATGTGTTCTACGCAGCGTCTCCCAAATCTCTTGCGCGTATTCCAAATCCTGAATATGCACAAGTTGATCATCCGAGACACACAGAATTATAGCCGTCCTGGCCTTCACATTCTGTGATTCCCAACCTCGGGTTGGTGCTTGAGGGATGGGGTTCTCAATCACCCCAAAAATCCTCTGATTCTGCAGCAGGGCCTTCATCTTTACAGACCAAGATGAATAATTGTCATTAGTCAGTGGAGGCGGGTAAGGCAAAGCTCCCCCCTTCTTGGCATCCATTTTGAATCCAAGTCTCAGCTCTCACTCTCGAGCTAGTAAAATCCAAAAGTCTCTTTTGAGCTGTTTACAGCCTCTCTCAGGCAGGCAATCTGCAAGCTGTCTGAAAGTCAAAACAACTTTTCGCTTTCCCAGGCTCTCACTGAGCCAGCCCCACGTGTCAGTAACTTTCCACTGTACTGACTGTCGTTGCCTAGCAACTGTGCATACCTTCCTTCTTTATCTACCACAGGAATGCCTGGTATGCAAGCCTTTGCTCTCAGAGCTGTTTTTCCAAACGCAGCTCTTGTGAACCAGAGAATGATCAATCTGCATTCACACTTTTAGCCCGATATTCAGCATAACTTTTTGGGGCTCCGTTGCTTGGAAAACACCCCCTCTTGGTGTCCAGCCGTCTGTTCAGCTTCTGGCTGCAATGCAGACGTTATCTTCTTTCCTTGGTGCAGAGGATGGCACACGATCCATCAACCTCTCATCTCTCATGCTGATTCCCATGGATCAGATAACCAGCGGCGTCTGCTACCATTTGTCGGAATGCAAGCCTTCGGTCAGAGGAATTTGGCCACTCTCCAGGTGCCCGGCTTGGATTCCTTGTTGATCTCCCCCGTCAGCGACTCCCGGCAAGACAAGGCGAGATCCCGGCGATCCTCCTCAAATGTGAGAAGAACACACCATTCCTCCCCCATCCCCAGGGAGGGGAGAGAGACAGACAGAAATGTATTTACATGCCTTTATTTCTGTCTTTCCAGCAGTACAGAGAAAACATGTCTGCACTCTCTCAACACCAATAACAGAGAGAGAATAACTCCTCCCATGTACTTCCAGTACAGGGTCATGTGACACTCTGAGCTAACATCCGGTGCTCAGTGCACATAATAGACTGTCCTTTGTTCCCACAGTACAGTCCCATAACATCAACATCCTGTTTGGCTTTCCAGCCATCTGGAGCACTCAGCAGCATTGCTCCTTTTTCGTAACAACAACATCAGTCATTAAAAACGTCCCTAAGCAAAGCTGCCTTCAGATGTCTTCTAAACATCAGATAGTTGTTTATTTCTTTGGCATCTGATGGGAGGGCGTTCCACAGGGTGGGTGCCACCACCGAGAAGGCCCTTTTGTGACTCCTTCAGACCAGCTGCTTGGCAGGATGTGAAACTCAGATATTAGCATCGTCGGATTTGAGTATGACCACAGGAACGGGCTCAAAAACGAGAGTCCTCTCCAAATTTAATGGCAGAACTGCACAACATGAGGGTACCAGGAAGTTCCCAGCCCTGCATGAACCTGATTGTGCTCATGGAAGAAGGGGGACCATTTTCAGAGAACCATCAGGCTTGGAGGAGAGTTGATCTTCACACCCACTCCCCATCTCTGCATCTGTAGATGGGAGTTCAGCACGTTCCTCTGCCAAAACAACGCGTCGTTCATTTCACCCCAACTCAAAACTGAACATGGACCTCTCAGGTTGAGAATTAAAGTTGCTGGCAAGATATTTTCCAACCAGGACTCAGCTATCGGCGTAATTGCCTGCTGCCTTCAAAGAAGAGGCTAGAAGCACCCAAAATATTCTTTAGCTCAGATTGCAGTTGAAGCCGGAAAAGAATTTCTGGCTTCTCCTTGGTTTGAGGAAAGAGCTCAGCCTGTTTCCGAAACAAACCTGCAGGCAGGTTTCTCATTTCTGTTCCTAACAGGGATGGATTTTTAAGATCCTTTGGTTATCAGGTATCACAGGAAAATCTGACCAGTATGTAAGTCGTTGAAACATATGAACCTGGATGAGATGTCGCACTTTCTGTTTGCACAGAGTTGGCGAGGGTTCACGACAACCTTTTTGTTTCCATAGGGCTGAGGGATTCAAGTGCGGTTCCGATGGGACCAAAGCAGTATTTAGGTGAGTCTCTGGCGCTTTGGAGTAAACAGGTAAGGAGATCATCCAGCTTTCCCCAGCCAGCCTGGTAACTTTCAGATGATTTTCACTTCAACCAGTGCCGGATTTACGTATAAGCCAAACAAGCTATAGCTTAGGGCCCCACTCTCTTGGGGGCCCCCAAAAAATTTAAAGGAAAAAAACACCTGGATGTTAATTTCCAAAATATAAGATAAAAAACAAATAAAATAAAACCTACATACAGCAACAGTGCTTTCTGTTGTGTAGGCTCCTATGATATAAGTCATGGGCCCCGCCTGCTAGTCTGCTCCCTAAAATATCACTGGTTTGCTCCTTTCTATATATAAAGAGACACAGGTGGCGCTGTGGGTTAAACCACAGAGCCTAGGGCTTGCCGATCAGGTGGTTGGCGGTTCGAATCCCCATGACGGGGTGAGCTCCCGTTGCTCGGTCCCTGCTCCTGCCAACCTAGCAGTTTGAAAGCACATCAAAGTGCAAGTAGATCAATAGGTACTGCTCCGGTGGGAAGGTAAACGGCGTTTCCGTGCGCTGCTCTGGTTCGCCAGAAGCGAGTTAGTCATGCTGGCCACATGACCCGGAAGCTGTACGCCGGCTCCCTCGGCCAATAAAGCGAGATGAGCGCCGCAACCCCAGAGTCGGCCATGACTGGACCTAATGGTCAGGGGTCCCTTTACCTTTACTTTTACATTCTGCATGGACTGGCTGCATGACAACATCTGCAAATGGCTTTAGATACCTGTTAGGTCCATAAATTACCATATAGCATATATTCAACACAAAAAACAGCGCCCACTTGTTGTTGGCAAAGGACAGCTGGACATAGAAAGGGCCCCATTACCTTTGGTAGCTTAGGGCCTTATCAAAACTAAACCTGGCCCTGGAACCAGGTATCCCTCTTCATCCCACTGATTGACAGGCGTTCCTTCCCTCTTTCTCCAGCCCCGATAAAAGCTATGCCCTGGTTGGCTCCGCAGACGGCGCTCTCTACCTGTGGAACATGGAGACGGGGAAGCTAGAGACCAGCCTGCCTGGAGTGCACAGGTGAGAACCTTCTAGGGGTTGCAGCATGCCAAAATCCAGATTTTTTGAAAAAAGAGCCTCTCCCTTTTATCTCAGGCTGTCATTTCCCCAACACACTTTGCTTTAACAAGAGTACAGAAGCATGCCATCTGCCGAAAGGACGCTTACGTGCATTTAACTTGCGCGATTCCAACTGTGCTCTTGAAGGCAGGCTGGTTGAACTTGTGCAAGTCAAATTATCCAAGCAAGGCAAAGAGCTTAAAAGGTCACAGAATCACAAAGTTGGACGGGATCATCCAAGATTCATCTAGTTCTACCCCCTGCAATGCAGGAATATGGCGTTGTCCCATACGGGGATCAAACGTGCAACCTTGGCATTATCAGTACCATGCTCTAACCAACTGAGCTATCCTTTGGGGTTACCCGGTGCTTAAAACGCTTTAAAGGTCTCTGCTTTGCTTGGATGATGCGACTTGCATGATTTGACTTGTGCAATTTCAACCAGCCTGCCTTCGATGCGCGAGGCCCACTCGGTGTGCATCGAAGGCCACTGTCCCCTAGGAAATTTCTTTCCTGTCCTGGCACTGCTCACAGCTGCAACCTGGCCCCACTTAGCCATCCTAGAGGGAAGCGTGACCGCTTGACTATAAAAACACCTCAAAGCAAAAGCAATAAAGTTATCAATAAGAAAAAAAACACAGCGAGATAATGCAAAACTTTCACAAATGAAAATAACCATTGGCTAAAAAAATTAAAGCACACATTGATTTTCTAAACATCCAGGTAGATCTGTCTAAACAGAATGTTATTAGTGGGCACTGTAATAAGTACAGCGAAGACGCCTGCCTGACATCAAGAGGCAAGGAGTTCCACAGCTACACGGCGGAACAGGTGTTTTGCAGCGCCTGTAGCAGTGCCTGTTCCGCCGGTTGAAGTGGTTGAGTCGCCACATGCGGCGGGAGGTGATCTCATAGGTAACCTGGTCCCAAGGTGATAAGGCAGCGGCTCCCCGTCTGTGGAATGCTCTCCCCAGAGAAGTTCACCTGGTGCCTTCATTTATACACCTTCAGGTGCCAGGCAAAAATGTTCCTTTTTAACCAGGCTTTTGGTTGATCTTATTGACATCCTATGCCCTGTTAAAATATTTTGGGTTTTTTTTGGTGGGAGGCTATTGGGTTGTTGTTTTTATTTTTACTATGTATTTTGTGGTTTTAGATCTTGATTTTATTCTGTGAACCGCCCTGAGACCCCCAGGCGCTGTGCTCTGAACCACTGAGCCTCTTGGGCTTGCTGATCAGGTCGGGCGGTTCAAAACCCCACTATGGGGTGAGCTCCCGTTGCTCTGTCCCAGCCCCTGCCAACCTAGCAGTTCGAAAGCACACCAGCGCAAGTAGATAGATACCGCTGCGGCAGGAAGGTAAATGGTGTTTCCGTGTGCTCTAGCTTCCATCAGTGTTCTGTTGCACCAGAAGCGGTTTAGTCCTGCTGGCCACATGACCCGGAAAGCTGTCTGTGGACAAACGCTGGCTCCCTCGTCCTGAAAGCAAGATAAGCTCCACAACCCCATAGTTGCCTTTGACTGGACTTAACCATCCAGGGGTCCTTTACCTTTTTTTTTGCCTAGAATTTGTGGACATTTGTGATATAGGGCAGTATATATATTATTATTATTATTATTAATAATAATAATAATAATAATAATTGTAAAGGTAAAGGGATCCCTGACCATTAGGTCCAGTCGTGGACGACTCTGGGGTTGCAGCGCTCATCTCGCTTTACTGGCCAAAGGAGCTTCCGGGTCATGTGGCCAGCATGACTAAGCTGCTTCTGGCAAAGCAGAGCAGCGTATGGAAACGCCGTTTACCTTCCCGCCGGAGTGGTACCTATTTATCTACTTGCACTTTTGATGTTCTTTCGAACTGCTAGGTTGGCAGGAGCAGGGACCGAGCAACGGGAGCTCACCCCGTCGCGGGGATTCGAACCGCCGACCTTCTAATCGGCAAGTCCTAGGCTCTGTGGTTTAACCCACAGCGCCACCCACGTCCCTAATAATGTAGCATCCTCTTAACATGGTCCAAGGAGTGGGTGTGATATGTCATCATGGTGCCTCTCTGTTTTCCTTCCATGTGCCTCCAGCTCACCTGTGAACGCTGTGGCCTGGAGCCCCTCTGGAGCCTACATTGGGAGCGTGGACCGAGGCAGGAAGGTGGTCCTCTGGAGCTGAGCTCTCACCCTGTGGCCACATAGAGATGAGAACAATTTCAGGCTCCTGTCTCCCTCTGAGCCTACCTGTGTCTGTTGCTGCTGGTCTCTGGGCTCAAGAGAATGTCCAGGGACGTCACAAGTCTGTGGGCTCGCTCCCCATGTTCAAGTAAGCACAGACTTCTGTCTCCAAACAGCCAGGACAGGAAAGGAAAAGGTGGGCTTGGCACACAGCGCCTTCAGGTCCGAGAGAAGAGACTCCAGCCATCACGGAGGGTCTGCAAAAGGCAAGGCAGTTCCCAGCTTTTGCCTGCAGACTTTTGGTAGCCGAGACGGCTTTGCAAGAGAGCTGGACAAATTTGAGAGCAATCAGTGGAACCTAATCATTGCTGGAAATAATAGCTATACAGTGGTACCTTGGTTCTCAAACTTAATCCGTTCCAGAGGTCCGTTCCAAAACCAAAGCATTCCAAAACCAAGGTGTACCAAAACCAAGGCGCACTTTCCCATAGAAAGTAATGCAAAATGGATTAATCTGTTCCAGACTTCTAAAAACAACCCCTAAAACAGCAATTTAAAGTGGATTTTACTGTCTAGAGACCATAAAATGAAAGCAACAAACAATGTACTGCAGTCACACAATCAATCAATCAGTAGCTGAACTGGGTTCCACACAGTCACAGAAACTAAACAAAAAAGCTGTAAAAACAAAAACAAAATAAATACCCAAAACAGACAGACCTCAGCGTAACACTCAAAACAGAAGTGTGGCACTCAAATCGGAAGTGTAACACTCAAAATGGAGCATGTTCGGCTTCTGAAAAATGTTCGCAAACCGGAACACTTACTTCCGGGTTTGTAGTGTTTGGGTTCCAAGTTGTTTGAGTTTCAAGGCATTTGAGAACCAAGGTACCACTGTACTTCAAAGTTTACTGCAAGCTGCCAGGAGAACTTTGTTGCCGGGCAGGAAATAAAAATGGTTAGCAATAAAACAAGCAAACGAGCATCCTTCTCCAGAGGCAGTGTACCTCTGAATTGTAGGTGCTGAGGACAAGGAAGTGAAGAAGGTAACCAGCTTCCTGCTTTGCATCCGAACAGCCACTTTTGGAAACAGGATACAGTTCAAGATCAGAGTCAGCAAGCCAAAAGCGGGTGTAAGCGTCTGAGAATAGCCACACGTGCCTTGTGAGTCTTCCTTTGCACTATAGTTCCAGCAAGTCAGATGCAGAGGTTGGGCTCGATGACCTTTAATGGTCCCTTCCTACCCTGCAATTCTGTGATTAAGCAGCCCTTTCCCCCCTTGTGTGCCTGGTGGCAGCTGGAATGGCGTGCCAGGTGAACCCAGGTCCAGTCCCCCTACGCAGTTCTGACGTCCAGCTTCTCAGCTGACTGAGAACCATTGATTCATTTCTCGGGCCACCTGGGCCAATCCCAGGCTCCGATGCTTGGGGAAAGCACTCCTTGAAGAAACCGATGCCTTTGGAACTCCCTGCCACAAGACGGGGAGAGAAGCCTGTGAGAGTCGGAGAGCAATCGGATGGCTTTTATATTGGATAATGGGAGATGGAGCGACAGATGATGGAGCACTTTGTCCTTAGGGAAGGTAACTGCAGACAAAGAGAGTACTGTAACATTTTTCCAAATTTTGAAATGCAGTTTTCATTTTTTTAAAAAATGAGAAAAATGTATATGAGATGCTTTTTTTAGGAGGGGTGCTGAGAAAGCATGTAGCTCTTTTTTGTGTGTGTGTAAAATCCACAGGAAATGGGAGAGAATAAAGATTGAGCACATGCAGAATTGACATGGAACAGAACTAGGCTGGTCAACAGAGCTGCAGCTAGAAGCTGGTAGAAGGTCCTGGCATCTCTGTTCAAAGCGCATGGCGTCTTTGCTGCCAGCCTGGGAGAGCTGCCTCCATCAAGAAAGGCAGTCTTGGGCTGGCTGGCCTGATTCTCTCCATGAGAGACCACTAGATCCTAGACCCGTGTCTACGCAGAACACATGCTTTGAGTGCAGAAGGCCCCATGTCAAGTCCCATCGTCTCTAAATTATAAAATGGATCTTGGGCAGTAGGACAAGGAAAGAGTCCTTGCCCAAGGTTTTGGAGCTGCTGCCAGCCAGAGCGTGCAAGACTGGGTTAGATGGGCAAAGCGTCTGAGTCAGGCATCCAAACACTGCACTTCCTGCCAGCTCGAATCAGTCAATTCCTGTTTTCTCCCCGTTTCTCATTTTTCCATAGTTCACATTTCTGGATCAGTTTGCAATTAAAGAAAAGAATAACCCAAACGTGTGTTTTTTCTCTTAATATACAAGTTTCTGTATGCAGTTTTGCCTAATGAACATATTTTTGCAAACAAGCACAGTACATCATGTGGCTGGAATGTAGCCTCTTGTGCAAAGATAAGGAGTCAGATCCCTTGCTCCGCCCTCTTTTGGCTCTGGCCCCGCCCACCTCTGGCCCCCACAAGGCCGCCCATTAAGGAATGTGGCCCTTGGGGGGATGAAAATGCTCCCCCACCCCGATACATTGCTAAACAGTAATCATATTACCTGCACCACACCAGCAGCTTCTGGGTGGGTTTAGAATTCCGAATGTGTAATTCCAGTATTTGCATCTGCTTTGCATGCAGGTGGTTTTGGGTTCAAATCCTGCGTCTCCAAGAAGGGCTGGGAGAACCAGTCAGTGCAGGCATTGCTGAGCTGAATGGGCCAATGATCTCATACCGCAGTTTCCTATTCATTCTATTTAATTGGGTTTAGATACTGCTTAATCATCAAAACTGGCAGCTTAAAAAATAAAATACATGTCAACATTCCATGCCTGGGTAAGGTAGCCTGAACAGAAAATATTTTTAGCAGGTGCCAAAAACAATACGGTGAAGGGACCTGCCTTAATCTCAATGGGCAGGGAGTTTCCAGAGTGGAGGTACGGCTGCATTCTTTGTTCCCACCCTGCATATTCACAAGCGCACACACACTCTCTAACCCCCACGACATGTTATTTGCAGCTGGGCTCACTGGCTTGAGTTACGCACTTTGGGGTGGGCCTTTGCGCTTGTGAAAGGGCTGGCGTCTGGCCTGCCCTGTGTTTGTTCAGGGTCTTCCATCACATCCTCATTGCTTGGTTTCAGTGAAAGTGCAAAAACAAGAAAGCTTTATTGACAGAATGAGAGCCTTTCTCACAGACGCCACTGGGGAAGTTCCTGCCCAGGTGTCTGGATTTCAGACAATATCAGAAGGGCGGCAGCAGGCACCTCGAATCCTGAGGCATGAACAGGCAGATGCCAACCATTAGCGGCAGAGTCTCTTACTCTCAGTTCATGGGTTCAAGCCCCACTGTGGGCGAAAGATCCCTGCATTGCAGCCATTTAGAATTCGATCACCCCCAGGGAGGATTGACACCTGTTCTTTATAATACAGGATTGTCCCATATTTCAAATGTCAAATGCCACGTCCTGTATTGATAGAGTTTTCTCCGTTATTTCAGGTCCCCTCTCTCCCCCAGGTTAGGGGTCCTCTCCAAATGCATGTGTTTGAGAGGGTGTGCAAAAGGCCATGTATTTAAACTCTGGGTTCCCAAGCACAGACAGATTCACACATTCCTGTGTGTGTGCTGGCATGTGTGTGACAAATTCCAGAGGGTCAGGCTGCAATAGGCTGTAATGGATTGCTTTGAAGTCACTTCAGCACCAAAGGGGAAAAATATCGCCCCCCAGCTGCCCCTCCCAGTCCTTTACAGTGGCACCTCGTGTTACATACGCTTCAGGTTACATACGCTTCAGGTTACAGACTCCGCTAACTCAGAAATAGTGCTTCAGGTTAAGAACTTTGCTTCAGGATGAGAACAGAAATCGTGCTCCGACGGCACGGCGGCAGCAGGAGGCCCCATTAGCTAAAGCAGTGCTTCAGGTTAAGAACAGTTTCAGGTTAAGAACAGACCTCCGGAGCGAATTAAGTACTTAACCCGAGGTACCACTGTATTTTGCCAGGACCGAGTTAACAACCCTCCTCTCGGGTCCCTCCCAGCTCTACAATCCTACGCATCTCCCCACCCGCCCCATCTCCCTTCCTCAAAAGCCAAAATTCTAGCAGCCTGCCAACCTCGCTCCTTTCCGCGCCGGGGCATCGTGTGAACGCGTCCCGAAGGCGCGCCGCGTGTCGAGATCAGGCGGGGACGAGCCATCCTTGGGATTGGGTTTTTTTTTTGTTTGCCGGCTCGGCGGTCTGGCGCTCGTGACGCGCGCGCGGAGGAGGGGAATCCGGGGCGCGCGCCTGGGCTGCTGCTTGGCTGCGCCTCTTCCTCCTCCTCCTCCTCCTCCTGCTGCTCGCGAGCGGCCGGTCCCTACGCGGCGGCGGCGGCGGCGGCGCTCCAATCCCGGCCCGGAAGAAGGAGCGGGGGAGGCAGGTCAGGGCGTCTCTAAGCGGGCAGCTCCCTCTCCGCCCCCGCGCGGACTCCTGCTGCGAGGCGGGCGCCGCTCCCTCTCCTCTCGCTCCGTCGCCGCGCTGCGCTCTGGCTGCAGCTGGTGGCTCCCGACGCGCAGCATCCGCCGCCGCCGGGCGGAGCTCCGTCCCTGCCCTGCCCGGGCTGCGCAGGCCGGGAGAAGCCGAGCCCCATCGCCCGCCGACGGACGACCAAGGAGCGCGCCCCGGTCTCTCGCTTTCTCCGCGCCCGGCAGCAGAGCCGCCAGCCGAGGCCATGGGCGACAAAGGCACCCGGTGAGTGCGCCGCGCTCCGCGGAGAGGGAGGTGGGCTGGCTGGGGGTCTTTCCTGGGTGGGGGGCTTCACAGGGCCGCGCCTGGAGGGAGATGCGGGTCCGGAGCGGGACTGCGGAGCAGCGCGCTTGGGACGCGCGTCGGGCGCGTTCCGACGAGCGTTAGAGCCCGGGTATGGGCGACGTGGACCCAGCAGCAGCAGCAAGCCGCGGTGTCTTCCCACCCGGAGGCTGCGCGACGGCTCCGGTCACGTTGATGCAGTGTGTGCGGCACGTGTTTGGCTGCGTTCGCACTCGATACACGCGCGCAAAACGTAACGTGTGAAGAGGGGGCGCGGGTGGCGCCGGTTTGAAAAGCGGGCGGGGGGCGTTGGGAGACAGCTCGGGAATGGTGTAAAAGGGTATCTGGAAGTTAGGAACAGCTCTGCAGGTGCGTTGCAAAGGAAATCGCGCTGGTTTTGGTGTAGGTTCTTCCTGAGTGAGTGTGTATCTGCTGTGCAGGCTCGCATGACTAGCACCAAAGAGGTTGGGGGTTCCTGGTTTTATGCAAATTTAAATAACAACAACACCACTCATTCTCGGGAGAGCCAGAAAAGAAGGTTGGAAGGGGTGTCCAGGCTGGTATTCGGAACATAGGAAGTAGCTGCCTTCTGTTGAATCAGACCCCTGTCCTGCCTAGCTTAGTATTGCCAGCACTGACTGGCAACAACGGCGCTCCTGAGCATCCTCAGCCCTACCTAGAGATCAAACCTGCCCCCTTTGGCTCGCAAGGCAGATGCTCTACGGTTGAGCTGTGGCTTGTCTGCCATAAGGTGAGGAGTCTGTGGCGGGATCAATGCTGCTCATGTGTTTTTCACAGCAGCCGCACAACATCATTGGCACAGATATGCCAGCCTTTATTCCTTCAACCAGGATTCAGATTTTCTGTTGTTATTTAGTCGTTTAGTCGTGTCCGCCTCTTCGTGACCCCCTGGACCAGAGCACGCCAGGCCCTCCTGTCTTCCACTGCCTCCCGCAGTTTGGTCAAACTCATGCTGGTAGCTTCGAGAACATTGTCCCACCATCTCGTCCTCCGTCGTCCCCTTCTCCTTGCGCCCTCCATCTTTCCCAACATCAGGGTCTTTTCCAGGGAGTCTTCTCTTCTCATGAGGTGGCCAAAGTCTTGGAGCCTCAGCTTCAGGATCTGTCCTTCCCGTGAGCACTCAGGGCTGATTTCCTTCAGAATGGATACGTTTGGTCTTCTTGCAGCCCATGGGACTCTCAAGAGTCTCCTCCAGATTTTCTGTAGAAAAGCTAATAATTAAAAAATAAATAATAAAAATTGCGCACAACCTGCTGGTGATATTAAGGTCTCGCCCAGAAGTCTTCCATGTCTTATTGACTGCCAGTTAGTTCCCAGCAAGGGGTGAAATGGTTATAACTAATTGGGGCTGCATTGGCCCAACAGGCTGAGGCAGGTTGAAGGCTGATGGCTTTTATATCCCTCTGAATCATTTACGTTTTTATTTTTGCGGACCTTGGCCATGATAGTAAAACAGAACCTCCATGTTATGGGGTAGTATACCGCCGAGAGTTGGGGGCCGGGGAGGTCAAGGGAAGTAGTGGTCCTACTCTATTCTGCCTTGGTCAGACCCCACCTGGAGTCCCGTGACCAGTTCTGGGGACCTCAGTTTAAGAAGGAAGGTGGGCAGAGGAGGGCGACCAAGATGACCTAGGGTCTGGAAACCAAGCCTGATGAGGAACGGTTGAAGGAGCTGGGTATGCTTAGGAAAAGAGGAGACCGAGAGGAGATAGGAGAGCCACCTTCAAATATCTCACAGGCTGTCACATGGAAGAGGGAACAAGCTTGTTTTTCTGCTGCTCCGGAGGGCAGGACTCGAACCCATAACTTCAAGTTACAGGAAAGGAGATTGCGACCAAACATCAGGAAGAACTTTCTGATGTGAAGAGCTGTTTGACAGTGGAACGGTCTCCCTTGGGAGGCGGTGGAGGTTTTTAAGCCGAGGTTGGATATCCATCTCCCAGGGATTCTTCAGCTGCATTGCAGGGGGTTGGACTAGATGGCCTTTGGGGATCCCACCCAATTCTATGAGAGTGTGGGGCTGCCGCTTGTCAAGTTATCAGACGCACGCTGGCTGCCTGCCTGCGTTTGGGGCCTGAGTGCTGGACCAGGCGGAGGTTTTTGCGTTTAGCAAGGCTCTTTCTGGCGTGTGTGTGTACAAATGCAGCCATTTCTCGAGCACATTCTCAAGTGCCTCTGGTGTGCTGCACCCCTTCTTTGCGAAATGCCTGAGCTGGTGACAGATTGTGCGCTGTTCGGCACCGGGGCTGTGGCAGGGAGGAGAGCCGCTTAAAATTATGGTTGCCTTTGCTGACAGGTTCACTGTGGGCCTCCTTTTCCCAAACCCTAGGAAATAAAACGGTGGCCAAGTTCACGGCGTATTCGGGATTTGTAAAGAAAAATGGATTTGTGTATGGATTTACAGTTCAGTGATCACCATGTCTGCTCTGAAGTAATTCCTGCCTAGTTCACAACAAGTAGAGAAGGACATGAGCTGAATGGCTTTCCTTTCCTTTTTTTCTTTCAAACACTCTCTGTCTGAAACCCTGGAGAGACAGGGCTGCCAGTCAGTGTAGACAATAATGAACTAGGCAGACCAGTCTGACTTGGCTGCCTCCTAGCCTGGTGCATGAGACTGCACCCTCAGTTTCCAGGGACAGCTCATTTATCTCCTTATTGCAGGCACCCCCAAACTCGGCCCCCCAGATGTTTTAGGACTACAACTCCCATGTTTTAGGACTACAACTCCCATCATCCCTAGCGAACAGGACCAGTGGTCAGGGATGATGGGAATTGTAGTCCCAAAACATCTGGAGGGCTGAGTTTGGGGGTGCCTGCCTTATTGGTTCCAGTTTTCTTCTTTGGAAGAGTAGAAATGGATAATTAGCGTATTGGTCTGAATATATGCCTCACTCCCCCCCCCCCCCCGATTCCGTCCGTGAAAAGTTAAAGTGCGGCTTAACTTACAAAAATTGGCTCTTTTACGATATTGCTGCTGAAACAGACATACGGTAAAACAGAACGGTTGTGAGTGCCTGCGGAATTTTAAGGGAGCGGCTTATATTCAGGTATAGTCTTTCTCTCTCTCTCCCCCCCCCCTCCTTTAATTCTAAAGGTGTGACTTATATTTGGGTGCGGCCTGTATTCGGGCCAATACGGTGTTTTTAATCTTCATGGCACTTGGTCGATGGCTGACCAGATTCTCTGGACGCTTTCACGTAAACATTGCAATACCAAACCCGATTCAAAATATAAACGCTGAAACCAAGATGACGCCCCAGCCGCTCCCCTTTCTCTCCCCTGCCCCGCCTTGGATATATGAGAGGCAGTGTGGCGTAGTGGTTAGAGCAGTCGTCCTCAAAGCATGTGGCAGGAGAGGATGGTAAGTGTAGCGGGAAGATTCAAGGACAATCAAGGAACCATTTAAACATTTCAGTGCAGTAGTATAGTATAGTTAGTATCAAAATTAATTGTTTTGGATATACAGCCAGAAACATTTTCCACACCTCTCTTCCAGAGTTAACGCTAAAGACTTCACTTCTGGTTAGTGAGCCACCATATCTGCTAGAGGGCCATGAACATTTGTGTTTGGGGCTTTTAAGAGTCTCCTACTCAGCTACTATCTGAAACCAAAGCATTATTTTCAGCTCTCCTACCCCACTGGAATAAACGAGGGCGTTTTCAATTGTTGAGAGGAGGATGTCGATGTTTGGAAAGAGGCAAAGCATCTCTGGGAGGAAGTTCCGCCCTCGGCTCCTGGGAAAACAGGATGCTGGACTTGATGGGCCTGATCTGGCAGGCTCTTCTGATGCTCTTAACCAGGGCTCAGCAAACTTACCGTGTCTTGGGCCAGTGTCTCCAGCTCCGATCGCGCGGCGAGCCAGAGGGCGGGGGAGCGTGCGCCCATATGCGTGCACACTTTCGGGTCGGAGGAGCACCGGAAATAGCTTGTGCGCATGTGCACGGGCCTCCTCCGACCCAGATGTGCACTGGAAATAATGCTTGCGCATGTGCAAATAACGCTTGCCATGCGCACATCCTATTTCCGGTGCTCCTCCGACCCGGAAGTGGGCAGCTGCGCAGCGCAGCGCCAGTAAGAGCAGGCAGCAGGCGGCGGGGGTCTCTGTGGGCCGGATAAACGAGTCCCTCGGGCCTTATCCGGCCCACGGGCCTTAGTTTGGGGACCACTGCTCTTAACTGATGGTAGCAAAATTCCATTGCGCTTTCCCTTTCGGCTGGTCCTGTGTCTTCCATCATCGGGGTCCTTAGCTGTAGCCTGTCGTGCCAGTGTTGCAACCCAGGATTGATGCTGGGGTACACAAACTGCTTGGTTGGCACCCTAACACCATAAGAAAAGCTTTGCTGGATCAGACCAGAAGCCCGTCTAGTCCAGATATTGATTGATTGGGGGTTGCTTTTGCAGCTGGACCAGATTGTGCTGAATTGCATTGTATGTGTGTGTGTGTGTGTGTGTGTGTGTGTGAGAGAGAGAGAGAGAGAGATGCTCCGTATCAGTTGTGTGATTCACCTGCCAGAATTCATAGAAAGAGGAAGGTTCCATCAACATACAATGTCGTCTCCAGCGATCTTCCTCCTGTCTAGCTCCTCCTGCTTCTAAAACCTTCAGCAGATCAGAGGCCTTTCCATTTGCCTCTTGTAGCGTCTGAGCTTATTATCACAAATCCTAAACCTGCTTCAAGCCAGGAGCCTGGGATTTGTGATGAACTGGTGAATCTGAAACAAGTCCTTGTGAAAACCAGTTTAGGGAACTTCCACTTTCATTGGCATTTATTTGTATGCTGCCTTTCCATAGTTAAACCAGGCTCAAGTCTGCTCACAATGGAAAAAAGATTTACATAATTGCAAAAAGTAGTCATCAGTAGGGCTGGGCTATATGTCATGCAAAACAGGTTTAAAGTCCATATTGCGATGTTGGGTTTCATAATTTTGTCCTGGTGACATATCATGAATCATGGTGTGTGTGTGTACGTATTCTGTGCAAAAATCATAATATGGGAAAAACTGTGCAGCCAGGCAATGCCTCTGCGTAGCTCCATCTTTACACTGATACATCATGATGTCTGAAATACCGCGACTTTTAGCTGGTGCTATATCGCAATGTTGAAAACCAGATATTGCCCAGCCCTAGTCATCAACAATAAATAAAAACATCTCAGCGTGCAGTAAAACTGAACCACCTCCACCTAACTCGTAATCAGGCTTGGCAATAACAATTTAAAAAAGTAATACCAGCAACAGCAAAAATTAAGCACCTCCAAAATTAAACCCACCGAGTGTTGGCTTTGCAACTGGAACGCCCGAGAGCCTCTCCTAGGCGTTGCCAACATCCCTTTGCAGCGCAGCCGTCAACACGCATGGTGCTCTGCTGTGGCTCCCAGTGCTCTTTCTCATTACTTACGGCCTTTGTAAACACTCCCGCCTTGATCTCTCCGCCACTGAGTCCTGTTTGTTTTCCAGCTCCCTAGCAGCATTTCCCAAACATGAGGGGGGCCGAGGGAGGTCGCGCCGCCTGCGCATTCTGCTGCCACGCAGGCTGTGTGTTCCCTATATTTCCCGGAGCAGCGTGGCGAACCCTGAGGACCAGAAGAAGTTAAGAAAGAGCTGGAAGCTGGATCGAGCCCACCTAGGCCGGGATCTAGTTCTCGCAGTGGCGATCCACATTGGGGAGATTGCAGGCAGGATCTGAGCTCGGTGGCAGTGCTCTGAAGACAATCCTTCATGCGGCGCACAGTTAAACTGTGGAACTCGCTTCTGTAGGAAGCAGCCATGGCCAACAACTTGGATAATAATATAATAATAATAATAATATAATAATAATAATTTATTATTTGTACCCTGCCCATCTGCCTGGGTTTCCCCAGCCACTCTGGGCGGCTTCTATCAAAGATTTAAAAATACATTAAAATGTCACACATTAAAAACTTCCCTGAACATTTAGATGTCTTCTAAATGTCAGGTACAGTGGTACCTCTGGTTACGTACTTAATTCATTCTGGAGGCCCGTTCTTAACCTGAAACTGTTCTTAACCACTTTAGCTAATGGGGCTTCCCGCTGCTGCCACATGATTTCTGTTCTCACCCTGAAGCAAAGTACTTAACCCGAGGTACTATTTCTGGGTTAGCAGAGTCTGTAACCTGAAGCGTATGTAACCTGAAGCATCTGTAACCCGAGGTACCACTGTAGTTGTTTATCTCTTTGACATCTGATGGAGGCTTTAAAAGAGGAAAAGAGGGCTATCAGTAGTTACTAGCCAGAATGGCTACGCTCTTCCTCCATGGACAGAGGCAATGTTGCTTCTCAATACCAGTTTCTGGAAACCACAGAAGGGGAGAGTTGCTCTCGTGGTTGGATCCTACTTGCTGGTTTCTAATAATAATAATAATAATAATAATAATAATAATAATAATAATAATAATAATTTTATTATTTATACCCCACCCATCTGGCTGGGTTTCCCCAGCCACTCTGGGCAGCTCCCAACAGAACACTAGAAACACAATGAAACATCAAACATTTAAAACTTCCTGAAATAGTCGCAAAGTGATTTCATGCTCTTTATTCAGCTCATAGTGGTGAGGAGGAATGAATCGAAGTCCCCTCAAAGTATCTGCTTTATATACATTATTTACACAATGGGCTGCACATGATTGGCTAATTCCGGAATTCTGTAAGCCAATCAGGTTGTGGATTCACTTCTATCTGGAGCATGATTGGGTGGTTCCTGCCAACCAATCATACTGCTGCATTGTTCTAGGACCAATCAGACTGCTGCATTCTGAATCCTATTGTTCTAGGACCAATCAGACTGCTGCCTTTTGGATCCTATTGTTCTAGGACCAATCAGACTGCTGCAGTTTGGCTCCTATTCAACTCAGTACATAACACTTCCCTAAACAGGGTTGCCTTCAGATGTCTTCTAAAAGTCAGATAGTTGTTTATTTCCTTGACATCTGGTGGGAGGGCGTTCCACAGGGCGGGCGCCACCACCAAGAAGGCCCTCTGCCTGCTTCCCTGTAACTTGGCTTCTCGCAGCGAGGGAACCACCAGAAGGCCCTCGGAGCTGGACCTCAGTGTCTGGCCTGGACAATATGGGTGGAGACGCTCCTACAGGGATACTGGACCGAGAGCCGCTTAGATAATCTAATGGGTATCTCGTTGGCCACTGTGACAACAGGCTGCCGGACTAGACCATTGACTTGATCTAGCATTCTCTTTTTATTTCCTTATGATATTCAGGCCAACACTATTCTGTTGTAAGCTCACACTTGTGGAAAAGCTCTCTCTCTCCTCCTCAAAAGGGAGTCTTTCTCAAGCACTGTTGAGTGCGTGTTGCTGCAAGGAAAGGAGGGTCACCATGGCGGAGCTGGGCCTAAGAAGAAGAGGCTACTGGGGTCAGGATTTGAACCCGAGACCTCCTACCCTGAGCTACTGCCCTCGCATGCCCATTCCTCCTCCTTTTTACCCTTTGCACATCCAGCAATGTCAGCTGCTGCAACATCCCCGAGCATTGCGCTAAAATGTTGAGCAGGTTGGATTTCCTTCTCCATTCAGTGTGTTCAAAGGAAATCGATGAAATCGCTTTAATATTCTGCTCTTGCCACATGGAAAGAAATAAAAAACCCCATAAATCTTCGAAACGGAGATCAAATAAACACCACTCAATTATCGGCGACTAAATAGAGTGATCCTTAGCTATGGAGCATCCCAGACGCGTGCCTAACGAGCTCGTTAGTTCCTGAGCCTAACCAGAGCGGCTGGCAGTGGTGAACTACCATGGCAGGGCTGGTGAGGCAGAATAAGCTTTTGTGGCTCCAACTCTGGGACCAGAAAGATGACACCTGTGGCTCAGGGTTCATTTGTGACCTCTCCCCCCACCACCAGTGATCATCATCACCATCATAATTTTATTATTTATACTCTGCCCATGTGGCTGCATTGCCCCAGCCACTCTAGGCAGCTTCCAACACATATTAAAACATAATACACCAGGCATAGGCAAACTTGGCCCTCCAGATGTTTTGGGACTACAACTGCCATCATCCCTGACCACTGGTCCTGTTGGCTAGGGATGATGGGAGTTGTAGTCCCAAAACATCTGGAGGGCCAAGTTTGGGGGTGCCTGTAATAGAACATTAAAAAGCTTCCCTATACAGGGCTGCCTTCAGATGTCTTCTAAAAGTCATCTGTTTGTTTCTTTTGACATTGGGAGGGTGCCACCACAGAGAAGACCCTCTGCCTGCTTCCCTGTAACCCTCACAATGGGGGAACCGCCAGAAGGCTACTCTGGCCAGCTCTCAACAGAATTAAAAGCACAATAAAACATCAAACATTAAAAACTTCCCTAAACAGGGCTGCCTTCAGATGTCTTCTAAAAGTCAGATAGTTGTTTATTTCTTTGAAATCTGATGGGAGGACATTCCACAGGGTGGGCGCCACCACCGAGAAGGCCCTCTGCCTGGTTCCCTGTAACTTGGCTTCTCGCAGGGAGGGAACCGCCAGAAGGCCCTTGGAGCTGGACCTCCATGTCCGGGCAGAACGATGGGAGCCAATGAAGGTCTTTCAGGTGTTATGTGGTCTTGGCGGCCGCTCCCAGTCACCAGTCTAGCTGCTGCATTCTGGATCAATTACAGTTTCCAAGTCACCTTCAAAGGTAGCCCCACGTAGAGCGCATTGCAGTAGTCCAGGTGGGAGATAACCAGAGCACGTCACTGCCTCTCAGCCTAACCTACCTCACAGGGCCGTCGTGGGAATTAAATGAGGAGGGGGAGAACTACTTTGTCTGCCAAGGTCTTTGGAAAGATGGAACGTGGAGGCAAAAATGAATCACACTATCTGGAGGTTCAAATGGTGCGGTCACTGGGCTGTACCACTTCACATTGTGTTGGACGCTCCTGCTTGCCCAGGAAAAATCCTGCACATACCTTGTGAGTTTGTTAGTGGAGGGAATGGTTCTAATCTGCCTTCATCCTGACACAATAGCTTCATATCTGCAGGGACTTAAAAGAATTATGCAAGGCCACTTTTAGCATGTAATGTTGCTGGCATGAATAGTGTTGCCTTTTCAGCTCTAAGAACGAGTGGTATGAAAGGATGGTCGAGAGGCGTGAATGCCTCACTTGCAGTTGTCTTGAGTACACAACTTAGGGACATTTGCGTTGTCTTGAGTACACAACTTAGGGACCTCTCCCGATGCGTTAAGATGAGGTCACAAAATAAGGCGCAGCTGTTTTAGCGTACCTGAAGGTAATGGCTTGTGAAAATTGCATTTCAAACCATGGCTTTTTAAAAAATCACATCGTTCATATTTGTTGTTGCAGATTGAATGCCCTTTGGGGCAGGATTTCTCACACTCCCTACCCAAACATTTTCATTGCGTGTATAACATATCATGCAGGTTACATGCGACAGCGGCTGGAAGCATCTGTTTCAGCTGTACGCATGGGACAAACAGATCAAAAACCGGTTACTAAAGTTGATACAGTGGTTGTTGTTGTTGTTTAGTCGTTTAGTCGTGTCTGCCTCTTCGTGACCCCCTGGACCAGAGCACGCCAGGCACTCCTGTCTTCCACTGCCTCCCGCAGTTTGGTCAAACTCATGCTGGTAGCTTCGAGAACACTGTCCCACCATCTTGTCCTCTGTCGTCCCCTTCTCCTTGTGCCCTCCATCTTTCCCAACCTCGGGGTCTTTTCCAGGGAGTCTTCTCTACTCATGAGGTGGCCAAAGTCTTGGAGCCTCAGCTTCAGGATCTGTCCTTCCAGTGAGCACTCAGGGCTGATTTCCTTAAGAATGGATACGCTTGATCTTCTTGCAGTCCATGGGACTCTCAAGAGTCTCCTCCAGCACCAGAATTCAAAAGCATCAATGCTTTGGCGATCAGCCTTCTTTATGGTCCAGCTCTCACTTCCATACATCACTACTGGGAATATACAGTGGTACCTCGGGTTATGTACTTAGTTCGTTCTGGAGGTCCGTTCTTAACCTGAAACTGTTCTTAACCTGAGGTACCACTTTAGCTAATGGGGCCTCCCGCTGCCGCTGCGCCTCCGGACCAGGATTTCTGTTCTCATCCTGAAGCAAAGTTCTTAACCTGAGGTACTATTTCTGGGGTTAGCGGAGTCTGTAACCTGAAGCGTCTGCAACCCGAGGTACCACTGTAAGTAGCACAAGACATGAAGTGCTGAAACCGAATAATAATCCAGACCTATGGAAAGGCAGTGGCAGAATTTATTGTTTTAATTGTGCACGGAGCCCTGTGCCCTGATGGCGATATGTAGATAAATGTTAACAATACTAAAATAAAAACGTGATTGTATGTGCCTGTTCCCTTTTTCTCCAAAATGGTTCCTTCTGTATTGCTTACTTCGTTAACTGTTCTTGTGACCACGACCGAACAGGGATTCATTTTTTTTTCTTTTTTTAGGCATAGCTATCTAGATTTCCTGCCCTGCAGTCTTCCCCAACCTGGTGCCCTCCTTCTGTCTTGCACCACAACTGCTGCTTAAAAATATATAAGAACAGAAGGAGCTGCTTTTTGCCGACTCCATTTTGTCTACTCTGACTGGCAGTGGCTCTCCAGGGTTACAGGCAAGAGCTTTTGCCAGCCCTACCTGGAGACACCGGGAATTGAACCCGGTACCTTCTGCATGCAAGGCAGGCGCTGAGCTGGATGCTCCCTCCCTGGAGCTGCGCAATATATTTGCAGGCCGACTGTGCCATGTTCACTTCTAAGCTTATCAGCATTTGCGTCAAAATTTGGATAGGTCTTCAGAGGTAAAGGTTCTGTTTCCGCACAGAGAATGGGGGGAGAGATTGCTGCCTGTTTCCCATAATCCACTTGCATGCTGGGAACAAAACATGATGTTCAGCTTCGCTTGGAAAGTTCAGAAATGTCGAAAGCTCTCTTCTTCAGGGAGGAGAGCGGAGCGAATTGATTTCCCCCAATGCACTTCCTCAGTTAACTAACTCTGAGCCGCACACTACCTGTGTGTGTGTAGGAACATCTCATTGCTGATATGCAAAATTTTACATGTTCTTTGTTTTTTCCCATATAGCAAGGCATTTTTCGTCTTGTTTTCAAAGCCTCTGAGTAAGCCAGCTTGCCACGAGGCAGGCTTGAGATGTGCCATCTTTGTTACTTCAGGCAAGCAGTGTTAGAAACTCAGATGGGCTTGCCGATCAGAAGGTTGGCGGTTCGAATCCCCGTGACGGGGTGAGCTCCCGTTGTTCGGTCCCTGCTCCTGCCAACCTAGCAGTTCAAAAACACAAAGTGCAAGTAGATAAACAAGTACCGCTCCGGTGGGAAGGTAAACATCGTTTCCGTGCGCTGCTCTGGTTCACCAGAAGCGGCTTAGTCATGCTGGCCACATAATCCGGAAGCTGTACGCCGGCTCCCTCGGCCAATAAAGCGAGATGAGCACCGCAACCCCAGAGTCGGCCACGATTGGACCTAATGGTCAGGGGTCCCTTTACCTTTAAGCCAGGGTTACAGTGACTAAACGACAAAAAACAGTCCTCCTTAGATTGGGGTTACGGTCCACCTCAAACCAGGGTTATAGTCCTCCTTAAACCAGGGTTACAGTCACCAAAACAGAATGCCTAATTGCCATTTTGGGGCAAGACAGTTCTAAAGTCTTATTTTTCAAAGGATTGACTGGCTGTGATTGATTCACGGTTGAGCATCTGGCTAGTTCAGGTGACAACCTCGGTTAAGAACTTTGAGAACTTAAAGAAGAAAAGTTCCCCGATCCAGGGGAAGTCCACACATCTAGTGGCTTATTCTGGGCTTGTTTTTTCCCCCTTTTAAATGATGGCACGGACCATTCATAAAGCAAATATCAAGGTCAGGGGGCTGGGTAAACCCAAAGGCAAGCAAGCCATCGAGATACCTAACTGGCCACCTTAGGGCTTGATGGCCCCTGGCTCTTTTCCAGCAGGGCTCCTTGACAAGGCAGCCAGAATAGAAGCGCATTTGTTGGGACGGTGAAGGGGAGCTTCTATGTGGAGCCTAAGCAACTGCTTTGAGCCAAATGGCGGCTCTTCTCCCCCTTAGCGTTTGATGCTTGTCCAGTGCAGGGGTCGGCAACCTAAGGCCCATGGGCCACAAGCAGCCCACGGGGGTTGTTTAACCAGCCCCCGAGCCGCCCCCGAACTGGGCCGCCTGCTTGGTGAGTCCTTGCATGCTGTGCTAAACCGGCACAGCACAGCACGGGGACTCGCTTCCGCGGCACCGGAAATCGTGTCTGCGCAGGAAGATTGGGAAAGGTTATGGAAAATTGATTTAGAATTTACAGATTGCTCTTTGTTAAAAGAAAATTATATGAAGATGATGCATAGATGGTATATGACACCAGTGCAATTAGGAAAAATGCACAAAACTCGCTCAAATATGTGTTGGAAGTGTAAGGAAAAGGAGGGGACATTTTACCATATGTGGTGGGACTGTAACGAAATTTAAAAATTCTGGGAAATGATATACAATGAACTGAAGAAAATGTTCCATCTAACATATGTTAAGAAACCTGAAGCATTTCTGTTAGGGATTGTAGGGAAAGACCTGCCAAGGAAGTTGAAAAATATCTTCATGTATGCGACAACGGTGGCGAGAGTCTTGATAGCACAAGGATGGAAGAACGAGGAAATCCTGACTAAAGAACTATGGCAAGAGAAATTGATGGACTATGCAGAACTGGCAAAACTGACACATAAACTACGGGACAAGGACATCACCTTGCCAACAAAGGTCCTTATAGTTAAAGCTATGGTTTTCCCAGTAGTGATGTATGGAAGTGAGAGCTGGACCATAAAAAAGGCTGATCGCCGAAGAATGGATGCTTTTGAATTCTGGTGCTGGAGGAGACTCTTGAGAGTCCCATGGACTGCAAGAAGATCAAACCTCTCCATTCTGAAGGAAATCAGCCCTGAGTGCTCACTGGAAGGACAGATCCTGAAGCTGAGGCTCCAAGACTTTGGCCACCTCATGAGAAGAGAAGACTCCCTGGAAAAGACCCTGATGTTGGGAAAGATGGAGGGCCCAAGGAGAAGGGGACGACAGAGGATGAGATGGTGGGACAGTGTTCTCGAAGCTACCAGCATGAGGGAGGCAGTGGAAGACAGGAGTGCCGGGCATGCTCTGGTCCATGGGGTCACGAAGAGTCGGGCACGACTAAACGACTAAACAACAACAACAACAATATGATTTGTTAAAATTTCTAATAAAAAATATTTATTTATTTTTACCAAAAATCATGTCTGCGCAGACGCCAGAAATTACGGGTGTGCGTGCAATCCAGCCCACGGAGCGATCTCTGCTGGAGTGAACCGGCCCAGGCGAGGTCAACCTTGCTGACCCCTGGTCCAGTGCAGCCGTCCTGGCTGCCGTCCAGGGAATGTGAAGATGAAGGCAGCTAGGAGCGTTGCAGAGATGACCTTGCTGTTTGGGACCGGGGTGAACTTTTCAAAAGCTTCCCTTCGGCCGGATCCTTGCAAATTCAGAATGCCTGGGGGAATTGGCTTTGCTGGGAATTTCGCTTGTTTCCGAGAAGGAAGCGGCAGCTTTCTGGGAAAAGCAATTTGCTCTTTGCTGCTTGTTTGTAAGACCGAACGAGAGGCTCCAAACATTTCTGCAGGGCCTTTTTGGTTCTCGGTGCCAGGCGAGAAATACGGGGCGAGGAAAACAACACAGCGCTAACATTTCAAGAAAGGCCGACCTCTGTGAGAGATCTGCTATCGTGTCACTAATATCCACTAACAATGGGCCGTCCTAATAGTTTGTGCTTTAAAATGTTGAGTGGGAAGTTCTTCCACGCACTGAAAATAGTGGGAGAAGGTGCAAGGACGTAGGGTCATTTTTGTTTAGACTTGGCTACTCGGATATCTGGAATGCTGGTGTGTTTTTAGCTTATTGCTGCTTTTAAGTTTTTGAATTTTTAAAATATTTTTTATTGAAAAGTAAGTATGGAATTGTAAGTGCACAAGGTAAAATAGGAAGTGCAAACAATAATTAAAAAATAAACACCCATGTAAACAAACAAACAAACAAACGGAAAACCTAAACTTTACATGATTGTTATTGTAGTTAACCTAAACTTAACCTAATACACTGTTTATAAAAATGAATTCCAATTTTAATGGCATTTGGAATTCACTTTTTCAATGTTTTGATTGTTTTTACTAACAGTTGCATTGTTTTACTCTTTTTGTAAACCTGACAAATTTGGGTTATCGCACACTTCAAAGTGCTGTTTCCCATCGCTTTACTTACTGCAAGGAATTCGAGCTTTCAGGGAAGCAGGCTTGCTATGCAAGAGTGCCAAATGGACTGCAGTTCCAGTACAGTTGTATCTTGGTTTTCAAACATCTTGGTTCTCAAACGGCAAAAATCCGGAAGTGAGTGTTCTGCTTTTCAGATGTTTTTCGGAAGCCGAACATTCAGTGCAGCTGTCAGCTATTGTTTCCGGGGTGCCTGCACCAATCAGAAGCTGCTCCCTTGGTTTTCGAACATTTCGAAAGTCAAACGGACTTCCGGAACGGATTAAGTTTGGCACTTTTGTTTTTGCTATTTATTTTGTGCTTTTGTTTTTGTGGCTTTTTCGGTTAATTTGTTTTTGTGGCTGTGTGGAACCCAGTTCAGCTACTGATTGATTTCCTGATTGACTGAGGAAATGGATAAAAGCACCCCCATCCAAACAATGACTGTCATTTAATTTTAATTTTTATCATCTACAATACTGTCTTATTTATTTTATAGTACAGTACATTAATTATTACTTTCATTTAATGGATCAGTGGTCTCATTAGATAGTAAAATCCATGTTAAATTGCTGTTTTAGGGGTTGCTTTTAAAAGTCAGGAACGGATTAATCGGTTTTGCATTACTTTCTATGGGAAAGCACGCCTTGGTTTTGGAACGCTTTGGTTTTGGAACGGATTTCTGGAACGGATTAAGTTTGAGAACCAAGGTACCATTGTATGTGACTGAATCAGACCTGAAAATAGCATCAGCCCCCCAAAATAATAATAATAGTAATAGTAATAATAATAATAATAAAAATAAAATGTTTTTGTCACTCTTTATGCTGCGTCATGAAGAGCTTCAAGTCACTCAAAAGCTCCCAGCATTTTGGATGCTGCCTAATCCAAGAACTGGCAGTCATCACCCTGTTTTGCTGCTTCTCGTTTTCTCTGCGACACCATCTGCTTCTCCCTCCCCCCTCAAAAAAACCGAGTGAATCTGCTGAATATTTAGGTTTCCTGGCTGATATTGCCCTTGGCTCTCCCCTCCCCCATCCTTTCTTTCTTTCCAGCTCTTGGACCCTGGAGAAAAGGCACTTTGACATTAAAAATCTTCTTCTGAGCCTCGAGGGTTGCTATTTATCCGAGACGTTTCGGAGCAGAAAAACGTTCCGATCGGGATGTTGACAGCTCCAAGGATTTGCTAGGTTAGAGTGTCCTGCTCTTGGGCTACAACAGCCTTTGTTCCTGGATTTATGCAGCCTGTGTTGTGTTCTCGGTGTCAGAAACTCCTTGCTTCCTTATCTGCCGAGATTCCTGGCGTTTCTCGTTGGTCAGATTGTGCAAAACTCGGCCCGCTTCGTCCGTCTCCAAGGGAGTCTTGGCTGCTGTGCAGACCTGCCCCTGTGCACACAGCATAAATCAGGATGGGGCCTTTTGCTCCTGGGGTCTCATGTCCCTCCTTTCCTTAGCACCCTCTGCTCATCACGTTCTGCCTCCCGTTGCCAGGACAGATCTAGAAATGCAAAAAACGTTATCTGCCCTGCCTGCCTTTGCAAGGCACCAGCCGAATCGTAAAGCTGAGGTTTTGCGCCAGGGGACCCGAACGCTGCGCCAAGCAAAGTGGTTCGCTCACATATATTTCCCTAGCCTCTGCATAATTCATCCTGCATCTGTGTCACTTGTGCGGGGAGAGATTTGGTTTTGCAGGGCCTTGACGCCTCCCAGCCTTTTGCTTTATGTTCAGGCCTGGAGAACAAGCTGTGCCCTGTTTTAAACTGGCACCTTACAATTCCTTAGAATCTTAAGGGTTGGGAAGGGACCCCATCAGGTCATCTAGTCCAGCCCCGGCTGCCGTCTCAGGGAGCTCACGGCTCCAGCACGCTGGATCCGTCACCACCCAGCCTCTGCGTAAAACCCTCTAGCAAATGAAAGTCCACCATCTTCGAAGGCAGCAGCTCTTACTGTGGCTTTTTTTTTTAAAAAAAAGTGCCCTGCTTTGATTCCCCTGCCCACATGTTTTACATCGTTCTTTTTGCACTCTAGAAATTCTAACTTAAATTTTTTAAAGTGGGTATTTAGTTCCTATTTTTAAAAGACATCTGAAGGCAGCTCTGTTTAGGGAAGTTTTTAATATTTAATGCTGTATTGTTTTTAACACTCGATTGGGAGCTGCCCAGAGTGGCTGGGGAAACTCAGCCAGATGGGCGGGGTATAAAAAATGAATTATTATTATTGTGATATATTCCAGGCGCTGGGAAGCTGGGGTCCAGGGGCTCAAATTTAGCCCTCCTTCCTGGACTCTCTATCAGGGCCTTGGAACCAGTGTGAGAAACTCAGGTGTTTAAGATAGGCTCCAAAACAGACTGCCTAGTTGCCAGATGGTTCAAAAGTCTTACAGTGGTACCTCGGTTTAAGAACAGTCCTGTTTACAAACTATTCGGTTTACGAACTCCGCAAAACCAGAAGTAGTGTCCCGGTTTGCGAACTTTACCTCGGTCTAAGAACGGAATCTGAACGGTGGAAGGGCATCAGCGGTGGGAAACCTCATTAGGAAAAGCGCACCTTGGTTTAAGAACAGTTACGGTTTAAGAATGGACTTCTGGAACGGATTAATTTCGTAAACCGAGGTATTCGTAAACCACTGTATTTTTTTTCAATGCGGCTTTTTGGTTCCTGAAATTCTTTCTGATTGTGCAGATAAAAAATAGCAGAATACTGCAGGATGTGTTGCTCGTGTGTGTAAACAGGCAAGATCCATAGATCCCCAGGCACGCGCCTCCAGATGGTGGAGACATCAGGCAGCATCCTGGAACCTGGCCATCTTCACTTGGTTGCATGTGGCCAATAAGGTAAAGGGTAAAGGGACCCCTGACCATTAGGTCCAGTCGTGGCCGACTCTGGGGTTGCGGCGCTCACCTTGCTTTATTGGCCGAGGGAGGGCCGCAAGCAGGATTGAGAAGGCGATTGGGCTGCATCCGGCCCCCGGGCCTTAGGTTGCTTACCCCTGAGTAAGACCATTACCTCAGCTGGCCTCTTGAGTCATAACACCTTCAAATTGAGCTTGGTTGCAAGAGTTACAGCGAAGAGAGTGTGGGTCAATGGGCGGGTTTTTCCTCCAGCCCCCTCAGCTATCTGCTGGGTAGGAGCGAGAGAGTTGTGTGAGAGCTGAGCTGGATGCAGGCTAGAAGCCGGAGACACAGAGACCTGCTTGCTCTGCGCTGGACCCAAAGCTATGACAGATGGAGAAGCGAAATCTGTTTTGGTGCTGATGCTGCGAGCCCCTCCGTCTTATGCTCAGGCCATTTATATTTGCAAATAGGTAAAGGTAAAGGGACCCCTGAAAGTTAAGTCCAGTCGCGGACGACTCTGGGGTTGTCGCGCTCATCTCGCTTTATTGGCCGAGGGAGCCGGCGTACAGCTTATGGGTCATGTGGCCAGCATGACTAAGTCGCTTCTGGCGAACCAGAGCAGTGCACAGAAACACCGTTTACCTTCCCGCCGGAGCGGTACCTATTTATCTACTTGCACTTTGACGTGCTTTCGAACTGCTAGGTTGGCAGGAGCTGGGACTGAGCAAAGGGAGCTCACCCCGTCGCGGGGATTCGAACCGCCAACCTTCAGATCAGCAAGTCCTAGGCTCTGTGGTTTAACCCACAGCACCACCTGTGCCTCAAAGTGGCCAATGTTGTTGTTTAGTCGTTTAGTCTTGTCCGACTCTTCGTGACCCCATGGACCAGAGCACACCAGGCACTCCTGTCTTCCACTGCCTCCCGCAGTTTGGTCAAACTCATGCTGGTAGCTTCGACAACACTGTCCCACCATCTCATCCTCTGTCGTCCCCTTCTCCTTGTGCCCTCCATCTTTCCCAACATCAGGGTCTTCTCCAGGGAGTCTTCTCTTCTCATGAGGTGGCCAAAGTCTTGGAGCCTCAGCTTCAGGATCTGTCCTTCCAGTGAGCACCCAGGGCTGATTTCCTTCAGAATGGAGAGGTTTCATCTTCTTGCCAATAGCCAGGTGCAAAATGTACCTGGTGGATTTCGAATGCTTCTTGCAACACCCTTCGTGCTGCTTCGCCCTCTCAGCTATGTCCATATATTGGTGTAATGAAATTTATTCACTGCTTGATTGTAACAAACAAACACACACCTTGATGTGGTTGACAAAGGCACGTCCCCGGCCCCGCATTATCCTTCGAAGAGGAGGGCTGCAATCTTGAGGAGCGCGTTCCGGGCCTTGGATGAGTCTTTCGGAAGTTTTGATCAAACTGTTTACACAGCCGGCCAGGGCTTCTTAGCAATTGCGCTCGTTCCCAGGCCATTTGCGAGAGGTCGAGCGGGAAGCACTCTCCGATTTATTAAAAGCCGGCTCCGGGCGGGCGGAGGATCACATCCTGCTCCTCCTAACTGTGCTTCTAAACCGCCATCGCTGCCTATTGCACAACTAATTGCAACACTCTTAATGGCTTGTTTGATGCAAGGAAGGGGAACCAGCTGTTTGTCGTGGGTGCTGAAACCGGCCAGGATGGGAAAGGCTCAGGGGAAAAGCCCTGCTATTTCATGATGTCAAGTCCAGTTAAATGAGTGTTTGTTTGTTTTTTAAAATACCATATTTTTTGCTCTATAAGACTCACTTTTTCCCTCCTAAAAGGTAAGGGGAAATGTGTGCGCGTCTTATGGAGCGAATGCAGGCTGCGCAGCTATCCCAGAAGCCAGAACAGCAAGAGGGATTGCTGCTTTCACTGCGCAGAGATCCCTCTTGCTGTTCTGGCTTCTGAGATTCAGAGTATTTTTTTTTCTTGTTTTCCTCCTCCAAAAACTAGGTGCGTCTTGTGGTCTGGTGTGTCTTATAGAGCGAAAAATACGGTAATTTTTATTGAATGATTTTATGTTACAAAAAAATTACCACCATGTGTACCACACAGTGTAATTGAGAAATGAAAATTACATACATCAATATTTTGTTTGTTATTTGTTATTTACCGTCTTATTTCCTCCCAAACATTCCATACGAAACCCACACCTGGGCACACACACAGAGAAATAGATAATGATAATATTGAAAATAAATATTTTCCCCCTTTTATCTTACAAAATCTTTTCTTCAGTTTTGACTTCCTGTCAAGTCCCTTTGCATATGTTTTATCTTACAATTGAATGTACGCAAAACAATAAATCTTTCTATATAAATTTTCCAATACATTCTGAAAACATAATAAATCCTTAATTGTTATCCACCTCCGTTTACTTCCTTTGTCACTCGAATGCTAGCACGGAGCCAAAACTATTTTGTTTTTTTGAACATATCTTCTATAACCATTAAATGAGTGTTTTGAGAAGTGCATAAGAGCCAGATGTTGGATCAGGCCAGTGGCCCATCTAGTCCAGCATCCTGTTCTCACATTCAGTGTTCGAAATTTCCCAGGCGCCAGGTGCATTTTGCGACCGGTGTGGGTCCAATTGCAGCCACACGGAGAGCTCTGGGCGGCAGGTTGGTGACTGACAGGTCTACCTGGCTGGCCTCCCCAGCTTTCTTAACCAAGCAAGCAGAAGATTTGAACCCTGATCTCCCAGGTCCTGATCCGACACTCTAACCACCATACCCCACTGTCTTCCTAGAGTCCTTCTTCCATGGGGAAGTACCGTAGATTCTGGCGTATTAGGCGACTGGGCGTACTAGACCCCCCAAATTGGCAGCTCCGCGCTGGGAGAAAGCCGTACCCGGCGTATAAGACGACCCCCGACTTTCAAACCTCTTTTCCGGGGTTAAAAAAGTCGTCTTATACACCGGAATCTACGGTAGGTAATTCATATATGGAAAGCAAAATGTCCCTTAGAGATGGATCTGGAATATTTTCCTGAAAGCGTGACTTTGTTTTACTCTGGATTGTTTGATGTTTGAATGTGTTATATACCACTTTGAGATCCCATCCCCCTTAAAATATAAAGCGTTAGAGAAATGAAATGAATATTAATAATAATAATAAGTCACGATTCCCGCATTGGTGGGGGTTGGACTAAATGACCTTTGGGGGCATCTTCCAGCTCTACATCCAGTGATCCTAAGCCAAGCAAAATCGGGGAGCCTGTTTTCCAGATTTCCCGGACGTGCGAGAGGAGAAGCCATCTTTCTTTTCACCAGGATACTTGACCGGCCTTTGCAGCTCCCGAGTGACTCTCTTTCTATGCAGTCAGCTGGCAGAGCTCATATTCGGCTGGAATATTGATTTTGCAATGTATACATTGAATAGCTTTTCCCCAAGGAGCTCCATTTATGTTTGAGAGGCACTGGGATATTTCAGAAGAAGCTGTTGATTGCAAATAATGGCCCAGGTTGTACGGTTCTTCTAGGATCTGTAAACTGCGGGTTTTTGTTTTCGTTTTGGTGTGTTTTTTAAGGGCTTTTTTAAAAATTTGCATTTTATTTATTTGTTAACACTCTTATATTACACCGGTAAACGTTGTCATATTACATTACAGGACTTACTATAATATAATTTCCAACATGTATACAAAAATTATATACAAAAAACAAAAAAACAATTCCCCTCCCCCCAAATCATATACTTACCGACACACTAGACTTCCTGTCTATCCCGCTGTATATTCCTTTTTTTAAAAATGAATGTACTCTTATTATTGTATACTTCTTTACATTTTATCTAATACATTCCTATATCAATATGTGCTCTTAGTCTTCTTTCTCAACTCAGTCTCACTCCAACGTCAATTAAGGGCTTTTCTAATCTCTCACCCTTCCTCCCATCCTGTCACACGCTGACGTTGAGTCTCAAGACACTTCCCAGTTCAGACATATTGCAAACCTGGAGCGTCACCCTGAAACCACAACATGGTTTAGGGAGGAAGAGTGCTCCTGGCCCTGTAAACCGTGGTTTGTGAAACTGGAAGGATCACCTGGATTCCTAAGAGCAGAAGAAGGGCTAGTTGCTGTATCAGGCCAGTGGCCCACCCATTGTCTTGCTCTCATGGCGGCCGACCAGATGCCAGTGGGAAGCCCAGAAGTGCAGGATCTGAGCGCAACAGCTGGGATAGCTCAGTGGGTAATAATAATAATAATAATAATAATAATAATAATAATAATAATAATTTATTTATACCCCGCCCATCTGGCTGAGTTTCCCCAGCCACTCTGGGCGGCTCCCAATCAAGTGTTAAAAACAGTACAGCGTTACATATTAAAAACTTCCCTAAACAGGGCTGCCTTCAGATGTCTTCTAAATGTCAGGTAGTTGTTTATCTTTTTGACATCTGATGGGAGGGCGTTCCACAGGGCGGGTGCCACCACTGAGAAGGCCCTCTGCCTCGTTCCCTGTAACTTGGCTTCTCACAGGGAGGGAACCGCCAGAAGGCCCTTGGAGCTGGACCTCAGTGTCCGGGCTGAACGATGGGGGTGGAGATGCTCCTTCAGGTATACAGGACCGAGGCCATTTAAAGGCTTTTATTGAAAATGCATCTCTGGGTTATTTGTGGGGTCTGCCTGGTGTTTTTACATGAGTAGAATGTGTCCTTTTATTTAAAATGCATCTCTGGGTTATTTGTGGGGCATAGGAATTCGTTCATATTTTTTTTTTCAAAATATAGTCCGGGCCAACACATGGTCTGAGGGATGGTGGACCGGCCCCTGACTGAAAAAGGTTGCTGACCGCTGCTCTTGCTAATAAACTTGACCATTTCATCAGCCTCCTCTTAGATTCCAAACCTCTGCCTGGGCACAAGACCCCAAGCGTTGGAAAGGACCGAGGACACCATCCAAACTGACCCCCCCCAAAAAACCCCACTACTGTCCAATAAGCTCCCTTGCAGTGGGTGACTGCAGCAGTTCTTGGCAGTTGGGGGAAAGTCAAATGGCCTGGGTTCCCACTCTGGTTGATACCGAGGATCCTGGCTTCTGTTTTTGGAGAAAGCCAATGCCACCGTCCCCTCGATCCTCGTCTTGGCTCTTTCTCTGTGCCTGAACCGCTGTTCATAATCTTCCGAGATAGCATTACTAGAATCCAAGCGCGAATGCGGCTCATCCACGGAGACACCATTATTTGTGGCTTAAAGCCAGGGAAGAGGCTTTAATAGCATTATAAATAAAGGAGAGCCGAGAGATCAAAAGGCTCCTTTTGTCTGAACGCCGGCCGCCTGCCTGCGCTGCTCTTTTGCCGTCAAACCAGGAGCCAAAATTCCAGGACTAGACAAAAACCCACATTTCTGCAAGCGTACACCACAAGGGCGATAAATGATGCATGGGCCATTTGATTTGTGGGCAAAAAATGCCGCCGCGCAGGAGCAGAGAGATCAACCACTTGTTCAAGGAAGTGTCACCTGGGTTTGGTGTGGGAATATTTCTCTCTCTGTGTGTGCAATGGCTTTCCAGCTGTTAACTTTGCCTTTCTGGCAGCTGGAGGCAGGTAAGGCAGCAAACCGGCCTTCTGAGCAACAGCAGGATTCGGCCAAGCAGAAAGACGCAAGTGGGTGTCTGTAACATGCAATAATGATGATGATGATGATGATTTCACACATCACTTGGGAAGACAGGCGAACTAATGCCAGTGTACTGGAAGAAGCAAAGATCACCGGTATTAAAGCAATGATTCTTCAACATCAACTTCGTTGGGCTGGTCATGTTGTGCGGATGCCTGGTGATCGTCTTCCAAAGCAACTACTCTATTCTGAACTTGAAAATGGAAAGCGTAATGCTGGTGGTCAACAAAAGAGGTTTAAAGACTCTCTCAAGGCAAATCTTAAAAAATGTAATATAAACACCAGCAACTGGGAAACACTGGCCTGCGAGCGATCCAGTTGGAGAACAGCCTTTACCGAAGGTGTTGTGGGTTTTGAAGACACTCGAACTCAGGACACAAGGGAGAAACTGCTAAGAGGAAGGCACGCTTGGCAAATCCACACCGTGATCAACTCCTGCCCAGAAACCAATGTCCCCACTGTGGAAGGACATGTGGATCCAGAATTGGCCTCCACAGTCACTTACAGAATCACTGTTAAACCCCTGTTTATGGAAGACAATCTTACTCGGCTACGAGTGATTATCAGAGAATAATAATAATAATAATAATAATAATAATAATAATAATATTTATACACCACCCATCTGGCTGGGTTTCCCCAGCCACTCTGGGCAGCTTCCAACACATATAAAAATTAAATAAAGCAGAAAACATAAAAAACTTCCCTGTACAGGGCTGCCTTCAGGTGTCTTCTAAAAGTTGTATAGTTCTTTATCTCCTTGACATCTGATGGGAGGGCATTCCACAGGGCGGGTGCCACCACCGAGAAGGCCCTCTGCCTGATTCCCTGTAATTTTGCTTCTTGCCGTGAGGGAACCGCCAGGAGGCCCTCGGCGCTGGACCTCAGCATTGTAGTGCTTCTCCCTCTCTCATAACACCAGAACTCATGGCTATCCAATGAAGGGGGTGATTGGAAGATTCAGGACCGATAAATGAAAGTAGTTCTTCATATAGCGCAGTTAATCTATGGAACTCGCTCCGGCAGGAGGCTGTAGTCCTGGGTGGCACAGTTGGTCAGAGCGGGTCCTGATAGCACGAAAGTCGCAGGTTTGATCCCCATATGGGGCAGCTGCATGTTCCTGCATTGCAGGGGGTTGGACTAGATGACCGCCAGGGTCCCTTAGGGTTGCCATCTTTCAAAAGGTGAAAATCTGTTCAGCTTTTTTTGGCAAAGTTGTTGAGTTTTGGGTGTTTGTTTGTTTGTTTGTTTTTTTGCAAGATCTAAAGAGAGAGAGAGAAGTTTCGGGGCAATTTTTAAGGAAATTTGCCAAAATCTACACTTCCGACATGGGTTGCCATTACGTCTGGATTTTCCTGGACATTTAAGCGCTTCCTGACTGGACAATGTTTCTGGCTGCCGTATTCCGGCTATGTCTGGGATATTCCTGATAAATGGCAGCCCTCAGCTCTAGGATTCTAGGTGGCTTTCAAAGAGGGTGAGACAAATTCACGGAGCCACAGGAGGGAAGATTGCTGTTGTGCCCCGATCCTCCTTCCCACCAGCCCCTGGTTTTCCACTGCCAGAGGATGGATGCTGGACGGGCCTTTCGTCTGATCCAGCTCCAGCCTTTTCCTGGGACCTGCCATCTTCCTTTCCGGAAGCAAATGCGTTGCGTTCGCGGGCCCCAGTCTGCAGCGATCCTTCTAATTACGTTTCCAGCAATAAGTGGATTAAGGAGGTGAAAGGCAGTCCAGAGGAAACAGATGGAGCCTCTGTGAGATGGCGCAAGGCTTTTGAGGTGGCAGAAGGCTGCTTATGAGCGCAGCTGCTTTAGCTTTAGCTTCCTTCCCAGGAGAGTCAAGACTTGTCTGGTCTTCCCTGGTAGAGAACTTCACCGAATGCTAATAAGAAAGGGCTGGTGGGGATGGGCTGCAGAGGCCAGCTTTACAGCCTCCCCCAGGGCAATGGGCTTTGTTGGGGGGAAATCTCCTCTTCAAGCATCCTCAACTGCTCTTTGTTTTTGTAGCCTTCATGCTTTAGGATTCCCTAAGCCGAATGCAGGACTGGGAATTAAACCAAGTTGCTGGCTGGCCTTTTTCTGCCCTAGCCAGAGATTGGAGCGGAAACCCACCACCAATTCGGTTTGATGTGTTGAATTTGTGCCCGGCTTCCATCTTTAAAAATCCCGAATTGGAAGTTCAGAAAATAATAATGTAATAGTAAAGCCAGGCCCTTGGGGTGGGGGAGGATAATCAACTAAGTTTCACTTAGAGTCAGGGCTGGTCGATATATCAATATATATTGTCCCAAACCAGTCTATATAATGATAAGGGTTTCATAAATTTTGACCTGGCAACATATCGTGAATCAGGATGTGTGTTAGGACTGGTTGATACATCAGTATATTGTCCAAAACTGGTTTCAAGTCCATATTATAATATTGGTTTCATAATTTTTGACCTGGCAATATATTGAGAAACATGATGTGTTTGTGTGTGCTATGCAGAAATCACCATGAAGCCATACAATGGCTCTATGTGGCACTATCCATATTTCAGACATTGTGATATATCGCTGTATCATGATGTTTAGCTGGTGATAGATCACAAAGCCCTACTCAGAGTAGACCTGTTGAAATTAATTGACCCAGCTTAGCCAGGTTCATTAATTTCAAGGTGTTTGCTCTGAGTGAAACGTGGCTGAATACCCTCCCATCAGCATTCTAAAAAAATACGTTTAAAAGTACAGTCTTGGGCTGGGGTCAAAGAAACCCTACAAGGTTCGTGCTCGGCGGGCCTCCTTGGGAGAAGCATCCCATAACTGAGCAGTCAGGGGGTCCTGTTCTCGCTTCACCACCTTCCAGACTTCCCTCAGAGTTGGACCGCTGAAAAGCTCATTGCGGCATGATCTCAGGGTCCAGGCAATCCTTTTACAGAGACAACACAAGGCAACACAAGGCGGCCTAGGACCCTCGTACCTACGGGACTGCCTCTCCTGGTCTGCCCCGCGGAGGACCTTAAGGTCCACAAATGACATTTTGGAGGTCCCAGGTCGCAAGGTGGTTAGACTGGTCTCAACTAGGGCCAGGGCCTTTTCAGTACTGGCCCCGACTTGGTGGAATGCTCTGTCACAAGAGACCAGGGCCCTGTGGGACTGGACATCTTTCCGCAGGGCCTGCAAGACAGAGCTGTTCCGCCTGGCCTTTGGTTTGGACTCAGTCTGACCCTTATGTTTCCCTCCCCTTATGGTTTTGATCTATGGGCTACTATTAAAATGAGGCTGCATTTTAAATTGCATTTTAACCTGTATTTTAAATTGTCCCCCCCCCCATTATGTTTTTACTGTAATTTTACTGGTGTTAGCCGCCCTGAGCCCGGCTCTGGACTGGGAGGGCGGGGTATAAATAAAATTTATTATTATTACTGCTGGGAAAACAATCATGCAAAGAAAGAGGGCTTCACATGTCATCCTCAGATGAAGGGCAGTATTGAATTCAATAAATAAAAATAAAAGTTGGCATCCGTCTGTCTCACGAGTGCCCCTCCAAGGATCTGTAAGGCGCTAAATGGCATAGGCTCAGGCTATCTGAAAGACCGTATTCCCTCATCTGAACCTGCCCAGGATCTAGGGTCCCTGGGGGAGGCCCTTATCTCATTCCCACCACCCTCCCAGGCCTGCTTGGTGGAGACATGGAGCAGGGCCTTCTCCGTGGTGGCTCCTCCCAGACCACTTTGGAACTCCCAGCCTAGAGAAGCCAGACTGGCTCCCTCCTCTCTGTGCAGGCTGTTTTATTCTGACAGGCATTTGGGGATTGACAGCCTTTTTCTTAAAATAAAAATAATAATAATGCAAGGGGGTTTAAATGGTGCAAAGCTCTTTGCCTTATTGCTATTACCTGTATTTTAATAGATGTAGTTTTGTATTTTGTTTTAGTTATCTTAGAGTTCAGTTTTCTTTTAATGACAAATTTTATACGCTTTTAGCTATTTTGTATTTCATCCGTGTTGTTTCAGTCTGTGTAAAAATGGCAGGCTATAAATAAATATAATAATTATAATAATTATGATACATGTGATTCCCAGCAAATGTGGAGTTAGAAGGAAGCTTGAAAGGCGCTAACCTAAAAACACGGACTTGGGAAATTGGGGGGCAAAGCCTGAGTTATTGCTTTGTTTTTTTGCCTCAACGCCCCCCCCCGGCCAATCCTGAAACGGATGAAAATAGAGTTGGCCAAACAGTGCTGTTTGTTCCCGGGGAATTTATTAATGCTGGTTTACTTCAAAGTGGATTACAAATAAAGCAGATTAAGCTCCTCGCTCCGTCAATCCCTGCACAGCCACCTTCTCACTTGTCCCAGTCCACCCCCACCCCGCTTGCTTTCTCTCATGTGTGCAAAGTTAAGGGGATGGGAGCGACTACCGTATGAAGAATGGTCGCAGCCTTTGGGCCTTGTTTAGTTTAGAGAAAAGACGAGCGAGAGGCCACGCGCTGGAAGTTGATAAAATTACGCGTGGCACAAAACCTGAATTTGTGGACATCTAAAGAAGCGTTGCAGGAATCGGGGCAGAGAAAAGGAAGGGCTTTTCCGTGCTTCGCAGAGTTAAGCTATGGAACTCCTTGCCACAGTACGCAGGGGTGGCCACCAGCGTGGATGGCTTTAAAAGAAGATGGGACACATTCATGGTGGAGGAAAGGCTATCGGTGACTACCAGTCAAGGTGGCTGTGCTCTTCCCTCCCCAATCGGACGCAGCAAGGCTTCTGAAAACCCAGTTCCTGGAAACCGAAGGAGGGGAGAATTTTTCTTGGGCTCAAGTTCTGCTGGCTGGTTTCCCACAGGCCTTCTGCCTCTCTGCACCCCCTTCTTGCCCCCCACATTCATGTGTTCTGTGGCAAGTGTTGGTGCTGACCTTTAAAGCCCTAAACGGCCTCGGCCCAGTATACCTGAAGGAGCGTCTCCACCCCCATCATCCAGCCCAGACACTGAGATCCAGCTCCGAAGGCCTTTTGGTGGTTCCCTCACTGCGAGAAGTAAGGCTACAGGGAACCAGGCAGAGGGCCTTCTTGGTGGTGGCTCCCTCCCTGTGGAACGCCCTCCCATCAGATGTCAAGGAAATAGGCATCTATCTTATTTTTAAAAGGCAGCCCTGTTTAGGGAAGTTTTTCATATTTAATACTCTATTGTTTTTAACACTCGATTGGGAGCCGCCCATAGTGGCTGGGGAAGCTCAGCCAGATGGGCGGGGTATAAATAATAAATAATTATTAATAATAATAATAATAATTAGCGGAGTGTATTGGCAGGGAGCCGTCGGTGCTTTCTTTGTAGCCCTGAAACGAGCTGTTCTTCTCTCTGGGAAGCTCCCTGGGATTGATCTGATGGCAGATCGATGTTCATCTGTCACTTGTTTCATTAGGCCAACGATCAGGGCCTGGCAAGCTTCGGGGGGGGGGGGGGCGAAGGGTCTGTCCAAAGTTGGGTTGGGGTATTTTGGCGCTCATGTCAAGGACATTGGAAGCGGGGGCTGGAGGGGGGGGGTATTCTTTTGCAGCTCCTTTTTCTTGACTGCGCTGCATGCCTGAGGTGAGCCCAAGAGAAATCGCAACAGGCTTCCTGAGAGCTAAACGATGCCTGCGAACGTGGCTCTGTGACATAAACATGCATTTGGCGCACTCCATGGGGAAAACATGCCTCTGTGCGTGGGGATTTTATTTTTCTTTTCGTGTTGCCTCTTTATAGCCTGCTTGCAACCACAGTCATACATCGGGTTGAAGTTGCTTCAGTTAAGCGTTTTCGGGTTGCACTCTGCGTAAGTAATGGAGTGTGTTACTTCCGGGTTTCGCCGCTCGCGCATGCGCAGATGGTCAAAAAGACGTCACGCGCATGTGCAGAAGTGGTGAATCGCGACCCGCACATGCGCAGAAGCAAATTGCATTCGCTTCAGGATGCGAACGGGGCTCCATAATGGATCCCGTTCGTATCCAGAGGTACCACTCTACAGTCAAACCTCGGTTCTCAAACTTAATCCGTTCCGGAAGCCCGTTCGGCTTCCGAAACATTCGACAACCGAGGTGCGGCTTCCGATTGGCTGCAATCCTGCACTCAAACAGAAGCCGCGCCGGATGTTCGGCTTCCGGAGAACGTTCGAAAAATACAGCACTTACTTCCGGGTTTTTGTCATTCGGGAGCTGAAACATTCCAAAACGGAGGCGTTCCGGATCCGAGGTTTGACTGTATCATGTTGCCCTTTCCTCTCCGTTTCTCTAAACTCAGAAGTCCCAAATGCTGCAACTTTTCCTCATAGCAGAGGGGGTTCTGTTGCTCCATCTCCTTGATCCTTCTGGATGCCCTTTTCTGAAGCTTTTTTCCGACTCCTTCCAACATCCTTCTTGAGATGAGGTGGCCAGAACTGTGCACCGAATTCTACGTGGGGTCTCACCATAGATTTACAACGTGACGATATTGGCAGTTCCGTTTTCAGTTCCCTAGCGTGGAATTTGCCTTTTCCACAGCTGTCTGCGCACTGCACTGACTTTCCTTCCTGGCCACTCACCCTGCACTTTGCAAGCCAAATACTCCCCCTCATCCCAGGGGGTTGGACTAGATGACCCTTTGGGTCCCTTCCAGCTCTACAGTTCAGTGATTCCACCTCTCCCCCTGCCTTCCCTGGGCTGCTCTTCCACTCCCCTCTCCTTTTCTCAGTGCCCTGTGCCATCCTGTTTGCATTTGCTGGTGCCAGGCGGACGGGGCGACATCCAGTCGCTTGTAAAAGGCTTGCAAAGGATTTCGTGCTTCTGACATGCTGATCTTCAAGGTGTTGGGTTGTCTCCTGTCTTTCGCAGGGGAAAGCAGAGAAGATGCTCTCTCATGCGCCTGCCATCTTACCCCTCTCATTTATTTTCTGCCTGCTTTTTTGCAAGAACCAATTTCTGTTTAACACACACACACACACACAGAGAGAGAGAGAGAGAGAGAGAGAGAGAGAGAGAGAGAGAGAGAGAGAGAAATCTCCACCTCTTCCTAGTCATGGTGCCCTAGACTTGCTCTCCTTTCCCTTCCTTTGAAGCAGCTGATTCCATCCAGGGCTGTCTTACCCATAGAGGGTAGTGGCGCGGGGCGCCGGGGCGCAAAGTTCTGGAAGGCGCCAGGGAAGAGGCGGAAGCTGGACACGGCGCCCCCCCCAGCATCAGCTTTCCAGTGGCGTAGCGTGGGGGGTGCAGGGGGGGCCGGCCGCACCGGGCGCAACATCTGTGGGGGGGCGCGCTCGCAGTCGCAGCTCTCTGCCCCTACCTGGCTCACTCACTCTCTCTCACTGCAGTGCTGGCTGTGCAAATCCGATCCGGGCCGCCAGGTCGCCGCCCACTGTGGAGGGGGTGGGTGCCAGGCGTGCGGTGCGGAGAGAGAGCGAGGGACTATCTGGGGGAGGGACAGTGCAGCGGCCGCCCAGCGCAGCACTGAGCGCGGAAGAGAACCACACCAGACCAGACCAGGCAGCAGCAAGAAGAAGCTGGCAGCGGCGGCAGGTTAGGGGTTAGGGGGCGCAAATTACTTGCCTTGCCCCAGGTTAGGGGGCGCAAATTACTTGCCTTGCCCCGGGTGCTGACAACCCATGCTACGCCGCTGCAGCTTTCCGCCCTTGCCCGCCATGCCACGCCAAAGCAGCACTGCGCCCGGAGCCTCCGTTTGCCGTGGCCACCGCAGCACAAAGTGGCCAGCTGAGCCGGGAGGCGCCACGTTCAGCGTCCACCTCTTCCCCGCCGGAGGAACGGTCCTCCAGCCACTGCCTGCCTCCTCCAGCCCTGCCGGCAACGCCCTAAAAAACTCTGGGAAATGGGGGTGGGGTGGGCTCTGGAGGGAGGTTTGCACCACGGTGCCGGATATGCTTAAGACGGCCCTGATTCCACCCACTTCTGATCGGTTTCAGTGCTGCTCCTCAGTGGTGTAGCATCATTTGCCGGTGCCCGGGGCTCATGTGAACACTGGACAGGGTGAGGGGTTGCATGTACTCTGAGAATGGGGGGGGGGTCTGTTGCCGTAGCGACCCCACACTCACTGGGGCCGCGCTGAGCCTCTTGCCAGCCAACGCAGTGGGGAGCCCGGCCAGCCAACACAGCCCTTGGCAGCTGAAAGGCGCACCGGGCTGGGCCTTGCTGGGGTTGCCTGCGTGGTTTGCGCCCCCTCAATTGTGTGCGTGGGGCCACGGCCCCCCAGCACCCCCCATGCTATGCCCCTGGTGCTCCTGTGCTGTGACTTAGAAAAGTTGCCCCCAGCGCCAGAATTTTGTGGCTTCCAGGAGATGGGCTTCTGACGTCCCCCTCTGCTGTCACAGCTGTCTTCTTTTCCAGGATATTGATAACCTGGAAGGTGTTCAGAGGAGGGTGACCAGGATGATGAAGGCTCTGGAAACCAAGCCTGATGAGGAACCTTTGAGGGAGTTGGTTATGTTTAGCTTGGGAGACCGAAAGGAGATAGGATGGCCGTCTGCAAATATCTGAAAGGCTGTCACATGTGCTCTGGAGTTCTCCAGAACATCTGTAGAGCATCAGGTCTGCAAAGGCCAACTTGCAAAGATCACCAGATCATCTTTCTAGGGGAGCAAAAGGTTGGAGACCCTTTAGGGATGTTTACTCCGGATGCACCTCTTGACGGTGTGAGCACAGGAGAGGCAACTGCATAGCTGGGGTGTCTTTGCAAGATCAATCGCTATGTGAACAGGCTGTGCGGCTTCCTTCCATTGGGTAGGAATGGTCTGTTGTGAGGCAGTTGGCCGATGTGCCTTGGCATCTGCTCCTGGCCTATAGCAAACGTAACAGATGAAGTTAAGCAGTGGAACTCCCTGCCACCTGAGGCAGTGAAGGCCACCAACCTTGATGGCTTTAAAAGAGGATTGGACAGATTCATGGAGGAGGAGAGGCCTATCGAGGGCCACTAGCCAGGAGGTCTAGGCTGTGCCTCCAGAAAGTCTTGTTTAGCTGCTGCGGCCTTGACCAACCACTCTGTCTTTCTGTCTTCTGCCTTGCTTCGCAGTCGTGACATGGCGGCAACCTACAAATACAGGTACCTCCTTCTTTTGCCCTGACTTCCTGCTCCCTTGAGTTTTCTGCATGCGGAATGCTGCACTTTTGCCCATTTGAAGCCATCACATTGGTGCCATGGACGTTTGGAGGGTCCTGGGTTGCATAACACCCCCCTCCAAGGTGCCTCTTCTGCTTGCGGGGGGGGGGGAGGGTCGATAGCACCGCTGGGGCCGAGGAGAGCAGAGAGAGGCAGAATGTGGCGATCAAAGTGAAGACGCATTCTCACCATCACTACGTGCACTGAGACAACCGGTACCTTTCACAATACGGCTTTGCAAATTTATAAAATTCTGCATGGCACGGAGAAATTGGATAGAGCAAAGATTCCCCACCCCGCGTCACGCCAGAACGAGATGTGCCACGAAGCTGAACATTGGGAGATTTGGAACAGATAAAAGAAAACACTTATTCATGCAGCACTTAGCTCAGGGGTCCCCAAACTAAGGCCCGCGGGCTGGATAAGGCCTGAGGGACTCGTTTATCCGGCCCACGGCGACACCCACTGCCATCACCCGCTCTTACCGGTGCTGCGTTGCACAGCGCAGCTGGCCACTTCCAGGTCGAAGGAGCACCGGAAATAGCTTGTGCGCATGCACAACCATTATTTGCACATGCGCAAGCGTTATTTCTGGTGCACATCTGGGTCAGAGGAGGCCCATGCACATGCGCACAAGCGATTTCTGGTGCTCCTCCGACCTGGAAGTGCGCCGGAAATAGCGTGTGCGCACGCATATGGACATGTGCTCCCCCGCCCTCTGACCCGCTACGCGATCGACGCTGGAGACACCAGCCCTGAGGTAAGTTTGCTGACCCCTGACTTAGCTGAACTCTGGAACTCTATGCCCCAGGAAGCAGACATGGCAGGCATAGGCAAACTCCGGCCCTCCAGATGTTTGGGACTACAATTCCCATCATCCCTGACCACTGGTCCTGTTAGCTAGGGATGATAGAATTGTAGTCCCAAATATCTGGAGGGCCGGAGTTTGCCTATGCCTGAGTTATGGCCAATCTAGATGACTTTAAAAGAGGATTAGATAAATTCCTGGAGGAGGAGAGGGCTGTTGAGGACTCCTAGCCACGATGACTCCGCTCTGCCTCCTCAGTTGGAGGCAGTGATGCTTCTGAATCCTCATTGCTGGAAACCGCAGGTGGGGAGAGTTGCTCTTGGGCTCGGATCCTGCTTGCAGGTTTCCCATTGCAGCATCTGCCTGGCCATTGTGGGAGCAGGATGCTGGACTAGATGAGCCATTGGCCTGATCCGGCAGACTCCTCTGGTAACAATCCATTCCATTATCAAACAGCTCTTACTGCCAGAGATTTCTTCTGAGCGGCTGTTGTGCTCATGTGCTGCTTGCAGACTTCCCAGAGGCATCTGGCTGGACACTGTGAGAGCAGAATGCTGGCGTAGATCTGCAGCGAAGGCCCTTCTCTTGGTCCTGCCAGCCTCACAGGCCTGCTTGATGGGGATACGGGGAGAGGGTCTTCTGGGCGGCTGCTCCCAGACTTTGGGACTCCCTTCCTGGAGAAGCGAGACTGGCTCCCTCCTCGTCGCCCTTCCTCTGGCAGGTGCAGACCTTCCTTCTCCAAACTGGCTTTGGGGAGCCCCCTGCTTTTAATGAAAGGGCTGGTGCTGTTTTGGGGGGGTCCTCTGCATTTTAAATAGATATTTTGTGGGGTGTGTTTTTTAAGTGATTGCAGTTTTCCCCCAATGTTTTTAGCTGCTCTTATTTTATCTGTAAGCTGCCTAGAGTCCCTGTCATCGGGGTGGTGATGAAGATAGATAGACAGATAATTTATTATGGTCAGAGACCAGCTCACATAACACAATAAAAACAGCGTTCATAAAATATACAATCGGAGCAGATTGCAGCAATAGCTCCTGAGTTAAAATTGAAATATATACACACACCCGTACAACTGAGATTTGGGCTGCCATAAAAATTGACTCTGAGGCGCCCCAAAGGGCGACTTCAGCATTTCCCTGGTAAGCTATTTTATTCTAGAGGATGATCTGTGCCTACAAATCTGGGCGCAGAATCTGGCTACCAGCCAGGTCGTCTTGTGATCTTTGCCTAAGAGGAGAGAATTCAGTTTAGACTTGTCTGAAAGATTGTGATGAAGAGAGATGGTCTCCCTTTGACCTGACCCAGGTGGACTCATTTTATGGTCTTTTGGGTTGGTGGAAGAGAGAGGAAAACAAGCCCACCCGCAGCTTAGCTACCTTTATGCTTTTCCAAGAATGTCTCTGGGTGTTTTGCTTCCACACACACACACACACACACCCTTTTGCCTGCAGCTGAGCATCTGGATCATATTGTGGCGCTCATTTCCCTCTGTTTACATCCCGGCTGGTCCCAACTCTTGCCAGTTCCCCTGGCTCCGTTCCTGGTGTTCTAGGAAGTTGGTTTCCCTTGGCAGGGCGCCCCGCAATGCACGCTCTGCCTGCGGAGGAGGGCGGGCACCTGGGGCTTTTGTGGTTTGCAGCAGGCAGCACCTCCGGAAAAGAGCTGCTCACATTCTGTTGAAGGACTCAAGAGGCTCAGCACCCAGAATCCACCAGCAGCCCTGACGGTGCCGGACATAAGGAAACGCAAAGAGCCCCGTGGGATCAGGCCCGATGGGACCATCTCCAGCATCCTGTTCTCGCCATTCTCAGGGAGTCACCTGGGGGGAAACCAGAGAGCCCCCTTGTTCTTGGCATCTGTCTGTCTCAAGGGATAATGGAGCGCACCTCTGGGAGTGAAGTCAAACTGCGGCATTAGCAGCACCCTGAGGTGCAGGCCAGGGCAGTGTGTACGAAGGTCTTTCTGGGCTGCCCAGACAACAAGACCCTCGCCCCCCCCCCGGCCTCACTGATGTGGTCCAGAAGCAAGCAGAGCAAGACATTTGGCACCAGCTTGGCTGCAGGAGTACAAGGCGCCATCCAACCGTCTTGCAAAGCTTCCCCATATAGTCATGTTGTTGTTGTTTAGTCGTGTCCGCCTCTTCGTGACCCCCTGGACCAGAGCACGCCAGGCACTCCTGTCTTCCACTGCCTCCCGCAGTTTGGTCAAACTCATGCTGGTAGCTTCGAGAACACTGTCCCACCATCTCGTCCTCTGTCGTCCCCTTCTCCTTGTGCCCTCCATCTTTCCCAACATCAGGGTCTTTTCCAGGGAGTCTTCTCTTCTCATGAGATGGCCAAAGTCTTGGAGCCTCAGCTTCAGGATCTGTCCTTCCCATGAGCACTCAGGGCTGATTTCCTTCAGAATGGATAGGTTGGATCTTCTTGCAGTCCATGGGACTCTCAAGAGTCTCCTCCAGCACCAGAATTCAAAAGCATCCATTCTTTGGCCATCAGCCTTCTTTATGGTCCAGCTCTCACTTCCATACATCACTACTGGGAAAACCAGAGCTTTAGCTATACGGACATAACTATACGAAGAGTCAGACACAACTAAACGACTAAACAACAACAACAAACACACATGCAACCAGCACACAAACCCACCAGCAGAATTCAGGCGCAAATGCTGAACTGGCATTCAGAAGCAGCTCCCTCAGCCGTTCCTCCCAAGGCTTGGCTTCCCGGCCCTTGATCATCTTGGCTCAAAGGCGCTGGGGTCAGAGGAAGAAATCTCCAGTACCTCTGTTTTTTTCCTGTTGAAAATCAGACCTCGTAATAACGCAAACGCTTTCCTGGTAGAGGGAGACCCTGGGGAAGGGAGCTGCTGCTTGTTCTATCCTTGTATCATTAACGGAGATGAAATGGAAGCGAGCTTTTCTCGGAGGGCGGTAGGCGTCAAACAAGCCGGGCTTTGGCAGGAGAGCAAACAGCATCTGTAGTTTCAAAACGTGTGGAGAGAACAAGACCCGAGCCCAGGAGGCGGCGAAGAAAGGTCTGCAGAGATCGTGCGCGGAATCTTTGGCATGGGGCAGAATTTTAAAAGCTTAGAACTTCAGTGTGAATGGTGTCACCCCTCCCCCCCCGATATAATTACCCAAAGCAATTTCCGGGAAGGAAAAATGCCTGTGCAAAGTGGGGGCATTTGGTTTTCCTGCCTCCAATTGACAGCGGAAGACTTGTGGTTATGGATGCTACAGGAAGATGTGAAATTCACTAGAGCTGGGGGGTTCTTATAGACCACCGCAGAATCCAGGTTGGGATTGAGTCGCATCCCACCGTCAAAGTCAAGTCATGCAGTTTGAGTTGATTTGGAGGGGGTGTCTTGTCCAGCAAAGGGACGCGGGTGGCGCTGTGGGTTAAACCACAGAGCCTAAGACTTGCCGATCAGAAGGTCGGTGGTTTGAATCCCCGCAACGGGGTGAGCTCCCATTGGTGTCCCAGATCCTGCTAACCTAGCAGTTCAAAAGCACGTCAAAGTGCAAGTAGATAAATAGGTACCACTCCGGCGGGAAGGTAAACGGCGTTTCCGTGCACTGCTCTGTTTCACCAGAAGCGGCTTAGTCCTGCTGGCCACATGACCCGGAAGCTGTACACCGGCTCCCTCGGCCAGTAAAGCAAGATGAGCGCCACAACCCCAGAGTTGGCCACGGCTGGACCTAATGGTCAGGGGTCCCTTTACCTTTACCTTGTCCAGCAAACGCACCTGCTTCCCCAGCTCAAGACCAGTCTTTTTGCTAAAAGGCACAGCCATAGCAGAATGTCCCACCAATTTAGAAGAGAGATAATAGAATCATAGAGTTGGGAGGGCCCCTGAGGGTCATCTAGTCCAACCCCCTTGCAACGCAGGAATCTCAGCTAAAGTATCCCTGACAGATGGCCATCCAACCTCTGCTTGAAAACCTCCAAGGAAGGAGAGCCCACCACCTCCTGAGGGTAAAGGTAAAGGTAAAGGATCCCTGGATGGTTAAGTCCCGTCAAAGGCGGCTCTGGGGTTGCAGCGCTCATCTCACTTTCAGGCCAAGGGAACCGGCATTTGTTCACAGACAGCTTTCTGGGTCATGTGGCCAGCAGGAATAAACCACTTCTGGTGCAACAGAACACTGTGACGAGTACCAGAGCGCATGGAAACACCATTTACCTTCCTGCCACAGCTGTACCTATTTATCTACTTGCACTGGTGTGCTTTTGAACTGCTAGGTTGGCAGGAGCTGGGACAGAGCAACGGGAGCTCACTCTGTTGCGGGGATTCGAACCGCCGACCTTCCGATCTGCAAGCCCAAGAGGCTCAGTGCTTTAGACCACAGCGCCACCCATGTCCCTATCAAGATAAAGCTAAAAGGTAAAGGACCCCTGGCAGTTACGTCCAGTTGCAGACGACTCTGGGGTTGTGGTTCTCATCTCGCTTTACAGGCCGAGGGAGCCAGCATTTGTCCGCAGACAGCTTCTGGGTCATGTGGCCAGCAGGACTAAACTGTTTCTGGTGAACCAGAGCAGTGCACAGAAACCCCGTTTACCTGCCTGCCGCAATGGTACATATTTATCTACTTGCACTGGTTTGCTTTCGAACTGCAAAGTTGGCAGGAGCTGGGAGAGAGCAACAGGAGCTCACCCAGTCATGGGGATTCGAACCGCCAACCTTCCGATTACCAAGCCCAAGAGGCTCAGTGGTTTAGACCACAGTGCCCCCCCCCCCCCCCCCGCGTCCCTACCTCCCTCGGAAGTCTTCCAATGTAGAACAGCTCTTACTGTCAAAAGCTTTTCCGAATGTTTAGTCGGAATCTCCTTTCTTTCAACTTGAAGCCATGGGTTTGAGTCCTACCCTCCAGAGCAGGAGAAAACAAGCATTTTCCCTCTCCCACGCGACAGCCCTTTAGATATTTGAAGGTGGCTATATCTTCTCTCAGTCTCCTCTTTTCCAGGCTAAACATACCCAGCTCCTTCAACCGTTCCTCATCAGGCTTATTTCCCAAACCCTCGATCATCTTGGTCGCTTTCCTCTGCACATCTTCCAGCTTGTCAACACCCTTCTTAAACTGCCGTGCCCAAAACTAGACACAGTATTCCAGCTGTGGTCTGACCAAGACAGAATAGAGCGGGACTATGACTTCCCTTGGGACGCGGGTGGCGCTGTGGGTTAAACCACAGAGCCTAGGGCTTGCCGATCAGAAGGTTGGCGGTTCGAATCCCCGCGAAGGGGTGAGCTCCCGTTGCTCGGTCCCTGCTCCTGCCAACCTAGCAGTTCAAAAGCACATCATAGTGCAAGTAGGCCTTTGAGGCCCAATGCTCTTTTGAGCAGTAGAGGGATGTCAGTGCCGAGTGCCTAAAGTGGAAACAGACCTCTTGCCGGCCCCACATTCCAGCTTATGCGCAGCTTGGCTCGGCTTTCTCTGGGGAGAAGTGTTGCCCTCTGTTTTGAACTGACGTCCTCTTGTTCTGAATGTTAAATGTCAAGACATTCCGAAGCTGATTATTTGTTGATCTGTCCGCTCTGGAAAGTTTTATCTTGTCATCAAGCCCCGGCTTATGCACTTTAATATCTATACTGTTAACGGAGAAATCTGAGGGTTCCCTTGGACAAAAAACAAGGACACCAGCCAGGAAGACCAGAGCAAAACAGCAGCCAGTAGGCTTGGTCTTTCTTGAAGATGGTCGCGACAGGACTCCCACCTGCCACCAGGTGGAACAAGATGGAAGCCCCAAACAAAAGAGCCCCCAAACTTTTATTAGCTGCTCATCCCCATGTTACACCCCCCAAACTACATCACTAATACATCACAGTTACATCATGAAAGGGGAGGTCTGGTGGCAGTAATCTGAGCATCCTGGACCCTGCCCCATGGTTCCCCTTGCCCTCCACCAAACACCCATCAAGTGTCACAAAAGAGATATTTAGGGTACATTTCCCTGTTTCCCAGCCATGTTAATCACACCCCTTTATCTTCATCTGGGTTTGTTATTTCTGGAATGGCTACCTGTCTGGCGCTCAGGTATCAGGATGCCAGGAATTATCACTCAGGCAGAGGGGCTGCTGAGTAGCTGAGCTCACATGTCTATATGAATTTCTGAAGTTTCCCCAGTGAGCCAGTACACAGGTACATTGATCAGTGAATTCTTACATTTGGTATTCTGCAGCAGAGGCCCTTTGAATAGATAGGAAGAAACTGTGATGAAGAGTTTTGTGGGGACAAACCACAAAAGTCACAAAAGTGATTGTGCTGATTTTGGTAGTGGGCTGCATGTGCAGGATATCTGCTGGAGGGGCAAGCCCCCTCCCCACCTATACATAAATTCCTGCAACAATACCCATCTGATTGCTCTGGGAGCCTTTTCCCTGTGCTGCATTTTAGCTGTGCAGAATTTGCGTCAGATTCTTTTATTCCTCCTCTAACACCCCCCGCCCCGCTTATCAGATCTGCTGGCTAGCTTAATTTTAAATGCTGTTGTTATCGTGGTGTAGATTCTAGGGCCCCTTCTTGGTAGTTGTGGACAGCCCTCTTCACTATCCAATCCTCTTTTAAAACCATCTAGGCTTGGTGGCCTCCTGTGGCAGAGAGTTCCATAGTTTAACTATGCACTGCATGAAGAAGTAACCTTCTTTTCTCCATCCTGAATCTTCCTTGGATGTTCATGAATTCCAGCGTTATGAGGGATGGAGAAAAACTTCTGAGATTCCTGCATTGCGGGGGGTTGGCCTAGATGACCTCTGGGGTTCCCTTTCAAGTCCACGATCCTAAACCTCTTTGTCCAAGTAGCACTCTCAGCCTATCAGGTATCCTAACACCAGGGGAAGCTAAAAGCAGGCTTACCTTTTTTTTGTTCTGCTGCAGACCTAGCCTGGCCCATGATTTTCAGCTTCCGCATGCAATGGATTTGCAGTGACTCAGAAGCAGCTGCAGGAGGTTTACTCTCTGTGCAAGGCAGAGTGACAGCTGGGTTTTGTTTTTTTTAGTTTAGAGGAAAGGTGAGGAAGAGGCGACATGATAAGCGTGTATAAAATTATGCATCTCGTGGTGAAAATGGATAGAGAAAAGATCCCTATCTCTTGACAAGTCGACCTCTCACTGTGTAGATTTGCCAGCTGTTTCCCCCACCCAAGCCTTCCTTGGAGGGCTCCTTTCACTTTTTAATCAGCTGTGTGGCAGGCGGAAATCCAACTGGGGAAGCATTGCCAGCCCAGTGCATTTCATTTGGGTGTATGTTGGATTCCTGCTTCTCTGCAAGCAGGGCTGGTACTGCAGCCCAGAATGGCATCGATTCAGTCCGTAACTGGTTAAGGACTTAGGTCTGCGTTGGGACTGCGAACCAAACAGTTCCTTTGTACTTTGAAAGCTGCGGCATGTTCAGGGAAGGGCCTCTGTTGTTGAGCTGGGCAGCCTCTCATGCCTGGGGAATTTGGGGCTTGGAAAATGTGTTTGCACTCCCAGAGATTTGCAAATGGGCTTCCTTAATTAACCAGCAACAGAAACAACAACAACAGCCAAGCGCTGGGATGAGTTGCCTTCCTCTCCCAAGAAACACGATCTGACTTATCAGAGCCACAGAAAATTAATTTCAAAGATCAAGCGTTAATATCCACAGGAAATATACTTGTTCTTCGGAGACAGGTTCCATTTATTTGTTGCATATGTAGCCCAGCTTCTTCTTTCCAACGCGGCGTGCGTGGTTCTCTGGGTCCTCATTTAATCCCTCATTACAACCCTGTGGTGGGACGCGGGTGGCGCTGTGGGTTAAACCACAGAGCCTTGGGCTTGCCGATCAGAAGGTTGCCGGTTCGAATCCCCGCGACGGGGTGAGCTCCCGTTGCTCGGTCCCTGCTCCTGCCAACCTAGCAGTTCGAAAGCACGTCAAAGAGCAAGTAGATAAATAGGTACCGCTCCGGCGGGAAGGTAAACGGCGTTTCCGTGCGCTGCTCTGGTTCGCCAGAAGCGACTTAGTCCTGCTGGCCACATGACCCGGAAGCTGTACGCCGGCTCCCTTGGACAATAAAGCGAGATGAGTGCTGCAACCCCAGAGTCGGTCACGACTGGACCTAATGGTCAGGGGTCCCTTTACCTTTACCTTTACCTTTTACAACCCTGTGAGGTAGGTTAGGCAGAGAGGCAAGGACTGGTTTTTGGGGTCGCTTCGTCATGGCTGAGTGGGGGATTTGAACCTGGGTCTCCCAGGTTCTAGTTCAGCAGCACTCTAACCCCACCCTGTCTCTTGACACACGTTCCTCAGCACACACATGAGCCAGTCCTCGGAGGACAGGGCAGGGCGGAAATAGCCGTGCTTTCCTCCTCCTCTGCCCGTAAACCGCGGCTTGGCTCGCTGGCACGAGCAGCTGACAGCACTTCCCTCCATGCCGTGAAAAAGCCTCGCTTACTGATTTCAGCGCAGAAGCACGCCAAGTTGTTTCTTTCCCTTAGTCAGCTGGCAGCCTTCACACCCTGATTTGGCTGCGTTTGGACTGGACTCAAATGGCACCTTCCGAGATTTATGCTACTGCATTTATATCCCATCTCCCCCCCCCCCCCCAAGGAGCTCGAGATGGAATGCAGAGTTTTCGTCCCACCACCCATTTCATTTTCACAGCAACCCTGTGAGGCAGGTTAGGCTGTGCTTCGTGGCTGAGTGGGGGGATTTGAACCCGGCTCTCCGGGGTCCCAGCCCGACACTAACCACTGCACCACCGCTGCCTCTCAAGGCCAGACATCCTTGCACAGAGCGGTCCTGACAAGAGGCTTCCTCGGCCTGCCCGGCAAAATTGATGTGCTTTTGATCAGAGACATGGGAGCCAGGCAGACATTCAACAGGTGCAACTTTTCCGCTGCAGGGAAGAGAAACGCCACCTTGCGCAGGAAGGCCTGCGACAGGAAACACCCCCCCCCCGTTTCCATGGTGATGGGAGAGCGAAAGAGAGCTGCCACCATACCTGAACCTGCTACATTTACGTGGGCTTTTTCCCCTTTGGAGGGGACGCCTGGGCGTTGGAAGAGAGCGCTTTCTCTCCCACATGACTCAGTTGGAAAACTACTGCGGGGAGCCTTGCTTGCCGAGTTCCCTTGCTGTTTCTGCTCCAAAGTTAATCCTCCCTGAGTCTCGGAGGAGCTGGAAGCACTTAGCGGATCGATAACCCGGAGAGAGATGAGTGGTGCAGCACGAGGGGCCCTGTTTGGCACACAGGACCAGCCGGCATGGAGAAAGCTTGGCTTCCTGGCCCTTGGAGACCTGGGTCCCCACCTACCTTTTACCCCGGGGTGAGGGGGAACTTGTTCCGCCCGGGGCCGGATTCCCTTCCGACCAGCCTCTGAAGGGCCATGTACTCAGGTAGGGGGAGAAGCAAGGCTGGTGTGCCCTGGGGAAAGTAGCAAGGGCCAAGTATGAACTTGTTCCGCCCGGGGCCGGATTCCCTTCCGACCAGCCTCTGAAGGGCCATGTACTCAGGTAGGGGGAGAAGCAAGGCTGGTGTGCCCTGGGGAAAGTAGCAAGGGCCAAGTATGAAGGCCACATTTGACCTGCACCGGGTGTGAGGTTCCCCAGCCCTGCCTTACCCTACAAGCCACGACTCTTCCTTCTCCTGCCACCAGCCATATAACGCTGAGCTGCTGTGGCAGAGTCGCTAAGAGCAGGCGGAAATCCTCTTTTTGGTGCAAATCCTCTTTTCTGCTAAATCTGCACCTTGGTCCGGCATGCTGTGTGTGTGTCTTTCTGTGTGCGTATGGCCACAGACGGGGATGGCTGCTAGTCAGGATCAGGGCCGGATTGAGGTTTGATGAGGCACTCATCAGGTAATGGGGCCCTTTATATGTCCAGCTGTCCTTTGTCAACAACAAATGGTCGTTGTTTTTTGTGTTGAATATATGCTAGATGGTAATTTATGGACCTGATGGGTATTTAAAGCCATTTGCACAGGTTGCTTTGCAACCAGCCCATGCAGAATGTCGGCACCCTATATATGTTGTTGTTTAGTTGTTTAGTCGTGTCCGACTCTTCGTGACCCCCTGGACCAGAGCACGCCAGGCACTCCTGTCTTCCACTGCCTCCCGCAGTTTGGTCCAACTCATGCTGATAGCTTCGAGAACACTGTCCCACCATCTCGTCCTCTGCTGTCCCCTTCTCCTTGTGCCCTCCATCTTTCCCAACATCAGGGTCTTCTCCAGGGAGTCTTCTCTTCTCATGAGGTGGCCAAAGTCTTGGAGACTCAGCTTCACGATCTGTCCTTCCAGTGAGCATTCAGGGCTGATTTCCTTCAGAATGGATAGGTTTGATCTTCTTGCGGTCCATGGGACTCTCAAGAGAGTCTCTTCCAGCACCAGAATTCAAAAGCATCCATTCTTCGGCGATCAGCCTTCTTTATGGTCCAGCTCTCACCTCCATACATCACTACTGGGAAAACCATAGCACCCTATATATAGAAAGGAGCAAACCAGTGATATTTTAGGGAGCAGGCTAGCAGGCGGGGCCCATGACTTACATCATAGGAGCCTACACAACACAAAACACTGTTGCTGTATGTAGGTTTTATTTTATCTGTTTTCTGTCTTCTATTTTGGAGATGTACATCCAGTGTTTTCCCCTTTAATTTTGTTGCCCCCCCAAAAAAGAGTGGGGCCCTAAGCTATAGCTTGTTTAGCTTATATGTAAATCTGGCACTGGTCATGATGGCTGTGCTCTGAGTCCACCGTTGGAGAAAGCAGGTACCGGCAAGAGGAGAGAGGGCTCTTTGTGCCCGGATCCTGCTTGCGGCTTTCGCACCAGAGGCATCTGACCGGCCACTGTGAGAGCAGGATGCTGGGCCAGGTGGGCCCTGATCCTGCAGGGATCTTCTTAGCTTCGTAACATCTAGAGGGCCTCAGTTTTTGCCCTCGGTGTTAGAGCCTGCTGGTGAATTTCTCCCACACCCGATTTCCCTCTCCTCATCTGCCTCCCTCCCTCCCTCCCTCCTTCCACCTTCCTGCGCATGAAAGCTCTGAGGCCTCCTGCAAAAGCAGAGTTGCTCCGAGACAATTTGGCGCCGCCAGAGCGACTGGAGCGTGCCCCTCGATGGCACCGGTGGCGCTGCCACTCTTTGCAATGTCCTCAATCTCTCTGAGGAAGCAGGCATTGTGCCGGCAATTACTGGGCCCCGGACGAAAGTATGTGCTAAATGTTTCTGCCGAATAGCTCCTCTGCCTATTAGGGAATTAATCTGTTTTGCTGTGCCTTTCCCTTTCATAGCTGCCTGCTTTTCCTCTTTTGTTTTAGGCTGTGGAGGAGAAAATTAAGGAAGGATGGAGAGAGGAGGGAGGGAGGGAGGGAGAAATAGCCCTGTGCTGCCCTGAGGTTTGCTTTGCTGTTGTCTAGCGCCAGGGTGGGGGACCTCAGGCTGCACCCCGCTCTTACCTAGCTTCACCCCCAGATAAATTTGTGGACTCTTGACAATGCCTCTCGCTTGCCTGGTGTCAGGAGTGGGAGTCAGGAGCGGGTCAGCAATAAATCACACGGTGTCAGTGAAATTGGCTCTTTATTCAAGGAAACATTATTTTATTTTGTGACACCTGGCTTGAGAGCAGTACATGTGAAAAGGATCTAGGAGTCTTGGTTGACCACAAACTTGACATGAGCCAACAGTGTGACGCGGCAGCTAAAAAAGCCAATGCAATTCTGGGCTGCATCAATAGGAGTATAGCATCTAGATCAAGGGAAGTAATAGTGCCACTGTATTCTGCTCTGGTCAGACCTCACCTGGAGTACTGTGTCCAGTTCTGGGCACCACAGTTCAAGAAGGACACTGACAAACTGGAACGTGTCCAGAGGAGGGCAACCAAAATGGTCAAAGGCCTGGAAACGATGCCTTATGAGGAAGGGCTAAGGGAGCTGGGCATGTTTAGCCTGGAGAAGAGGAGGTTAAGGGGTGATATGATAGCCATGTTCAAATATATAAAAGGATGTCACATAGAGGAGGGAGAAAGGTTGTTTTCTGCTGCTCCAGAGAAGCGGACACGGAGCAATGGATCCAAACTACAAGAAAGAAGATTCCACCTAAACATTAGGAAGAACTTCCTGACAGTAAGAGCTGTTTGACAGTGGAATTTGCTGCCAAGGAGTGTGGTGGAGTCTCCTTCTTTGGAGGTCTTTAAGCAGAGGCTGGACAACCATATGTCAGGAGTGCTCTGATGGTGTTTCCTGCTTGGCAGGGGGTTGGACTCGATGGCCCTTGTAGTCTCTTCCAACTCTATGATTCTATGATTCTATGAAGTCAACTCAGGAGGCCAGGTCTAGTAAGCGCAGCTACTCTTCCTGGAAGAACTTGGCCCTATGAGGCAGTTTGGGGGACTGAAGGTCCCTGCCTTCTGACAGATCTCTTGTCTCCTCCTCCCCTGGATCCTTCCCAAGCAATCTGAGACTCTGCCATCCTCTCTCTCTCTGCTCCTCCCTCTTTCATACCTCTTCTGGTTCTGGAAAATCAGGGGAGAAGAAAGCTGGTTGCAGCAAGAGAGGGAGACATCATGGCTTCTTCACCAGCCTGCCGCATCTCTACCTCTTGGCCCCACTCCTCACCAACCTCCATTTCTGAGTCTGGATTGCCCTCTGCCCCAGACTCTCCCCGCTCACTAAGCCCTGTTGCTTCTTCAGCTTCCGACGCCACTGCCTCCCAGTCTTCTCCTTCTTCTCCCTCTTACCACTCATCACTGTCCCACCAGCACTTCCTGGGCTCCGAGTCTTCTTCCCTGTCCATGACACCTACTGTAAAAAGGTGGAATTTATGGCCCACCCACTTTTGACTTTGGCCACATTCACCCCAAGACAGGTGGTCTCCGGAAGATTGCTGAGGAGACAGAGTGGCCCCAGGGCTTAAAGATGTTGTCTCCATCCCTGGCCTAGTGGTTCTGCTCTGCAAGGGATGGTCTTGCGAACTTGAGAGGCAGCATGGATCAGGCCAATGGCTGCGATTCCTGCATTGCAGGTGGGGTTGGACTAGATGACCCTCGGTGTCCCTTCCAACTCCATGTGTCTGAAAGTGTCACAGTCAGGGAAGGGAAAGAGCCAGAAAGAGCTCTGATCCTGCGGGTTGCAAGTGCCTCCTTCCTTCCGATTAATGTCACTCCTGGATTTGGGGGGGGGGGGAGAGCGCAAGGTTTTATTTTTTATTTTTTAATCTCTTTTGGCCGGTTTCCATCCCTAACTTCCAGTGGCTACAGATGGAAGCCAAAAGCTGCTGCAGTGCCAAACTTCTCGGCTTATTGAATCAATAAAATAAAAAGCCTGGGGAAGAATAATGGCTAATCAATAATGGATTGAACGTGGGGCCATTTCCTTCCTCTCTGCGTAAGCGGCCATCTGCCCTGAATTGGATTTGATATACTGCCGGCCTCAGTTGGTGGGCCAAGGGGAAAAGTGGTGTTGGGTCACAGCCTGGCTATTTAGCGTTTCTCTTAATATACTCAATGCCTGAGTGTGGATGGCGATTATTCGGAATACAATTCGGTGCCCAGAAAAAAAATGGGTTGTGCAACTGACATCTGGGTCCTTGGTATCATACAGGGTTTTCCAAAGTTGGGGCTCCAGCTGTTTTTTGGACTACAACTCCCATCATCCCTAGCTAGCAGGAGCAGTGGTCAGGGATGATGGGAGTTGTAGTTCAAAAACAGCTGGAGACCCAAGTTTGAGAAGCCCTGGTATAATATGTTCTTTCTCTGTGAAGCAGGAGAGACGGTAAAACTAAGTGGGAGGGCGCTTACAATTGTCTGCCTGAAATGCTGAAGAATTGGTCCCACTTAATATAGAACGCCCTGAGCCAGAGGGACCCGTCGTCTGACTTGGTGTAATGCTTCTAGAATTCATATGCAACATATAATCACATATCCGTGCAGAGTTTGTGCAGATACACAAGGAAGTCGAATCCTGTTTTTGGGTTTCCCATAATGGGTATCTTGGGACGTGGGTGGCTCTGTGGTCTAAACCACTGAGCCTCTTGGGCTTGCTGATCAGAAGGTCAGTGGTTCGAATCCCCACAATGGAGTGAGCTCCTGTTGCTGTGTGTCAGCTCCTGCCAACCTTGTAGTTCGAAAGCAGACCAGTGCAAGTAGATAAATAGGTACTGCTGTGGCAGGAAGGTAAATGGTGTTTCGATGCGCTCTGGTTTTTGTCACAGTGTCCCGTTGCGCCAGAAGCGGTTTAGTAATGCTGGCCGCATGACCCAGAAAGCTGTCTGTGAACAAACGCCGGCTCCCTTGGCCTGAAAGCAAGATGAGAGCCACAACCCCATAGTCGCCTTTGACTGGATTTAACCGTCCAGGGCTCCTTTACCTTTCCCTTTAATCTGGTTATCCCCTGTGAGAACAGGATGCTGGACTAGATGGGCCAATGGCCTGATCCAGTAGGCTCTTTTTAGGTTTCTAAAGCCCCCCAATTTTGAATTCTGGTGCTAGAGGGGACTCTTGAGAGTCCCATGGACTGCAAGAAGATCAAAATGATCTGTTCTGAAGGAAATCAGCCCTGAGTGCTCACTGGAAGGACAGATCGTGAAGCTGAGGCTCCAAGACTTTGGCCACCTCATGAGAAGAGAAGACTCCCTGGAAAAGACCCTGATGTTGGGAAAGATGGCGGGCACAAGGAGAAGGGGACAACAGAGGACGAGATGGTGGGACAGTGTTCTCAAAGCTACCAGCATGAGTTTGACCAAACTGCGGGAGGCAGTGGAAGACAGGAGTGCCTGGCGTGCCCTGGTCCAGGGGGTCACAAAGAGTCGTGCTTGACTAAATGACTAAACAACAACAACAACACCCCCCCATGAGGTGCCTCGTTCTTGTGCAAACAGATTTGGAAAAATGTGTAACTCTAACTTGGGCCTTCTGTTATGCATAAACCCTGAAAGGTCTCGACTAAATTTCTGGGCCCTTGGACAGCTAAATGGTGCAAAGATCTGAAGGCCATTTCTGATGAAACACATGTCTGTTCACATGAATTTGCCAAACTGCATTTCGGACCTCCCCAACCTGGTTCCCTCCAGATGTTTTGCACTACGACCGGTGCTTTTCTTCTTGAAAAAACTGTGCAGGTACAATGTACCCTTGAGAATTTAAAAAACCCCACTGATGATGACTCTTATCGGGCTCAGCGAAGCGCAGCACGATGAGAGCTGTAGTCAAAAAACAGGGTCCCAAGTTTTTCTGTTTTTTAATTTTTATTTATTAGATTTATATACTATTAATGTTAACAATACTGCCCTTTATAAAAAGATCTCAGGGCGGTTCCCAAAATAAAGAAAAGTTGGGGAAGGAGACTGAAAGGAACGCCATCCGTTCGGGAGGGTGAGGAGAGAATTTGCTGCTTGTGCATCGGCAGAAAAGAGTGTTTGTTCACACTATCAATATCCATCACTGAGCAAACACTCTTTCCCACGAGTTTACCTAAGTGCTCAATGAGCAGAGCAGAAAAAGATAGCACAGCTGTTATGAATTGGGATTGATTCACCTGGTATATAAAGCAAGCCGGCCGACCCAAGTTCACCTGCTCTGTTCCGCAGCGTTGGCGCTTCAGAGCTGGGCAGCGGTTTCCCCCATGTGTGCGCGCAGACGCATGTAGCACGTTCCATGCGTCAGGCTGAGTGGTTTGCGCTGGGAGAGCTTCTGCCACCAGGCACTGAATGCTTTCATCTCTCCCTGCGCTCATTAACATGCTCCAGCTTGCTCCACTCTCGCTCTCCCTGTAATGCAATAATCTGATGCTTGAAACTTCCTTATCAGATTTGCTGGCTTTAAAGAGATTTCGGCTGCCAGAGGTTCGGGTGCTCTGTTTGATGTGCCTCATTTGCATAAGGTGGGAGGGAGGGACGACAGCAGGAGGAGGGAGGAGGGGGCACATCGAGAGGCCTGCAGGAGCATCAGTCCAGACTGCTCATTATCATCCGCTGAAGTCTGACATCACAGCCCCCAGCAAGAAAGGAGGGAAGAGAAACACACTCACAGATAAGGAAAGCAGGCTGTCAGAGAAGCCACAGGAACCCCGTATGTGCCAAAGCCCTCTAGAGGCTCCTTGCCAGCCAGCATATGGTGTCAGCCACATGGGGCAATGCTATGAGCCACTACCACAGCTACGAGATGCATACCTGCTCGGGACAGGCTGGGCCCAGGCGTGGAGGAAGGGGGTGCGGTGGGAGCGGATCGCCCCGGGTGTCACCACTGAGGGGGGTGAAAAAATGCCGGGTGGCACTCACCAGTCGTACCTTGGAAACCGGACGGCTTGGCTCCCGAACGAGTCGACTCCCAAATGATTGAAACCCAGAAGTGAGTGTTTCAGGACGCTCCTGCAGCCAATCGGAAGCTGCACTTTGGTTTTCGAACCATTCCGGGAGTCGAACGGGTTCCCAGAGCGCATTCTGTTTGAAAACCAAGGTACCACTGTATCTGAGTTTCTGACAGGCTCCGCACTGTCGCTGCAACTACATCCCAGGGGCCCAGACCTATGGTTGGTTGCGATTTATGTGCAGAACGGCCATACCTGAGCCTCAGCCGATTCCCTCCCCCCGGAGGCCTTTGGGCAGAGAAGTCTCGCCAGGTGCTCCAAAGGTGAGCCGCTGCCTCCTTCCTTCCTGTCCTCTCTTGACACCGCCATTTGTCTAATTAGTTAAGGCTCTGTTGTCAGCAAGCCTGGAAAGCAGCCTTGCTAATTTCCTCTGGAGCGCCAAACAAACAGAGACAAACCCAGGGCTCTCAGCCGCAACCTGGGAGCAGCTAAGCTCGACCTGCCGCAGGAGACCATAAACTACTTTGGTCTGTTTGCACAGGTTCCCTCCCCCCCCCCAAAAAAAAATTCAGGCGAGAGATGCGGAAGCTCAGTACAAACCGCGTGGAGAATCCTATTTGCTGTTCCGCAATTTATGATGCGTTTCAAACAACCGTGTCTGCAACACGCTTAGCCTGCATCTGTCAACGAGACCCGAATTGCCCCCACAATGTTTATTTCGAAGGGGATTTTCTCTGGCGATGTTTTCAGCCTGATACATCAGTATTAGGTCCTGTTTTCCGAAGTTGGGGTGGGGCATTTTCTGAAAGCAGGGTCCCGTGGGGGGCTGTTTGAATGAATATTACGGCTTTTGAGCTGACCTCATCAGATTTTGGAGACTTGTAACTTCTGAGAGTTGGCAGTCTTTGCCTCGCCCTGGAGCCACGAGTCACTGAGCAAGAAAATGTCACAGAGGTGTAAATGGGTTATGAAGATCACAAAACAGCACACGGTTGTCCTATAGGGTCAGGTAATGTGTAGATACATTATCCAAAATTGGTCTGGTCCACATCATGATATTGGTTTCATAATATCTGACATGGCGATATATCATAGAATCACGAATGTTTAGTCGGAATCTCCTTTCTTGTAACTTGAAGCCCTGGGTTCGAGTCCTCTCCCCCGGAAGAGCAGCAGAAAAACAAGCTTGCTCCCTCTCCCATGGGACAGTCCTTCAGATATTTGAAGGTGGCTATCCTCTCAGTCTCCTTTTTCCAAGGCTAAACATACCCAGCTCCTTCAACCATCCCTCACCAGGCTTGGTTTCCAGACCTTCAATCATCTTGGTTGCCATCCTCTGTACACCTTCCAGCTTGTGAACATCCTTCTTAAATTGTGGTGCCCAGAACTGGACACAGTATTCCAGGTGTGGTCTGACCATGGCAGAATATGGTGGTACTGTTTCTTCCCTTGATCTGGGCACTATACTTCTGTTGATGCAGCCTAGAATAGCATTCACTTTTTTTGCTGCTGCATCACACTGTCGGCTCATGTTAAGCTTGTGGTCCACCAAGATCCCTAGATCCTTTTCACATGTACTGCTACTAAGCCAGGTGTTCCCCATCCATAGCTGTCAACATTTCCCTTTTTTAAAGGGAAATTCCCTTATTCTGAATAGGATTCCTTGCAAGAAAAGGGAAAAGTTGACAGCTATGCCCCCATCCTGTATTTGTGCATCTGGTTCTTTCTGCCTAAGTGCAGAACTTTAACTTTGTCCCCCTTGAAATTCATTTTGTTAGCTTGCGCCAGGTTCTCCAATCTGTTAAGATCATTTCAAATTCTTATTCTGTCTTCTGCGACGTTAGCTACCCCTCCCAGCTTGGTGTCACCTGCAGATGTGATGAGCATCCCCTCAATTCCTTCATCCAAGTCGTTTATAAAGACGTTGAACAACAGCGGGCCCAGGACAGAACCCGAATCACAATTGGTATGTGTTTGTGATGTAAAAAATTGCTGTGTGGGGGAAACTGTCAAACTGGTCATCGCTTAGCAATATAGAATTGTAGAGTTGGAAGGGACCCCACGGTCATCTAGTCCAACCCCCTGTGATGCTGGAATTTCAGCTAAAGCACCCAAGACCGATGGCCGTCCAACCTCTGCTTAAAAACCTCCAAGGAAGGAGAGTTCACAATCTTCTGAGGGAGGCCGTTCCGCTGCTGCTCTCATGATTTCTTCTGCCTCTGTTGCTCTGTACTATAAAATAACAGTTGTAATATTTTGATGTATTTTTAATTTTTGTTGGAAGCCGCCCAGAGTGGCTGGGGAAACCCAGCCAGATGGGTGGGGTACAAATAAATTATTATTATTATTATATGTTAAATGTAAGTAAAATGTATCAGCTTTAAACTGCTAAATACTAGAAGTTGCCAGTAAATTAACCCGTTCGCCTCTACATAGTTCCATCCTTATTCCAGGCATTGTGTTATCTCAGTACATCACAATGTTTAGCTGGTGAAAACCAGACATTGCTCAATCCTAGATCCACCTCATGGGAGGGCTGGGTTCAGGAATACCAAAGAAGAATGTCAATAACTCTAGAATGATCGGTTGCAGAGCTTTATTAAAAGAAGGTGTAGACTTCCAGCAAATCAGCCTGCCGGGTCTCCCAGTCTTTGCAGACACGGGACGGGGACCGCAGCAAGGAGATGGCTTGTCTGCAACCAAGCTAACATGCATTTATGCACAAAGCAGCATACACCAGTTTGCCCAGGCCCTCCCCTCCCAACTGGCCGGTGAGGCCATAGGTGGCAGCTGTCCAGAACTTCTCTCCTCTCTGGGCCTCGAGCCCAGCATCCCAAGGCCTACCGATAAGCGCCGCATCAAAGCCAGCCAATTAGCATACATCAAAGCAAGTGAATGCATAAGCATGTATGAGCTCACTTGTGCAACAACGGCCAATTAGTTTGGGGTTATCTTGACTGCCAAGATGGCGTCTGTAGGCCTTCCGGAATGTTTCTCCTTTGGCTCAGCAGAACCGGAAAGATGACGGACCAAGGTCACTGTGATGGCCTGGGAATCGGATTCAGAGGCTGAACCTGAGGAATCCCAGCCTGCACAGGAGTCCCTGCCTCCAGGACCAGCTGAGCCAGGGCTGGGGCATGAGCCTGAAGGGTCCTCACCTGTGCTGGATCCTCAGGTGCAGGCACCAGCTGAGTCTGCTCTGGCTCTTGAGGTGATGGAGGACCCACTGCCTGCAGGTGCTCCACTCTCAGCCCCGTCAGAGGAAGCTGAGGTTGCCTCTGGGTCTGGTAACCCTCCAGCCTCTCCTGAGCTGCAGAGGCTCAGGGCAGAGAGGCGGAGGGAACTAAGTTCCCACAGGAGGAGTGCTCGCCTCCAGGCCAGGAGAGGCGAGTCACCTGTGGGCCGGGGCCGCCCTATGCCTCAGGGCAGATAAAAGCCAGCCAGCCCCAACCCCAAGTTGCGGGAGCAACATTGTTGGTAACCTGTTCCTGCCAGCACCCTGTCCTGCTCTTCTGCCAGAGTTCCTGACCACACCCGACTCCCTGCCTTGGACCCAGCTTCAGCCTTGACGGACAGCCTCCATACCACACCCTCGACCTCAGACTGGACTCGGACCACGCCGCACGGTAACCTCCCGGGACCAGCACAGTCACAGAGGCTCAGATGCAAAAGATAAAACGGACAAGGAAATAACAACATAAGGAAAGCCTCATGGATTGGACCAGTGGCCTCTCCAGCCCAGCATCCTATTCTCACAGCAGCTACCCAGATGCCCGTTGTGGACAGCCCACAAGAGCCCTCTCCCCTCCTCTGATTTCCTGCAGAGCGAAGAACATTGCCATCCTAGCTAGTAGCCATTGATAGACCTCTCCATGAATTTGTCCAGTCCTATTTTAAAGCCATTCTTTACGTTCTTGGCTTGCCATCTGCATGCGGCGCATATTTTGGATACAGATAGGTAGCCGTGTTGGTCTGCCATAGTCAAAACAAAAAATTTCTTTCCTTCCAGTAGCACCTTAAAGACCAACTAAGTTAGTTCTTGGTATGAGCTTTCGTGTGCATGCACACTTCTTCAGATACACTGAAACAGAAGTTGCCAGATCCTTCTATATAGTGAGAAGGTGGGGAGGGGTATTACTCAGAAGGGTGGTGGGAATGGGTGGTTGGCAGATAGCTGTGATGAGCCTGTTGACGACTCTTAACGACTGCAACAGGTCTTACAGGAAAAAGCAAGGGGTGAGAAGGTGAAAAATGGCTTTGTCATGTATAATGAGATAAGAATCCAATGTCTTTGTTCAGACCAGGTCTCTCCATGGTTTTAAGTTTGGTAATGAGTTGCAATTCAGCAGCTTCTCTTTCCAGTCTATTTCTGAAATTCCTTTGTAGTAATACAGCTACTTTGAGATCTTGTATAGAATGTCCTGGGAGACTGAAGTGTTCTCCTACTGGTTTCTCTGTCTTGTGATTCTTGATGTCCGATTTATGTCCGTTTATTCTTTGGCGTAAGGTTTGGCCTGTTTGTCCAATATAGAGAGCTGAGGGATACTGTTGGCATTTGATGGCATATACAATGTTAGACGATGAGCAATTAAATAGTCCCGAGATGGTATGTGTGATATTGTTGGGGCCAGTAATGGTGTTGTCCGGGTGTATGTGGCAGCAAAGTTGGCATCTGGGTTTATTGCAGGCTCTATTGCATATTTTGGACTGAATCCCAGTTGCTGGAAGCCACAGGAGGGGAGAGTTGCTCTTGTGCTTGAATCCTGCTTGAGGGTTTGCCATGGGGGCACCCGGTTGGCCACTGGGAGAACAGGATGGATTGCCTAGATGGACCATTGGCCTGATCCAGAGCAGGTTCTTATGTTCTATGATTCTTATGACCAGACCCGGGACTCCTTGAAGGATCAGCTTGAACCCTTGGAGCCCAGATGGAGCCCAGGGCTACAGAGGATGTTGTTGGCCTTTTAATGGGCCACATGCAATATTCAGGGGGCGGAGCCTCTTGTCAATTAATCTGTAGGCTCTAAAGATCTGCCACTTGGCCCAGGACATCGCTGAGACAACTCGCATCTTCTGCCTCAGCAGTAGCGGTGCTAACCATGGTCCTGAAACCTACATTATGGCCCCTCTCCAAGGTGCTGATCCTCACATTGTCTAGCCCAATGGTGGAGAACCTATGGTGCGCATGCCAGAAGAGGCACTTAGAGCCCTCTCTCTGTGCACATGCGCCGTCGCCCCAGCACAAAGCCGGCAGAAGGCGAGGGCGGCTCATCGAGTCCTCAGCTCAACTTGTGACGGAGTAGGAGCACCTTGGATGGGGCGTCGGGGTGTGTGTGCAAAACAGAGCCACAACCCCCAGGGCGTGCATTTTCCCTTGGGGAGCCTCCACTGTGTGTGGGGAGGGTGCAACACTCTGTACGTGCTCAGAGGCACACTGCCACCTTGGTGGGCCACTAAGAGTTCTGAGCAGCCACCTTCCTCCTGCTGCTGCTGCGAGGTTGAGGCTTTACACACCCTCCGGCCAGGGCCAACGGGAGGTGCCAGGCAGGGCGTGTCACACGGGGGCCAGCAGGGGAGGACGGCATCGCTGGCGAGCTTCAAGAAGCCACTTTGTTTGGGGCCAGGTAGCCAGGCAGGGCCGGCTCCGTCCCGGCCGCGTTGCCCCTCGCCCCTCACTTGCATTTTTGGAGGACTCTCCCTGCTGCAGCCCCCCCACACAAACTCTGAGACAAGCCTAGCAAAATTTCTCTGTGCAACTGTTGACTCCCTTGAAAGGTGCCGGACTCTCCTTCCTTAGGGGTTTTTAAGAAGACATTTGATGGCCAGCTGTTGGGGATTCTTTAGCTGAAGTTCTTTTTTCAAAAAAATAAATGTTATTAGTTTTTTAACATATCGTTTTCAACAATAATTAAACATACTTTTGTATCTTATACAATTTTTTTGACTTCCATCAACCACATCTGAAAATTTCCCAATCTATTCACTGAATTTACGTTTCTTACTTTCACTATTACATTTAAATCTCATAACTAATATCTCTATTCTTTCTCTACTTTGCAATGTTTCATATATTCCTCCTTACAAAACTTATTGTAGTCCTACTAGCATAATTTGTTGATTACAGTTGGTCTTCAAATAGTTTGTATATTTCTTCCAATCTTCTGTGAATCTCTGGTCCCACAGGTTTCGAATCCTTCCTGTCATTTTATCTAATTCTGCGTACAGTGGTACATTGGGTTAAGTACTTAATTCGTTCCGGAGGTCTGTTCTTACCCTGAAACTGTTCTTAACCTGAGATACCACTTTAGCTAATGGGGCCTCTTGCTGCTGCCGCGCCACCAGAGCCCAAGTTCTGTTCTTATCCTGAAGCAAAGTTCTTAACTTGAAGCACTGTTTATGGGTTAGTGGAGTCTGTAACCTGAAGCATATGTAACCTGAAGCGTATGTAACCCGAGGTACCACTGTAGTCCATTAATTTTGTCTGCCATTCTTCTTTCGTTGGAATTTCTTCTTGCTTCCATTTCTGGGCTAACAATACTCTTGCCGCTGTTGTTGTGTATAAAAACAATTTAACATCTCGTCTATTAATGCCCTCACCTATAATACCAAGTAAAAATGCTTCTGGTTTTTTAAAAAACGTATATTTCAACATCTTTTTCATCTCCTTATATGACGCTGCACTTCTATGATTCTGTCTCTGATCAGATCTGGCTGCAAAAGAGGAGGGAGAGAACTTACTTCATATTCTCCAGAGTTTCCCCCTGAAATCTCACCCACAGGCCAAGTCCTGATACACCTTGTGTCAATTTGCGTTGCAGGGCGTTGGTTAGTCACTATTCCTACATGGCAGGGGGTTGGACTAGATGACCCTTAGGGTCCCTTCCAGCTCTACAATGCCAAGATTCTAAGTGATGCCCTGCCTGCTGCCATTTCAGCATGCTCTCCCCCCTGCAAAAATAGCACTCTCGGGGACAAACTAGACATTTGGGAGCTTTTGCTCCCAAGATTTCAGAGGAATACTTTCCATCGAGAAATCTTAACAGGGTGGTTCAGCAGGACTTCAAAGCATGAACAGGGTTCCCACCCCCTTCACCTGGGAGCCAGACACCCTTCCCACCTGTTGGATTGAAAGTAAAGGACTTTCAGCCCTTCTGCCCTGGTGCGTCTTATCTTATAAACTCTGGTGCTTCAGCGAGGATGAGTGTCTGGCTGTTAGTTCTGCGATAAGGGGCTCCGTGAAGCATCTGCAACCTCCTTTTATAGATTTCTGGTTTGTAACGAGCTGCTTAAGACGATAGCTGCGCCTGTACATCCTCTGGTGGATATTAACAAGGCTTTAGCGAAGGTGGAGAAATGGTTTAAGGAACATAGATAAGGATGCAGAGACCAGCCGCCACACAGGCTGCAAAGGCTTTGAAGTCCTGCTGTTGGAAAATGGACAAAGTGTTAAAAGAGGAGTTTCTGCAAGAAGAGAGAGAGAGAGGAGCGCAGAGGGGCAATGCCTGCGCATCGCAAGAATAAGGCTTTGTTTCCAGTAGTATTGCCTAGCTTATTGGCCGTCTTAACAGGGTGATGCAGCTGCAAAAAAAGCTAATGCTATTCTCGGCTGCGTCCACAGAAATCTGGAATCCCAATGGAGGGAAGTCATAGCACTTTTCTATTCTGCCTTGGTCAGACCACACCTGGAATACTGTGTCTAGTTCTGGGTACCACAGTTTAAGAAAGCCACTCCCGGCTGCATCACCCTCTGGCCAGCCAATCGGCTGGCTCTGGGGGCGTGGCCTGCCCTATTTAAGGCAGGCGCGGCTGGGAATCTCCCTCTTTTGCCGCCTACCAACTGTTCCTGTTTTCCCACCCTCCCACCCTATAAGGTTCTTGCTCCTTGACCTTGCTATGGACTTTGGTTGGTCACCATTGAGGGGCCTGATAGGAATTTTTCTGCTTGGCAAATTGGCACCAGCCACTTGGTTTTCGGCTACCTCATAGCAAACCGTCACAACTTTCTTGGTCTTGGCGGTTAGGCATTGGTATAGTTCTGTAGATGGAAGAGGGGAGGTAGCATCATCACCTGCCCCACATATTGAAGGGTAGTCTGATAAAGGATTCCAGGGGGCATGGCCCTGTCCGAAGTCTAGGGACAGGGCCTAAGGCACGCCTCCTAGTAGTGACCCTGGAGGAGTTCCTAGTTGATGTGCACCAACAGGACTCCCCCTACTGGTGGTTAACCCTTCCTGGACTTGAAGCGGACAGGTTGAAGCCGGATATAGTCTGTTAGGACCGATGCCTAAGCCAAAACCGCTCATCCCCTGTAACCAATAGAGTTGTGGCCTTATTTAGCCCATTAACCTTAATAATTGTGTCATGTGTCATTATTTCCACTGGCGGGGGGGGGGGGACTCGCCACGCAAGGATGTTGACAGGCTGGAAGGTGGCGGGCAGAGGAGGGTGACCAAGATGATCCAGTATCTGGAAACCAAGCCTTTTGAGGAGTAGTTCAAGGAACTGGGCATGTTAAGCCTGGGAAAGAGGAGATTGAGAGGAGATATCTAAATATCTAAAGGGTTGCCACATAGATGGAGCAAGCTGGTTTTCCCCCTGTTCTGGAGGGTACGAGCCAAAGGATTCTAGTGGCGAGAAAGGAGATTCTGATTAAACGCTAGGAAGAACTTTCGGCCCGTAAGAGCTGTTTGACAGTGGGAGAGGTTTGTTGGGCTCGAATCCTGCTTGCAGGAGTTCCCTGTAATGGGCACCTGGTTGGCCACTGTGAGAACAGGACGCTGGACAAGATGGGCCTCCCTGGGCCTGATCCAGCTGGCCTTTCTTAAGTTTGGATGTTCTGAGCTCCTCTCAGGGTTGTGGGTTCGATCCCTGCATTGGGCAAAACTTTCCTTCCTTGCAAGGGTTTGGACCAGATAACCATTCCGACTCTACAATTCTCTGAGTCTCCGAATGCCACGCACTGGATCCGCACCCCTTCCCCAAATTGCCCCCCCCCCTGCCAAAACGGTACTGGGTCTCTCCCCTGTTTCCCATCCTTGCCCTCAGATACCTCTGTCTCGCTGCTAATTTGCATGGCGAAGAGCTTCCCTTAATGAGCTCCCTGGTAGGGAAACAGCTGCAGCTGTCATGGCAACTGCCGGGCTTTGACATCCCTCCTTGGGAGGAGTCTCAGCAGGTGCTTTGGGGGGGGATCCCCCCTCCCTGCCTCTGCTCCTCCCCCAATTCATCAATCTCCCCTTTTCGGCCAGGTATGGGGTGTGTGTGTTTGTCTCTGTTGTGGGGGGGGGGGATTCCAGATGGGGAGAGAGAGTCCCCTTGCCTTGCTGGGCACCCAACCTCATTAGCGGCTTTTATTTCCTAGGGAGGTTGCGCTAATGATTTACTCAAGTCACTTTGATTCTTATTTGGGGAGGGGGGGAGCGCTGCGCAAGAGAGAGAGAGAGCACGGCAATGAAAAATTCATGGGACCATAACTAAAACATGACAGCCCGCAAGGTGTCTACAGATTTGCCGGGAACGCATGGTGCCAATGGGGGAAGGGGAAGTGATACTTTATTGCAAATAATTTGTTGTTGTTTAGTCGTTTAGTCGTGCCCGATTCTTCGTGACCCCATGGGCCAGAGCATGCCAGGCACTCCTGTCTTCCACTTCCTCCCGCAGTTTGGTCAAACTCATGCTGGTAGCATCGAGAACACCACCATCTCTTCCTCTGTTGTCCCCTTCCTCTGTCCCACCATCTCTTCCTCTGTTGTCCCCTTTTCCTTGTGCCCTCCATCTTTCCCAAGGGTCTTTTCCAGGGAGTCTTCTCTTCTCATGAGGTGGCCAAAGTATTGGAGCCTCAGCTTCAGGATCTGTCCTTCCAGTGAGCACTCAGGGCTGATTCCTTCAGAATGGATCGGTTTGATCTTCTTGCAGTCCCTGGGACTCTCAAGAGTCTCTTCCAGCACCAGAATTCAAAAGCATCAATTCTTCGGCGATCAACCTTCTTTATGGTCCAGCTCTCACTTCCATACATCACTACTGGGAAAGCCATAGCTTTAACTATACGGACCTTTGTCGGCATGGTGATGTCTCTGCTTCAAGTTACAAGAAAGGAGATTCTGAATAAACATCAGGAAGAGCTTTCCGACAGTAAGAGCTGTTCAGTGGTGGAACGGTCTCTCTCCAGAGGTTGCGGACTCTCCTTCATTGGAAGTGTTTAGACAAAGCTTGCATGGCCATCTGTCAGGGATGCTTTGGCTGAGATTCCTGCATTTGCAGGGGGTTGGGCTGGATGACCCGCAGAGGTCCCTTCGAACTATGCTATGATTCTATGAGCCTAGTATAGAAGGTGCTAAGAAGATGGCAGGCCGAGAGGAGGAGGGGTTCATCTGAGGCAGAGAACTGGCAGAGAAAAGGGCTGTGGCTCAGTGGCAAAGCCTCTGTTTCAGATGCAAGAGGTCCCAGGTAGCGCTGGGAGGAAACCCAGAGCGGCTGCCAGTCAGGGTACACAATATGGAGCTCGATGGACCAGTGACCTGACTCTGCGGGAGGCAGCTTCCCTGCTTCTCTCTGTAGCTGCAGAGACGTGGAATGCCCTCTTGCTTTTGAAACATCCGGCTGCTTCTTGGGCTGCGGCCGGGTGGTTTGTTTTCGTGTTTCTCTGGAAGCAGCTGGGTTGTGACGAATAATAGCGGGATTTCCTTTGCACCGCCGCCTCAAGAAAAACCTTTGAAGGCCTGCGGGCTGGGAAGCGGCTGCTTGCTTGCTTGCATCCCGGCCTTCTTCCCGAATACCTCGCCCTGGCGTTCCAGCTGAGAGCTTTCCGTGGATCTGGGGAGGCCCCCTTGAGACCCAGTCAAGGAACAGCATACTCTCTCTCCCTCCCTCGGTTGTGACTGCTGCCGGCTGCTCGCTTGGCGAGCCGGAGAGCCCTGATGAAGGGGGCGCAGGGAGATTCGGCTAACAAGCCCCCTCTTGGCTTCAAAGGCAGGGATGGAGTCTTCAGGAAGACGGTTACAGAAGACTTGACAAAGCGGTAAGGGATTGCGCGGGGACGAGATCAGAGGATGCCGCAGCCAGAGCTCAGTCACAGAAAATCATTCCCTGAGAAGGGAGCCACAGCGCCGGTACAGCAGATTCATTTTTCCAGAGCATTGATTTGTTTTTCTTACTTGCTGAGGTGCATCAATTGCAGTTTGCTTTTTGTCTCCCGCAGTTGTCCCCCGGGGAATGAAGAGGGTTGGGGTTTTTTTTGTAGTATCACCTTGAGAGGCACCCAAAGTCTTAAGTACTTAACAATGTCATTGGGCTACTACCTCTTTGCGGGGTGAGGGTGCTATTGGACAGTGCCTGTGACATCACTGCTGGCTGGCGCTCAGGGTGGTCCTCACCCTCTCTCGTGCTGTGCAGTTTTGGAAACTTAGAAAAGAATTTTCTTTTCTTTTTTTAAAAAAGCAGTAGGTTTGTGTTTTGGTAAAATCCTTGTTCACTTGGGTGGATGAGCTATCTATCCAGCAAGCTCTTCAAATGCGGGAGGGGAGTGCTTCAAAAACAACACCCTTCCGCCATGAGAGTCTTTTTGCTTTTTATTAATGCATTTTCACTCCCGTTTTCTGAGCTAGAGTGCAAGAGAAAGAAAGAGAGAGGGGGGGGGGAGAAGGAGAGAGAAAGGGGGGAGGGAGAATTTATTAGACAGAAAACATGTCCTCCGTAAGAAAAGAACAAACTGTGTGTTTTTTCCTAGGCCGGCCTTTCCCAACATGGTGCCCCCACCCAGATCTTTGCTGGACTTCAACTTCCAGCACCTGTGCTGGCTGGGGGGGGGGGGGGCGAGTTACAGTCTGGCAACATCTGGAGGGCACTGGGTTGGGAAAGGCTGCCTTAGAGCAGAAATGCAATTTGCCTGTGTTCATCTCTGGGATTGCACAGGCACTAGGAAATGCACACCTGTGAGGTAATGCTTAAGAAATATCACATGAGTGGGACTGTTCATTAAAACCCCCATTGCAGACCCACCGCGGGCACCTCCACCTTCAGGCTCAGACTGGTAGCAGCTGGGGGAGCATGGCCTTCTTGGTGGTGACCCCCAAATTAAGGAGCGCTTTCCCCAGGGAGGCTTGCTTGCCACCTACTTTACTGGGGCTAAGGTGAAAGGTGAAGCTGATTTGAATCTCTTGTGGTGTTTCAAATAATAGAATCATAGAAGTGTAGAGTTGGAAAGGACCACAAGGGTCATCTAGTCCAACCCCTTTCAATGCAGGAATCTTTTGCCAGATTGGGGACTCAAACCCACAACCCTGAGATTAAGAGTCTCATGCTGTACCAACTGAGCTATATTGTGGTGAATATCATTTGTTTGGTATTGTATATACAGTGGTACCTTGATTCTAAAACTTAATCTGTTCTGGAAGTCCATTCCGAAACCAAAGCATTCCAAAACCAAGACACGCTTTCCCATAGAAAGTAATGCAGATTGGATTAATCTGTTCCAGACTTTTAAAAACAACCCCTAAAACAGCAATTTAACGTGGATTTTAGTGTCTAACGAGACAATGTACAGTGGTACCTCGGGTTAAGTACTTAATTCGTTCTGGAGGTCCGTTCTTAACCTGAAACTGTTCTTAACCTGAAGCACCACTTTAGCTAATGGGACCTCCCACTGCCGCCCCGCGATTTCTGTTCTCATCCTGAAGCAAAGTTCTTAATCCAAGGTACTATTTCTGGGTTAGCGGAGTGTGTAACCTGAAGCATCTGTAACCTGAAGCGTATGTAACCCGAGGCACCACTGTATTGTGGTCACACAATCAATCAGTCGGTGGCTGAACTGGGTTCCGCACAGTCACAAAAACAGAACAAAAAAGAGCCGCAAAAACGCAAAATAAATAGCAAAAACAGACAGACCTCAGCGCAACACTCAAAACGGAAGTGTGGCTCTCAAATCAGAAGCGTAACACTCAAATCGGAGCACATTCGGCTTCTGAAAAAAGTTTGCAAACCGGAACACTTACTTCCGTGTTTGCAGTGTTTGGGTTCCAAGTTGTTTGAGTACCAAGGCGTTTGAGAACCAAGGGACCACTGTATAATGTTACTGTTGGTCTCCTTTTCTGTTTTGTTTGTGAGTGCATTTCAAATTGTGTGCGTTGCAAATGGATTGGTTTGAACTTTTGACACGTGGAGGTGTTTGTCTCCTTGGTGGATTTTGATTGATTGATTGATTGATTGAAAGGCTGGATACAGTCGTAAGCAGAGACCTGCAGCTGAATCAGGCCAGTGGTCCCTTCTATTCTAGCATCCTGTTCTCACAGTGGACAACCAAATTCCCAATAATATGGGAAGCCAAGAATCCAAACGTAGACCCCTCTCCCCTCCTGCCATTTCCAGCAACGGGTATTCAAAAACACTGCAGCCTCCAAAAGCGAAAGGAGAGTGTAGCCGTTGTGCGAGGAGCCACCAATCGTCTTATCCTCCAGGGCAGAAGTGTTTTAAATCAGTCGATAAAAGCATTCTCTAGAAATGCACCTGCCATTCTTGGTCCAGGAGTTGCTCGCAATTTCATCTCTTCTCTGCTGATGTAAGCTCCTTGCTTAAAGGTAAAGGCAAAGGTAACCTTGACCGTTAGGTCCAGTCACGAATGACTCTGGCGTTGCGGAGCTCATCTCACTCTATAGGCTGAGGGAGCCGGCGTACAGCTTCCGGGTCATGTGGACAGCATGACTAAACCGCTTCTGGCGAAACCAGAGCAGCGCACGGAAACACCATTTACCTTCCCACCAGAGTGGTACCTATTTATCTACTTGCACTTTGACGTGCTTTTGAACTGCTAGGTTGACAGGAGCAGGGACCGAACAATGGGAGCTCACCCCGTCATGGGGATTAGAACTGCTGACCTTCTGATCGGCAAGCCCAAGACACTCAGTGGTTTAGACCACAGCACCACCCGCGTCTGTGTACAGAACATCGTCCATGCACACTGCCTCCAGCTCTGTGCCGGATTTTCATATAAGCTAAACAAGATATAGCTCAGGGCCCCACTCTCTTGGGGGCCCCCAAAAAATTTAAAGGAAATGAAACCCGGATGTACATTTCCAAAATCTGAGATAAAAAACAAATAGAATAAAACCTACATACAGCAACAGTATTTTGTGTTGTGTAGGCTCCTGTGATGTAAGTCATGGGCCCCGCCTGCTAGCCTGCTCCCTAAAATATCACTGGTTTGCTCCTTTCTATATGTAGGGTGCCTAAATTCTGCATGGACTGGTTGCAAGGCAACATGTGCAAATGGCTTTTGAAACCTATTAGGTCCATAAATTACCATATAGCATATATTCAACACAAAAAACAGCGACCATTTGTTGCTGACAAAGGACAGCTGGACATATAAAGGGCCCCATTACCTTCAGGAGCTGAGGGCCTCATCAAACCTCAGTCCAGCCCTGCACGCTGCCCCAAATCCTTTTCTGCTGTGGAGGCAGAGACAGCCATAGTGACACCCCCCTCCTCCTCCACAAATTTGCCTCTTGAAGCCATCTAGGTGGCTGGCCATCCCTGCCTCCAGTGGCGGAGAGTTCCGCAGTTTAACTATGCACTACGTAAAGGAACTCCTTCCTTTTCTCCGTCTCGAATCTTCCAGCATTCAGCTTCATTTAGATGCTCGTGAGTTCCAGCAGAATGGGGTGGGGTTGGGGGTTGGGAACATTTCTCTATCCGCTTTTCTTCACACAATGCATAATTTTGCAAGCTTCTCCACCCCCTCGATCCCTTGGGATGAGGCGTTGGCCTGAAGCCCTCGCTGTCCTGCTTTTGCATTAGCTTGCAAACGGTTTCCCCAAAAGTTGCACTTAAGTTCGTGTTTTAGAGTTTGGACTTGATATCCCTCTTTATCACTACCCAAAGGAGTCTCAAAGCGGCTGACATTCTCCTTTCCCTTCCTCCCCCACAACAAACACTCTGTGAGGTGAGTGGGGCTGAGAGACTTCAGAGAAGTGTGACTGGCCCAAGGTCACCCAGCAGCTGCATGTGGAGGAGCGGGGAAGCGAACCCGGTTCACCAGATTACGAGTCCACCGCTCTTAACGGAATACAGTGGTACCTCAGGTTAAGTACGTAATTTGTTCTGGAGGTCTGTACTTAACCTGAAACTGTTCTTAACCTGAAGCACCACTTTAGCCAATGGCTGCTGCCGTGATGCCGGAGCACGATTTCTGTTCTCATCCTGAAGCAAAGTTCTTAACCCGAGGTAATATTTCTGGGTTAGTGGAGTCTGTAACCTGAAGCTTATGTAACCTGAAGCGTATGTAACCCGAGGTACCACTGTACCTAGTTACCATTATGGAGCAAGTCTTATTTTTTCAAATGATGGACTGATTGTGATAGATTCTCAGTTAAATATCTGGCTAGTTCAGAGGACCAGTTAAGAGCTTTGAAAAATTAAAAAGAAAAGTCTCTTGATCCAGGGACAGCCCACATATATATTGGCCTATTCCCACCTCTTTTTCTTAATGACCATTCATAAAGCAATTCTCATCACGACAGTGAGCAGGACAGCGGGGTGGGGTAAGTCAAGAAAAGCTACAACACTTAAGTTGGCAAAGATATATAAATTGAAATCCAACCTCTGTTGGAGATGTGGTGGAGTAATAGGAACAACAATACATATGTGCTGGAGGTGTGAGGAAATTAAGAAATTTTGGATAGTAGTACACGAAGAGCTAAAGAAGATGTTGAAGATATCAATAACAAAGAAACCAGAGACATATCTCCTCGGATTGATAGATGAAGAGATACCATGGGGGAAAGAAATAATTTTTCTATATGCAAGTACAGCTGCTAGAATAGTGATTTCTGCTAGGTGGAAGTCACAAACTATACCCACAAAGGAGGAATGGATTTGTAAACCGAATATTTAATTTTGGCAAAATTAATTGCTATAATAAGAAATTAGTCGAATCAAAAATTTAAAAAGGAGTGGAAATGTTTTGATGAATATATGGCAAAATACTGCTCAAAAAATGAAACGCTAATATGCCTAGATTAAAATGTGAAGTACTGAATGGAAGAAAAATTAGTAAGGGAAGATAATAAGAATATATAGATGATTTGAGAAGATTGTAGAATGCAAAGATTATTGTAAATTGTTTAATGTGGAGGAAATCGAGTGGGGGCGGAGGGAAGTGGGTGGAAGGAGAAAAGAATAATATGATGGATTGAGGAAATATAAATGTAAATGTATGGGGGGATGGGGAGGAAATGGTGTTGGCTTTGGTACATCTATATTGTAATGTAATATATGAAAACCAATAAAAAGAAAAAAGAAAAGCTACAACAATTACTGTATTTTTTGCCCTATAGGACGCACTTTTTCCCCTCCAAAAATGAAGGGGAAATGTGTGTGCATCCTATGGGGCGAATGCAGGCTTCAGGAAGCTATCCGCAAGCCTGGGGAGCCCGCGGGAGTTCCCGCTGGTCTCCCCAGGCTTGCGGATAGCACCCTGTTCTGGGGGCTGGGGTCGGGGGAAGCTCGGGCTTCTCTCGCCCCAGCCCCGTGCCTGGGGGGAGGAATTTTTTTTTTCTTTATTCCCCCCCCCAAAAAAAACTAGGTGCGCCCTATGGGTCGGTGTGCCCTATAGGGCGAAAAATACGGCAACTACAACTTTGTTCACTGCCCATACTCAGGCTGCACAGAAAAAGCAATTTGCTTCCTGAAATTCATTCCGATAGTGCGGATAAAATAGAAGGGATAGAATTCTACAAGATGGGATCCTAGTGTGTGAAAACAAGATCCAGGGATCCGCAGGTGGAGGTATAAGGCGACAGCCTGGCGCTCGGGCATCTTCACTTGGTTGCAAGTGGCCGAAAGCCAGTTGAAATATGTGCCTGGCGCCTGGCTAATTTTGAACCCTGTTCCAGAGGCAGACCTGGGCCGAAAGGAAATGCAGTTCCAAGAGGAACGTAAGAAGAGCCTGCTGGATCACGCCCATGGCCAATCTAGACTGACATCCTCACAGTGGCTGCCCAGATGCCCACAAACAGGATCTTAGTGCGAGAGCAACTTTTCCCTCCTGCCATTTACAGCAACTGGATTTGTCTCCTCCTCTGTCAAAAACATCCATGTTGCTGGCCGTCGCTGCCTCCTGTCCTGTGGCAGGGAGTTCCATAGTTTAATAAATAAATAAATATTTTTTTATTTATACCTTGCCCTTCCCGGTTCAGAAAACCGGGCTCAGGGCGGCTAACAACAAATTTAAAACACTTAATTGATGCAACCAAAAAAAGCAGCATAAAAGACAGTATAAAACATGGATAACAATAAATTCAGAATTCAAAAATCAATTTAGAGGGGGAAATCCATCCAATAAATTATTAGATGATCACCAGGGCTAGCTGGCTAAATTAGTCCTAGTCAGGCCAGCGAGGAGACCAGGGGAGAATTAGCTGTGGGATCCCAGAGCAGGTAATCTTCATAAAAAGGGGACAGGGAGGGAAGGAAGGGGAGTAAAAGATCAGGCTAAGTTCAAATTGAAAGCCAGGTGGAATAGCTCTGTCATACAGGCCCTGCGGAAGGAAGTTAAATCCTTTAAATCCTGAAGGCAGCCCTGTTTAGGGAAGTTTTTAATATTTAATGCTGCATTGCTTTTAACACTCGATTGGGAGCCGCCCAGAGTGGATGGGGAAACCCAGCCAGATGGGCGGGATATAAATAATAAATTATTATTATTATTATTATTATTATTATTATTATTATTATTATTATTATTATTATTTGACCGTGCGCTGCACGAAGAAGGGCACTTCTTCCTTTTCTCAGTCCTGAATCGCCAGGTTGGGGTTGGTGGTAGCGGCGGCGTCTGGCTTGCGCAGGAGGTTTAGATTTTCTGATGGCAACGGAGGAATGGAAAACCCCAGAGGGAAATCCCCGGCTGTCATTTACTGTGCAGCAATAACGAGGACAAACTAGATTGCCACCAGCTTGTTCATTTGCCTGCTCGGCAAAGCTTGTCACTTAACGATGGAAATCTCAGTTTGACTCTCTCATTACTGCAGTCAGGGATGTCGTAGAATCGTAGAATCGAAGAATTGGGAGGGGATCCCAGCGGTCATCTATTCCAACCCCCTGCAATGCAGAAATCACACAGTGTCTGTATCTGTATTGGAGTCAAAATGGGCTCAGATGTTTTTGTTTTTAAAAATGTACAACTTAAGAAATCAGTTGCTCCAGTTGTAGCTCTCCGGGCTCTCTGAGGGACGGTGTGCCTGCCGCAGCCCTGGTCGACTTCTCTCAAAGCGAGGGGTGGATTGGGTCCCTCCATTGAGCTGAATGAAGAGGCTGCGGCAGGTCAGGGGATTCTGTGCGCCTGCCTCCTCCTATTATTCAGTTTTCTTTATTTGTGCAGCCGAAGAGGCTGCAAAGCAAGATACATAAAAATAAGATAAAATACACTGCAAAAGTTGAGATGATGATGATGATGATTTTATTATTTTTATACCCCGCCCTCCCCAGCCAGAACTGGGCTCAGGGCGGCTAACACCAATAAAATTGCAATAAAATGTGAAAGAAAAAGAAAAACCAGTTAATTAAAATACGGGTTAAAATACAGTTTAAAATGCAGCCTCATTTTCGTAGTAGCCCATAAATCAAAACCCTAAGGGAAGGGCAGCATAAGGGTCAGACTGAGTCCAAACCAAAGGCCAGGTGGAACAGCTCCGTCTTGCAGGCCCTGCAGAAAGATGTCCAGTCCTGCAGGGCCCTGGTCTCTTGTGACAGAGCGTTCCACCAAGTCGGGGCCAGTACTGAAAAGGCCCTGGCCCTAGCTGAGACCAATCTAACCACCTTGCAGCTTGGGATCTCCAAAGTGTTGTTATTTGTGGACCTTAAGATCCTCCATGGGGCAAACCAGGAGAGGTCGTCCCATAGGTACAAGATAATTATTCAGACCAGGCATTCTGTCCAATAAAAATGAGATCCACTTATCATCCATTCAAACCTTCTCAGAAATGTTAAGGGGACCTAATAGAAAGTTGATCAGTTATTTATTTCAGAAAATTTATACGGCTTGATCTATCTATCTATATATATATATATATATATATATATAAAAGCAGTTCACATGAAGTTTCAACAATAACACCAGGAAATTTTTTGCAGCCATACTTTAAAACTTAGAAAAGTTGAAATACTAAAACAGGTGAGAACTACCTCAACTTCCTAAACATCTAATAATCCAGGATATGTGTTGGCTGAGAGTTTTAAATCATTGAACAAAGCTGTTCTTATGTCCTCATCAACTGGGCAAACAAGCAAGCGATGGGTAAAAATTCAGGAACGTTACCCAGTCAGAGAATTCTCTGTGCATTGTTGGGATTTGTGAACAGAATATAGAGTTCTTGGTGGTGCGCAAGCTTAACATGAGTCAACCGTGTGATGCAGCAGCAAAAAAAAAGAAGGCTAATGCTATTATGGGCTGCATGGACAGAAGTATAGTGTGCCCGGGTCAAGGAAAGTCATAGAGCAATTCTATTCTGCCTTGGTCAGACCACACCTGGAATACTGTGTCCAGTTCTGGGCACCACAATTTAGGAAGGATGTTGACAGGCTGGAAGATGTGCAGAGGAGTGCAACTAAGATTATCAAGGGACTGGAATCCAAACCTTATGAGGAACAGTTGAAGGAGCTGGGTATGTTTAGCCTGAGAAAGAATACACTGAGAGGAGATAGGATAGCCATCTTCTAATATCTCAAGAGTTGTCGCATGGAAGAGGGAACAAGTTTGTTTTCTCCTGGTCCGGAGGGCAGGACTCGAACCCATGGCTTCAAGTTACGGGAAAAGAGATTCCAATTAAACAAGAAGAATGGTGAGAGCTGTTCGACAGTGGAAAGGGGTGGACTCTCCTTCCTTGGAGGTTTTTAAGCAGAGGCTGGATGGCCATCTGCCATGGCTGCTTTAGTTGAGATTCCTGCATTGTAGGGGGTTGGACTAGATGACCCTGGGGATCCCTTCCAAGTCTACGATTCTATACTTTGCACATTAGTTCCTGTGTGCTGAAGGTCTCTCTCATTCCCCCTCACTCAACTTTTCCTTCCCCTCTTGTTTTTCAGGGTGTTCAAGAAAGCCAGTCCCAATGGGAAGGTAAGCTGAAGTTCTTCGCCAGTTCTTTGGGTTTCTTTCATTTGGGGAAGTGGGAGAGAAGAAGACGGAGGGGGGAAATGGGATTTTGTTCTCGTTATTTATTTCTGGGAATGGAGAACTTGCAACCTCCCTCCCTCTGGAATCAGGACTCAGACTCGGAATAAAGCCTTCTGCTAAAAGCTTTAAGGCATCAGTGAGTGCGTCCCGTCATCAAGACAAGGCACAGCAGGTGTACACAAGCTTTGCATATTCTAGATGGATTTTTGACTATTTCTTTATTTGATACAAGTTTTATTATGACTTATTTGCATTGGATCGGATTCTTATGGGGTGTGCAATCTTTGTTGTATATTTCATAGAATCACAGAATCATAGAGTTGGCCCTCTAGTCCAACCCCTTGCAATGCCAAAATAATATTTAGCTGTTTCTCCATTTTGCAAGCTGCCTTGTGTATTTGTTTAGTCGTGTCCGACTCTTCGTGATCCCCTGGACCAGAGCACGCCAGGCGCTCCGGTCTTCCACTGCCTCCCGCAGTTTGGTCAAACTCATGCTAGTAGCTTTGAGAACACTGTCCCACCATCTCGTCCTCTGTCGTCCCCTTCTCCTTGTGCCCTCCATCTTTCCCAACATCAGGGTCTTTTCCAGGGAGTCTTCTCTTCTCATGAGGTGGCCAAAGTCTTGGAGCCTCAGCTTCAGGATCTGTCCTTCCAGTGAGCACCCAGGGCTGATTTCCTTCAGAATGGATCGGTTTGATCTTCTTGCAGTCCATGGGATTTTCAAGAGTCTCCTCCAGCACCATAATTCAAAAGCATCCATTCTTCGGCGATCAGCCTTCTTTATGGTCCAGCTCTCACTTCCATACATCACTACTGGGAAAACCAGAATAGAATAGAATAGAATAGAATAGAAGAATAGAATAGAATAGAAGCTGTGGTGGATACTTGCTCCTGCCCCTTCACATAAATATATCTTTTTAGTTGTTTGTTTTTGACTATAAGCTTTCTTAAATCCCTGTCTGGACTCAATAAATAAGAGTTATGTGCAGCTTTGATTATTCTGCGAACCACCCTGAGATCTTGTGACCGTCCATAAATTTAATAAATAAATGAATGTCAAAAAAGGAGACCCCGACTAAACGTTAGGAATAACTCCCTGGGTGCAAGAGCTTCGACTCACTTGGGAGGTTGTGGGCTCTCTTTCCTTGAGGGATTTTAAAGCAGAGGTTGGGCGGCCACCTGTCATGGGTGCTTTAGCTGCTATCTCTGCATCGTAGGGGGTTGGTCTGGATGACCCTCGGGGGGCCCCTTGCAGCTCTACATTTCTGTGATTCTAAGACTCTTTGCATCGCTGTGGCAAGAAAAAAAGCAACTAATGGGTTTAATAAATAATTATAATTATAATAATAATAGTGAGTATATTCACCATTTGGGCCGTCCTTCACCTTGCCAGCAGGCTAAGTGCTTTTCATCCAAGGCAACAACAGCCTCCTTGCAAACCAGCATCTTGTTGCTAGGCGAGCTCACCTGTGCCGCCTCGGCCTAACCCTGATACACATCACTCAGTGCTCTTATAAGAGGGGAAGGAGGATGCTGGATCGGATTGGCTGAAGGCGGGGAGACAGTCCCCAGGCCTGGAGGGCTTGCATTATCCTGACTGTGCAAGGCTGGGAGAGATGGCTTTTAACTGTGTGAGTGTCTGGAGGCGGTTGGAGGATGGATGGCGGCTAACAGATTGAGGTTGAATCCTGACAAGACAGAAGTACTGTTTTGGGGGCACAGGAGGCGGGCGGGTGTGGAGGACTCCCTGGTCCTGAATGGGGTAACTGTGCCCCTGAAGGACCAGGTGCGCAGCCTGGGAGTCATTTTGGACTCACAGCTGTCCATGGAGGCGCAGGTCAATACTGTGTCCGGGGCAGGTGTTTATCAGCTCCATCTGGTACACAGGCTGAGACCCTACCTGCCCGCAGACTGTCTCGCCAGAGTGGTGCATGCTCTGGTTATCTCCCGCTTGGACTACTGCAATGCATTCTGTGGGGCTACCTTGGAAGGTGACCCTGAAACTGCAGCTAATCCAGAATGTGGCAGCCAGACTGGTGACTGGGGGCGGCCGCTGAGACCACATAACACCAGTCCTGAAAGACCTACACTGGCTCCCAGTACATTTCTGAGCACAATTCAAAGTGTTGGTGCTGACCTTGAAAGCCCTAAACGGCCTCGGCCCAGTATACCTGAAGGAGCGTCTCCACCCCCATCGTTCTGCCCGGACACGGAGGTCCAGCTCTGAGGGCCTTCTGGCAGTTCCCTCGCTGCAAGAAGCCAAGTTACAGGGAACCAGGCAGAGGGCCTTCTCAGTGGTGGCTCCCTCCCTGTGGAATGCCCTCCCACCAGATGTCAAAGAGAAAAACAACTACCAGACTTTTAGAAGACACCTGAAGGCAGCCCTGTTTAGGGAAGCTTTTAATGTTTAATAGACTATTGTATTTTAATATTCTGTTGGAAGCTGCCCAGAGTGGCTGGGGAAACCCAGCCAGATGGGCGGGGTATAAAATAAACTATTATTATTATTATTATTATTATTATTATTATTATTATTATTATTATTATTATTATTATTTTCATTATTCAGTTTCGGCAATGAGAATGAAAGACTCGGCTGGGTCGCCGAAGACTCTTTCTGACTCGGCCAGGGGACTTGCCTCTGAGCTGACTCCAAAATTGCTTCGTTGCATTTTGAATACTATTCCCCCCCTCCCCTTTTTCCATGGGACATGAGTTTCTCCAAAGCAGGACTCTTGCTTGCTGTGGGTGGGTGGATAGCGGGGCTGAACCCCGCTCCTTTTGCGAACTAGGAAACTCTGTTTCTGCAAATTCAGAACAAGAGGAATAAAACAGGCAAACACCCAGAGCTTTCTCAAAAGGCATTCTGAGTATTGGACGGGACCGTGGTTCTGTGGTAGATCAGCGTTCAGAGGGTCCCGGGTTCAGTCCTGGAGCGTCACAAGGGTGAGGTGGTGGTGGGTGGAGGACATTATTTCAGAGAGCTTTGGCTCTGTGGATATTTTCCTTTGATAAACAATAGGTCTGCGTGGAACAAAGAGGGACAGGCTGGAATTGGGGCAGCCAGCCTCAGGGGATGGTAATGGGGTACAACAGCAGTGGGAAGGTGTCAGTATGCCTGGGTCCCTAACTCCCTTCCAGGCAAGGAAAAGGCAGTTTTTGATGGGCTCCCGGATGACCTATTTAGTGAGCTTTCATCCTCATTTGCCTTCACAAAGCTTTCCAGGATGTTGTGTTACATCTGGTGTTGACATTTGTTGCGATTTGTTTGTGGGGTGCTTATACAACTCTGAGCGCGCCTCCTGCCCTCCATCTTGATTTGCTTGTGGCATGTTTACACATCTCCCCATGAGTCATTGGTTGGCGTCTCGCTTTTCCAAACTGCAAAACGTCCAGCTGTTTTGCTTTTTGAAGCAGATTTGCTGTGCCGTGTGGCAGAGCGCTTTGACCCACTTCAGTTGCGTTAAACTAGCTGTTGCACGACACCGCAATGTCTGAGAGGGAGTCCAAGGCTTCAGTTTCCTTGGAATGGAGGTCAGATGAGACTGCGGTGTCTTTAGAATGCAGTGGTACCTCGGTTTACGAACTTAATCCGTTCCAGAAGTCCGTTCTTAAACCGAAACCGTTCTTAAACTGCGACACACTTTCCCATATGACGCCTCCCACTGCCAGTGCCCTTCCACCGTTCGGCTTCCATTCTTAGACCGAAGTAAAGTTCGCAAACCTGGATACTACTTCCGGTTTTGCAGAGTTCATAAACTAAATCGTTTGTAAACAGGACTGTTCTTAAACCGAGGTACCACTGTATCTGGTTATACAGTAGATGCTCGGGTTGTGAACGTGATCCGTGTGGGAGGCACGTTTGCAACGTGCCTGAGCATGCGCCGGTTTGCGATTCGGTGCTCATGCGCAAAGCGCGATTTAGTGCTTCTGCGCATGCACGACTGCTGAATCCCAGAAGTAACCCGTTCTGGTACTTCCGGGTTTCGGCGCATCCGTAACCCGAAAAAACGCAACCTGTAACCCGAGGTATGACTGTATTTCCACACATATATATAACCTGAGCATAAGATGGAGCGGCTCAGAGCATCGATACCCCAACAGATCTTGCTTCTTCATCTACCACCATTGTGGATCCAGCCCAGAGCAAGCAGGTCCGGGTGTCTCCTGCTCCCTGCCGGCTTTCAGCTCAGCTCAAACACAACACTCTGGCTTCTCCTACCCAGCAGATAGGTGAGGGGACCAAGCGATTCGCCTAAAGGGTACTCTCGCTTAGTGGCAGCTCTTGCAACCCAGCTTATTGTTTGGGGATGCTGTTGAGGACACTGAAGTGGCCAGCGAAGGCCATTGTCCTGCAAATATTGTGCAGATGCCTGATTATCATCTTCCAAAGTAACTACTCTATTCCGAACTTAGAAATGGAAAAAATAAAAATGTTTTTAAAATGTACAGTAGCACCCTAGAGACCAACTAAGTTTCTTCTGGGTATAAGCTTTCATATGCATGCACATTTCTTCAGATAAATGGAAAGCATAATACTGGTGTTCAACAAAAGAGGTTCAGAGATGCTCTCAAGACAAATCTTTAAAAATGTAGTATAATCACCAACAACTGGGAAACACTTGCCTGTGAGCCCTCCAGTTGGAGAACAGCCTTTACCAAAGGTGTCATGGGCTTTGAAGACACTCGAACTCAGGACGCAAGGGAGAAACGTGCTAAGAGGAAGGCACACTTGGCAAATCCACACCATGATCAACTCCCACCCGGAAACCAATGTCCCCACTGTGGAAGGACGTGTGGGTCCAGAACTGGCCTCCACAGTCACTTATGGACTCACTGTTAAAACCGTGTTTATGGAAGACAATCTTATTTGGCTACAAGGGATCGCCAAAGAAGAAGAAGACCTACAAATAAACATGTCTGACCAGCACAGCAACATCCTCTGTTAGATTCCAACCTTCCTTGGGCACAGGACCCCAAACATTGGAAGGGACTCCAGGCATCATCCAGACTGACCCCACCCCCAACCGAAAACATGATGTTTTGGTATGTACTCGAATCCTTCTTGCATGATAATGACACCTTCACAACCACCCTGTGAGGTAGGCTCGGCTGAGAGACGCTGACTTTTCCATTCCCTCATGGGCGCCTCTCCTGAACAGAGAAGCAGGTTTCTGCCCACCTGGGCTGGCCGCCGGTGACCCAGGCCTCTCCAGGGGCAGACAGACCTTCCTGGCGGAGGTCGTTCCAAGGTTCCCGTTGAGCTGCATTCACAGCTGGAGCTCAGCCTTCAAAGAGATTTTGGGCCACCCCTGGTGTCCTTCGCAAGGACCCATCTGCCACCGAGGCAGATTCATCGGCAGGCGACTCTTTTGATAACCGGAGTTGTTTTCTTCCCAGATGTTGGCTGCCGGCGACGGTGAGTCATGCAGCCGCCTCCCGAGCCCAAGCCCTCGAAATGTGATTGAGATGGAGGCTTATTCAATAACCTAATTGGATGAACTGCAGGGTCAGGGAGCTAATCAGCTGCGCCTGGAATTCCTGGGGCTTTGCAAAAGCAAGACTATCGCACTTCGTACGGCTGATGCCGAAGCCTGGAGAGGGGTTTTTTTTGGGGGGGGGGAGATGTAGACAGAGTCTGGGGGAATAAGAGGAGCAGGTGCAATGCAAAGAGCCCGGCTCGATGGCTGATTGTAGAATCGTCAAGTTGGAAGGGTTCCCCAGAGGTCAAGCAGAAGATCTCACAAGAGCTTGGATGCTTTAGTTGCTGGGGAAATCCAGCCAGATGGGCAGGGTGAAAATAATAAAATTATTATTATTATGATTATGATTATGATTATGATTATTATTCCGGTTCCTGCATTGCAAGGGGAGTGGACTGGATGATCCTTGGGGGTCCCTTTCCATTCTTGCCAGTCCTGGGCTGGGCAGCCCAGTGGCCTGACTCATCCTGGGGCAGCGTCCCACAGCTGGGCTTAAGAGTCAAGGATACTCATATGTGGTTCTTGTGCTAAGGTAAAAGCTCACTGGGAAATGATATATAATGAAACAAAAAGGATGTTGAAAATAACCTTTGTTAACCCCCCCCCCAAAAAAAAAACACCCAGAAGCTTTTGGGAATTACAGGAACACAACTACTTAACCTGTATAGAAACTTATTCATATATGCTACAACAATGGCAAGAATGTTACTCACCCAAAAATGGAAAGAAGCAAAAGCCCCAGCAAAGGAAGAACGGATACAAAAATTTATGGAATATGCAGAAATGGCAAAACTTACCAGAAGGATAAGAAATTCAAGATAAAAACCTTTTTTTAATAAAAGAATGGAAATGGTTTATTGAATACTCATAGATAAACTGTGGGCAGATAAGAACATTGGCAGGACTATTGTAATAACGTGCAGTTTCATAAGAGTTTATATTTAAAGAAGACGAATAAATGAGAAAATTAAGTTAGTTTGGATGTGCAGAAGATATTAAAAATAAATTTAAGGAACCGCAGAAAGAGGGGGAAGGAAGCCAAGTTTTGAAAAGTCAAAATGATTGTGAAATTAGTGAAATGTATAAACTTGAAAAGTATATCTTTAAAAAAGAGAGTGGAGGGTAGCTGCTGATGCTTTCCCTTTCCACACCTGCTTCTCTCTCCCTTCGCATTTGAGAGCTGGGCTCGTAATTGTTTTTAATGATGCGCCTGATGTAGCCGCCCCTGTGATTAAACCACTTTAATGTGGTCCTGTTCAAGCAGCGCATAAAGGTTTGAGAGGAGCTCTCTGGCCTTCCATGAACTGCTTATCTCTGGCCTTCCTGGAGGCTGGAAGGGAGGAAGGCAAGGTCTGCATTTGAATTTGAATCGAGTGGGTGACTCACTGCCTCTGCACCAGGAGCACCAGCGATTCCTGGAGTGCCTGTCGCTGTTTCTGAAGGGCCCTATCCTGCACTGCGTCCCTCTCCACTGGGGCGGCTTCTTATGGCAGCCTCATGGGCACTCTGTGCTCAGCAGACACCCCACAACTGAGGGTTTCACATACTGGTTAAGCAGGAAGATAGTCTGCATCAGGTCTGGTCCTAATGTTAGTGAGGTTTAGGCCTGGGCAGTCTATCAGTGAGTGAGAGCAGTGAGAGATTTTACTTTCTTGGGCTCCATGATCACTGCAGATGGTGACAGCAGTCACGAAATTAAAAGACCCCTGCTTCTTGGGAGAAAAGCAATGACAAACCTAGACAGCATCTTAAAAAGCAGAGCCATCACCTTGCCAACAAAGGTCCGTCTAGTTAAAGCTCTGGTTTTCCCGGTAGTGATGTATGGAAGTGAGAGCTGGACCACAAAGAAGGCTGATCGCCGAAGAATTGATGCTTTTGAATTCTGGTGCTGGAGGAGACTCTTGAGAGTCCCATGGACTGCAAGAAGATCAAACCTATCTCTTCTGAAGGAAATCAGCCCTGAGTGCTCCCTGGAAGGACAGATCCTGAAGCTGAGGCTCCAAGACTTTGGCCACCTCATGAGAAGAGAAGACTCCCTGGAAAAGACCCTGATGTTGGGAAAGATGGAGGGCACAAGGAGAAGGGGACGACAGAGGAGGAGATGGTGGGACAGTGTTGTCGAAGGTACCAGCATGAGTTTGACCAAACTGCGGGAGGCAGTGGAAGACAGAAGTGCCTGGCGTGCTCTGATCCATGGGGTCACGAAGATTCGGACACAACAGCAATCTATCAATATATCATCCAAAATTGGTTTGACACGTATATCGTGATAACCCACCTCATAATTTTGGACCTGCCAATGTATTGCGGATCGTGGCTGTTGTGACGTGGGGTTTGTGATTTCAGCTCTCTTGACATAATATGCTGGAGACAGTTCTGTAGCAACACTTCTTTATTTAAGCAAACAAGACTGAGAACTGAGGAGGGGAGAGCTACATTTATAGGGACAGGGAACTAGCTAGAAAGGATACATTTTGGAGGGAACAATATCAGGCAATCACAGTCCTGCCTTTTGGAGGAAACCAATAAGACAGAGGATCCAAATACAGCAGCTTAAATGAACCAATAGTAGCTGTACCCTCTGGAACCAAAAGGCAGTTACTTTACCCTAATGCAAATACAGACAATAATAATACAGATATAAAATCCTTTGACTCAATACACAACAGTGGCATGTGTGTCTGCTATGAAAACATCACAATATGCCAAAATGTATAGAACAAAAAATGAATGTTGGAAATGTAAGGAAAAGGAAGGTACTTTTTATCATATGTGGTGGACATGTAAAGAGGTAAAAGCATTCTGGGAAATGATATATAATGAGTTAAAGAAAATGTTTAAAAACACCTTTGTTAAAAAAAACCAGCAGCTTTTCTATTGGGTATAGTGGGTAGAGAGATACCGAGACAAGATAAAAGATTGTTCTTATATGCAACAACTGTGGCAAGAATTTTGTTAGCCCAAAGATGGAAACACCAGGAGTTACCAACAAAGGAAGAGTGGCAGATGAAAATGATGGACTTTGCAGAACTGGCGAAATTGGGGGAAAGAATCCGGAACCAGCGAGACCAAGCATTCCAAAAGGACTGGAACAAATTTATGTTATATTTGAAAGACAACTGTAAGCAATTGACATCATTAGCAGGGTTATCTGCAGATCTGTAAGGTGAAATTGCTACCTATTCAGGTTGAGTAATATAATATTTTAGGTAATGATATAACAAGGATAGGAAACGAAGCAAAATGTAAAGATGTAAAGTTTAATTTTGTAAACCATCAGACGGGACGGAGTAAGTCGTTGGGCTCAGTCGAGCCAAAGAGATAAAACAAGAGGGTTACGATGTTACGTAATGTGATTATACGTAAATCCAATAAAAATCGTTTAGAAAAAAAGAAAATGTGTCTCTCTATTCCGGCAGCCCCCGCTAGCTCAGCCGGCTCAGCTCTCCCTACGTCCTGCAGCGGGGCAGAGAATCGCAAGAGCAGGCGCCAGCGAAAATCACGATGTGGGTGGAACCATGCAGCCAGCGAATGCCTCTACATAGCTCCATCCTTATTTCAGATGTTGCGATAGATCAATATATCACAATGCTTAGCTGGCAATATATCACAATGCTGAAAACCTCCTATCGCCCAGCCTTGGTGAGGTTGATGCTTCTGGTGGCAGCTGATGCCACTGGGGAAGAAGACTTCTACACGTGGCACATGGTTGGAACTGCGTAATTCTCTCCTGCAGGAGGCAGTGAGGACTCTGCCATTGTTATGTACTGAGTTGAATAGGATCCAAAATGCAGCAGTCTGATTGGTCCGCAGGAGCCACCCAATCCAGATCCAGGTGGAAGTGAATCTGCAACCTGATTGGCCTACAGGATAGAATCCCGGAATTAGCCAATCACGTGGGGCCCATTGTGTCAATAATGTATATAAAGCAGACACTTCGGGGGAACTTGCATTCCTCACTACTATGAGCTGAATAAAGAGCATGAAATCCACACTCAACTCCGAGTATATTTCAGCCATCCTTTCTCTCTCTGCTCCTCCCTCTTCGTACCTCTTCTGGTTCTGGGAAACCAGCAGGGATGGGAGCTGGTTGCAGCAAGAGTGGGGGAAAGCCTGACTTCCTCACCAGCCAGATTCCTTGCTGCCTCTCTGCCCCCCTCTTCTCCAGCTTCCCCTTCTGCCACTGATTCTGGACTGCTGTCTGTCAAAGACTCTCCCAGCTCACTAAACCCTGTTGCCTCTTCAGCTTCTGACACCTCCTCCTTCCTGTCTTCTCCCTCTGACCACTCATGACCACCAGTCCCCTGGCTCTGAGCAAAATTGAGGTTTCTAGAAAGTGTGTTCAACTGTGGGCATTGAAAGTCTTCTGACCGTTGAGTAATAAACAGTGTTTATCCTTCCAGGCATGGAGCTTAAGTCTCTTGGTGGCCATAAAGACTTGCAAAACCCGGATAAAGCTGCTTTGGAGCCCTGGAGGAAGGCTGATCTTTGCCAAGTTTACAAGAAACCTTTCCCCTCCATTGCCGATTCCTGTGATCCCATGGGGTTGAGATGGATGACCCTTTCGGTCCCTTCCAGCTCTACAATTTTATGGAACTAAGAGCACGCAGGCCCCTTTTGGCTGCTGGTGGGTAACTGAGCGATTAGGGCCGGACGGCTATAAAGCGGGAATTGAACAAAGCCTGCCTGGTTTTCCGCCACAAGCCTTGTAAATCTTTCTTTCTAAATGCTGCGTAAGATGGATGAGCCTGTGAAAACTAGACATGGTCCAGCACAGCAGTAGGGAAGATCATCCAGATTCTCTCGTAAGCTCCTCTCGGAGCCATCTGTCGGCCAAAGAAGTGCTCAGCTTAGGTTGCCTTTGTTAGTCTGCCCTCCTTGCTTCAAAGCTGTTGTTTTTGTCGTTTTAATTTGAAGTTGATCAAGGAAGAGTTTACAGAGAGCAGAGATCACCCCTGCCCAATTTTTATTAGCAAAGCCCTCCTTACTCTGTGAGTAACTTGCCAGCAGATGTCACCGGCAGAGCGCAGGCTGGGCGTACAAGAGACCCCAAATCCTACCCTCGGAATCTCCGGCTGAGAACTGGAGGTTTCGGTAAACAGTGGAACAGTTTGTCTGCATGCAGAGGGTCCCAAGTTCAGACCCCAGTAGGAATGGGTAATATATTTTTTTTTAAAAAAAAGATATTTATTGAAGTTTTACAAAAACATAAATTTAAAAAGGTCATATAAAAAGAAAGAAATACAAAAAAAAAAACCATAGAAAAATACATGAAAAAGAAAGAAGAAGAGTAAAAACAAATCCATTTTTTGTAACCCTAACTCATTATCTTATTTCCTTGGCCTCCTCACACCTCCCCTTTTTGTATTCCCAAGTAATCAAAATCAGCAAATCCTTACCCTCTTTCGTTTATCTTAACTCTGTATCTTAACATATTATAACTCTATATTTTCATCCATTATCAATTCAATTTTGCATACTCTTGTTAACTTTGTTGCTAATGCCACTTATTTTCAATCCAACATCATTTTAACATTCATTAATTTTACAGTGTTTCTGAAGATAGTCTTTAAATTTCTTCCAGTCTTCTTCCACCAACTCTTCTCCCAGGTCTTGGATTCTGCCAGTCATTTCCGCCAATTCCATATAGTCCATCACCTAGGAATGGGTAATATATCAATATATTGCCAGAAACAGGTTTGAAGTCCATATTGTGATATCGCTTTCATAATTTTTGACCTGCCAATATGTCTTGAATAATAATAATGATGATAATTATAATAATAGTCATACCTCAAGTTGAATGTGCTTTGGGTTGAGAGCGTTCGAGTTGCGCTCCGTAGCAACCCAGAAGTAATGGAGCGTGTTACTTCTGGGTTTCGCCGCTCGCGCATGCGCAGACGCTCAAAATGACATCACACGCATGTCCAGAAGCGGTGAAACGCGACCCGCACACATGCAGACGCGCCGTCGCGTCTTGTGTTCCGTTCGGGATGCAAACGGGGCTCCGGAACGGATCCCATTCGCATCCCGAGGTAATAATATATTACTTATACCCCACCCATCTGGCTGGGTTTCCCCAGCCACTCTGGGCGGCTTCCAACAAAATATTAAAAATACAATGAAACATCAAACATTAAAAACTTTCCCTAAACAGGGCTGCCTTCAGATGTCTTCTAAAAGTCAGGTAGTTGTTTATTTCCTTGCAATCTAATGGGAGGGTGTTCCACGGGGCGGGTGCCACTACCGAGAAGGCCCTCTGCCTGGTTCCCTGTAACTTGGCTTCTTGCAGCGAGGGAACTGCCAGAAGGCCCTCAGCGCTGGACCTCAGTGTCTGGGCTGAACAATGGAGGTGGAGACGCTCCTTCAGGTATACTGGACCAAGGCCATTTAGGGCTTTCAAGGTCAGCACCAACACTTTGAATTGTGCTCGGAAACGTACTGGGAGCCAGTGTAGGTCTTTCAAGACCGGTGTTATGTGGTCTCATCGGCCACTCCCAGTCACCAGTCTAGCTGCCGCATTCTGGATTAGTTGTAGTTTCCGGGTCACCTTCAAAGGTAGCCCCACGTAGAGCGCATTGCAGTAGTCCAAGCGGGAGATAACCAGAGCATGCACCACTCTGGCAAGACAGTCTGCGGGCAGGTAGGGTCTCAGCCTGCGTACCACATGGAGCTGGGAGACAGCTGCCCTGGACACAGAACTGGTGATGCAAATCCTATATCAGTTATGTCACAGTGTTTAGATGGTGATAGATCACGAAGCTGAAAAGCAGATATCACCCAGCCTTAACCCCCAGTGGCATCTTCAGGTAGGGATTGTGGAGACCCCAACCCATTGCTGCCAGCCAGTGTAGGCAGTACTGAGGCAGATGGACCTGTGGTCTGACTCAGCTGCTTCCTATGCTCCTACAAACCGCTGTCTAAAAACTCTGGAGAGTTGCTGCCAGCCAGGGATGACGCTGGCTCAATGGTTGGGATGGGACAGATTTCTGTGCTGCATTGAAGTGGCAGCGGTGGTTGCTGTTAGGTGCAATTGCTGCGTGTGGTGTTTTACAAGAAAGTAAGATGCTGTTGGATCAGGCCAGTGGCCCATTGAGTCCAGCATCCTCTTCTGACAGTGGCTAACCAGATGCCCACTATGGGAAACCCACAAAGCAGGATTCGAGCGCAAGAGCAACTCTCCTCTCCAGGAACTGACACTGAGAAGCATTGCTGCCTCTGACTGTGGGATTATTTATTATTTACTTATTTAGATTATGTATTTCTTCATTAAAGTTATATACAATGGTACCTCGGGTTACATATGCTTCAGGTTACATTTGCTTCAGGTTACAGACTCCACTAACCCAGAAATAGTACCTCGGGTTAAGAACTTTGCTTCAGGATGAGAACAGAAATCGTGCTCAGGCCAAGGGAGGCCCCATTAGCTAAAGTGGTGCTTCAGGTTAAGAACAGTTTCAGGTTAAGAATTGACCTCCGGAACTAATTAAGTACTTAGCCCGAGGTACCACTGTACCGCCTTTTTAATTTTTAATAAACATCTTTGTTGATTTAAAATACTATCATACAAATACATCACAAATGGTTACAACAGAGTTTCACACGAAAATGAAAAAAAAGAATAACAAGAATAAAAATAAAGAGCAAAAAAGAGTTAACATTAAAATAAAAGAATATCGGTTGTATTGTCATATCATGACCAATAAAGTCTTCTGGAAGAAAAACTTCCAATCATTCTTGTAGTACTTTTTGTAATATCTTGATTTTATCGCACAGTTTATTGTATAGCTTTTCCTGCATATTCTTCTAAGATATTTTTCCCAATTATTTATTATACACAAGTATCATTCAATTCTGCCAGGATAGTTTCATTTTTACAGTGTGATCTTAGATACTCCTTGAATAATATCCATTCTCTCTATACTTTTTGATTTAGGGCTCCCCTAACTTTTCCAGTCGGCTTTGCTAAATGAAAATACTCTACCATAAGTGTTTGCCAGTCTATTATTGTTGGTATTGTTTCACATTTCCAACTTCTGGCTACGAATGTTCTTGCAATCATAATTATGTATTATGATTGAATACATAAACAGTGGTCTTGTGTTTTGCTTTATTTCTGTTGGTAATATTCCTAGAAGGAAAATCTCCAGTCCTTTTTTTGATGTTAAGTTTAAATAATTTTTTTAATTCGTCATATATGTTATTCCAAAACTCGCTTATAACCATACAAGTCCACCACTATATACCGCCTTTCATCATGAGACCACAAAGCAGATTACAACATAAAAACAAATAATATTAAAAATCACACACACGCACACCCCGCGCTTTAAAAGGCCCTATGTGTATTAATAGGGAAGCGAGTGGCGCTGTGGGTTAAACCACAGAGCCTAGGACTTGCTGATCAGAAGGTCGGCGGTTCAAATCCCTGCGATGGGGTGAGCTCCCATGGCTCTGTCCCAGCTCCTGCCAACCTAGCAGTTCAAAAACACGTCAAAGTGCAAGTAGAGAAATAGGTACCGCTCCAGTGGGAAGGTAAATGGTGTTTCTGTGCGCTGCTCTGGTTTGCCAGAAGCGGCTTAGCCATACTGGCCACATGACCCAGAAGCTGTACGCCGGCTCCCTCGGCCAGTACAGTGAGATGAGCGCCACAACCCCAGAGTCAGTCACGACTGGACCTAATGGTCAGGGGTCTCTTTACCCTTTACCTTATGTGTATTAATGGCTGAAGGCCTGGTTGAAGGGGAATGTTTTCTCCTAGCGTCTGAAAATATATAGTGAAGGTGGCAGGCTCTCCTCGGGGAGAGCATCCCACAAGCGGGAGCCACTGCAAAAAAGGCCCCTCCTTGTGTTTTCACTAGATGCGATCCTGCTGTCATGCCACTCACAGCCCATTGCTCTACTCACATTTGAAGTGGCTGATGGTGCTTGCATGGCTATTTGTGCATGCGCTCATCGGTTTCATAACATAGTGAGAAACCTTACTGTTGAATCAGCTGACAGCCGCCTTGTGCCTTTGTGTCTCCTCTCTGCAGCTCACCGTCTACCTGGGCAAGAGGGACTTCGTGGACCACATAGATGTCGTCGATCCAGTGGGTAAGTGAGCTCTGGGCTGGGTCCGGCAGCTGCTGAAGTGCCACAGAGTGGCACACCCTCAGGCGCTGCTCTCTTGAGACATCCGTCTTGTGGCCCCGGGAGATGGTCCTACAGACCTGCGATGCAGCTGCCTTGCCGAAGCGAAAAAGGATTCCTTCATTGCAGAGGGTTCGGCCAGATGACCCTCGTGGTCCCTTCCAGCTCTGCAATTCTGTGATGCTATTGTTCTATGGTGTGAATGCTCACATGGGAGATTACCAGGGAGGACGGGAAAAGCAACAACAACCTTCTTTAAAAAGTCACCCTTCTTCTTTACATTCATATGTGATGTCATTTCGCGGCATTGCAGTGAAGGCGGTGAAGGTCCTTTGTGAGTGCCTGGAGGCGGTTGGAGAATGGATGGCGGCTAACAGATTGAGGTTGAATCCTGACAAGACAGAAGTACTGTTTTGGGGGGACAGGGGGCGGCCGGTGTGGAGGGCTCCCTGGTCCTGAATGGGGTAACTGTGCCCCCGAAGGACCAGGTGCGCAGCCTGGGAGTCATTCTGGACTCGCAGCTGTCCATGGAGGCGCAGGTCTTTTCTGTGTCCATGGCAGCTGTCTACCAGCTCCATCTGGTACGCAGGATGACACCCTACCTCCCGCAGACAGTCTCGCCAGAGTGGTGCATGCTCTAGTTATCTCTCGTTTGGACTACTGTCATGCGCTCTATGTGGAGCTACCTTTGAAGGTGACCTGGAAACTACAACTAATCCAGAATGCGGCAGCTAGACTGGTGACTGGGAGTGGCTGCTGAGACCACATTGAAAGACCTACATTGGCTCCCAGTACATTTCTGAGCACAATTCAAAGTGTTGGTGCTGACCTTTAAAACCCTAAACAGCCTAAGCCCAGTATACCTGAAGGAGTGTCTCCACCCCCATCATTCTGCCTGGACACTGAGGTCCAGCTCCGAGGGCCTTCTGGTGGTTCCCTTGCTGCCAGAAGTGAGGTTGCAGGGAACCAGGCAGAGGGCCTTCTCAGTAGTGGCACCCGCCCTGTGGAACGCCCTCCCACGAGATGTCAAAGAGAAAAACAACTACCAGACTTTTAGAAGATATCTGAAGGCAGCCCTGTTTAGGGAAGCTTTTAATGTTTGATGCATTATTCTATTTTAATATTCCGTTGAAAGGTGCCCAGAGTGGCTGGGGAAACCCAGCCAGATGGGTGGGGTATATTATTATTATTATTATTATTATTATTATTATTATTATTATTATTATCTCAGCAAGGCAGTGGGGCTTCCCAGGCTGCCCCTGTGGGGCTGGGACCTGGGACCGGCTGGGGTGAAAACAGTTCATGTCGTCCGAGGAAGCACGTGTCGATGGTGGCACTCATCTCTCGGTTTCTGGGAAGATCACAAATCTTACTCATGGTCTGGGGCATTCCAGGCTTCTGCTGTGAGTCACGCTTAGGCTGCAGATGAGAAACCCACTCTGGCCAAAGGGGTGAATGAAATAATTCACACAAAATGCAGTCTGGTTGTATTCAGGCACGGCTCTATCACGCTGCTTCTTAGTTACAGAGTTCTTGGGATGGAAAGATAGAGGGAGAGATGAGGAGTCAAACATCACTGGGCTTAAGCCCAGAGCAGGTGGAGAGGCCCTCCAGCCCCCTCTCTCCCACTCTCATAGAAATCATCAGATTGTTGAATTGGAAGGTATCTAGTCCAGGAATCGCAGGTGAAGAATTCCTGATAGATGACCATCCAACCTCTGCTTAAAAACCTCCAAGGAAGGGGAGTCCACAACCTCTGGAGGGAGACTGTTCCGCCATTGAACAGCTCTTACTGCCAGAAAGTTCCTCCTGGTGTTTAGTCAAAATCTCCTGTCTCCTCATTTGAATCCATTGTTCTGGGTTCTCGCCTCTCCTATGCAACCTGATGGAATGGCTGGTTGCCTCAAACATTTAGCTGAATCGAATCCTTGTGTTTGTGTGTCTCAGTGGAGAATCCTGGTACCCTTGCAGGAAATTTTAGCTTGCCTTGTTTATCATCCAAATATAAACCTCTAGGTAGGAGGCAAGATGATGCCACGGGCAGAGCCCCCAAATGCTCATTTTTCTCTGCCGTGCCAATTCAGACAGATCCAGATTTTAAAGCTGATTGGCACCAATTAGCTCCCAAAGTGCCACAGCCCGGACTGAAGTCCGTAGCCCTGTTGCGCGTGCTGCAACAGTGCCAACAGTTCCTCACTCTGCGGCTTTGTGTGTGTGGTGCTTTCTGCTTCCTCCGGTTATTTACTGAGGGCAGCGGGCTGCACGGAGCCTCCAGCACCTCTGATCCGGAGGATTCCTGTTGCGGATGTCGGGTGTTTTGCTTTGTTCTCTGCCCCCCACGCCACCACCCACTATTTAATTACCGCCCTTCCTCTGGTGGCACATTGAACCGGCAGCGAAGGCTTTTTCCTGTCTGCTAATTTCTCCACCCTGGAAATCTGCAAAGCCTGACTCATCTCTGCAGCAACCTCTGCTCCGACGGGAGCTGATCCTGCCAATTTGACGTTCCCCGGCAGCTCTCAGTTCTGTCCTGTTTTCACAGAACCGTAGAGTTGGAAGGGACCCTTAGGATCATCTAGTCCAACCCCCAGGAATGCAGGAATTGGCAGCTGTCCCATACGGGGATTGAACCAGCAAGCTTGGCGTTATCAACACCACACTCTAACCAACTGAGCTATCCTCCCCATTTAAGAAATTAATTGGCTTCAGCATTTAGAAGGGGGGAAAGGCTCAAACTTCTCCATCTCATCTGTGCTTCAGAACTTTGAGGTTTCCATATCAGGGGCAAATCCTGATACCGTTGCATATGGACAGCTTTAGTTACTGCCACAAACCACCCAATCTATGAGTGGCGAAAGGTTCCAGGCACTCACCTGGGTTCCTTGGAAGGACAGCAGAGACGGGCACCTTTAGGATATCTGGTTTTATTTGCACATATATAAACCTGAGCATGATAGGGACGCGGGTGGCACTGTGGGTTAAACCACAGAGCCTAGGGCTTGCCGATCAGAAGGTCAGCGGTTCGAATCCCTGCGATGGGGTGAGTTCCCGTTGCTCGGTCCCTGCTCCTGCCCACCTAGCAGTTCGAAAGCACGTCAAAGTGCAAGTAGATAAATAGGTACCGCTCCGGTGGGAAGGTAAATGGCGTTTCCATGCTCCTCTGGTTCACCAGAAGCGGCTTAGTCATGCTGGCCACATGACCCGGAAGCTGTACGCCGGCTCCCTCGGCCAATAAAGCGAGATGAGCGCCGCAACCCCAGAGTCGGCCACGACTGGACCTAATGGTCAGGGGTCCCTTTACCTTTACATTAAACCTGAGCATAAGGCTCAGGGGCTCACAGCATTGACACCCAAAGAGATCTTGCTTCTCCATTAGTCTCAACTGTGGATCCAGCCCAGATCAAGCAGGTCTGGGTGTCTCCATCTCCCAGCCGGCTTTCAGCTCAGCTCAAGCACAACACTCTGGCTTCTCCTACCCAGCAGATAGGTGAGGGGGCTGGAGGAAAGGCCCAGCCATTCGCCTGAAGGGTACTCTCGCTTAGTAGCAGCTCTTGCATCCCAGCTTATTCTTTGGGGATGCTGTTGAGGACAGCAAAGGTCATTGTCCTGCAAATAAACATGTCTGAGCAGCACAGCAACATCCTCTGTTACATTCCAACCTTCCCTGGGCACAGGACCCAAAACATTGGAAGGGACTCCAGGCATCATCCAAACTGACCCCACCCCCAGCCCTAAACATGATCAAAATAATAATAATAATAAATTGTCCAGTAGCACCTTAGAGACCAACTAAGTTTGTTCTGGGTATATACTGTTTGTTCAGATATACTGAAACAGAAGTCACCAGACCCTATATATAGTGGGAGGGTGGGGTGGGGTTTTTCTCAGAAGGGTATTTGGAGATGCATGATTGACTCAATGGGTATGGTGAACCTGTGGACAAACTGTTAACACCTGCAATTAGTCCTACAGGAAAAAGCAAGGGATAGTATGCAGATGGCCAAAAATAGCTTTAGCATGTGTAGTGAGACAAGAATCCAGTATCTCTATTAAGACCAGGTCTCTCCATAGTTTTCAGTTTAGTGATAAGTAATTCAGCAACTTCTCTTTCAAGTCTGTTTCTGAAATTCTTTTGTAATAAGACAGCTACTTTGAGATCTTGTATAGAATGTCCTGGGAGACTGAAGTGTTCTCCTACTGGCTTCTCTGTCCTGTGATTCCTGATGTCAGATTTATGTCCATTTATCCTTTGGCGTAGGGTTTGGACTGTTTGTCTAATATAGAGAGCTGAAGGACACTGCTGGCATTTGATGGCATACACAATGTTAGAAGATGAGCAATTAAATAGGCCTGAGATGGTGTGTTTGATATTGTTGGGGCCAGTGATGGTGTTGTCCGGGTGTATGTGTCAGCAATGTTGGCATCTGGGTTTATTGCAGGCTCTGGTACCAGTAACAGATAGGTAGCTGTGTTGGTCTGTAGTAGTCAAAACAAAATTTAAAAAATTAAAAAATTCCTTCCAGTAGCACCTTAGAGACCAACTAAGTTTGTTATTGGTATGAGCTTTCGTGTGGATGCACACTTCTTCAGATACTGGTTCTATGGTACCAGTGTCCATGTTAAGTCTGTTTGCTGTATTATTGTGGGTGACTTCTGTTTCAGTGTATCTGAAGAAGTGTGCATGCACACAAAAGCTCATGCTCAGAACAAACTTAGTTGGTCTCTAAGGTGCTACTGGACATTTTTATTTTATTTCCTCCCCCCCGACTGTGTCAGACCAACACGGCTACCCACCTGAATCCAAAACATGATGTTTTTGTATGCACTTGAAACCAGATATCGCCCAGCCCTTTTCATCCCCACATGCCGGGTTCTGAGACTTCTCAATACTCCCACTGTTCCTCTGCATCGAACCAAGACGTGTCGCCTGCTATGTTTCCGTGGACAGAGCTGGGAAGCTATACTAACCCATGCAGAGTAGAAGTACCAGTGTTGCATTGCCCTCATACCTGCCTCTCGTTCCTTTTGCAGATGGTGTCGTGCTGGTCGATCCAGAATACTTAAAAGAAAGGAAAGGTAACTCTGGTGTTTGTGTGTGTATGGGGGTGGGGGTACCTCAGGCTTTGGGGCTGGATGCGGCCCTCCAGACCTCTCTGTCTGGCTCTTGGGAACCTCCCCAGGTCAGGACCCCCTCCCAGGCCACGCCTTCTCTCATCAATCCACACACCCTCCGAAAAGGCTTTTGACTGGCTGGAATGGGCCTTTGAATGTGAGAGTGCCTCTTTGCTTGTCTGGATGGAAAGCTGGGCGAGGGGAGGGGTAGAAAACTCTGACCTGCGCCTGAAATGTATCCTATCCTGCAAAGGTGAGTTTTGCACCAGTTGCCCGCTTTATTGTTTACTTATTGCCCAATTTTCCTCCAAGGAGCTCAGTGTGGTGTACGTGGTTCTCCTGCTCCTCACAACAGCCCTGCGAGGTAGGTTAGGCTGAGTGACTGGCCCAAGATCACCTCGTGAGCATCATGGCCAAGCTGGGAGTTGAACCCCCGTCTCCCAGGTCCTAGTCCAGACCTTTAACCGCTACACTACCTGACTTTTGCCTCTGGCTTTGCTCACACCTGGCAAAGCGGCCCCCGGAAAGCTTCCCTCTGCTGTCTTGTACTTGCAAAGGCTTTCTTGTTCATTTCTTGTGTACATGGTCCTCCTCCCATCTTCACAACAACCCTGCGATGTAGGGCAGGCTGAGAGGCAGCGCCCAAGGTCACACCCAGCGTGCTCCGTGGCCAAACCGGAATTCAAACCCAGGCACTCTAACTACTACACCAGGGCCAGGGCCTTCTCAGTGATGGCTCCGACCTGGTGGAATGCTCTGTCCCAGGAGACCAGGGCCCTGCAGGATTTAACTTCCTTCCGCAGGGCCTGTAAGACAGAGCTATTCTGCCTGACTTTCAATTTGAACTCAGCCTGATCTTTTATTCCCCTTCCTTCCCTCCCCTTCCCCCTCCCCTTTTTATGAAGATTACCCGCTCTGGGATCCCACAGCTAATTCTCCCCTGGTCTCCTCACTGGCCCAATTAGGACTAATTTAGCCAGCTAGCCCTGGTGATCATCTAATGTTTATTGGATGGATTTCCCCCCTAAATTGATTTTTGAATTCTGAATTTATTGTTATTCATGCTTTATACTGTATTTTATGCTGTTTTTTTTGTTGTTGCATCAATTAAGTGTTTTAAATTTGTTGTTAGCTGCTCTGAGCCCGGTTTTTTGAACTGGGAAGGGCGGGATATAAATAAATTATTATTATTATTATTATTATTATTATTATTATTATTATTATAGTGTATTTTAAAATGGGGTTTTAGAGTTTTTTTAGGGGTTTTTGAATGTTTTATGTAGTTTTTATGTAGTTTTATGTAGTTTTGTGGTAGTTTTATGTAGTTTTTATGTAGTTTTATGTAGTTTTTCAATTCCATTGTTCCGCAAGGGACAATGACAATAAAGATATCATTATCGTTATCATCATCATCATCATCATCATCATCATTATGATTACACCACATTGCCTCTTGGCAATGTCCGATGACTCCATGAGCTCGGCTGTTGGCGGCTGCCCCATTTCGCATTCTGCGGTTGTGCTGCGTCGCTCGAAAGCCACCTTGGGGTTCGGAGGGCAGCGCAGAAACGCGACGAGTCCGACACAAGCCCTGGGCACAGGTGGGAAACGGGGGCCACATCCGGCCCTCCATATTGTCCTTTGCGCCACATGCTTTCCTCTCTGCCCCGCTTGCAGTTTTCGTGACCCTCACGTGCGCCTTCCGCTACGGCCGCGAGGACCTGGACGTCCTGGGGCTGACCTTCCGCAAGGACCTCTTTGTCGCCAACATCCAGGCCTTCCCTCCGGTCACTGAGGAGAAGAAGCCTCTGACGCGGCTCCAGGAACGGCTGATTAAGAAGCTCGGTGAGCAGGCCTACCCTTTTACCTTCGAGGTACGGATCCTTCTTTCTCCCCCCTACCTTTAGCTCCCCTCTCCCCCCAGCCCTCCTTCGCCAGTCACCCCACCCCAGGCGACGTTTGCACCTCGCCGACAAAAAATTCTCACAATTGGGCAGCTGCTCCAGCTTCACAGCAGGTGATCCAGTTGCTCCCCTTCCTCGCCCCGAAATTGCCCACGTGAGAAAATTTCTGGCCACCCAAGGGCCACGCTTTCTGCTGGGCGGGACGGGTAAAAGGGGGTTGGGCTAGATGACCCCTGGGACCTCTTCCAACTCAACAGTTCTAGGATTCTGTGAAAAGGGCGCCCTTCTGTATGCGGTGCATTGTTAGCCTGTGGAACTCTCTGCCACTGGAGGCAGTGAAAAGAGTGGTAGGTGGCTGGCAGGAAAGCCAAGGGACTCCCCAGGATTTTAGCCCTGATCCAGGGTTTCTCACGTTTCGGAGCTGTGTCATTTATTGCTTTTGACTACTTATACTATGCTGCAATGATGTAAGCAGCATGCTTTGAACTATATAGAAAGGCAGCATATGAATAAAAATATGTATGTAGAGTTAAATTGTGGAACTCTCTGCCACTGGAAGAAGCGATGGCCAGATACCTAGGGGACTTTAAAAGAGGATTGGACAATTCATGGAGGAGAACAGGGCTATCTTATGATGGCTACTAGCCAGGGTGGCTATGCTTTGGCTCCATGTCGGAGACAGCAATGGTTCTGAATGCCAATGGCTGGAAACCATAGAAGGGGAGAGGGCTCTTGAGTTCGAATCCTGCTTGTGGGTTTCGCTTTGAGCCACCTGGTTGGCTGCTGTGAGAGCGGGCTGCTCGACTAGATGGACCCTTAAAAAGGTAAAGGGACCCCTAATCATTAGGTCCAGTCACGGACGACTCTGGGGTTGCGGCGCTCATCTCGCTTTACTGGCCGAGGGAGCCGCCGGCGTACAGCTTCCGGGTCATGTGGCCAGCAGGACTAAGCCGCTTCTGGCGAACCAGAGCAGCACACGGAAACGCCGTTTACCTTCCTGCCGGAGTGGTACCTATTTATCTACTTGCACTTGTACGTGCTTTCGAACTGCTAGGTTGGCAGGAGCAGGGACCGGGCAACGGGAGCTCACCCCGTTGCGGGGATTTGAACCACCAACCTTCTGATCAGCAAGTCCTAGGCTCTGTGGTTTAACCCACAGCGCCACCCGCGTCCCTAGATGGACCCTTAATGAAATGTTAATACATACACAGACTTTGGCATTGTTGGTCAGCCTGGTGACGCTGTCCCTTACGCGGGACATTTTTCCCGTTCCAGATCCTTCCCAACCTTCCCTGCTCTGTGACGTTGCAGCCGGGACCCGAAGACACAGGAAAGGTAAAGAAAGAAAGAAAATGAAATAAAGAGAGGAGTGGGGAAAGGGCGCTGACGACAGCCCCGGTGAATTGGGGCAGTTTCAAGACATCGTATTGCTCCTGCGCGGAAGGCACAGGCCCCTTCTTTTCTTCATGCTGCCTTTCCCCAACCTGGTGCCCTCCGGGTGTGTTGGGCTTCAGCTCCCATCAGCCTCTGCAAACTTGCTCGACAAACAGGGATCATGGGAGTTGTAGTCCAATGAACCAGGTTGGGGGAAGCTGCCTTAATGCGTTATTTTGGGAGCTCTCTCAGCACGCTTTTGTTTCTTTCGGTGTGTTCTTTGAAGAGACCACAGTTGACAACAGCGCCGTCTGCTGGCCATTAATTTCAATGCCATGCAATGTACTTCAGTCCACTTAAGGGTTGTACAGTTCATCATTACATGTCTTTCGGCGCCAGGTGAAAATATTCCTCTTTACCCAGGCTTTCGGCCATTAAAAATAATCTATGACCTATTAAATGTAGGGGGGCATGTTATTATGATTTTATTATGCTGTGTATGTCTTTAATGTTGTATACTGCCCTGTGAACTTTGGTCAAAGGGTAGAATAATAATAATTATTAGAATAATAGTGATAATTAGAATAATAGTGTGTTGGTTCCAAGGATCATCAAGGCAGTTTTCCTTTTTGAGGCCTTTTCCTAAGGCCAACAGGTCAAGATAAGGGGAAGCAGAACTTACAACTGGTTTAGGATTTATTATTTATTTTTTTCATACCACAGTGGTACCTCGGATTACAGACACTTCAGGCTACAGACTCCGCTAACCCAGAAATAGTACCTCGGGTTAAGAATTTTGCTTCAGGATGAGAACAGAAATCGTGCTCCAGCGGCACAGCGGCAGCGGGAGTCCTCATTAGCTAAAGTGGTACCTCAGCTTAAGAACAGTTTCAGGTTAAGAACAGACCTCCAGAACGAATTAAGTTCTTAACCCGAGGTACCACTGTACTTATACACCGCTTGGTTGTAGGAACAAACCTCAAAGCGGTTTACGAAAAGATGAAGCGGTAAAACCGAGAAGAATTTAAAACCATATGTTTTTAAAAAGTAGAACAATTTAAAATGCCGAAGCAGATTGAAATTCACATCAAGAGTCTCAGCATCTGGGTGGTTGTTGTTGTTTAGTCATTTAGTCGTGTCCGACTCTTCGTGACCCCATGGACCAGAGCACGCCAGGCACTCCTGTCTTCCACTGCCTCCCGCAGTCTGGTCAAACTCATGCTGGTATCTTCGAGAACACTGTCCCACCATCTCATCCTCTGTCGTCCCCTTCTCCTTGTGCCCTCCATCTTTCCCAACCTCAGGGTCTTTTCCAGGGAGTCTTCTTTTCTCATGAGGTGGCCAAAGTCTTGGAGCCTCAGCTTCAGGATCTGTCCTTCCAGTGAGCACTCAGGGCTGATTTCCTTCAGATTGGAGAGGTTTGATCTTCTTGCAGTCCATGGGACTCTCAAGAGTCTCCTCCAGCACCATAATTCAAAAGCATCTGGGTAGGCGTGTGTGAAAAAGAATTTTTTGAGCAGACACCGAAAAGAGTACAGTGGACGCACGGGTTGCGAATGTGATCCGTGCGGGAGGCACGTCCACAAGCCGCAGTGCCTGCACGCACGCATGTGCAGGTCACAATTCGGCGCTTCTGCGCATGCGCATGCACAGAGTGCGATTTAGCGCTTCTGCGCATGTGCAAGTGCCGAAACCCGGAAGTAACCCGTTCTGGTACTTCCGGGTTCTGCGCGGTGCACAACCCGGAAATGTGCAACCTATAGCGTCTGCAACACGAGGTATGACTGTACATCAATAAGCAGGGAGTTCCAAAGTGAAGATGAGCAGAGGTGCTCCTCTTGGTTTCTCCGGTGCCCTCAGAAGTGTGGCAAAAGGCGGCCTGGGAGAGGGCTTCCTCTGTGGTGGCCCCCAAATTGTGGAACACCCTCTCCACTGAGGCTCGCCTGGCACCTTCCTTGCGAAGCTTCTGCCCTTTTATTTTGTGTGGCCCGACTCCTCGCCATCTGCCAAGGTTGCTTTAGTTGCTATTTCTGCATTATGGAGTGGGGGGGTTGGACTAGATGTCCTTTGGGTTCCCTTCCAGCTCTGTATCTCACTGATACATTGGCTTAATCTGTTCTTGCATCTATCTGCCATCTTTCTTGACGCTGCTTCTGCTTTCTTCTCTTCCCTCTTAGGCATGCGGTGTTGACTATGAAGTGAAAGCTTTCTGTGCAGAGAGTCTGGAGGAGAAGATCCACAAAAGGTGGGTGCAGCAACTCTCCAGGTTTTGCAAAGGTAAAAGGACCCCTGACCATTAGGTCCAGTCGTGGACGGCTCTGGGGTTGCGGCGCTCATCTCACTTTATTGGCCAAGGGAGCCGGCGTACAGCTTCCGGATCATGTGGCCAGCAGGACTAAGCAGCTTCTGGCGAACCAGAGCAGCACACGGAAACGCCGTTTACCTTCCCACCAGAGCGGTACCTATTTATCTACTTGCACTTTGACGTGCTTTTGAACTGCTAGGTTGGCAGGAGCAGGGACTGAGCAACGGGAGCTCACCCAGTCGCGGGGATTCGAACCGCCGACCTTCTGATCGGCAAGTCCTAGGCTCTGTGGTTGAACCCACAGCACATAGATACATTGATCTGTGAATTCTTACATTTGATATTCTGCAGCAGAGGCCCTTTGAATAGATAGGAAGAAACTGTGATGAAGTGTTTTGGGGGGACAAATCACAAAAGTCACAAAAGTGATTGTGCTGGTTTTGGTAGTGGGCTGCATGTGCATGATAACTGCTGCAGGGGCAAACACCCCCCCAACCTATACATAAATTCCTACAACACCCCTCAATGTCTGCTCTCCCGCATCCCTGCAGGAACTCGGTGCGCTTGGTGATCCGCAAAGTCCAGTATGCGCCGGAGCGGCCGGGGCCGCAGCCGATGGCCGAGACCACCCGGCAGTTCCTCATGTCGGACAAGCCGCTGCACTTGGAAGCTTCCCTGGACAAAGAGGTATCTTGCAGGCCCTCATTTTGTGCCCGTTTTCTAGAATCCGCTGGGCGGCTCTTGCTGTCTTCCCTTCCGGGATTGGGTTGTAGTTTGGGCCAAATCCTGACTCCACTCGGAGGCGGCCTGCTTGTTTCGGGCGGACTCTCGGGGGTGGCCTCGCCCAGGGCATGATTTAGGTTTGATGAGGCCCTAAGCTACCGAAGGTAATGGTCTCCCAAACTTGAGCATCCAGCTGTTTTGGACTACAAATCCCATCACTGGTCCTGATAGCTAGGGATGATGGAAGTTGTAGTCCAAAAACAGCTGGAGACCCAAGCCTTCATCCCGCTGCCCAGGAGAGGCTTCGCGCGGCTATCCCAGAAGCCAGGACAGCAAGAGGCTATCCCAGAAGCCAGATCCCTCTTGCTGTTCTGGCTTCTGGGATTCATAATTTTTTTTTCTTGTTTTCCTCCTCCAAAAACTAGGTGCGCTTTTGGTCTGGTGCATCTTATAGAGCGAAAAATATGGTATATTAATAGTGAAATACAATTAAGAAGAAGTGTATTAATAGTGAAATACAATTAAGAAGTATATGAATAGTGAAATCATTATTAAGCTCTAACTTAAAATGATTTCTGATTCATAACAAACTTAATAATGGAAACACATTGGAATTTGGCAATAACAAAAGTTCCCTTAGAAACACAGTTTACAAAGACTCATAACTTAGTCTCTAGAAACTTGCTATAACATGAAATAATAATAGGAGTAAATATATGATGCAAACTACTAATAATGATAAATAGCAGAATGTAGGCACCCTATATATAGAAAGGAGCAAACCAGTGATATTTTAGGGAGCAGGCTAGCAGGCGGGGCCCATTACTTACATCCCAGGAGCCTACACAACACAAAACACTGTTGCTGTATGTAGGTTTGTTTGTTTTTTATCTTATATTCTGGAAAAGTACATCGAGTTTTTTTCCTTTAATTTTTTGGGGGCCCCCTAAGCTATATCTTGTTTAGCTTATACGTAAATCCGGCACTGCGATGCCTGCTAGTACAGGGGACTCTTGGGAACGGTCTCGCCCCGCAGACCTTGGCCCCGCAATTGCGCTTCTCAGGTGGGGCGCTGCTGATGGAGAACTGCGTGCCCCGGAGCTGTGCTTAGTTCGTACACAAAACGGGACTTTTAGTGTTGCTCCTTCAGCCCTCTGGAACAGTGTTAATTTAGAAAGCCCTGAACAACTTAGGGCCAGGGCACCGCAGAGATCGCCTGAAGCCTTATATTCCAGCTAGTTCACAGAGATCATCTGCAGCACCCTTGTTGGTCATTCCCCGAGTTCGTGAGCCTTTAGTGTCTTTGGCCTAGCCCTGTGGAACTCTGTGCCACTGGAGATCCAGCAGGCAACTTCTGTGCCAACTTTTAAATCCCTGCTGAAAACTTTTCTGTTCCACCCGCCTTATGCAGGCAATTAAGAAGTCATCCACCAAATAAAGAATGGTGAAAGTTTACAATCTATTTTTTTTGGGGGGGGGACATTACACACATTGGTAGGATTGACAGAAAACTTGTAGTAAAAATTTGAACTATGGAATGATAAAGGATTTATGAGAATAGGGCTATGAAACAGATGCAGAGGGGGAAATCATTATATTAGGATCCATAATATGGGGAGGGCGAGGGAAGTCAAAGGGGATTTTATGTTTTTATTTCACTTAGAAAATGCAAAAATAAACTTTTTTTAAAAGAGAGATTTCTCTTTAAAAAAGAGAATACATATTTCATAGGGGTTAACTGATGCTTTTCTATAACTTTGTAATTGTTTTTATTGTGTGGTTTTATGTTTAATTGCTGTAACCTGCTTTGATCTATTTTTTATGACATAGCAGAATACAAGTTTTATAAATTTATAAAATGAGAGAGGTTTTTAATCAGGAGGTTGGATGGCTGTCTGTCTACACTTTTTTGCAATCAAATGGTATATAAATTTTATGAAATGAAACAAATGAGTAAAAGAAACTTCATTAACTTCTGGCTGTGAGGCGGTTTATAAATCTGTTAAATAAATAAACTCCCAATGTGATTCTTTCCAAGAGTGAATTGCAAGGTGCATCTGCCAGAATTGTCAGATTGTGGGCGCCCTTTCCTAAAATCTCCTCCCTGAGGACTTGTCGCTTGTGTTCTCTGTAGATTTACTATCACGGGGAGCCGATCAGCGTCAACGTTCACGTGACGAACAACACCAACAAGACGGTGAAGAAGATTAAAATCTCAGGTGAGCCTGGATGCCTCTCGGGCATCACTTACCTTGTGGGTGGGTCAAAGGAGCAACCAGGCAAAGGAGAGGTGGCTTGAGTTTTTGGGGCTGCCCCCCGTGACTTGGTTCCAGCCCCAGTATACCTGAAGGAGCGTCTCCACCCCCATCATTCAGCCCAGACATGGAGATCCAGCTCCAAGGGCCTTCTGGCGGTTCCTTCACTGCAAGAAGTGAAGTTACAGGGAACCAGGCAGAGGGCCTTCTCGGTGGTGGCACCTGCCCTGTGGAACGCCCTCCCATCAGATGTCAAGGAAATAATCAACTATCTGTTTAGGGAAGCTTTTAATGTTTAGTAGTCTATTGTATTTTAATATTCTGTTGGAAGCCGCCCAGAGTGGCTGGGGAAACCCAGCCAGATGGGCGGGGTATTATTATTATTATTAATAATAATACAGTGGTACCTTGAGTTACAAATGACTCAGGTTACAAATGCTTCAGGTTACAAACTCTGCCAACCTGAAAGAGTTACCTCTAGTTGTGAACTTTGCCCGAGGATGAGAACAGAAATCGTGTGCCGGCGAAAGCACGCCTCTAGTTAAGAACTGTTTCAGGTTAAGAACGGACCTCCGGAACGAATTAAGTTCAAAACTAAAGGTATCACTGTAATAATAATAATAATAATAATAATAATAATAATAATAATAATAATAATAATTAAAAACATTATTCTGAACAGTGGTTTGCACACCCCACTAAGGAAGATAATAATACAATAAAATTCAAAACCACTGATCTAATGTCCTCTCTCTCTCTCTCCCTCTCTCTCTCTCTCTCTCTCTCTCTCTCTCTCTCTATTTCTTTCTTTCTTTCTCTTTCTTTCTTTCTTTCTTTCTTTCTTTCCTTTCATTTGCAGTTCGCCAATACGCAGACATCTGCCTCTTCAACACAGCCCAGTACAAATGCCCCGTCGCAGTGGAGGAAGCAGAGTGAGTAATGTCGTTTGGCTTTCTCCATCCACGTGGGCACCGTGTAGCAGGCAGGACTCTGCCCGCAAGGGGCTTACTGTCTGAAGAAGCCCCAGCCAACATGTCCAGGAAGGATAGGGGCTGTGATTAAGCAGCGTCTCGAGGGCACCAGGTTGGGGAAGGTTGGCCTGGAGCCTGAGAGGCAAAAGTCACCAGAGGGTTGACTGTGAGGAAGCCAAGCTTGCTTTGATTTTGTTATGAATTGAGGTGAGGACTTGGGTGCTCGGCTGTTGGGGGTCACCATCTTGTAATGCCATCTTGGGAATTTGGGAAGTCTTGGGAATTTGGGAAAAGTTCACGTGCAAAATGACTGCATCTGCATCATGCATTGAAAGCATAACTGTACTGTTTTAAATCGTCATGTCTTCCCACAATGAATCCCGAGGGCTATAGCTGGCCAGGGGCGCAGGGAGTTGCTGGAGGGCCTCTGTTCTCCTCACAGAGCCACAATTCCCAGAATCCCCTGGGAAAGAAGGATTGAGTGCAGAACCGCCCTGAAAGGGAGCACTTCACACTGCAACACTTCGTTGCAGCGCTAGTATAAACTGATAAAATCTCAGGTCTCTAAGTGCCAGGACTAATGTAGGCAAAACGACAACATCCAGGTACAAGATTTCAGGGCTCTGAGATTTGCAGAAATACCAAAGAACACCCCCCCCAAAAAAAAAACCTTAGGAAAAACCCTTGAAGTGAGACCCCCTTCCCGCCCCCAAAAAGCACAGCCCAGTGGGGAATTAACCACACACCGTGGTAGCAGAATGCCAGCTGGCCGTTTGGGGGACAAACAGAATACTTCACGGTTGAGGAAGGGGAAGTGGAAGGAAGTGGAATACTTGGGAGACAGCACTGCACGCTGTAACATTTTGTTGCAGTTCCCTCTTACTGTGACTGGGCTGCCAGGCAGCTGCAGCGATGTGCAGTCGAGGTTTGAGCCCGCTGCGCCTTGTTCTCTTTCTCCCCTCCCCCAAATAATCTTTATTAGTTTTCCGGTTTCATACTCCACATACAGATAATGTGTTGCATTTTACATTTATACTTGCTCCTAAGCGCTGACTTCCCTCCTTCCTTCCTTCTGGCTTTCTATATCACATATAATTTTATCGCATTATTTTCATCCATTTTGTAGATTGTTATTCATTTTCCATATTTGTCCATAGTATATCCATAAATAAATAAATCCTCCGGTTTATACAATCCTTGTTGTCTGTCTATTCATTTACAACTACTGTTAGTTACCGTATTTTTCGCTCTATAAGACGTACTTTTCCCCTCCTAAAAAGTAAGGGGAAATGTGTGTGCGTCTTAGGGAGCAAATGCAGGCTGCGCAGCTATCCCAGAAGCCAGGAGAGCGAGAGGGATCCATGCGCAGCAATCCCTCTTGCTGTTCCGACTTCGCTTTGCTGGAGAGGCGCTGCGCAGAGAGGGAGAGAATATTTTTTTCCTTGTTCTCCTCCTCTAAAACTAGGTGCATCTTATGGCCAGGTGTGTCTTATAGAGCAAAAAATATGGTATATTAATCTCCTTAGACATTTTGCTTCGCGCCTTGTTCTCTTTTACCTATCTGTGGTTTTATCCCCGTCTCCAGCGACGTGGTGGCTCCCAGCTCAACCTTCTGCAAAGTCTACACGTTGACCCCGTTCCTCGCCAACAACCGGGAGAAGCGCGGTCTTGCCCTGGACGGAAAGCTCAAGCACGAAGACACCAACCTGGCCTCTAGCACACTGTGAGGTTTTTTCCTACCTACCAGCAGTTGGGGAAGGAGGGGGCAGCCGGGTTCCCTTGCTGAGCAAACTGGGGGTTGGAGTCTGGTGTTTTCTGTATTCGTGTAGCACTCAGAGTTAAGCAGTTAAGAAGGAGAGGCTGCAGGATCAGGCCAGTGGCCCAGCTAGTCCAGCATCCTCTTCCCACCAGATGCCCATTACAGGAAACCCGCGAGCAGGGTCCCAGCACAAGAGCTCTCTCCCCAATCGCAACTTGAACTAAGAAAGCTTGTTACAGATAGGTAGCCGTGTTGGTCTGCCATAGTCAAAACAAAAAATTTTTTTCCTTCCAGTAGCACCTTAAAGACCAACTAAGTTAGTTCTTGGTATGAGCTTTCGTGTGCATGCACACTTCTTCAGATACACTGAAACAGAAGTTGCCAGATCCTTCTATATAGTGAGAAGGTGGGGAGGGGTATTACTCAGAAGGGTGGTGGGAATGGGTGATTGGCAGATAGCTGTGAGGAGCCTGTTGACGACTCTTAATGACTGCAATAGGTCTTACAGGAAAAAGCAAGGGGTGGGAAGGTGAAAAATGGCTTTGTCATGTATAATGAGATAAGAATCCAATGTCTTTGTTCAGACCAGGTCTCTCCATGGTTTTAAGTTTGGTAATGAGTTGCAATTCAGCAGCTTCTCTTTCCAGTCTATTTCTGAAATTCCTTTGTAGTAATACAGCTACTTTGAGATCTTGTGTTTGAAAGCTTGTGTGCTGGTCCCGTGGGTTACCCGTGAGGCGAGGTCCAAGTCTGGTCCGTGGTCAAAGGTGCAACGTGGAGGCAGTCCGTAGTAGCTGAAGCTGGGTGCAGGGCAGGGAGTTGGGTGAAGTTAGGAACAGGCTTGCAAGCAGGGAGCCAGGGCAGGTCAGGAGCTCAGGCAGGAACTAGCAACCAACAATGTTGCTTCTGCAACTTGGAACTGGGGCTGGCCGGCTTTTATCTGCCCCGAGGCACAGTGCGGCCCCGATCCTCTGGTGACTCACCTCTCTAACCCTGAGCCTCTGCAGCTCAGGAGAGGCTGGAGGGTTACCGGACCCAGAGGCAACCTCAGCTTTCTCTGACGGGGCTGAGAGTGGAGCACCTGCAGGCAATGGGCCCTCCATCACCTCAGGAGCCAGAGCAGACTCAGCTGGTGCCTGCACCTGAGGATCCAGCACAGGTGAGGACCCTTCAGGCTCATGCCCCAGCCCTGGCTCAGCTGGTTCTGGAGGCAGGGAATCCTGTGCAGGCTGGGATCCCTCAGGTTCAGCATCCGAGTCCGAATCCCAGGCCACCACAGCTTGATTGCAATTTTCTTTCAAGATGATATCCAATATTATTTCAACCCGTCGTCATGGGGCCCCTAAAAGCTGCGGGGCCCACAGGTTGCTTGCCTGCTCTGCCTATTTGTTAATCCGGCACTGAGAAACACACGTTAGAAAAGACCACCCCGGTGGAGCGTTGTACAAAACTCACACAGGGGTTTCGAACATGGCAATAATAATAATAATAATAAAATTATTTATACCCCACCCTTCCCGGTTCAGAAAACCGGGCTCAGGGTGGCTAACAACAAATTTAAAACACTTAATTGTAGAAGCAGCGTAAAATACAGTATAAAAACATGAATAACAATAAAATTCAAATTTCAGAAATCAATTTGGGGGAAATCCATCTAATAAGCATTAAGATAGTCACCAGGGCTAGCTGGCTGAATTGGTCCTACTTGGGCCAGCGAGGAGGCCAGGGGAGAATTAGTTGTGGGGTCTCAGAGCGGGTGATCTTCATAAAAGGGGAGGGGGAGGGAAGGGAAGGGAAATAAAAGATCAGGCTGAATTCAAATTAAAGGCCAGGCGGAATAGCTCTGTCTTACAGGCCCTGCGGAAGGAGGTTAAATCCTGAAGGGCCCTGGTCTCATGGGACAGAGCATTCCACCAGGTCGGAGCCATCACTGAGAAGGCCCTGGCCCTGGTGGAGGATAGTCTGACTTCCTTAGGGCCCTGGGACCTCTAAACTATGGTTATTCATGGACCTTAAGGTCCTCTGCAGGGCATACCAGGAGAGGCAGTCCCATAAATATGAGGGCCCTAAGCCGCAAACGATCTTTGGCTCCATGCTCTTTTGCACACTCTCACTCCTCCAGGTTGAGAGACGGCGCCAACAAAGAGGTCTTGGGCATCATTGTCTCCTACAAAGTGAAAGTGAAGCTGGTGGTCTCTCGCGGCGGGTGAGTGCTGCTCAGTTCTGCCAAGTGCCATAACGCCTTCTTTCCGCTTAGAGGGATTTGGGGAGCGCTCTGAATCGCTGCTCCAGGGCCCTCTTCCCTGGAGTCCACAATCACCGGCAGCAGCCCTAGAGACAGCCACCTAGGGTCGCCCCACTGAACTTGAGGGGCTTGCATCTAAATAACGGCTGCGTGGTGGACCAGGGAATTCCGACCTGGCAATTCTGCATGCTCCCATGTGCCGATGAGCCGCCAAGCCAGTTGGATAACCCCGCCCCCTTGCGTCACGCCCCACGCCACCCCCGGCGATCCCCTCTGTCTTGGTGGCGGCACCAGGAGATCTGTGCCCCGAGGCTCCGCAAACCGGAGGCTCCAGGACGGTGTGGGGTTGTTGAGCTTGCACGCGAATCCCAGTCCCCTTGACTGTGCCGCTGTGATTGTTGCAACCTCTAACCGATTCTCTCCATCTCCTTTGATAACACCAGCCTGCTGGGAGACCTTGCCTCCAGGTAACGCCCTCAGCATGCTTGGGGGGGAACACCCCTCCCACTTTTCTCATCTTCCGTTCGCCATCTTTTTCTCCTTTTTATTTTGCCATCTCCGTCGTTTCTCTTCCTCCATCGGAAGTTTTCGTTTTGCACTTGGACCCCTCCAAGCTGCTACATCAGACCAGCCCCCCCCCCCCCGGTGCCCTCCAGATCCTGGTTCTCTAGTCCAGGGGTCGGCAAATTTTTTTAGCTGCAGGCCGGTCCACTATCCCTGAGACCCTGTGGCAGGCGGGCGGGGAGCTGGAAGAAGAGGCGACAGGGGCAAGTAGTCAGCCCCAGCCGCTGCGCTTACCTTCCCAGGGGCTGCCACCACCGCCGCTGCTTCTCGTGAGTAGGCAGAGCAAGCTCGTCTGCTCTGCTCTCTGGCCCATAGGAGCACCAGGGCGGCGGCGGCAGATGAGGAGGGAAGATGAGCGATGCAAAAGGGCTGGTTCTGGAGAGGGGCTACTTAAAATGGTGCTTGGCCAGCTTAGCCCAGCCTCCTTCCTCCTCCATGTTGCAAAATATGAGTCAGAAATATCAGAAGCAACACGGTGGCCAGAAGCAATAATGAAATATACTCAGAGTCGCAAAGTGATTTCATGCTCTTTATTCAGCTCATAGTGGTGAGGAGGAATGAATGAATGTCCCCTCAAAGTATCTGCTTTATATACATTATTTACACAATGGGCTGCACATGATTGGCTAATTCCGGAATTCTACTGTAAGCCAATCAGGTTGTGGATTCACTTCTATCTGGAGCATGATTGGGTGGTTCCTGCCAACCAATCATACTGCTGTATTGTTCTAGGACCAATCAGACTGCTGCCTTTTGGATCCTATTGTTCTAGGACCAATCAGACTGCTGCCTTTTGGATCCTATTGTTCTAGGACCAATCAGACTGCTGCAGTTTGGATCCTATTCAACTCAGTACATAACAAATAACAATGTGAAAAACTTTATGGAATAATTCAAAACATCAAAACTAACAAACCGAAGTCTCTGAAAGTCTCTGAAAGTCCTTAAATGAATCACGACACCAGACTTTACCCAGCGGAGAGCAAGCTGTGAAGCTTTGTATAATCAGCAAATGTCCAATTCTGATGTCCAACTCTGAACCTTGCTGAACGGACAGTCCACAGGGTGGATCCTGAAGGCCATTGGGCCTGATCCAGCCCGCGGGCCTTAGTTTGCCGATCCCTGCTCTAGTCCAACCCCCTTCAGTGGAGGAATCTGGGAGCCCCTACATGGCAGGTGGCCATCTGAGCACTTAGAAAGCTCCAAGGAAGGAGAATCCACCACCTCTCAGGGGAGTCGGGAAAAACCTCCCACCGCATGGCTCTGCTGGAGGTATCTCCGCAAATCCTGCAGCTGCGCCGTCGCCATGTGCTAGCTCGTAATACGATCCTGTAGCTCACAGAATCATAGGGTTGGAAGGGACCCCCAGCGGCCATGTAGTCCACCCCTTGCAGTTGAGGAATCACAACTAAAGCATCCAGGGCAGATGGCCATTCAGGCCCCCTTTAGGAAAAAAACCCCCTCCCGGGGAGTCCATTCCGTGGTCGAACAGCCCTCCCCACCAGAAAGTTATTCCTAAGGTTCAGTGAGATTTGGCTTTCTTGCAGTCGGCTTAAAATTCCCTTCCATCCCCAACCGAGGGCTCTTGTAGCCTTCCCAGAAGGATTTACCGTATTTTTCGCTCTATAGGACGCACTTTTTCCCCTCCAAAAATGAAGGGGAAATGTGTGTGCGTCCTATAGGGCGAATGCAGGCTTTCGCTGAAGCCTGCCGAGTGAGAGGGGAGACCCCGCCGCCTGCCCCGCAAGCTCCGGGGACAGTGGGGAGGCGCAGCGCGTCTTCCTGCTGTCCCCGGACCTGATCTCAAGGCGGGCTGCGGGGAGAAGAGCGCTTCTCCCCGCTGCCGGCACCACAAGCGCCTGGGGGGGAAATAAATTTTTTTCCCTTTATTTCCCCCCAAAAAAACTTGATGCGTCCTATGGGCCGGTGCGTCCTATGGAGCGAAAAATACGGTATGTGTTGGAAGCCACCCAGAGTGGCTGGGGCAACCTGGCCAGATGGGCGGGGTATTAATAATAATAATAATAATAATAATAATAATAATAATAATAATATGGTTATCCACCATTGGCAACAAGATGGGGTCTGGGTCTGATCCAGCACAACTCTCTCTAGATACATAAAGGGGAACAGGCAAATTCATGGAGCTCTTTCTGGATGGCCAAATGAAGAACAGAAGGACACAAAAAGGGCTCACCTGTGGCCCATCTTGCTCTCCCGGGGGCCAGCCAGATGCTCCATTGGGAAACCCGTAAGCGAGATTCGAACCCAGGACCAAACTCCCCTCCTGCAGTTTCCAGCAAATGGTTTTCAGAAGCCTTGCTTCCTCCAGCTGTGAAGAAGAGCCTGGCCGTCCTAGTTAGTAGCCATCGATAGCTCCCCTCCCCCTCCATGAAATGGTCTAGTCCTCTTTTAAAGCCATCTAGGTTGGCGGCCACCACTGTGCTTCCTGTGGCAGGGAGTTCCGCAGATCACCTGTGTGCAGAAGAAGTGCTTTCATTTATCCGTCCCGAATCTTCCAGCCTTCAGCTTCATTGGACGCCCATGAGTTTCCGTGTCTTGTCCTCCCACCCAGAGGTCCTCCGGGTGCAAACGCTCCAAACCTCTTGCTTTTCCTCGCTGTCTCCGGCAGATTTCGCTTTTGAGAGGTTCCTCCCGTTCCAGGGGCTCAGCATCCTCTCTCAGCCACCCTGATTCATCCAGGACAGCAGGCAGAATAAAACTGAGATGCTGCAGCGAGTTAAGGGCTCAAGTCCCAAGAAGATGCATCCCCAAAAGCAGCTCCCTCTGATCAGCTGGGTGCATCTTGATCTCAGATCCATGCAGAAAGAGAGATTTAGCTCAATGCCGCCTCCTGCTGGCAGAGAAGAGCCAGCCCATTATTTTCCTGTCTTGGGCAATAACTTTACACTTGTACTCCATTGGAACTGAATTTGCAGAATCATGGAAGTTGTAGAGTTGGACGGGACCAGTTGCATGATGATCACCATTTATTTATTAATGCCTTTTATATATCCCTCAACCGTAAGAAGACTTCAAGGCAAAAGCACAGCGTAAAACATTTAAATCGTGGATTACAACCCCGCACACAGTTACACACCGGTGTTTAAAAATATTCGAAAGGCGATTTCAAAAATCAACTCTAGCTAAAAAGAAATAAAAAGCCTGTGATGTCCATGTGTCTGGACAGGCTTAGCTCAGGTGGTTAGAGCGTGGTGCTGATATTGCCTAGGTTGCAGGTTCGATCCCTGCATGGGACAGCTGCATATTCCTGCATTGCAGGGGGTTGGACTAGATGACCATTGGGGACCCCCTTACAATTCTATGATTCTGTGGTTCAGGATGGATAAAAGAAAGTACTTCTTCACACAACGCAACGAGAAAAGTCATCTAGAAGAAAAAATTGACAGCAATAGTTTAAGACTTCCAAAAATTTAGCAATAGACTAATAATGCATTCAAACTCAATGTTCTAGACATCTGGGTAGGCTTGCCCAAACAAAAGCTTTTAGCAGGTGCTGATAAGGGCACCGCAAAGTTCCTTCCTAACGTCAACAGGCAGGGAGTTCCAAAGTGCAGGTGCCGCCATACCAAACAATCAAGTTACAGTGGTACCTTGGTTCTCAAACTTAATCCGTTCCAAAACCAAATTGTTCCAAAACCAAGGCGTGCTTTCCCATAGAAAGTAATGCAAAACGGATTAATCCGTTCCAGACTTTTAAAAACAACCCCTAAAACAGCAATATAACATGGATTTTACTATCTAACGAGACCATTGATCCACAAAATGAAAGCAATCAACCATGTACTGCAGTCACACAATCAATCAATCAATCAGTAGCTGAACTGGGTTCCACACAGTCACAAAGACGAAACAAAAAAAGCCGCAAAAATGCAAAATAAATAGCAAAAACAGGCAGACCTCAGCGTACCACTCAAAACGGAGCATGTTCGGATTCCAAAAAAGGTTTGCAAACCGGAACACTTAACTTCTGGGTTTTGCAGTGTTTGGGTTCCAATTTGTTTGAGTACCAAGGTGTTTGAGAACCAGGGTACCACTGTATTGACTTTTGGAACTGCAACCCCCCCCATCCCACAAAGCAGTCCCCCTCCTCCTTTTTCAAGCCCCTCACAGCCATTCAGTCGTGGTCCCAAACATCTGGGGGGGGGTGCTGCAGGCTGCAGAAGGCTTCGCTAGAGCCCGAGCAAACTAACTCGGACTGTTTTGGGGCGCTCCTTGGGGCTCCTGCTCACTCTCTTGTCTCTCTTTCCAGCGACGTGGCTGTGGAGCTGCCATTCACCCTCATGCACCCCAAACCCAAGGAGGAACCTCTGCAACGGGACGGTGAGTTGAGTGTCTGCCTCCACCCCACTCCGCAAGGGGGCTTTGCTTGGCGGGGGTCTCGCTGGTGTGGGAACGTTCAGGGTGGCAGGAGAGGATATATTGTTTATTAATATCCTTCCTAACTGGCGCTAGCAAGTTCTATAACTCAGCAGTGTTTTACATTCCCCCTTTTTACATGCACAGCAGATAGCTGGTTGCAGGCTCGTGTGGGCCTCTCGCTATTATACAATTACAGTCTGTCTCAGATTGAATTGTACATTCCTGGTAAGTTCCCTTGAATCTGTCATAAAAGAATAAAGACACGACAATCTTATTTAAAGTCAATAAAAGAAGTTTACTCACATCAGTTCACAGTTGGATTCCTGAAGGCAGGCTTCGTTACAAATACAGTGGATGCTTGGGTCGTGAACGTGATCCGTGCGGGATGTGCATTCGCAACCCGCATCTGTGCGTCTGCGTGGGTTGAGCAATTCACGCTTCTGCACATGCGCGATCGCCGAAACACGGGAGTAACCCATTCCAGTACTTCCGGGTTTCAGCAGTCCATAACCTGAACGCAACCTGAACCGTCTGTAACCCGAGGTATGACTCTATCTACATGTGGATCTACCCCATATGGGGGGGGGGGAATCCCAGTGCTTCCGCTAGCTAGCAGAGCACTCCTTGCTAAAAAGCTAGTCCAACAAAGAAGGAAGTGAACAAAGGAGAGAGTGTTGCGTGACTCGGCCTTTTGTTACCTGGACAGATAAGGTCACGTCCGCCTCTAGTCACATGCAAGAAAAGGGGATGCTCAAGCCCAGGAGGAACAGGAAGTTTTGACATCCCCTTGCATGTCCACTCTAGGAAAACAAGGAATGTTGTATTTGACTGCTCCCAGTGGATTACATTCCACACTTGGGAGCATCTCGCTTTGGAAGGACCCAGTTTCAGCCGTGAGGCTGGAAGCCCGAACTTGTTCTACGGCAGCGTGGTTGTTAGGAGGGAGCTTGCGCATCAAGGGGGCATGTGCCCCAGAGCAACCTTCCCAATGTCAACCAGCAGGGAGGTCCAACGTTTAGGTCTTGCCACACCAAAGGGCTGAGTTCTTCCAAACGGTAGAACGAGCTGGTTTCACAGGCTTGGGTCTCCAACTATTGTTGGACTACAACTCCCATCATTCCTAGCTAGCAGGACCAGTGGTTAGGAATGATGGGGGTTGTGGTCCAAGAACAGCTGGAGAACCAAGTTTGGGAAACTCTGCTAGATGAATGCAGCACCAGCCAGATAATGCTTTGAACTACCATCAACTTCCTGATTACACGTATTTTTATTTATTGATAAATAAATGTGTGCAATAGCAGCAGTGGGCAGATGCAGAAATGTGGCATAGATGCAGGTGTGAGATGTCAGTAACTGGCTTGAGGCACCATTTAAAAATAAATAAATTGATATTTATTCATAGATATGCAAAAATACCAGCCCATTACAAAGCCTCTTTCTACAGTAAAGTAAGGAAAGACAACTGCTTAGTCTAAAAAAGAACGAAGTCAGAAAGAAGAGACCCTATCTGCCCGCAGACTGTCTCGCCAGAGTGGTGCATGCTCTGGTTATCTCCCGCTTGAACTACTGCAATGCACTCTATGTGGGGCTACCTTTGAAGGTGACCCGGAAACTGCAACTAATCCAGAATGCGGCAGTGAGACTGGTGACTGGGAGTGGCCGCCGAGACCCCATAACACCGATCTGTACCTCTGGGGGGCTGTGTGGAAGCCAAGTCCTCGTGATTCTGCTCAATGCAGCTCCTGGGGGTGGGGGCGGGGACCATGGTGCAGTGTGCCCCCTTGCCGCTGCCGCCTTCACCAAGGGCGGGGTGAGTTTTTGCACAGGGAGGGACATGGCACCAAAAGTCCTTCCCACTAGGCACCACTGCCCACAGTTGCTTCCCGGGCCGTTGAAGAGCAGCCTGGCCACCGATGGCTTTGCCCTCTGATTTCTGCTGTCCAAGGTGCCAAAGCATGGGTAGGCAAACTAAGGCCCAGGGGCCGGAACGGGCCCAATCTCCTCCTAAATCTGGCCCACAGACGGTCCGGGAATCAGCATGTTTTTACATGAGTAGAATGTGTCTTTTTATTTTAAATGCATCTCTGGGTTATTTGTGGGGCATTGGAATTCATGCTTTTTTCCAAAATATATTCCGGCCCCCCACAAGGTCTGAGGGACAGTGGACCGGCCCCCTGCTGAAAAAGTTAGCTGACCCCTGTGCCATAGGTTTAAATTCTTTCCCTGCATCAGCCTTGCCGTTGTGCACTTGGTTTTAATGACACCTGCTGCCCAACACACAACAAAGTAGAAGTCGTGTGAGAGGATTAATTTTTTTCCTGCAGTGGTTCCCCGTCTGTGGAATGAAGTTCGCCTGGCGCCTTCGTTGTACACCTTTAGGCTCCAGGCAAAAATGTTCCTTTTTAACCAGGCCTTTGGTTGACCTGATCAGTGTGTATGTGTGTGTGTACACACCCACACCCACCCACCGTATTTTTCCATGTATAAGACGATACTTTTTCCTTAGGAATAATAGACCAAAATTGCGGGTCATCTTGTACACACATAGCGGGGGGGGGCGGGGGCGTGTGATTTGCTGCTGCAGCAAGGCCTGATGACGATCGGCTGTGGCTGTGGCAATTGGACGTTGATTTATGGCAGTCACAAGGCGTTGTTAAGTTTATTGGGCCAGTCTGTAGAGTGATTGGCGCTGGTCCCCCCCCTCTAAAAAAGCTCAACAATTTTGGCCTCCCCCCAAAAAATTATTTGTTGCGGTCCCCAAAAATACGAGGGGGTGTTATACACAGGAAAATATGGCATATGCAGTGGATGCTTGGGTTGTGAACATGATCCGTGCAGGAGGCACGTTCGCAACCTGCAGCATTCACAACCCACAGCGCCGCGCCTGCACATGCGTGGGTTGCGATCTGGCACTTCTGTGCATGCACAAAGTGCGATTTAGTGCTTCTGCACATGCGCGACCGCCGAAACCCAGAAGTAATCCGTTCCAGTGCTTCAGGTTTTGGCGAGTCCGTAACCCAAAGAAACGCAACCTGAAGCGTCTGTAAGCCAAGGTATGACTGTACTATGATCCTTTTATGTGAACCGCCCTGACACCTTTTGGTATGGGGCGGTATATAAATTCAAAATAATAATGATGATGATGATGATGATGATGATGATGTTGGGGAAATCATGGCTGACTTCTGGTGCTCGATAAAACTAACCGTTTGCCCCGATTCCGTTTGTTCAGTTCCAGAAAATGAAGCTCCGATTGACACAAATCTCATAGAGCTTGATACGAAGTAAGCCGGACTCACTGTGGGGGGAGGACAATGGGGGGGACCGTCCGCATGGGGAATCCTGAATCCTTTGCATGTCTCTCCATCATCTGCATGTAGCTCGATAGGGAGTCACCTCAATTCCTCCGCATGCCACTCACTAACCGACTAACTTGCCATCTTCCATGGAAAGGTCTGCGGCAGCTTCCTTGTAACGCTCTTGCATGTAACACGAAATCTGCATTTTTTTCTTCTCTTCCCTCCCTCCCCCTTTGCATGTTCCCAACCATCGCCTCTTCTGCATGTCCCACGGAGCAGGAAAAACACAGTAAGAGCTCTCCTAATCTCTGCCTTTGCTCAGCGGTTGCTTCTGTGTTCCCTTGGGCAGGGCGAGTCCTGCCCTGTAATCGGGTTGGGCTAGATGACCTGGGGAAGTCCCTTCCACCGCTACAATTCTTGGGCTGTGCCCAGGCTTGCTGCTTCTGAGCGGAAAGCGGCCTGAGAGAAGCTCTGCGCCTGGGGCCACAGGCCACGCACCATTGTCGCTTTCGCCCCTGATTTTTCACCTTTGATCCAACAGGCTTTGCAGGTTTCGGAAACAAACCGAAAACATGCAGCACCTGTTTGAGCAGAGGCGAAGCATCGGTTAGATCTTGCAGCTTGACTTCGCTTGCTCAGGTTTCTGGTAGGACAGAAATTTGGGGGTTGGGGCAAATAATCTCTCCCCCCCCCCCGCCGCCCAATTCAGGAGACATCATAGAACAGCCCAGCCAAATTCTTATCGGGATGCACAAAAGTTTGCTAAAAGTTTCATAAGGAAACAAAGAAAGTTTCTCAATGGGAAAGGAGGAGAGGAAGACCACAATTTAATATCACATTTCCCAGTCTCTCTCTGGGTGCCTCCAGATGGGGGTTATTATGGGATGTGGACTCCTCCTGCACTCAGGGGTCTGCAGGGCCCCCAATATATTCTTGTCATCAAAACGCCCATATTTCCCCCCAGTTCCTCTGGATTTAGCCTTTTTTGGAGGAACTCTGTTGTTGCCCACAACTTGCTTGCAATTCATTATGATTATCGTTATTTTTACTGCACGTTTACGTAGATTTCTACAAAATATGTCTCTAACGCGGTGTACAAATGTCAGCAAGTGCCCGGCAACTTGTGAATTGTTTAAAGCCAAAAGCACGGAATGAAAGAGAATGCAACGGAGAAAATAAATTAATATTAGGGGCCACCCCCAGAGAAGGCCCTCTCCCGGGCTGCCATTCTCCCCTCTTCTGAGCACAGTGGAACAACCAAGAGGGCGCCCCTCTGCCCATTTTCACTTCTTGCTTAGTGATCTCGCCCGGGTATCGCTTCCACCTCTACATTTCTGCGCTTCTGCAACTGCCCCAGAGGTACCTGCCTAGTCCTAGCCCCATGCCCCCATCTTTTTCTGGCTCTTGGCCCATTTTCCCTCTCACTTTTTCTCTTCCACTAGTGACGACGACATCGTTTTTGAGGACTTTGCCCGCCAGAGGCTGAAGGGGGTGAAAGACGAGAAGGAGGAGGATGACGACGGGATGAGCTCCCCGCAGCTGAACGACAGATAAACTGGATCTCCTCCCCGTGGGTCTCTCTCTCCGTTTCCAAGTCCTGACACCTGAGCACTAGGCTTCTTATCTTTTGTATAAAGGTTTCTTTCTTTTTTCCGGGTTTGGGGTGGGGGTCGAGTTCCTTTGTTTTTTAAAACACTGACCAGGAACCTGTGGGGTGAGTCGGGGAGCTTGCAAGAGCCTTGGGTTCTTTTCCCACCCGCTCTGCGAGCCACAGATTTTTCTGGCGGCCTCCAAGGAGGGCGAATGCCCACCCCCCTGTGAGCCACGCTGGAGGGGGGGGGCCTGTGTGTGCGTGTTTTCTGTCGTTGTCGTTGTTTGCCCAGGAAGGAGCAGCGGCCTTGCTTGGTAACTGTGCTCTGCTTTCTGCTGGGGGCTCCATGGCTCGAGGGCCCTGCTGCTTCGCACCTCGCTCCGTTCACCTGCGGAACCCCCTGCCACAAGATGCGGCAATGGGCGCCTCTCGCCCTGACAGTTCCCAAGGCGATTTTGGAGGCCTGTCGGCTGTTAAGCCAGGAGGCGACGTGCCTGGAGCTGGCCGCCGTGGTCTTTGGGTCAGATCCAGTCGAGTGCTGTGCTGTCTTCCCAGGTTTTCCATCTCTTGCCCCAAGGGCCTTTATGAGATGCTTAGAATATTAGAATTGTAGAGTTGGAAGGGGCCCTGTGGGTCATCTAGTCCAACCCCCCTGCAATGCTGGAATCTTTTACCCAATGTGGGGCCCTGAGTTCAAGAGTCTCATGCTCCACCCACTGAGCTGTCCCAGGTCCAAGGAGGGGCTACGACTCAGTGAGGGAGTTTATCGGCAGGCTCATTCCCCATCGTCTCTAGATAAATGGAACAAGATAGAAAAAGATGCACAAGTTGATGGAATTGAGATGAGGGGTGAACAAAGGCAGCAGTCCGGTTTTGCAGAATTGGAGAATTCTCCCTTCCAAACCCGTATTGCATGTTCTAGACGCTTTAGCTTCATAGAATCGCAGAGCTGGAAGGGAACGTGCAAAAGATGTTCAGTGAAGTTGCTCCGATTATTCCAGCCCCTGAAAAGGTTGTGCTTTGGGGCGGCTGCAGCTCCCGGGAGTTACTGCCCTGGGTTTGAATGCCGTGATTTGCTACATTCGGCTCCGAGAAGCCAATCTGGACTGGAGAGCAAAACCTGCCACTCCTGTTTCCATCGCCAGGCAGGGTGAGGGGTCTCTTTCTTCACACAATGTGATTTCAGTGAGCAAGGACTATGCATTTGTTATCTTATTAATTCCATAAAATATATACAGCTTGATTGTTCAAACAAACAAACCTGAAAGTTGTTTACAAAGAGAACGAAGCGATAAAATTACCAGTAAAAGAATCTCTTTGATATTTTGAAAGAGAAAGTATGTAATAAACTGAGAACATACTAAAACATGCATTGACGTTCCACCTGTCCGGACAGGCTTGTCTATAAATAAGAATGGTTTGGGCAGGCACCGAAAATAGGACGGTATCAATGAGCAGGGAGTTCCAAAGTGTATGGGAGCCGTCACATTAAAATGTTGATTTCTTACCAGTGTGGAACAGGCACCGGTAGCATTGCCGGTTTCTGCAGGTTGGCGCGGTCAGAAGGACACCTGTGAGGTTGGTGCCATGATCACAGACAGGCTGTCTCTCTCTCTCTCGAACAGGCAAAATTTCCTGCCAGGAATGCTGTCTCTTTAAGCTGTGAACCTCCCTGAGCTTGACAGGTGAAACTTAATAAATTTAATAATAAATCTTCAGAGATGGGCTCTGCAGATGAAATTTAATAACAGCACCCTGGCAGCAGCTCGCCTGGATTTCAGAAAGAAGTCTCCCTCCCTCTCTCACCTGCGAATCCCCTCACGCTGTGCGTTTTACCTGCCTCACACCTGATGCCATAAATCAGCGTCAGGTGTAGGGTCAGGCGTGTCTGGTCTGGCCAAAACAGCCTCATGGGCCAAGGGGAAAGGCGTCATGGGCCAAATTCGGCCTGAGCCTCCCCCCCCCCCATTAAAGATTCTTGTTCTTTAGTCGTTTAGTCATGCCCGACTCTTCGTGACCCCCTGGACCAGAGCACGCCAGGCACTCCTGTCTTCCACTGCCTCCCCCAGTTTGGTCAAACTCATGTTGGTAGCTTCGAGAACACTGTCCCACCATCTCGTCCTCTGTCGTCCCCTTCTCCTTGTGCCCTCCATCTTTCCCAACATCGGGGTCTTTTCCAGAGAGTCTTCTCTTCTCATGAGGTGGCCAAAGTCTTGGAGCCTCAGCTTCAGGATCTGTCCTTCCAGTGAGCACTCAGGGCTGATTTCCTTCAGAATGGATCGGTTTGATCTTCTTGCAGTCCATGGGATTTTCAAGAGTCCCCTTCAGCACCATAATTCAAAACCATTAAAGATACAGGGACCTAAGACTTCTCTCAGGTGTGATATTTGTCCAGCTGGTCTCTCAGGGACTTGGGCAAAGGATCCCAGTGCCTGGCCCCTTGGTGGGAGAGGCCTTTGGGGACGGAGCCTTGGGAACACTTGCATGCAAAGGAGTTAGGCTCTTTTGCTACAGCCCTTTTCACCCTATGGGAGAAGAGGAGCAGCTGGTTGATGCTAGAACTGGGAAGAAAGAGGAATTGCAGGAAATGAACAATGGCTGCATGAGCTGATAGAATTTGCAGAACTAGCAAACGACAGCCCAAAATAAGGAACCAAGGCGGCAGGCAGATAAGGGGCAAGTGGGAAAGCTTCAGGGGGGCATTTAAAAAGATTTGTTGTTTAGTCGTTTAGTTGTGTCCGCCTCTTCGTGACCCCCTGGACCAGAGCACGCCAGGCACTCCTGTCTTCCACTGCCTCCCCCAGTTTGGTCAAACTCATGTTGGTAGCTTCGAGAACACTGTCCCACCATCTCCTCCTCTGTCATCCCCTTCTCCTTGTGCCCTCCATCTTTCCCAACATCAGGGTCTTTTCCAGGGAGTCTTCTCTTCTCATGAGGTGGCCAAAGTCTTGGAGCCTCAGCTTCAGGATCTGTCCGTCCAGTGAGCACTCAGGGCTTTAACTATACGGACCTTTGTTGGCAAGGTGATGTCTCTGCTTTTTAAGATGTTGTCTAGGTTTGTCATCGCTTTTCTCCCAAGACACAGGCATCTTTTAATTTCGTGACTGCTGTCACCATCTGCAGTGATCATGGAGCCCAAGAAAGTAAAATCTCTCACTGCCTCCATTTCTTCTCCTTCTATTTGCCAGGTGGTGAGGGGATACTACACCAAAATTTCAAGTTAGGGCAACTTTATGAGCAACAGTGAGTGAAGACATGAAAGAGGAAAAAATAGGGTGGATAAATTATTTGATATGCAGCAAAACAAGTTAATTCTAGAATGCCTTTTGGGCGTCTTGGGTTGGGAAGTATGTAAATATTGCATGATGGAAAAGTATGCTGTGTGTATTGAATGCAGTTATACCTCGGGTTGAAGTAGCTTCGGGGTGAATATTTTCGGGTTGCGCTCCGTGGCGACCCGGAAGTAACGGAGCGCGTTACTTTCAGGTTTCGCCGCATGCACAGACGCTCAAAATGACGTCACACACATGACGGAAGCGGCGAAACGCAACCCATGCACACACATCTTACGTTTACTTCAGGATGTGAACGGGGCTCCGGAACAGATCCCGTTCGTATCCAGAGGTACCACTGTACTGGAAAATACTTTAAAAAATAAAAAAAGGAAGAGGGGGAGCAGCAAGGCTTTCTCCAAATGACCCAGAAGCGTCAGGAAGGAGGTCTGCTGTCAACGAAAGGATGGCAGGCAAGATTTTTGTCTATCCCAAAGAATGATGTGCTTTTACTAATCTGGCATGTAGAGCCTCTTCCGCTGCCATTTGTCAGCAGAGGACTGGGGACCGGTTCCCTGAATTTCTCCAGGGGATGAATCATAGCATTGCAGAGTTGGCAGGGCCCCTCAAAAGCCATCTAGCCCAACCCTGCTATGCTGGGGAAGATTTGGAGACCGTTCTGCAAAGCAGCCTTCTTTCCCCGAGGAGCTGAAGGGGAAACCGGAATCTATTTTCTTTGCAAAAATGTCTTCCGAGGTGTTTTGGCTCAGCTGCACCGAAGCAGCGTCTGTGTGCCTCAAACACTTGCAGAAATCAGCCACCTGGAAAAGCTCCATGTACTCCTCGTTCCCAGTTTACAAGGGCTGTGGATTTCAGTTTTGCACGCAGAACAGATATTATCATTGCAGTCATAGTTACTATTACTAGAATAGGAGAAATTGGTAGAAACCATTGGCCATATATGTATTAGTTATTAAATTTGCACGCCACCCTTCATCGGAAGATCTCAAGGCAGTTCGCAACGTAAAAAACACAAGAGAAATGCACAAAACACATAATAATATGTAGAATGCAGTATGCTCAAACCGTCTTCCTCCGGTGAACAACCTGGCTGCTGAATGCTCAGTGAGGTTGCCCGCTGACCAAGAGGCAAAAAATCAGGTCCTTCCTGCTTCTGTGCTTTTAGAAACAGTTTGATAGGCAGAATCGTGCCACTGAAGTGTGGAGTGAAATAGAACCAAGTTGCCAGTTAATGGGGTTCCCTTTAGCGTCAGTCTTAGGCAAGAGAGGCCATCTCAAGAAAGTGGAGGGGGAGCTTTCACAAAGCCACTTTCCGATGGCTTTCTTTTCTTCTCGCGAAAAGCACTCTATTAAATACCCCCAATAAATATTCCTGCATAGCGAGGGGGTTGGACTAGATGACTCCTCTGTCCCCCTTCCCAAGCCTTCTACAAAAGCAGCAACAACTGCACCTGCCCAGATTTTGTGTTCAGTCCCATCCGCGGTTGTGTTTTACGTTGCTGTGTTGACTTTTTGCAACTTCCACGTTTGCCAGAAGCATTTTGGGTCTCAGGCCCCTGCTATTAAGCGCGTGTTTGGGGGTTTGAGAGGCAAGCAGAGCACAGTTACGGCTGCCCCTTTCCCTGGGAGAGAGGGGGAGGAAGGCTGAACACATCCAGGGCGAAGGGAGCCCTTTGCAAACTCTAGCTTAGCAAACCAGGCGGTCCGTTTTGTAACGTGGTTCCTTTGTACTGTTCTTTAAGGGGGGGGTAGGAAAACACCTTGGCTTCCTCCACTGTATCCGTGACGTTTTCTGTGTTTTTGTCAAATAAATTATTCTAGTTTATTAATCTTAGAAAAATACAAAGTGCTCTCGCAGGGTCCCTGACTTCCTTTGTGTCTCTCTTACTTGAACCGGAGTTGTTTTGCCAGAAATGCCCACGACAGACACTGGGAATGCCTTTTTTGTTGTAGTTGGTCAGGTATGACTAAAGCAGCCTCCCCCCCTGGCCTGGTGTCTTCCAGATGTTTCTCCCCCACCTCAACTTCCTATCAAATATTTTGTTGCGCTGAAAAAAAAGAGAAAAGTCCCCATGGAAAACAATAATGCGGAGCGAAATAAAAGCTGCAAACCGTTGAACCAAATTACAGGTATTTTTGACTACAATCCCCATCATCCACAGTATGGCAGCGCTGAATGATGGAGTTTGTAGTCCAAAACTTCTAAAAGGCTCCTGGCTGACTATAAAGTCCACACTTCCCTTATCTCAGTCCATGGAAGGATAGATTCCAAAAGCAAAATGATACTAGCGTTTTGGAAAAGAAAAAAAAACTTCTTGCAGGTTACATGTACACACACATCACAGGAAACAATAGGAGCAGAGTGTTGTCGCCCCAAACCCCGTTCCCTCCATTGAGTTCTCCTGTTTCCCCCTTCATGGTTATTCGTTGCTTCCATGGCAGAGTGCCACAAATTCAAACATCCAGCTCAGCAAACGTCTTCTTCCCTGATGTGGCATCTTGAGTTGGTGGTGTCTGTTGCGATGCGACATCTCCTCATCAATTGCCTCCCTCCAGAGTCCAATTTTATCGCTGTTATTATTGCATTCATATCCCTCCCACCTTTTCCTCCCAGGAGTTCAAGGGGGCGTACACACTGCTCCCCATTTAATCCTCAGAATATCAACCCTGCGAGGTCGGATTAGGCTGAGAGGCAGCGGCTGGCCCAATTTCACCCAGGGAACTTCATAGCTGCGTTGGGATTTGAACCCGTCTCCTGTGTCCTTGTCCAGCACTCTAACCACTACTCCACACTGGCTGCCCAGCGTGCCAAAAACATCAAGTTTCCGCCCTCCCTCCTCACTGAGTCTGGCAGCTTTCTCTGCTCCAAAGACGGTATGGAGAGAGTGGTTTATTCCTGGCTCAATGACAAAAAACAGGGGGGGGGGACACACTTTTTGCATGTTTTGCTAATGGTGAACACTCACTTGGGGGTAGCCCTAGAAGGTGCCACATTCAAAAGGCTTCAGGAAGAAAATTAAAACCTCCCAGCTTAGGAAAACTCATTTATTGTTAAACTTAAGTACAGCATTCCAACCGCCAGGGCTTCACTGATAAGTTGGTCTTTTGTTTTATTCACTGCTTCGGATTGTGTGTGCGGATTGTATGAACAAACAAAGCCATAAAATGGGTACCTAGTGATAAGGGAGGTGTCAGGGAAAAAAGAGCGACGGGGGGGGGGTCTACACCCCATTTTACAGGTCTCTGTGTAGTTTGCACAAGCCCAACGGGCAAAGCTTAAAAACCACCCTGCACGCAGCCCATAAAACTGTTTGAACGTGACGTCCTAAGGGCAGGCAAGGACCCTCTGAGACCCTTCCCCTCTTCCTCTGCTTCTAAGGGGGAAGAACGGAACAGCCCATTTGCGTCCTGGTGGGTCACTAATCTCACGTTGATCTTAGCCACCCCTGAAAGCAATACTTAAGAAGCAGAAGGGGAGGCAGCCCATAAACGGCTTTTCCCCTTTGCTGATGTCAGCAGCTGAGACCTACAGAGCCTAATTCTCTCCCCTGCACAATGCCTGCACCACCAATTTATTTAACTCCTATATTGAGCCACCACTGGACGAAAAACGTCCTCTGGGTGCATAGGAGCCAACTTCTAGGGCCTGAGGGGTCTTCGCACCCCCATAAAATATTTGAGGGGACGAGGCCCTTCCAAAGTTACTGGGTATTGCCATTCAAATGGGGGAGGCTGCATGCTACACATTGCAATCGATTAAGGGGGAGTAGGGCTTACCTACTGCCCTCCCCAATATTATATTCAAGTTGGCACACCTGTCCGGGGGGGGGGGGGGTCACAAGTAAAAACCAGAAACATAAAACAGGACACCGAAATGTAACGCAGGATAAAATCAGAAACGACACCGGTACAACAACTGTAAAAAGAAGGACAAACCTGGTATCTTAAAAGGTCATTGTGTGGGCATCAGGTTCTCTTTTTTGGGGGGGGCAAGACTAAAAAGACCCCCAGTTTTGTAGCCAGCCTCATTTGCTTCATTTTGCCCACTCTGTCCTGCGTTCCTATGTGACACAACTGGCAGAGGTTTGCAGCCACAGAGTACTGAAGGTATTGGGTTTGGACCTTCTCTCAAAAGACAAATCATTAGGAAGAACTGCCGCGCAGGGCGAGCTCCACAAAGATGCAACCCCCCAAAAAAACCCTTTCTTTGCAAGATATCCAATTGCTTCCAGGGGGTGCGACTGGACCCCTTCATTTCTCCAATGTGAAGTGTAGAGAACTGGGCTAGCTGGCCGCGCAGAGCTCAGACCAGTCCCACACGTGCAGCGACCCATCGCTCGCCGCCGACAGCAACGTCCGGGGCTTGGAGGGGTGCCAGGCGTGGGTTGTGACGACCGGGGCTGCGACTCCAGCTTTGCCCACCCCGCTGAAGACGTGCCCTTTGTGGACGAAGGCCGGTTTGGCATCCTGCACGGACAGGACCCAGTTGTGTGTGTCGTAGACCCGCACAGTTCCGTCGAAGCCTGCAAGGGTGGGGGGAGGGAAGAGGTGAGCACTTCCCAGCACAGAGGAGGGAGAAGAGGGAAGGAGCATGGAAGGTACCTAACAGGATCAGGGCCCTGGCAAGGGCAGCATCCTGCTCTCTCACAAGCAGGGCGCCTCCATCGCCTGCGGTTCCCACCTGCTGGTAAAGGTAAAAAGGTAAAGGACCCCTGGACGGTTAAGTCCAGTCAAAGGCGACTATGGAGTGTGGCTCTCATCTCGCTTTCAGGCCGAGAGAGCCAGCGTTTGTCCACAGACAGCTTTCCGGGTCATGTGGCCAGCAGGACTAAACCACTTCTGGCGCAACAGAACACCGTGATGGAAACCAGAGCACAAGGAAACGCCGTTTACCTTCCCGCCGCAGTGGTACCTATTTATCTACTTGCACTTTGACGTGTTTTTGAACTGCTAGGTTGGCAGGAGCTGGCACAGTGCAGCGGAAGCTCACTTCGTCGCGGGGATTCGAACCACCGACCTTGTGATCGGCAAGCCCCAGAGGCTCGGGTTTAGACCACAACCTACCAGCTGGTATTTGGAGGTGAAACTGCACCCCAAATGCGGAGGCTGAACAGGAGAAGGGGTGCAGGCCCCTGTGGCTGTACCTGAGCATGCGACAATTGGAGAAATGTTGCTCCAGCCATGCTCAGAGATCGTGGACCTGCAGAATTGGAAAGGACCCCGAGGGCTGTCCAAATTCCACCCTCCCTACACATTTTAAAAGGGCATAGGATCCTCACAACATTTAAAATGTTTCTCAGCTTGGAAGCAGCTGCTCTGGAGAATGAAGTGAAGTTTTGCTGTAGAGCCTGGCAGCTGGGCAAGAGGCTACTGTAACCCAGCCCAAAGGGCACCTCTCCACTGGATAGGATTCCCATTTTACAGAAGCGGAGAACCAAGGCTGTTTTGCCCAAAGCTCCCCTGTTAAGTCAAAAGTTGTGTCTCCAACCAGATAGGGCCCCTGAGGTTGTTGACTTGCCCCCACACCCCATTCCCTCGGGTTTCCTGTACCCCTTGAGCCAAGACTAGGACACCGGTGGCACTGTGGTCTAAACCACTGAGCCTCTTGGGCTTGCCGATTCGAAGGTCGGCGGTTCATATCCCCGTGATGGGGTGAGCTCCCGTTGCTCTGTCCCAGCTCCTGCCAACCTTACAGTTCAAAAGCACACCAGTGCGAGTAGATAAATAGGTACCACTGCAGTGGGAAGGTAAACGGTGTTTCCGTGCGCTCTGGCACTCGCCATGGTCCTCCGTGCGGCAGTAGCAGTGTGGTCCTGCTGGCCACATGACCCAGAAAACTGTCTGTGGACAAACGCTGGCTCTCTCGGCCTGAAAGCGAGATGAGCACAACCCCAGAGTTGCCTTTGACTGGACTTAACCGTCCAAGAGTCCTTTACCTTTAAAGCCTAGGCAGCACGACACTAGCAGCTAAATTTCTCCCCACCCTCCAAATTCTGGCACAAACAGGACCAAAGAATTACCGAGATCTCTGCCCCACAGGCTTACCTGAGACGGCCAGGTGTTCTCCAAGCAGAGGGGCAAAGGAGACAGAGAGGAACCCTGCCCTACAGAGGCCACCTGTGGGCACACAGCACTGAGCCATCTTCACAGCTCTCGCCGGGTTTCTGAGGTCGGTCAGCATGACACGGCCAGCAGAGGAGAGGCGGGCCACCAGCCGCCTGTCCCCAGAGGATGGCAGGGGGCCGCAGCAAACTCCAGCACACCAGCTCTGCCCAGGCAGCGCCTCAGAGACGTGGGCATCCTCGGCGACCTGCAGGAGACCCTGCGGCTGCCTGGTGTCAGCCAGGAACAGCTGCCCCTTCGTGCCGCAGGCCAGGACGGCGGCTTCGTCCAGGAACTCCAGGGTGGCAACCTCATCGGTGTTTGTGGAGCCTACAGAAGGAAACAAGAGCACAAGGGGATCGCGGAATTGTAGGCTTGGAAGGGACCCCCAAAGGTCATCCAGTCCAACCCCCTACAATGCAGGAATCTTAGCTAAAGCATCCAGGACAGATGGCCATCCAAACTCTGCTAAAAACCTCCAAAGAAGGACAGAGCACCACCTCAAATGGCTCTTCCCGTCAGAAAGTTCTTCCTGATGTTGATTCGGAATCACTTGTAACGGCTTTGAGGGTTGGATCAGTAGCTGGGGCATGGGACTCTTAATCTTAAGGAGACTCTTTTAAAAAAAAAAACAAATTTTTTTTTTTTATTGATTTTCCAATTAAAAAAATCCAATTAATATATCTGTCAGAGCTGCCCGAGGTCCCAGCTCACAAAGGACCAACGCCACTTCGTTGTTAAATACGAAAGTCTTTATTGAAGTTCAGTTTCACTTCCAGAGCCGCAGCGTGCAGCTCTACGTCTCAACATTTAGACCGCTGATGCTCCGTCTGAGTCTCCTCCCCCCAGACACCAGTTTAAGACTCTAGCCTTACTCCACCTCTTCCTCTGTTCTTTCCGCCTCTGGTTCCGCCTGTCCGTTGGGGTCTCGCCCTTTCTAGACTCTTCTGACGCTGAATCCCCTGAGCCTTCCCCCTCCCTCCGGCGGGCTTTAGGAGCTGGTTCCCCATCCGGGTCTCCTGCTGTCCCCCGCGCCTGTACATTTGAACTTGGCGTGTGCGCCCAGCCAGCAACTTTCCTCCTGACCGTTTCACTGCTGCTGTCACTGCTTCCCCCTTCGGGGAGGCTAGCTGCAACTGACCTCCCCTCCGTTGGAGGCTTGGTCAGCCCTGACTCACCTTCTCTCCCCGCTGGAGGAGACGCTGGCCCTGACACCTGTGACTCTTCCCCCCCACTACGCTCTGGTGGGGAAACTGGTCCCGATCCTCCACTGCTGCTTTGGGGTTCCCCTCTGGCTCCTTGTTTCTGGTGCGTCCCCCCTGGGACCCCCCTTGCCCTGACCATCGGTGCCCCCTTCTGGGAATCTTCTGATTCGCTGGAGAAGCTCATGGAATCTCTCGGGCCACTGTCATACTCCCCTACGCTGCCCTCGGATTCTTCCCCCTCGCTCTCCATTTCCTCTCTCCCCTGTGCTCCTGCTCCTGAGCCCCTGACAATATCCAATCATAATACTCCAATTAAAATAAAAAACTAAAATAAAAAAGACCAAATTATAGTCCAGATTATAATTATTAATTTTTCGGAGCTCCCCACGGTCTGGATCTCCGAAGCGTATTTCCACATCTCAGTACTGCCTCTCCTTGTTTTTTCCATATTTTCCACATCTCAATTTTAATGCTTTGTAATTCTCTGTCCCTGAGTCCAGGATTCTCGATCACGTCAAACGTCATCTAGAGGGGGGAGAGTGCAATCTCCAAAGGCTGATCGATCTCCAAATGACTGATATTTGTGGAATACGATTTATCTATATTGCAAACAGCTTTGCCTAACATTCAGACCGTGGGAAGTCAAAAATAATAAGATTACAATTTGGAAGACAACTGGACTTTTTGTTTTTGTTTTTTGTTTTTACTGCGTCTCCACCCGCATCGTTCAGCCCAGACACTGAGGTCCAGCTCCAAGGACCTTCTGGCGGCTCCCTCATTGCAAGAAGTGAGGTTACAGGGAACCAGACAGAGGGCCTTCTCGGTGGTGGCGCCTGCCCTGTGGAACGCCCTCCCTTCAGATGTCAAGGAAATAAGCAGCTATCTTATTTTTAAAAGACATCTGAAGGCAGCCCTGTTTAGGGAAGTTCTTAATATTTAATGCTGTATTGTTTTTAACACTCGATTGGGAGCCGCCCAGAGTGGCTGGGGAAACTCAGCCACATGCGCGGAGTATAAATAATAAAATATTATTATTATTATTATTGAGGGTTTTATCCCGCAAGACCGAAGGCTACCTGCCACGAAGATGGTTGTCCTGGATTCCATCTCGGTCACCTGAACATCGCTGACCCGCAGGCCATGAAGGACCCACGCCGATTTGGAGAAAGCAGTTGCAATCTTTGCCCAGCAGTGCGCCTCTCCTTGCGTGGTGCGGACAGTGTAGAGGGGCTTAATAACATCTGGGGGAGGAAGGGAAAAGACAGTTATACCCAAGATATGGCTGTGTGTCTCTCTACGCTCTCTACAACCCCCACAATCCCTGAGCACTGCCTGTGCTGGCTGGGGCAGGTGGGAATTGAAGTCCATCAATTTTGGGGCAGGATCCCTATACAAGCACCAGCAAATTGGAATCTGGAACCCAGAAGCGCCAGTTAAGGCCGAGCGAAGACGGTCGGGTTCGAACTGGAAACTCGCCGCTCTTGCGGTGCGCGTTTAAGGAATCCCAATTTAACAGCTGCAGAAAGGGAGGTGTAATTGTAGATTGGAGAATCTTATGACCTGGAGGAATTGGATGGAGGAAAGCTCTCCTGTAGGGGCGCAAATATCCAGAGTGGGGGGGTCAGGTGGGATTACTATGAAGAACTGTGAAATGTGGAGCAAGCCATTGTGTCCGCGATGAAAGCATTGCGTTGACTGGGTTTGATTCATTGACAATAGTTTCTGATCGAATCCCACAAACCTCCGCACCTCTGCCATTTGCTTTCTCTATGCCTGACAGGCACGTATAAGCATTCTGAATACACAGACCAGTTGCCAGTTGCTTCATCAGGCATCCTGGGTCATAAAGATAGAAGGTAGCTTCCTTGACGTAGCTATTGTTAGTTTTGTTAATCTTAGGGCCAGGAAGAGAGTTCACAAAGAGAAGTTAAATACTACCCTTCCTTCCTCTCCTGTTTACTGCTGTTTATGACCTCCGAAGTTTGCTAAAAGCATTCCTCCTTGCTTCCTATTTTATTTACTCTGAACTACATATGCACGCTCAAGTAGGACATAGTTTCTTTGCAGTTAAAAGAATTTCTTCTGATCTGACTTTGTCCCACGTGGGGTTTTTTGAAATGCTCAGAGGAAATCTGATTGGTACTTACAAACACTGTGTAAAAAGTTCTTTTGTGAATAAAACAACCTGGGCCAAGGGGTGGAGAGAGAATTATTATACGCACTCCTCCCAGAGTCTTGCTGGTTCAAGCCTCGTGTGTATTTTATTAATCAGAGTCCAATCCTTCCTTGCTTTGGGAATGCTACACTCTCCTCCCTCCTCTTATAACACACGACCTCACGGACATTCGGTGAATGTCGGAGAACTCAGGATGCGTAGCAGAAAGCCGTTATTCAAGAGTTAAACTGTGGAACTCCCTGCCACAGGAGGCAGTCAGGGCCACCTGCTTGGGTGGGTTTAAAAGAGGATTAGGCAAATTCATGGAGGAGAGGGCAATTGAAGACTACTAGTCAGGATGTCTCTGCTCTGTCTCCAGAGTCAGAGGCAGCAATGTTGCTGAATCCTAGTTGGTCGAAGCCACAGGAGGGGAGAGCTGTTCTTGTGCTCAGATCCCACTTGTGGGTTTCCCAGAAGAGGCATCTGGTTGGCCCCTGTGAGAGCAGGAGGCCTGGACTCGATGGTCCTTTGGCCTCATCCAGCAGCCTGGCTTTTGTGACATCATCATGCAGCAGAGACCCCCTTATGTTAATCATAAAGTGGAAAATATTAGTTTCAGCCGTTCGGGCACGTGGCAAGCCTCACGGTGCAGTGAAAGGAAAATAAACTATGTAGGTTTTCTTTTGAATTAGGGGGTTTTGTACTGGAAACTGCCCTGCAATCTTCAGATGCAAGGCACTATACAGGTGAATTTAATTAATAAATAATAATAATAATAATAATAATAATAATAATAATAATAATAATACATCAAGCGGTGACTTGCTGATTGACGCACCTGTTTCATCCTGCCCCACGTGCCACACCTGCAGGGAGCCGTCTGATGGGCCACTTGTCACCAGCAAGCTACAGGCACAAGCAAAATAGTTAGGAATGCTTGAGAAAGGCGCAGGACATGGGTGGGCTTCTACTCACACACAAACACTGGAAAGAGGCACCCCTGACATATTGTCAACAGAGAACTCCAGTTCAGGATGATCAATGCTCCCGGCTCCCAAGGCTGTCAGCACAGTCCGCTCTGCACTGCAAGGACACTAGAACTACCGTACGTTTCCGTGTATAAGACAAGTATTTAATATGTGTTACGGAAAAATCTAGGTGCGAGGCTGCTCAGTCCCCCAGCTCGTTGGGCAGAGCCCGCGAGTCCCTGCGGAATAAAAGAAGGAATCCAGCCACCAACCGGAGCAAATAGCTGTAGACCAAAGTTTATTGCGCAACAGGTTCAAAGAGGAATTTTGAACCCCGAGGATGGGGTGACCAGGATTTTTAAAACTTCCCCACCATATCCCAGAATACAGTTTGTACAGCATCATTGCTACATCACTGACATGTCACAAAAGGGGAGGGGTAGACAGGGGTTACACTAGTTTAACCTTGGCAAACATGTCCAGACAAGTCCTTGGTACAAGATTAGCATAAGCAGCAGCGGCGTAGCGTGGGTTGTCAGCACCCGGGGCAAGGCAAGTAATTTGCGCCCCCTAACCCGGGGCAAGGCAAGTAATTTGCGCCCCCTAACCCCTAACCTGCCGCCGCTGCCAGCTTCTTCTTGCTGCTGCCTGGTCTGGTCTGGTGTGGTTCTCTCCCGCGCTCAGCGCTGCGCTGGGCGGCCGCTGCACTGTCCCTCCCCCAGACAGTCCCTCGCTCTCTCTCCGCACAGCACGCCTGGCACCCACCCCCTCCACAGTGGGCGGCGACCCGGCGGCTCGGATCGGATTCGCACAGCCAGCACTGCAGTGAGAGAGAGTGAGTGAGCCAGGTAGGGGCAGAGAGCTGCGAGTGCGAGCGTGCCCCCCCTCAGATGTTGCGCCCGGTGCGGCCGGCCCCCCCTGCACCCCCCACGCTACGCCACTGATAAGCAGACATGGCAGGGCAAGACCCAGGTATAAGATTAGTATAGACAAACACCTCTGAAGTCCCACCACCCAAAGTGCAATGGAACTTCCTTTGCATGTCTGGACCCCTTGGCAAGCCTGGTGATCGGATTAGGCTTTCCTTGGCCAACAATTACCGTATTTTTCGCCCCACAGGACGCACCGGCCCATAGGACGCACCAAGTTTTTTGGGGGGGAAATAAAGAAAAAAAATTATTTCCCCCCCAGGCGCTTGTGGGGCCGGCTGTCCCTGGAGCTTGTGGGGCAGGCAGCAGGGAGAAGCGCTCTTCTCCCCGCCGCCCACCTGCAGACCAGGTCCGCGGACAGCGGGAAGACGCGCTGCGCCTCCCCACTGTCCCCGGAGCTTGCGGGGCTGGCGGCGGGGAGAAGCACGCGTCTCCCCGTCGTCAGCCACCAAACCACATCGGGAGACAGCGGGATGGCGGCGTTCCGCCTCCCCGCTGTCCCCCGACCTTGTGGGGCTGGCGCTGCGGCTCTCCTGAAGCCTGGAGAGCGAGAGGGGTCGGTGTACACCGACCCCTCTCGCTCTCCAGGCTTCAGCGAAAGCCTGCATTCGCCCCATAGGACGCACACACATTTCCCCTTCATTTTTGGAGGGGGGAAAGTGCGTCCTATAGGGCGAAAAATACGGTAGCTCAGCTCTGGGAACTTCCTGGGGTAGGAGGTATGGGCAAAATAGGTCCGCTGGTTATTGGCTACTGTGGCAATTGGGTGGGTGATTGGCGATTACGTTTTGCGAGCGTGCAAATGATTGGTGGCTTTGCCGATGTGTGTGTGATTGGCTGTTGCGGTCCTGCGGGAGAGGGATTTTTGGCAACCCCCCCCCCCACAAAAAAAGCTCAACAACTCTAGCAATCTCTCCCAAAGAAAGCTCCACAACTCTGTGCAATCTCTCCCCCCCCCCCATTTTCTCTATTTTGAGTCTTATACATGGGGGCGTGTTATACACGGAAAAATACGGTAATTTAGGTACCACTTCTATACCGAATACTCTAGGCAGGTTTTGCACATCTAGATAACCAGCAATCAGAAAATAAGGATTTTCTTAATCTTATTTTTTCTTTCTCTTTTAACCTATTTTTGTTCTCTTTATTTCTAACCCCACCCCCCGGCTTTTTGTGTTTTTATTGTATCTAGATATTCCTTTAAGAAAAGGAAAGGATATTAAGTTCTGTATTTTTCTCTATAAACCTTACCTTAATAAAATTTATATATTAACCAGCAACCGAGAGGCCAAGTCCTTTTAGCACCACTGACCTGGTCTTCGGCACGGGCTTCAGCATGTAGACCGGGTGATCGGAAAATCCACCATGTTCAACCTTGAAATCTCTTTCTGGACATAAGCCCTGTTTAAAAATAAATAAATTAAGGGTTCCACCCGAAAACCATCCTGCAGCTAAGGATCCATGCCTGGGACTCAGCAGAAAAGAGACCCAGGAGAGCATTTGCACAAACATCTATCTCTTCTGAAGTCGGGGTGTGGGCCCAAATGGGGAGGGGAATCTCCAAAGTATTATCATTAACATTACCTGGTTCTCCTTTGCGTAAAGCCTCTGAGGCAGGAGAAGCTGAAGGATTTCATTCCTTCTTCCATTTTCATACCCCGCCACACAAATACCTAAAGAAATCAGACCAACATTGTTCCTTTTTAAAACATTAAGTTTTTTTTAAAAAAAAATATGGGGCATCAAGAAAAATATGGGGCATCGTGCCCAACTGTCAGCTGGTAAAAGCTAAAGGTAAAGGACCCCTGAAGCTGGTAATTGATCAAATTACTAGGAATCTGAATTCGTAGAAAACAAAACAAAAAGTGGAAGCAAAAAAATGCCAAAGAGAAAGAAAACAAAAACTCACTTTTTTCTCCCGTCCACTCAATGACTCTGGTGGGATCGTGAAGCTCAAACAGGTGGAGATTGTTGTACCTGGAAACACGGGAAAAGAGAAGTGGGAGAGAAATGCAATGAATGGATGGATGGACAGACGGATGGACACTGAGTGACTGGGATGGCTCAAAGGGGCACAGCAGCCCTTGCTCCCCAGTGGCCACGGAGGCAAAGTGGGAGCCCAAAGCAGGACCCACCTCTTCTCCTCTCCCAATCTCCCCTCCCTTTCTCTTCCCCCTCCCTCTCTCCCTCTCCCCTCTTCTTCTCTCCCCTCCCCTCCTCCCCCCTCCCTTTCTCTTTCCTTCTCCCTCCTCTTCCCCCCTCCCCTCCCTCTTCCCCCTCCCTCTCTCCCTCTCCCTCCTCTTCCCCCCTCCCCTCCCTCTCCCCTCTTCCCCCTCCCTCTCTCCCTCTCCCCTCTTCTTCTCCCCCCTCCCCTCCTCCCTCCCTTTCTCTTTCCTTCTCCCTCCTCTTCCCCCCTCCCCTCCCTCTTCCCCCTCCCTCTCTCCCTCTCCCCTCTTCCCCCTCCCTCTCTCCCCTTCTTCTCCCCCCTCCCCTCCTCCCTCCCCTCCCTTTCGCTTTCCTTCTCCCTCCTCTTCCCCCTCCCCTCCCTCTCCCCTCTTCCCCCTCCCTCTCTCCCTCTCCCCTGTTCTTCTCCCCCTCCCCTCCTCCCTCCCTTTCTCTTTCCTTCTCCCTCCTCTTCCCCCTCCCCTCCCTCTGCTCTCTTTCCCCTGCCTCTCTCCCTCCCCTCTTTTTCTCCCCCATCTCCTCCCCTCCCCTCCCCTTTCTCTCCCTCCCCTTTCTCTCTCCCCTCCCCCCCCCCGCTGACTCACAGTCTCAAGGACTCCAGCAGCCACTCCTCCTCTCCCTCTTCTTCCTGCTCTCCTTCTCCCTCCATCCTCCTTTCCTCCCAAAACCTGCAATCGGCGCGGAGCCAGGGCGGCCCGTCACGTGAGAGCGCCCCGTCACGTGAACCGGCCTCCTCCACGTGTCCGCCCGCTTCCCTCCAATCGCCGGGCGCGCGGGGTGGGCGGGGCCTCGCTCGGAGAAAGCCCCTCCCCTCCCGGCCAGCTGCGAGCGGAGGAGCCTTTGGGGAATCCGAGGGGGGGCTCGCGTGACTCTCCCTCCCCCGCCCTATTTCATCCATCACAACAACCCTGCAAGGTCGGCTAGGCAGAGAGGCGGCCACTGGACCCCCAGGTCTCGCCTCCTGGGGGGATTCGAACCCGGGTCTTTCCCAGAACCGCTGCTCCACACTGGCTCTCGGTGGGCTGGGTGGGCCTTTGCCTTTTCTCGGGGTCCTGGGTTCAAGGTGTTGCAGGAATTTATGTATAGGTGGGGGGGTTTGCCCCTCCAGCAGATAGCATGCACATGCAGCCCACTACCAAAACCAGCACCATCACTTTTGTGACTTTTGTGATTTGTCCCCACAAAACACTTCATCACAGTTTCTTCCTATCTATTCAAAGGGCCTCTGCTGCAGAAGACCAAATGTAAGAATTCACTGATACTCAGCACCTGAGTGATAATCCCTGGCATCCTGATACCTGAGTGCCAGACAGGTAGCCATTCCAGAAATAACAAACCCAGATTAAGACAAAAGGGTGGGATGAACTTGGCTGGGAAACAGGGAAATGTACCCTAAATATCTCTTTTGTGACACTTGATGGGTGTTTGGTGGAGGGCAAGGGGAACCACGGGGCAGGGTCCAGGATGCTCAGATTACTGCCACCAGACCTCCCCTTTCATGATGTAACCATGATGTATGAGTGATGTAGTTTGGGGGCTTGTAACATGGGGATGAGCAGCTAATAAAAGTTTGGGTTCTCTTTTGTTTGGGGCTTCCATCTTGTTCCACCTTGTGGCAGGTGGGAGTCCTGTCGCGACAGTCTTCAAGAAAGACCAAGCCAACTGGCTGCTGTTTTGCTCTGGTATTCCTGGCTGGTGTCCTTGTTTTTTGTCCAAGGGAGCCCTCAGATTTCTCCGTTAACAAAGGGAAAGTGCCAAGTGATGGTGCCCACCATGGGTGACGTTGTTGTTGTTTAGTCGTGTGTCCGCCTCTTCGTGACCCCCTGGACCAGAGCACGCCAGGCACTCCTGTCTTCCACTGCCTCCCGCAGTTTGATCAAACTCATGCTGGTAGCTTCGACAACACTGTCCCACCATCTCCTCCTCTGTTGTCCCCTTCTCCTTGTGCCCTCCATCTTTCCCAACATCAGGGTCTTTTCCAGGGAGTCTTCTCTTCTCATGAGGTGGCCAAAGTCTTGGAGCCTCAGCTTCACGATCTGTCCTTCCAGTGAGCACTCAGGGCTGATTTCCTTCAGAATGGATAGGTTGGATCTCCTTGCAGTCCATGGGACTCTCCAGAGTCTCCTTCAGCACCAGAATTCAAAAGCATCCATTCTTTGGCCATCAGCCTTCTTTATGGTCCAGCTCTCACTTCCATACATCACTACTGGGAAAACCAGAGCTTTAACTAGACGGACCTTCTTAGCGTGGGAGACGGGGCAAATTCTTGGAGGAGGCGGCGGCCATTCGGTGGCTCCTCGCCAGGGCGGCTGTGATCTGCGGCAGTGCTTCTGGCTGCTGGGAATCCCAAGTGGGGAAAGGGCAGCTGAGATCAGGTCTTGCTGCAGGCTTCCCACAATTGTTATTTCATTTATTAAATTTGCACACCGCCCACACTGTGAGAACAAGATGCTGGACTAATGATTCATCAGTATTGCATTCAGGTGTCTTTTGCACAACAACCCTGCAAGGTAGATGCAGCCGAGAGATTGACTTTATACCTACTGATGTGACTCAGTTGTTTACCAGCCTGGTGCCCCCTCCAAATGCTCATGGGGGGCTGTCCCGAAGTGTCTGCAGTCCTTCCCTGACCCAGTATCTCTCCTCACCTGCCCCCATGCCCTTTTTCTCCCCGCCATTGCAGCCACTTGCCAGCATTTAGAATGAAAATGGAGAAAGAAGGAGCAGGTGCAATGCAGGGGGTTGGTCTAGATGACCATCAGGGTCCCTTCCAGCTCTACAATTCAATGGTTCTTTGTGCATGGGGGAAAGGGCAAAGATGCACTCATGTACCAGCTAAACCAGCTTTCTTCTTCCTCTTCTGTGGCATAGCTCAGTTGGCAAAGCATGAGACTCTTGATCTCAAGGTCATGGGTTCGAGCACATTGGGCAAAAAATAATAATCCTGCATTGCAGCGGGTTGGGCTAGATGACCCTCAGGGTCTCTCCCAAATCTATGATTCTTTCCTTTGGTTCTGCTTCAAGTGGCACTTGGAAGCAGGGTTTGTCTCTTCATAGGCTTTGTGCCACCGTGATCTGAATGTACACCCTGCCTATTTTTCAAATCTGTCTGAAGCAGTAAAACGACGAAATAATATATAAAATGTCTGCGGTACATAAAAAGTAATGGTGTGAAACCTTGGTTAACGTAGCAAGCCCAGAAATCAATTAAGCAAACGGAAACAGCAGTTCATAAAGCAGCGATTTAGAAAGAGAGGGAGAGCGAAAACAGACAAAGGAGCAGAAAACACTCCTCTAGAGGTCTTTCTTAAACAACCAAATGCCTGGCGATGGGTTTCATGCGGAAGGGCATTGCACAAGGCAGGCGCCATCACCGAGAAGACCCTGTTGCTTATCATTGCCTGCCGTCCCTCTCACCTGGAGCCAGGCCTCAGATACTGGATGGAGCAAGCAGAGAAAAATAGATGAAATAAGGTGGGCTGCAGGGTCCCCAGCTCCTAAGCTGTTTGGGGCTTTAAAGACACCATTTGAAATAAATGACACACATCTATTTGGTCCTGCCTTCCGGCATAGGGTTGGGGCATGTGGTCTTTTTGTCCAGGACTCAGGCAGAAGCCTAGAACCAGTTCACTTTCCTGGCAATTCTCAGGGCCTGGGAAAACAAAGAGTGACCTTTGAGCAGTAGGGTTAGAACCTTTTGACCCCCCCCCCAAAAAAAGATGATTTCCTGTATCATAAAGGGATAAACTTATGCTTAAAAGGGGACTGATTCCTCTCAGTTGTGAAAAAAGGGCACCCCAAAATGAAAAGTTGGAATCACCATATAGGTAACATAAGTATAAGGTAACTCATAAGTATAAGCACTGCAAACAAAACAAAAAAACTTAATGGATCTGTTTAGAACTTTTACATCTGTCTGGAACTTCCTAAAACTGTATTGGAGAATTGCCGGATCCATCCATCCAGATCACAGGAAGTAATCAGTGTGCATCACACAATCAAAGCAAATTTTATTGCAGCAGAAGCAAAGGCCAACTGCAACCTCGGTTTATTCTAAGCAACAATGTACAAAACATTGTGCGAGTATTAGAGAATTTGCCAGCTCTATTTTTCCTGTATTATAAGACACGCTCTGCATATTACACAACATGTTGTACAGTTACATATACAAACACCGATTGATTTCGAAGTGAGCTTTTTCCAAGAGATTTGGAAATGACAGTTCATTCCTTTGTTTTTTAGGCAAAAGTTCATCTAGCTAAGCTACAGGAACACGAGGTTGTTAAAAGTTGCAACCCTAGTGGGCAGCTTGTGGGGCAGATGTGGGCCGGTAGACCGAGGAGCCAGACTTAAGCTCTGGGGAGGAGTGTTGCGAAAGGACCTTGTTGTTGTCCCAGCCTTCATGCTGCGAGAAGGCCACTTTGGAGTGATATAAGACCATAGCGAGAAGCCAAAATATCCAAAGAGGAAAGTTAAATTTAACGTTAGAAGAAAACGGACATGTGGGGCACTCGAGTGAGGTTGATGTGTGATTTATTTCTCAGAACTGAAGTGTCGATTTGTGCCCGGAGCACACCAGTGACAAATATATACAGCATTGGAGGACGGAACACTTTGTTCAAAGGCAAATGATGAGATTGGGCAAAAAAACAAGAGATTCAGTAGCGGAAGAGGATGCTGGGTGAGCAGCCGGGAAGCAGCAGGCAGAGTGAGCGCCCTCCTTTCTCCACCACAAGCTCCTCCGCAATCTTCAGGAATGAGAAATGTCTTCTGCTGCACGAGTTAGCCAGACTCAAGTCCGCAGCAGAGCAACATGCCCTCTGTTGATTGTTGGCTCTCGGTTGACCCCTAAAAGATGAGAAAGGAGGGGTTATCCTGGACTAGGTGGCTTTCTGTCACGGGGAGTTCCGAGTTCTTAACAACAACAACAACACATATCTAACTCTTGTTATGGATGTGGGTGGTGCTGTGGGTTAAACCACAGAGCCTAGGACTTGCCGATCAGAAGGTCGGCGGTTTGAATCCCCACAACGGAGTGAGCTCCCTTTGCTCAGTCCCTGCTCCTGCCAACCTAGCAGTTCGAAAGCACGTCAAAGTGCAAGTAGATAAATAGGTACTGCTCCGGCAGGAATGTAAACGGCATTTCCGTGCGCTCTGGTTTCGGTCATGGTATTCCATTGCGCCAGAAGCAGTTTAGTCCTGCTGGCCACATGACCCGGAAAGCTGTCTGTGGACAAACACCAGCTCCCTCGGCCTGAAAGCGAGATGAGTACCGCAGCCCCATTGATACGGAAGGGGGGGCATGTCTTCTTCACCTTCTTCTTCGCTACAATATATCAATTTATTTCCAATTGCAATGTCAAAAGGGACTAAAATCTATAAAATTCATAGAAAATCAACGTGCCAATTTGCTCAATTTCTCTAGGACTCCATCACACCTCCCCTGTCCTCCATAATCCCTCAAGCAAGGTGTCAAGACCCTAATCCTGTCAAATCACTCTGCCAAGCCTTTCCTCCAGGAAATGCCAGTACATGGACCATTGTCTTCTCATCAGGATGTGCTTATCTGCGCATATCTCCAGCTCTGCATATTCCCCCCTCCCTCCTCCATATGTTAATCCTGTGTAACCCAACCTCTCTTTAATGTATTCATGATGTAACTGGGATGTATTTTGCACTGTATTCTGGGACATGGAGGGAAGTTTCAAAAGTTTATGTCACCCCTTTCTCGCTGTTCAATCTCGCCTTGAACCTGTTGTGCAATAAACTTGGATCTTCTGCAGCTTGCTTCTGTCTCCGGCTGAGCTCATTTTTCCTCCGCAGGGACCCGCGGACTTAGTCCGACGAGCTGGGTGGCAGAGCAGCCTCGCACCCAGATTTTTACCGTAACACCATACAATGGTACCTCGGGTTACAGACGCTTCAGGTTACAGATGCTTCAGGTTACAGACTCCACTAACCCGGAAGTAGTACCTCGGGTTAAGAACTTTGCTTCAGGATGAGAACAGAAATCGCGTGGTGGCAGCAGCGGGAGGCCCCATCAGCTTAAGTGGTGCTTCAGGTTAAGAACAGTTTCAGGTTAAGAACAGACCTCCAGAATTAATTAAATTCTTAACCCGAGGTACCACTGTAGTCACCTTTGACTGGACTTAACCATCCAGTGGTCCTTTCCCTTTACCTTACGAGGCCCTGAAATTTGCCTGACCTTCCGATGCAAGCCACGATTTGCGGTATACGCAGAAGTCCCCGTGGCCTTCCCCCCCCTTCCGCCTTGGTTCCTTCCTGGGAACTGACCTGGGCAGTGTCCACCGCAAGGTTACAGAGGGATGGTGTGTCAGTCGCTCTGTTCCTCTTCATCGCTGAGCTGCTCCTGGAATTAGGAAAGCGGGCATGAAAATCAAAACGCGCCCCCCATGTGTGATGTCACACCCCACAACTCCCAATTTCGCCCCTAGTATAGTCTAGGTAGTCCTTCAGCTCGGATGTAGTTTTCACTGTGCCCCCTCCAGCAGACCTATACAAGGGACTGAAAACCACACGCCAGACCTCCAGTGATTCGACTCTGCAAAGTGATGCAAGCTGTGCGAACAGGAAGCTGGACCAGCTGGGCCCTTGGCCTGATCCAGCAGGCGCTTCTTATGTTCTTAAGCCATTGTTTGCCCAGATGTGCCTGAATGTAGTGATCTGGGAAGCGGGGGCAGGGAACTTGGCCTCCAGGGTAATGATGGATAGATGCTGTGTCTCTCAAACTCGGGTCCCCAGCTGCTGTTGGACTACAACTTCCATCGCCCCTAGTCAACAGGACAAGTGGTCAGGGATGATGGGAGTTGTAGTCCTGCAACAGCCGGGGCCCCAAGTTTGAGAAACACTGGAAGGGCTTATTCACACATACGTTTTTCATTTTGGCCCTGTGCTTCCCTCATGGAACATCACTCTTTAAAGCTGAATCGGAGCAATTCGGGTTTTCCGCAGATGGAGGTTTGCTCCAATTCAGCTTTAAAGCACTGGTTTTTATAGGGAGAAAGCGTGCCTGGCCACAGAGCTTTGAATCATGAACTGTGCCTGGAAAAAGCAAAGGGAAGTGTGGCCAGGCCCTTCGCTCCATCCCCTTTCCACATATCCCCATAGCTTAATTCACTGCACCCCATTTCTGCATTTAATATGCAGCTTAATAATAATCATAAGATTAAGATTTTAACATTTTACATACCAGGAGACCTGGAAAAACACAATTGTCACTTGCTCTGGCTGCACCCAGTGAAAATGGGGCTGGGAATGCCCCCAGGAAGCAACAGGATGTGGCCATGTCCCATTGCTCACATGGACACCCTACAGCAAAAAAGACGGCTAAACCCATTTGGGGGATATTTTTTGCCTTAGGTGGGCACTGTATGGCAAGGAGGGGGAAGGGGGTAGGTATGTGCCCGGGCAAGTGATAGGGTGCCATCCTATCCAGTCACTTTTGGGGCAGCATTTGTGACCCCCATTTAACAGCGCATGGCAGCAACCAGCATGCCGTCATGGTGTGGTTTTAAAAGAGGATTAGGCAAATTCATGGAGGAGGTGAGGGCTACCAGTGGCTCCTAGTCACAGAGGCTCTACTCTGCCTCCACAGTCGGAGGCAGCTATGCTTCTGAACACCACTTGCTGGAAACCACAGGAGAGGAGAGTATTGCTCTAGTGAGGTCCAGCTCCGAGGGCCTTCTGGCGGTTCCCTCCCTGCGTGAAGCAAAGCTACAGGGAGAGGGCCTTCTTGGTAGTGGCATCTGTCCTGTGGAACGCCCTTCCATCAGATGTCCAAGAAATAAACAACTACCTGACATTTAGAAGACCTCTGAAGGCAGCCCTGTTTAGGGAAGTTTTTAATGTGTGACATTTTAATGTATTCTTAATCTTTGTTGGAAGCCGCCCAGAATGGCTGGGGAACAAATAAATAATAATAATAGTAACAGTAATAGTGCAGGGGTCAGCAAACTTTTTCAGCAGGGGGCTGGTCCACTGTCCCTCAGACCTTGTGGGGGGCCAGACTATACTTTGGGGGGGGGGAATGAACCAATTCCTATGCCCCACAAATAACCCAGAGATGCATTTTCAATAAAAGGACACATTCTATACATGTAAAAACACACTGATTCCTGGACCCTCTGCGGGCCGCATTTAAAACGCAATTGGGCCAGATCCGGCCCCCGGGTCTTAGTTTGCCTACCCATGCTCTAGTGCTTAGATGCTCTTCCATTATATATTTTTCTAAAAAAGAAAAGAAAATGGAAAGCCCACCGGTTTTTTTCTGAAAGATATTTTAAAGATATTTTAAATATCTTTCAGAAAAAAACCGGAGGCATTCCTTTTAGGTTTAATTACAAATGATATCCCCGAAAATCAAAGGAAAGTATTCCTTTATGCAACAACAGCTGCCAGGATGCTTATAGCTAAAAACTGGAAAGGCAGAAAAATTCCATCAGTGAAAGATTGGCAAATTAAATTTTGTGAATACATAAATCTGGCAAGACTCACAGCTTACATAAGGGGACAATCGGACCAGAAATTATTAAAATAATGGGGTTGTGCTAAAGAGTATATGAAAAAACATTGTTCTGGAGTTAGTATATTGGTATGTAATGAATGATGCTTTACAGGGTTAAAGAAAAAGAAAAATGGTGTAAAAAAAAAAGTACCAAGGTGGAAGTAATCTAATTAGACACAACAATACAGTAAGAGTAAATTTTTTGAGGTCTTAGAACAAAGAAAGGAAGTCAATTTGTGTTTATGTACGTAATGATATGATTTTTTTTCTGTAGATGTGTGCTTTTTCGTTTTTGTTTAGTTCAGCTTTGTTTCCTTTGCTTTTTTTTCCGTTTTCTGTTTTTTTTCCTATATGTTCCGGGGATTTTTGTTTGTATAGTATTATTTTGGATTCAATGTTTGTAATTTTTGTTATGATTCTGCATTGAAAATAAAAAAATTCAAAAAAAAAGAAAGAAAAAGAAAATGGAAAGCCCAGCGAGAAGACCTTCTGCTCTCAAACCTTCTAGGAACTTACAGTACTTTCCGAAGCAGAATCGATAGGTTTCGGAGATATTCTATCACTGACTAGTCTTCCAAACCTGTTGTGGCAAAACAAGAAGAGTTGAATGGCCATCAGTTAATCCCTGCAGCAACCCTGTGAGCTCTTTAAGAGACTGGTGACTGACTCCAAGGTCTCCAGTGAGCTTCATGATGGAGTGGGGATTCGAACCCTGATCTCCCACATCCTAGCCCCACACTCTAACCACTACTCCACACTGGCTTCTTAGAGGACCTCTGCTGTGGGGCAGCACTATAAATTAAGTAGGCAAGTAAATGTGGGAAAAGCAAAGTGTCACTTAGAGAAGGATCTGAAATATTTCCCTTGAAGAAGGAATTTGCTTTTTTTCTGGATTGTTTTATTGGATGCTTTATGCTTTTTTCTCCTTGTTTGAAATATAAGGCAGTACAGAAATGAAAATAATACTAATAATAACAACAAAACCCCACTGGAAAAAAGGCACCTAGACGTTTGTTGTGGCAACCGTAACCCAGGTTTAAGGCGCCATTTGGCGACTATCTTATATATCTGAGTTTTTGGTTTTTTTAAAGAAATATTTATTAAGATTTTACAAAGACAAATATACAAAAACACATAATAAAAAAAATAAATAAGTAAACATACAAAAAATAAGAAAAATTAAAAACAATTAATTTTCATAACTTAAAACTCATTTGCTTGTTTCTTTGACTTCCTCACACCTCCCCTTCTTGTATTCCCATTTAAATAATCAAATCAGCAAATCCTTACCCACTTTCATTTATCTTATCTCTATAACTTAACATTTTATAACTCCATTATCAATTCATTTTTGCATATTCTTATTAACTTTGTTGCTAATACCACTTATTTCCAATCCAACACCATTTTAGTTATTTTTTTACCTATTTATACCCTTCTTCCATATTCTTAAAGCATTACAGCTGGAAACCACTTAATTTCAATCCAACATCATTCTAACTTTCATTAATTTTATAGTATTTCTGTAGATAGTCTTTAAATTTCTTCCAATCTTCTTCCACCGTCTCTTCTCCCTGGTCTCGGATTCTGCCAGTCATTTCTGCCAATCCCATATAGTCCATATATATCTGAGTTTCTAACATTGGCGGCGCAGACATGTTTTTATCCCATGGAGAAAGAATGGAGGACGATTTGCTTACCAGGTCTGTATAGAGTTCCTGAACATTATAATAGTAGCCAGCAAAAGCACACCAATCCCAAGCACAGAGCTCAGCATTACAACCCTCCTAGTGTCTGAGAGAAAGAGGAAGAGAGGGAATTAGTATTCTGCACTTCAGTGCTAAAGGACACACACACACACTCACACACACACACTTGAGCCATCAGCAATCCTGGATCTCATTCTTGTACTTCCAAACTCTGGGCTCATCCCTCTTCCCTTCCACTTTCTTCCAGGAAAACCCACTCTTTAGCACTTGTAAAGGTAAAGGGACCCTTGACAGTTAGGTCCAGTTGTGGACGACTCTGGGGTTGTGGCGCTCATCTCGCTTTACTGGCCGAGGGAGCCGACTTTTGTCCACAGACAGTTTTTCTGGGTTATGTGGCCAGCATGACAAAGCCGCTTCTGGCGAACCAGAGCAGCGCAAGGAAACGCTGTTTACCTTCCCGCCAGAGCGGTCTCTATTTATCTACTTGCACTTTGATGTGCTTTGGAACTGCTAGGTTGGCAGGAGCAGGGACCGAGCAACGGCAGCTCATTCTGTCATGGGGATTTGAACCGCCGACCTTCTGATCGGCAAGTCCTAGGCTAAGTGGTTTGGACCACAGTGCCACCCGTGCCCTCTTTAGCACTTAAAGGGTAAAGGGACCCCTGACCATTAGGTCCAGTCGCGAACGACTCTGGGGTTGCGGCGCTCATCTCGCTTTATTGGCCGAGGGAGCCGGCGTACACTTCCGGGTCATGTGGCCAGCAGGACTAAGCCGCTTCTGGCGAACCAGAGCAGCGCAAGGAAACGCCGTTTACCTTCCCACCGGAGCAGTACCTATTTATCTACTTGCACTTTGTGCTTTCGAACTGCTAGGTGGGCAGGAGCTGGGACAGAGCAACAGGAACTCACTCTGTTGCGGGGATTCGAACCGCTGACCTTCTGATTGACAAGCCCAAGAGGCTCAGTGGTTTAGACCACAGCGCCACCTGTGCCCTCTTTAGCACTTAAGTTGCAGCAAATGCCATTCCGGAGAAAACCCAATTGACGTTTGCTCTGATTCAGCAGTAAGCTGAATTCACTTGTGCTTTATCTTGTATTTTATTCTGTGAACTGCTCTGACACCTTTGGATGAAGAGGGGTATATAAGCCTAACAAATAAAATAAGCTGGGGGGGGTTCTTGGGGGCAAGCGAAAGTGCAGAGGAGCCCACTGTATCACCTGTGAGCGTCTCATGGAGACAACGAATTTCAAAAGCCCCAAGATGGATGGAACATGTTGCATCCAGCAGGACACCAACTGTAATGTAATTTATATAATTGAATGCAAAAAAGGGGTGTTATTCCAGTGCACAGGCAAAGCTGCAACTGACCTGCGGGCATTTTTTTAGGAACCGCAAATCGGCATTTTAGACAAAAAAAAAAAATCAGAGGAATCTGTTTCCTTCGATTCTGAGAACTGCAGCTTGCTAAAGAGATGCCAAATGGATCCAGCAAAGTTTGCAATAAAGGGAGGACTTCTGGAGAAAGTTTGGGAACCACTCCTTTAAGAATCTGGGATGGATCTGATGCAAGATGTGTCAGCGGTCCAGAGATTTCCTTGGACTGTTCAGGGAAACAGCACAGGTGCGAACTTCTCTGCGGTAAGAGCTGCAGCCAGTCCCTGGGGATGACCACAGGAAGAAGATACTCACTCGATAGTTCCGGAGCGGGACCACTGTCCAGGCTTCCTCCAAATCCCTTGCCAGCACAATAGGGAGGGGCCCATCCGTAACTGCAGTGGCAGTTCTTGTTGCTGTTGCAGAACTGAAATACATCAGGCATTTGAGCAGCAAACAAAGGATTTATTTCCAAGATCTTTTCCATGTTCTACAGCTCCGACGCAGGAGGCTGCCTTCTCCTGAGTCAGACCGCTGGGTAGCTCAGTATTACCACAGCGATGGGGATCACTGGGGTTTCAGGCAGGGGGCCTCTTCCCCAGCTCTACCTGGGTTTGCCGTTGGAGAATTGGAACCCAGGACCTTCTGCTTGCAAAGCAGCTGCTCTGCCACTTAGCTACAGACCTTCCACAGCATCCTATCTCAGGTGGTGCAATGGGACAGAGTGTCTGGCTGTTGACCGAGGACTCCCTGGTCCTGAATGGGGTAAGTGTGCCTCTGAAGGACCAGGTGTGCATTCTGGGAGTCATTTTGAACTCACAGCTGTCCATGGAGGCGCAGGTCAATTCTGTGTCCAGGGCAGCTGTTTATCAGCTCCATCTGGTACGCAGGATGAGACCCCCACTACCTGCAGGCTGCCTTGCCAGGGTGGTGCATGTTCTGGTTATCTCCCGCTTGGAATATTGCAATGCGCTCTGTGTGGAACTGCCTTTGAAGGTGACCTGGAAACTACAACTAATCCAGAATGTGGCAGCTAGACTGGTTACTGGGAGCGGCCACTGAGACCACATAACACTGGTCCTGAAAGACCTACTTTGGCTCCCAGTACATTTCCGAGCACAATTAAAGTGTTGGTGTTCACCTTCAAAGCCCTAAACAGCCTCGTCCCAGTAGACCTGAAGGAGCATCTCCACCCCCATCGTTCTGCCCGGACACTGAGGTCCAGCTCCGAGGGCCTTCTGGCAGTTCCCTTCCTGCGAAAAGTGAGGTTACAGGGAACCCGGCAGAGGGCCTTCTCAGTGGTGGCACCCGCCCTGTGGAATGCCCTCCCATCAGATGTCAAGGAAATAAACAACAATCTGAATTTCAGAAGGCATCTGAAGGCAGCCCTGTTTAGGGAAGTTTTTAATATTTGATGAATTATTGTATTATAATATTATGCTGGAAGCCGCCCAGAGTGGCTGGGGAAACCCAGCCAGATGGGCAGTGTATAAATAATAAATTATTATTATTATTATTATTATTATTATTATTATTATTATTGGTTGGTGGTTTGAGCCCACCCAGGGACAGCTGTGGCCAGCATTCCTGCATTGCAGGGGTTTGGACTAAATGACCCTCGGTGTCCCTTCCAACTCTACGATTCTGTGCTCCTATGATACTTACCCCCTGGTTGTTACATCTTGTGAAATTGCAATCATAATTCAGAACTTTCCGGTCAACGCATTCTCTTTTTATGCATATCTAGGAAAAAGGATATATCAATGTGTTAATGGGCAGCAGGAAAGCCCGATTTCTTCTACTTTTGCAGACATCCAGAAAACTGCTGAGCAGATGCATCCTGTGGCAGATGGTTGTGTTGAGATTTCCATTCCACCTTAAGGAACAGGCATGAGATTGTTGCGTGTCTGTTTACATTCCAGCACAGTATGCTGGGAACTTCTGTTTGTGTATAGCTTTTGCTTTTGCTGTTCTCTCCGAGACGGCATGACAGAGAGACATGTTTCTTTGTTCTGATTTATGTTTAATAAATATGTAGTTGAAGTATGACTTCACAAGCCTCGCTCCAATTCTGTGTGCGCAGTACACTCTGCTGATAGCGTGCCCTGGCTTCTGAAGTCTGGGTTGCTGATTTACGTCGGAGCATGGGCCGATGGAAGGAGACAGCACAGCTGGGGCTTCTCAGCTGGCCTCCCAGCCCTCTGTATGTCAACAGGTTGATTTGCAGAGCCGCAAAATTACCATCTGGCCTTCTCTAAACATATTATTTAGTGAGGTCAAGGCAAACCCTTCGGTGGATAGTTATTTATTGAGTTTAGCCTACTCTTAACCAAGACAATATATAATAATTAAATGCAGCATTTTTTGAAAGCCATGGGTCCCTGGCAGCCCAACCAGGTAAAAAGACTAAACGTCATAGCACGCTCAGCTGAGAACCATCTGCAGAAGCGCTGTAGCCAATCTTGCCTCCAGGCATGGTGACCTCTAAAATGGCTATCCCCAAACCAGCCGTTCTCAACTTCTGGGTTGTTGGACTACAACTCCCATCATCCCTAGCTAGCAAGGCCAGAGCTCAGGGATGATGGGAGTTGTAGTCCAACAACATCTGGGGACCCACAGGGTGAGAACCACTGCCCCTAAACCCTCCAGACGTGCCCCTTCAGCCCTGCTCAGAGGTAACCAACGTCACCTTGTTGTCACCACACACTGATCCGTCTGCTATCGCTCCAGCGTCATGCATGTCATCCCCTTTGTGGGAAACTATGCCCCAACATAATAGGTTGTCCGTAGGAGTCTGAACTACAGATTGTTCAGCTGCGAATCGTGGGATTTTATTGATGTTGATGCATTGGATCCTTCCGCAAAGGACATCTCTGCAACAAAAAGTGAGAAGGGAAAGAGAGTACATACAGCTCCTTCTCCACTCAGAGCGACCGTCCCGAGATGCTTTGTCACCAAATTCAACCTGGCTTGTTAATCTCACTAAGGGCAAAACACAAACAGTGAACCCCCCCAGGCGGCTGATACATTGGGTATACATAATGAATAATAACGTATTCAAATCAACCATATGTACAATTCTATATACATTAACACTCCTCCCTCCACAAGGTTTATTTAACTTTTAACATTTTAATTGCCCCTAATTGTTCAAACCTACCCAAATAATTCAATATCTTCTCGAACCAATCCTCCTCTTTCTCACTGACCTTAAACCCTTTCATTTTATGTATCTTCACAGTTAGATATTCTAAAATTATAATATTATTCCATTTTTTCCTCCATTGGTTCAACCCTAGCTCTTCTGCATTTTTCCAATTACTCGCTATAACCTGTCTTGCTACAGTTACCATCAATTTTACCCATTTACTTTCCTCTTTTGTTTTTAACTCGGTGCTACTCAGACTAATAAGAACCATTAATTTAGATATTCTGCATGGGGAACTTTTATCGGCTCTTCAGGGACAGCAGTGGCTCTGTGCCAGGAGAAAGGGACCCTGAACTTTCAAAGTCATCCGAAGGAAAGGGAGCTTTAGGCTGGCTATTTTTACCAAGGCCCAACAAGATATCCCTCCTGCCTCCAGTGTCGATGACGACGATGTGTTTTTAAAGGTTAATGACTGATTTTAAGAATGGTTCCATCTTCATGGTTTAAGTGGGAAAATCCAGTCCCCTTAAGATGGATATATCTGTTGCCAAGAATCCTAAAACTGAGTGAAAACTTGAAATTCCAAAAAAACAAAAAGCAGCTACAGTTAGATTTCTCTAGGAAACTTCCTAGAGGAGTTCTGCCTTAATTTAAGACTACTGGGCACTTGGAGCCAATATTTTCCACGCACTTCTTCCTAGTAACTTCCCCCACCCCTTATTTCATACGCTGTATAACTTAAATGTATGAGTATGCCTTTTTCTTGCTAACTGTATTAAATCTGAGAGGGAATAAAAAAAGTTCTTATATGTATATATTTGTTTATACCCCTCCTTTTTCCCCTGACAGGGACCCAGGCAGCTAACAGATAAACCTAAGAACTTCTAAAGAAGAATCTTTCAAAAAATAAACTCTGATAAACTTAAAGCTATATGCATATCTGCCACAACTGCAGCTGCCCACCAAGGAGAACCAGCCAGGAGCTTGCCGAGCTGAGAGGGCGAACACAGGGACTGGCAGGCGACGTCCACAGGGGCACAGCAAAGTCTACCTGTTGCCTCCCACGTGACGCCCCCAAGAAGGTTAGGGGGCGCAATCCTTGTCTTGCCCCAGGCACTGGCAACACACGCTATGCCACTGATCAATCGCCCCCTTTGCATCGGACCCAGCAGGTTGGACCCCTGCCCCCAGGTAGAACCTACTCTTCTTTGCATTTCTTGTACCCAAATTTATTCCTGCCGCAGTTGCCAATCCGATCTCCTCTCACGTTGACTTTTTTGTAGCAACTCAGCGGAGCACTTTTTGCACCTTTGGATTTGGGAGAGAGAGGAGACAGAGAAAAGAGGGGGAAAGAGGGCATCTGTCAGGAGCAGAGTGTGTGTACGTTCACAAATAAGACAAGGAAAGCATCCCCCACCCCATCCAAATAATCTGAATTTATTTAAATGGCTAGCTCTTAAAATGGTTGGCCTCTTTTCTTTCGCATCACATCTCTAGCAGGTAAACGGTGATAGCCAAAAGCAGACCCACCGAAATCAACAGACTTAAGATATTGAAATTTGGGACATAACTGTAGCTTGACCTCCTGAACATCAGATTGAAGTCCCAAACAACCCTGCTTGGGCAATAGCCTCCACCGTAGGGTCGCCACACATCCAGACATAGCCGATATTTGGACCTCGCAAACAGCATCCGGCCGGAAAGTGTAGGTTTTTTTTGGTGAATTTCATTAAAAATAGCTCAAGAACTTTTGAGATTTTGCAGGAAAAAAGCAACAACGTTCACCTTCTGAAATATGGCAACGCGGGTGGTGCTATGGTCTAAACCACTGAGCCAAGGGCTTGCCGATCAGAAGGCCGGCGGTTTGAATCCCCGTGACGGGGTGAGCTCCCGTTGCTCGGTCCCTGCTCCTGCCAACCTAGCAGTTTGAAAGCATACCAGTGCAAGTAGATAAATAGGTACCACTCCGGCGGGAAGGTAAACGGCATTTCTGTGCACTGCTCTGGTTCGCCAGAAGCGGCTTAATCATGCTGGCCACAGGACCCGGAAGCTGTAAGCCGGCTCCCTCGGCCAATAAAGCGAGATAAGCACTGCAACCCCAGAGTCATCCACGACTGGACCTAATGGTCAGGGTCCCTTTACCTTTACCTTTTTACCATGGAAGAGTATTGGTCATCATGTGCATAGGAGGTGCATATGGGTTCTATACCACTTGCATGATTTGGGTAAGTTATAACCAGATTCCTTTAAGGACTTGGGTGGAATGTCTCTCTCCCATCCATAACAATTTAAGAAACCCCAAAGGTCCTCCCAAAAGCATAGCCAAGTTAGCTGAAAGTTCTACTGTGGCAGTTTCCTCCATGCAGCTAGAATAGTATGTGTACAATCTGTGTCATCGCAGCAGCTCAGCCCGTGGCTGAAGGAGCTGGTACGCACGAAGGCTGGTCCCAGGCAGTTTCAGTATTTGTTGATTTGTGCATGAGAGGGAAAGATTCGCGAGCAAGAAATTCAGTGTGAGGTTGCCAGAGGGAACCTTATTGATACAGCATTTGTCCCTCCTAGGAGAAGGTTCACAAATTCCTGATCACAGAGGTGGAGATGGGGTAGAAGTTCCTTAAAGTCCAGGTCGCCCTTAAATGTGAACCTGCCCAAATCACACTTTCTGAAATGAGGGGCAAACAGAAACACAACCATCCATCAAAACTCACACCTCTCTGGAGGTTGCAATGCACTTTTCCCACCAAGGAGGAGAAAATGCATGTGCTCTGGCAAAGTGTGCATAAAAATTAGCCAAAATATGCAAAACTGTATTATGCTAAGGGAAATTACTTTGCAAAAATGTATATTAGGAGAAAGTAGCTCTGAAATGCTGATTAAGTTTTGTGAGGACCTGGAAATAATAATAATAATAACAATTATTATTATTCTTCACAAGCTGAAGTGGAAATGTGGAGACCCGAAGATTGGAAAACTGAGAAACCAACAAGGCACATTTAGGGACACTCTGTACAGGACGACACAAAGCTGCTAGCTATTTTGTATTAAATCATGCCAGCCTTGCCTTTGCCAAAGATCTCTTCGCACTGCTGGTGAGCATTGAAGCATTTCCCCGAATAGCAGATGTCATTGGTGCCGCACGGCATCCCATTTTGCTTGTACACATCCGGGGGGCATTTGGAGGAAACCCCATTGCAGTATTCGGGGAAATCACATTCAGAAGCCGCTTCCCGGCATTCTTTCCCTTCGGTGACAATCTGTTGGAAAGAAGAACCAAACCCCACAATATGGCTGCTTTCTCAGAGGATGCAGAAACATTTATTATTATTATTAATGCTATTACTGTTCAAATTATTGACTGCCTACATACAACAGGCTCTGGCTTTGTAACACCACATGGAAATATGCACATAACAGACAAGATGTGGAATAAAATGCTCCTGGCATCTGTCTGCCTCGAGAGACAATGGAGTGTGCCTCTGGAGGGGAAGTCAAACTGCTGGGGAATCACAGCGTCTGCTGCGGCTGCAGAGGCCAGTAACTTGAAACTGCTGCCTCCCACGTTGTTTTTGCTGCTTTAGCAAAGTGACCTCCCTGGGGTACCAGCAGTGTGTCTGGAGGTCCTGGGCTGCCCAGACGACAAGACCCCCCCCCCCCCCGTCCTCACTGATGGGGTCCAAAGTAAAGCAGAGCAAGACGTTTGGCACCAGCCTGGCTGCAGGAGTTGCTAGAAGGAGGCGTACAAGGTGCCATCCAGCTGTCTTAGGGACTCTCAAAGGACCTGTTGATGGCATTTTACCACTGTATTGTGGAGAGTGTATTAACTTATGGTCTCTGTGTATGGTTTGGGAGCTGCATAGTCAGGGAAAAAACAATGCTGTCCAGGGTTGTAAAGACTGCGGAGAGAATAATTGGGTGCCCTCTTCCCACCTTGGATCAAATCAATGCTTCCAGGTGCCGTAAGAAAGCTGCAGAGATAGCGCAGGATAGTGCGCACCCCGGAAATGATCTCTTTCAGCTTCTGCCTTCTGGAAGAAGGTCCAGGGTTATAAAGACTAGGACTAGCCACTTGAGAAACAATTTCTACCCAAATGCGATTTTGGTTTTAAACGCAGTGTAAGGTAGTCCCTATGGGAGTATATTGTATTTAATTATGGAGTATCAGAGTTTTTAGGGGGCTAACCAGGCTGGGATAGCAGGCTTGTGGGTTTTTGAATGTCTGATGTAGATTTTTTCAATTTTGTTGTTCTGTATGGGACAATGACAATAAAGATTATTGTATTGTATCGTATCATTCTGGATTTGTGTAGGGTTTGTTCCTTAGGCTTTTCTTCTTCTGACGATGTCCTGCAAGGCAGCGGAGGTTTAGGATCAGAGTTTTCCTTCTTAGCCTCCCTTCCCAGGCGGACGAGCCCCATCTGCCCCATCTTCCCTCTTCATCTCATGCAGAAACTGCCTTCTTGGCCATTGGACCCACTCTAGCCTGCTCAATCTGCCAGAGCCCAACTTTGCAAATAAATATAAATAATCATGCAAATAAAAGAAAGTGCATCAGTGTGGGATCTATGCAAACCTGGGTTCTCTAGCTCAGCAAGTTCCTTCCTGGCTGACAGCGTTGGAAAACAAGGCTCTTAAAAATTATATTGCCTACGATGAGCGCATTTTGTCTGTAAAATGGTGCTGCGGTGGATGTAATCACAAAATAAAATGAGGATGGGTAAGTATTGAGGGGTGCGAAAGAAGAAAGGCATAAATACAGATAATGCAGCGTATGTTTGGCCTTCCCCAACTTGAGATGGAGAAGAAATTCGACCCGAAGAAAGAGACCACATGCATTATCTAATGCAAATAAGCAGCAAAAGGCATCATGAGGTTAAGAGAACTATCTGCACAGGGATGTCACCAAAGCATTTGTTGGAGATTTCGACAGACCCAGAGAGTAAGGATTTTAAGCACCAAACCAGAGGCTAATGGCAGCTGCTGTGGCAATCTTACCTTGCAGTTGTCACAGCAGAGTCCATGAGTACACACTGCGTTTGGTTTCCGCCTGCAATCCTCTTGGCAGCAATCATTTTTCTGGCACTCCTGTCAGAAAAGATTGTAGGCTAGTTAACAGCTTCTTGGACCTAAAGCACCTTCCAGATCTGTTCCTCTCTTCCTTCTCTTCACCCCCCCCCCCCCCCGTCAGACCTGACCTGGGAGTGGAAGCTGTGGCTGCGCATGAAGGAGCTGTCAGAGCTAGGCTCAAACGAAGGAGCCTCTTGTGGGGCAGGAGGTGTGGGGAGAGCTGAGCCAGCAGAGTTAACAGAGGCTGCAGGAATCGAGAGAAGCATTGTGATTTTTGCATAGCACACACCCATATCGTGATCCGCGATACATGGCCAGGTCAAAAACCATGAGACTGAGATCACAATATGGACTTCAAACCAGTTTTGGACCATATATCGACATGTTGTCCAGCCCTACTCTCTGTAACCATGTGGTTACACATGGATGGATGGATGAGGCTTTGTCAGGATGGGGGCTCAATGGGCGGTCTCATCCATGTGCCCCCGCCACCTCCCAGTAGGTAGCAGGGGCAAAAATGACCCCACGGGCCTCTCCACTGCACCTGTTGAACTGCTGCCTGGCGTACTGAGGTCGCTTTGCTGCTGGGGTGATGGTGGTGCCTTCTTCAAAGGCTGACGTTCCTGCACTTCCCGTTGCAGGGGGTTGGGCTGGATGACCCTTGGGGTCCCTTCCAACTCAGCAATTCTATGGTCCTATGTGTTTAAAGCCTAGACCAGCCCAGGCCAACCTGGTGCCCAGCAGAGAATGCTGCAGGCAGCATGACCAATGGTCAGGGGCGATGTCTGACCTCCACAACCCTTCTTCCTCTCCCAAATCCACATTTGCGACTCTTCCCTTCTCTGCTCCTGACAAAGGGCTGTCCCTTTTCTCAGCCTTGGAGACTGAGCTATCTCTCCTGGCAGTTGAGAGTCGCTTCCCTGACACTGCTACTTGCATTGGGTCAATGTGAAAGCTTTCTCAGAAAGGACACCCCCCACCCCCCGTGGCACCCTACGGAGGGAGAACTGGCAGGGTGGAAGAGGGTCGCACCTTTTGCAAACCTCTGATCTCAGAGCCGCACGCTCAACTTCATTCATGTGTACACACACACACACACACACTTTATTGAGATTAAAAAGAAGTAACAAACAAAAGGGTTATCCAGAAGAAAGAAAAGAAAATGGTAATATTTGTTACATCACATCACAATACGTTCTTCTTGAACTTCTAACGACTTCCCACCACCCCATCATGCACCTGCCTCTTAGTCTATCTAGCGCACTATTTAATTTCATTTTCGTTTGTTAAGTTTCATCCATGTTATATTCTCCTACCATTACCCATCATACCACAGAAGTCATTCAAGGGCTGCCACTGACGTCATGTTATTACAGTAATCCCTAAGGTATTTTTTGTACATGTCCCATTTCCTAATGTTTGGTCAGTGTGACCTCTCAGTTTTTCCGTCCATTTTGCCAACTCGGCATATTCCAACAGTTTATTTTGCCACTCCAGCTTTGTCGATGTTTGCTCTCCTTTCCAACTTGTAGCGATTAATATGTAGCGATTAATAGTACGTTTCCGAGCACAATTCAAAGTGTTGGTGCTGACCTTTAAAGCCCTAAACGGCCTCGGTCCAGTATACCTGAAGGAGCGTCTCCACCCCCATCATTCTGCCCGGACACTGAGGTCCAGCGCCGAGGGCCTTCTGGCGGTTCCCTCATTGCGAGAAGCAAAGCTACAGGGAACCAGGCAGAGGGCCTTCTTGGTAGTGGCGCCCGCCCTGTGGAACACCCTTCCAGCAGATGTCAAAGCGATAAACAACTACCTGACATTCAGAAGACATCTTAAGGCAGCCCTGTTCAGGGAAGTTTTTAACGTGTGATATTTTACTGTATTTTTGGTTTCTATGGAAGCCGCCCAGAGTGGCTGGGGAGGCCCAGCCAGATGGGCAGGGTATAAATAATAAATTATTATTATTATTATTATTATTATTATTATTATTATTATTATTATTATATTCTTGCAGCTACCGTGGGATACAAGACTATTTCTCTCGCGTTTTTAGGTATATCTGGGCCTAGTATCCCCAGGAGGAAAGCGTCCGGGGTTTTTTTGAGCTCATTATAAATTACATCCCAAAGTTCGTTTCTTTTCTTACAGGTCCACCACATACCGTATTTTCCACTCCATAAGACACACCTTTTTCTTCCTAAAAAGGGAAATGTCTGTGCGTCTTATGGAGCGAATGCGTGGTCCCTGGAGCCAAATTGCCCAGGGGTTTAAAGCAGATCATGCTTTTTTTTTTTTTTTAAAGAGGGAAGGGGGTGTTGAAACAAAGCGATCGGGGAGAGAGATAAGGGATGATAGCAATAAAGGAGGCTGCCTGGGAGGGGAGAGCTAAAGACAGCAAACTTGCAAAGGGGGGAAACAGGAAGACTAAAGCAATAAGGAGAGAAATTAGAAGAAAAGGAGGAGCAAAAAACTGTTCCAGCTAAGGAAAAGACACTAAGGCAAACAAGAGGGAAGGGAGTGTTGAAAGGAAACAGCTGATCGGTGGGATCGGAAGAGAGATAAGGGACACCAGCGGAGGCTGCCAGAGAGGGGGGAGATAAAAGCCCATTGATCCTCAGGATTTTTACATTGGGTCACCCCAGATTCACCATCAGATCACATAGCATGTCCATGGCTACAGCCTGCACCAAAAAAATCACGCACCCACTGTTGCGTGGGGCCGCAATGGCGCAAAAACGTGGTTACAAAGCACGGATCCACATGGATCCTCAGGATTTTTGCATTGGGTCACCCCAAATTCACCATCAGATCACATGTCTGTGGCCGCAGCATGAGCCACAAAAATCATACATCCACTGTTTCGTTCAGAATTCCCCCCCCCCTTGTTTTCCTCCTCTAAAAACTAGGTGCATCTTATGGTCAGGTGCGTCTTATGGAGCGAAAAATACGGTATGTGGGACTGAGCCTTCCACTTCCCCACATCTCCAGCAGTTACTTGAAATGTTCTTATACATTTTAGATCGTTTTAGTTGTGTCAGCTCAACTTCCAGCTGCCCTCAACCCTCACTCCCAGTGGGCCACTCGCCATACAACAACGGGAAGATCTACATTAGACTTTGCAGGATCTGTGCAGGCTCCTTGGGGCCAGAGCAGTGCTCTTGAATGACAGAGACAAAGGGCAGTTGGTTTTAGCCACAACTTACCTCCAGCCTCTTCAGTTCTTGTACTCTGCTTTCCGATAGCGAAGCAACATCCCGCAGTTCTTTTAGGTCCTTTTCCAAGAAAAGAAAAAGAAAATTACAGAGTCTCCCGTCTCACCCACTCTTTCATCCTGCCAGTTTTTAAATACAGTGGTACCTTGGTTCTCAAACGCCTTGGTACTCAAATGCCTTGGTTCCCAAACGCCAAAAACCTGGAAGTCAGTTTTCCGGTTTTCGAATGTTTTTTGGAAGCCGAGCATCCGATGCGGCTCTCGGCTATTGTTTCCGGGGCGCCGGCACCAATCGGAAGCCGTGACTTGGTTTTCGAACATTTCAGAAGTCAAACAGACTCCCGGAATGGATTAAGTTCGAGAACCAAGGTACCACTGTAATTTGCGCTTTTGTTTTTGCTATTTATTTTGCGTTTTTGTTTTTTAGGCTTTTTTGGTTAATTTGTTTTTGTGACTGTGTGGAACCCAGTTCAGCTGACTGACTGATAGTGTGACTGCAGAAATGGATAAAAGCCCCCCCCCATACAAAACATGAATATCATCAGTGCAAGTAAGGGGGGGGAATAATTTTAATTTTTATCATCTACAATACTGTCTTATTTATTTTATAGTACAGTACATTGATTATTGCTTTCATTTTATGGATCAGTGGTCTCGCTGGGTAGTAAAATTCATGTTAAATTGCTGTTTTAGGAGTTGTTTTTAAAAGCCTGGAACGGATTAATCCGTTTTGCATTACTTTCTATAGGAAAGCGCGCCTTGGTTTTGGAACGCTTTGGTTTTGGAATGGACTTCCGGAACGGATTAAGTTTGAGAACCAAGGTACCACTCTCTATATTTATTTTATAAAACCTTGATCATTCTGTACATTGGTTTGTGAAACAGAAAAACAGGAGATACTTGTGAGCATTCATCTCGGTTGGTTTGGACAAAGTTTGTAGGGAGATTCTACTACGTTTGCTGTTTAGTGGGCATTCATTCTGATTTGTGGATGTGGAGATCATTTTACAAAACTTATTATACTGCTTGATTGTAAATGAACAACAACTCCTTGCCAAAAATATAAAACGAAGCATTAATATTCCAAAAATGATTAAAATCAACAGTAGCCAAAATGTATTCTAAGTTCTAATCTGCCATCAAGTCACCAGGAGATTCTCAACCAGAGAAGACACATTCAATCTATATGCTCCCCCTGGAATGTATTCCAGTATTTGGGATTTTAAAATGAGAATTAAACTGGAGATAATGTGCCTGGGAAGCAAAGTTAAGTTCATGTTTTAACGAAAGGAGTTGTTAATTTGCTAACAAAACAGGATGCAAGAACCTTAGGGCAGATTAAAAAGCAAGGAAACTCCATGCCCGTCAAGGCAGAAAACATATATATTTAATAACACCCCCTGCACACATAAGCTCTAACCTCAGGCCTACCACAGTCACATTCTTCCTCGCCTTCCACCACTCCGTTTCCGCACATCTTTATGTTAAATGTATTCTCAGAGTAGCTTTCAAACGAGTCCCTAGGCAGATTCAGCAAACAAAATTTCCCCCGGTTTGCTAGGAATTCGTAATATGCATTTTTGCTGCAGTTACTAAATCGGTGACACCCTCTGCAATAAAAGACAACAAACTGTTAGCAGAGCAGCAGTCCTTTTATTTTACTTTTTATTTCCACGCTGCTCGTTAACAAACAAAATGCTTCCTGGGTGCTTGACAAATGAAAGTTAAAACCGCAGCATGTAAAATGGAACGCAGCCATAAAATCCAAAATTATTAAAAGAGCCTGACAATAAAACAGGAAACGGAAAAAGAATGGCGCAAAGGGCATAAAAATAACTAAAGCCTAGGGAAATGAAAAGGACACTTGCCTGCTCCTGAAAATACCTCGTTGGGGAGGGAATTCCACAACCTGGGGGCCACCACCAAGAAGGATCTCTCCCTGTGGCATCTGCCCCACCTCATCACGGCCTAGGACCCTCGTACCTATGGGGTCGCCTCTCTTGGTATGCCCCGTGGAGGACCTTAAGGTCCATAAATAGCAACACCCTAGAGGTCCCGGGCCCTAAAGAAGTCAAATTAGCCTCAACCAGGGCCAGGGTCTTTTCAACACTGGCTCCGGCCTGGTGGAACACTCTTGTTCTTAAGTTGTACTTTAATCAATTATTTTAACACCTGGTGTTAGCCGCCCTGAGCCCAGTCTTGTCTTGCCTGGGGAGGGCATGGTATAAATAAAATTTATTATTATTATTATTATTATTATTATTATTATTATTATTATCATCATCTGGTGGAGAAGAGGCTCTGGAGGTGATCTTGAGACTCAAGCAGGTATATATGGGACAATCCTTCAGGGAATGTGGACCCAAAACATTCAAGGTTAAGACCAGCTTTGGAAACAGACTGGTGTGATATGATCATATTGGTCAGTCCCAGTTACCAATCAGTTCAACTGAAATCATTGGGTCATGCTTCCCCCCCCAAAATAAATATGTCTGAAGGGGGGTTGACTGGTCAAGTTAAAGGACCCCTGGACAGTTATGTCCAGTCTAATTTGGCTATAGAGTGCGGTGCTCGTCTCTGCTTTCTGGCCAAGGGAGTCGGCATTTGTCCGCCAACAGCTTTTCAAGGCTGACTTGGGCAGTGACCAAGAATATAACCAACAAAGATGCTGTATTTTCAGAGTCAAAACTACAGCGGTCGAAAGAGCACTGACCCCCTACTTACGCAACGGCTGAATGCATGACGCAGCGGCCATGCTCCGAGGTGCAGGTGCAGTCACACCTTCTGCCTTTAAGCTCTGGAAGGTCGTCATGGACAAAGCCAAAGACTGCGTGGCCCAGCTGATGGGCGGCTGATACGCCGTCATTTGTTAAAGACAAGGATGTCTGTATGCAGGGAAGGAAAAAGAAGGACAGGGAATTGAGCCCAAAGGCGACTGAAACCTTTCTGAGAATGCGCAGCATTTGAGGAACTTCAGTAAAAAATAAAATAAGGAAACCTTTTTGAGAATGCAGGAGTGCACAGGATTGCCTGCGAATTGTGGTTCCGCAGGGGGAGTAGATTATCCAAAGCTTTTTGCAAAAAAAAACCCCATTTTGGGTTGCACGATAAAGCGGCAAAACAGCGGCTCCAGGTTTATGCAGGGTTAACTCTTGAGCCCTTTCTTCTCCCCAGGACGTTCTGCAAGGCAGCCAGTATGAAGAACAGCCGCAGGAAGCAGAGAGTGTTCTTGTACTCGGGTCCTACTTATGGGTAGAAATCTGGCTGACCCTCGTGAGAACAGAATGCTGGACTAGATGGGCCATTGGCCTGATCCAGCAGGGCTTTTCTTACATTTTCGATATAAATGTTATCACAGGGAAAATCAAAGAAGTCCATCACCATGTTGTGACTTGTATACAGAAATCGGAGGAAATAGATAAAATGTTGAGTCGTAAAACAAAGGTCTGATTTTTCAGTATCCAATGGTCATACGGTTTCATTCTGTTCAGCTGGTATTTTGTACTGTTGGTCTTTTTGTTGTTGTTGTTGTTGTTGTTGTTGTTGTTGTTGTTGTTGTTGTTGTTGTTGTTATTATTACTTCAGACTACTATGGAGCATCACTGAAAACCTATTAATTTAAAAAGTAGTATACAGTGGTACCTCGGGTTACAGATGCTTCAGGTTACATATGCTTCAGGTTACAGACTCCGCTAACCCAGAAATAGTACCTTGGGTTAAGAACTTTGCTTCAGGATGAGAACAGAAATCGTGCTCTGGTGGCGCGGCAGCAGCGGGAGGCCCCATTAGCTAAAGTGGTGCTTCAGGTTAAGAACAGTTTCAGGTTAAGTACGGACCTCCGGAACGAATTAAGTACTTAACCTGAGGTTCCACTGTACAGAGAAGCCCCAAGCAGCCTATGTTAGCAGCTGGTCAATATAGGAACAACTGTCTAGAAACTGGTGCTGGAATTTTGAGTTTAATTTCCCCCTTCCCTCCTTGTCCCCTTCGCCCTGTGTATTGTGTTTTTATTAATTTCATTCTTTGTTTATTAGAACGTAAGCCTGTCTTGTTTGGATTTCACGTTAACTGCTCTGGAGGGAGTCTGAGGGAGGGAGCTCTGGCTGAAAAGCGGGGTACAAATAAATATGCATCATAGCTTAACGCTAGTGTATAAAAACATGTGAATTAAAGGGACCAGGGACTGGCAAGGTCACATCAAATAATGTGCCACACCACTTACTCTGACAGAAGAAACTGAGACATGATCCTGAAGACAAAAACGTTCTTCCCACGAGTTTCCAAAGGAATTATGTTGACCCACAGCCCTAGAAAAGAGAAGATGTCGAAATTCAGGGCATAACTGGATCCTTAAATTATAGGGGCAAGGACAGATAACATTTGTTGATATTTCTTGGGGGACAGGAGGCATGCTGTGGGGGACTCCCTGGTCCTGAATGGAGTAACTGTGCCCCTGAAGGACCAGGTGCGCAGCCTGGGAGTCATTCTGGACTCACAGCTATCCATGGAGGCGCAGGTCCATTCTGTGTCCAGGGCTGCTGTCTCCCAGCTCCATCTGGTATGCAGGATGAGACCCTCCCTGCCCGCAGACTGTCTCGCCAGAGTGGTGCATGCTCTGGTTATCTCTCGCTTGGACTACTGCAATGTGCTCTATGTGCTCTACCTTTGAAAGGGACCAGGAAACTGCAATTAATCCAGAATGCGGCAGGTAGACTGATGACTGGGAGTGGCCGCCGAGACCACATAACACCAGTCTTGAAAGACATACATTGGCTCCCAGTATGTTTCCGAGCACAACTCAAAGTGTTGGAGTTGACCTTTAAAGCCCTAAACAGCCTCGGTCTAGTATACCTGAAGGAGCGTCTCCACCCCCATCATTCTTCCCAGACACTGAGGTCCAGCGCCAAGGGCCTTCTGGCAGTTCCCTCATTGCGAGAAATCAAGTTACAGGGAACCAGGCAGAGAGCCTTCTCGGTGGTGGCACCCACCCTGTTGAACACCCTCCCATCAGATGTTAAAGACAACAACAACTATCTGACATTTAGAAGACATCTGAAGGCAGCCCTGTTCAGGGAAGTTTTAATGTGTGACATTTTGATATATTTTTAATCCTTTTTGGAAGCTGCCCAGAGTGGCTGGGGAAACCCAGCCAGATGGGCGGGATATAAATAATAAATTCTATTCTATTCTATTCAGCAGCAGGCAGGCAAAGCAGGGTGACCAAACACTCCCAGCAACGGAAATGGGGAAGAGTCTCACGTGAATAGAGCGGCATGGTCGAAATGGACTTGAGTCCGAAGCTCAGAGGTGACGTAGTCGTGAAACGCTTGCAAACCGGCATCGCTGCCTGCCAGATCTTGCCTTGTCCACACCTCTATTCCTGTCAAAACAACGTGAAGACCTATGTCGTCATATATCTGAAAACAGAAAATAGGAAATCAGTATGTGCTTATAAAACATACTGATAATATATATATAGACACATGCATAAGATAGCGTGAGACTCTTAATCTCAGGGTCATGGGGTTCAAGACCCGTGTGGCGCAAAAGATGGGGACTAGGTGACCCAACCCCCAGGGTCCCCTTCCAGCTCTACAATTCTATGGTTCTATAGACAGACACACACAGTTATAATAATGATGATCTACCTTACAGGGTTGTTGTAAGACAAAGCATGTGTTAAGTGCTTTGAACACATTACCATCAATCAGTTGTTCATTATTAGTAATATTTATTTACAGTGGTTGCGAACGGGATCCATTCCAGAGGCCCGTTCGCAACATGAGCAGAATGCAACCCGCGTCTGCGCGTGCGCGGGTTGCAATTCGCTGCTTCTGCGCATGATGTCTGCGCATGCACAAGCAGCGAAACCCGGAAGTAACCCTTTCTGGTACTTCCGGGTCGCCGCGGGACGCAACCTGAAAACACTCAACCTGAAGCAAACATAACATGAGGTATGACTGTATTTATTTATTGTTATTATTATTAAATACATTTCTATGCCTGATGCCCTGGCAGTTCACACCAAAGCAATCAATTTATGTGTTCAGAGTCTCTCCCACCTGCTACCCTGCAGAGCTCAGTCTTGTTGCAGTTTGACTACAGAAATTCCCCAAGCTACAGGAAAGTGGTGGATCAAGTCAAGGCTTGAGACACGCAAGGCAACTTGTTAAATCTTAGACTCATAGAATTGTAGGGACCCCAAGGGTCATCTAGTACAACCCCCTGCAAGGCAGTAATAACTGCTGTCTTCTACTTACCCTGTGCATTAGGAGCGACTCTCACCCATTATGCAAAAGGTGTGGCAGGAGTCTAACCTAATGAAGTCACACCAGGGACATTTGATTTGATTTAATTCACACAGAAATGGGGAAATGCTTCCTTATCAATGAAGGTTTAAAATGGAAAATGCTTAAATGTGTATTGCTAACACTGGGTTTGCTCCACAGTGGTTAGAAAACTACTGTAGACTCTGAGCTCTTGCCGAGCTGATAATTAACTGTTGTTTTCTGCTAGCTAACAGGTGAGTGTTGTAACCTTAAATCAGCTGAAAAAGGCATTGAGCTGCAAATTCGCCTTCTTGAAAGGATTGTGATTGTTAGTTTTTCTCTGAAAGTGACAGAGAACAGAAGTATGCGATAATGGCTCTCCAAGAAGCTGGAATGAGGGAGAAAGACACATTTTGATTTCTGGAGTTATCTTTTATTGTAAGATGCTGAGCCTGTGCTGGACAGCATAATACATCGTAGGGATGTTTCGGGTGTATATTTGATGTTTTAATTCTGTTATGAAGAAAGTTCTGCAAGTGAAAGTTTGGATAATGTTTTTATGGGCCAGGACAATGATTTCTTCCAAAAGGAGCCAGTTCTTATGCTTCCAGTTGCTTCAAACTGCACAGTATTAATACCTGCAGTATGCACAGCTCATCACCCTTTTCATTAGACTATTGCGGCAAGAAAGTTTCGCTCCAGCTAACACATAAATCCCCCTTCTCCCTCATTGCAAAAGGGAAACTCTTCCCCAAAGACCAGAGCGTCTCATGATGCCTTTGCATGCGATGTGCCCTTTGTCCTCCGTTCTTCAAGTTAAGATTGTTCTTTTCACCTCTTTCCTCTCCCACGCAAAACAAAGAACACTATTTAGAAATTTCCAATAAACATACTTACATTGTGAAGGACAGATAGAATCTGAAGCACCATCAATATCACCTGAGTCACGTTTTTCTTTTTCTGCTGATACTAAAATAAAAGAGTTCTTTATAAGCTAGGGCTGACATCTTTCTTTATTGCATTTGACCCCCCTCCAATCCCGGGTGACACCCGAGTGGAATAATGACTCAAGACAACGTGTTACGGGATTAAAATTTTGGCCGCAACTTTATTAAAACTTCAGATGTAGGGAGACCTTTGGGCGTTTATTCCTCCCAGTCCTCGGCCGGGGATCTGGGAAACATCAGGGCTGTCCAGAATGTGTGGGGATTGGGCTGGCTCTGGAGAAAGTCTGTTCAAGCAGAGAGCCCATCCCCCAATTCGCCGCTACATGGGGGAGACCAATGACAGCCTCTCGGCTTATGGCCAATGACTCTCCTCAAAACAACCCCTTTAATGGGGAACTCTGGGATCAACACCGCAGGGGAGGCGTGGGTCACCGCTTCACGCCCCGCCCCCCAATTTAGGGAAGATAGACTAAAGCAGGCATGTCCAACAGGTAGATCGTGATCTACTGGTAGATCACTGGACGTCTGTGGTAGATCACTGGTAGATCACTGACTCCCCCCAGAGAAGCTGAACAAGTTTGGCTCCCCTAAAAAAAAAGCTCAACATTTTTGCCATGCTTTCCCCAGCCCTTAAAAAAGGTCAATAACCTTGACCTAAACCCAAAAAAGGGGGTAGATCACTGCCAGTTTTTAACTCTGTGAGTCGATCACAGTCTCTTGGGAGCTGGCCACCCCTGGAATAAAGGATTCCGCCCAAGGCCTGAAACCACCAAAGTTGTGACGTTTTGCTACGGGGAAGGCAAAACCTGGCAATGCAGGAAAATCCCTTTCCGGCCCTTCAACAGTGACCATAGCGTAGCAGCGCCCATGTACCTGTGGAGAACAGGTTAACCTGCAAAAGAAGGCTTAACTGAAGGAGGGAGGGAAGGGTGGGAGAAGCTCTGAAGCCAACAGAGAACTCCCAGGTAATTTACGCCCACTATTGTGTGGGCAGGGCGATCCCTCCCTTTACCTGGCCAACTCTCTTGGCAACGCCTCCCCAGCTGGGATTGGGTAACTGGCAGAGGTAGGCAGCTACCTCAAGGTGTCCAGCCTGGGGTGGGGCGCAAATCCAGGCTGTACTGCCAGGAGCCACATGGGGTCGTGGGGACTGCGCACGACCACGCAAAAGGTGTCCCCCCCCCATTTGATGTGGGGAGCGGTCATTCTATTGCATTTCATCTTTAAATGCTTTTGAAGACTGCCAAAACGTGCCACACCACAGGGCATTCTGGGAAGGTGCTGTCTTTCGTTAAAATTCCACTGTCAGGGTAAGTAATTAGGCTCTCTTCAGCCAGTGTGGTGCGGTGGTTAAGAGCGATAGACTCGTAATCTGGTGAACCGGGTTCGCTTCCCTGCTCCTCCACCTGCAGCTGCTGGGTGACCTTGGGCCAGTCACACTTCTTTGAAGTCTCTCAGCCCCACTCACCCCACAGAGTGTTTGTTGTGGGGGAGGAAGGGAAAGGAGAATGTTAGCCGCTTTGAGACTCCTTAAAGGGAGTGAAAGGCGGGGTATCAAATCCAAACTCTTCTTCTTCTTCTTATATTAACTTTTTCAATCCGCTAATCAGTGAGAAGAATTGCTTGTCCTCTAATCAGAAAGTCGATATCCCTCTTTCTTAAGCCTATGATGTTGAGTGGACTTAAGCACTGCAAGAAAGCTGCTAAGCAGGCAGACAGACATGCATAATAATAATAATAATAATATACGCCCATCTGGCTGGGTTTCCCCAGCCAGTCTGGGCGGCTTCCAGCACAATATTAAAACACAGTAATGCCTCAAACATTAAAAGCTTCCCTAAACAGGGCTGCCTTCAGATGTCATCTAAAAGTCTGGTAGTTGTTGTTCTCTTTGACATCTGGTGGGAGGGCGTTCTACAGGGTGGGTGCCACCACCGAGAAGGCCCTCTGCCTGGTTCCCTGTAGCTTTGCCTCTCGCAATGAGAGAACCGCCAGAAGGCCCTCGGAGCTGGACCTCAGTGTCTGGGTAGAACGATGGGGGTGGAGACGCTCCTTCAGATATACTGGACCGAGGCCGTTTAGGGCTTTAAAGGTCAGCACCAACACTCTTTGAATTTTTGCATAACTCTTACAGATGGAAAATACAGGTTATCGCCACTTACGATGGAATTGTCGCAAACAGCAAAATACTCTAGGTATCTGGATGGTGCATCAGCTCCAGGGAACTCTGTCTGAAATGAAATGCACACAGCTCAGGGTTTGCGGGGGGGGGGGGGATCAAAGCAATGTAGAGCTGCAGACATTGTACCACTTCCGCAGGCTGGAAGCGGAAGATGCAGCTGGTAAATCTGATGGATCTAATGTTGGGTCCACCCCAGTCAAGTCCATCAGGAAAGAGTAATGATACACTGGGTGAGAGACTTTGGGTGTAATATACAACTTACAGCATGGGAGAAGTTATGGAATTAGGATTTAAAATTCACAGCGTGTTACACGTTGAAAGAAAATTATATGAAAAGGATGTATCCTAACACGGCAGGTGTTTGGGCTTCTCGTTAGAGAGGCATAAATGTTACTGCATGTATCTGAGGCTGCTTAGAGAGCCAGTGTGGTGTAGTGGTTAAGAGCAGTAGTCTCGTAATCTGGGGAACCGGGTTCGTGTCTCCGCTCCTCCACATGCAGCTGCTGGGTGACCTTGGGCTAGTCACACTTCTCTGAAGTCTCTCAGCCTCACTCACATCACAGAGTGTTTGTTGTGGGGGAGGAAGGGAAAGGAGATTGTTAGCCGCTTTGAGACTCCTGAAGGGGAGTGAAAGGCGGGATATCAAATCCAAACTCTTCTTCTTCTTCTTCTTAGACCAGGGTTTCCCAAACTACAACTCCCATCATCCCTAGCTATCAGGACCAGTGATGGGATTTGTAGTCCAAAACAGCTGGATGCTCAAGTTTGGGAAACCCTGTCTTAGAACATGGACCCCCACCCCACCACACCCCACCCCTGGGGTATAGAGTTTCCACTGACTCCTCAGGTTTAGTGGATGAAAGCTTACCTTCTCCTCGGAGGACACTGTGGCTGGAGTAAATTCTATCTCATGCCTTGGCAGCTGCTTCTGGGGATCAGGGATCCCTCTGCATGGCTCCTGCTGCTCTGGGGCCATGCGGTAGAGAAAGTGTTGGTGCGTAGAGGAACCCTCAAAAGGATGTATCTCATACTGCAATTGTCCAATCTGTATATGTCCCCTGAAAACCAAAACGAAAGGATCATTAGGGGCGGTTTGGCAAGCTATACAGTCATACCTTAGATCCTGAGTGCCCTGGAACTCAGATGTTTTGGCTCCCGAATGCCGCAAACCCAAAAGTGATTGTTCCAGTTTGCGAATGTTCTTTTGGAACCAGAATGTCCGACGGGGCTTCTGTGGCTTCCCGCAGCCAATCAGAAGCCACGATTTGGTTTTTGAATGTTTTGGAAGTCGAACAGACTTCCGGAACGGATTCTGTTCGACTTCCAAGGTACGACTGTACAAGGAATCCAATAATAATAATAATAATAATAATAATAATAATAATAATAACAATAACAGCTTATTTTATTATTATTGTACTTCATGCAATGGATAAAATGGAGAAGGGAGAAGCTTTTGTGAGACCTTGAGCTCCGCAGAGGAATGGTAGGAAAGAAATGTAATAAAGAATAAAAATGGGATACATAATAAAAGTCTGGTCGGTCTACATAAAAGCACAACAACATTCAATAAAATGAGACGTGAGACAGAAAAAAGATACAGGCTTGTTGGCAGGTGGAAACTGTATGTGGAAGTTTTGGTTCCCACCTCAAAAACAAGTTCCAAAGGACATTCTTGGAGAGACAAAAGATGCTCTGCCCATTAGCAGCAATGTGGGAAGAATCTTCCCCCTAAGTATTCATCCAGAAACCACACTAGGTCGTTCCCAGGGGCATTCTGTCCCAGCAACAAGATGTGACTGAGCAGCGAAGTGAGGACAGAATGAAGGGGGGGGGGGAGGAAAACTCCCAGTTCAGCTACCCACCAATTCTTAAAACTGATCTGCTCTCTAAGGATTAATATTGCTGCATGCCACCCTAAACTCTGAGCAGTTTGAGATTCCAGGGTTCCAGGCACTGGAATAGTTTGTCCACCTTTGATCCCCATCCTGCTGTCAGCTCTCACCTCCGTCTCCTGCACGTCAGAATGAGACAGCTGCCACAATCATGGGAACGGCTTTGACTGGCCGGCTCAGTGCCAGATTTACGTGTAAGCTAAACAAGCTCTAGATTAGGGTCCCACTTGCTTGAGGGCCCCCCCAAAACATTTAAAGGGGGGATAAACTGAATGCACATTTCCAGAATATAAGATAAAAAACAAATAACATAAAACCTACATACAACAACAGTGTTTTGTGTTGTGTAGGCTCCTGTGATGTAAGTCATGGGCCCCGCCTGCTAGCCTGCTCCCTCAAATATCCCTGGTTTGCTCCTTTCTATATATAGGGTGCCTACATTCTGTTATTTATCATTATTAGTAGTTTGCATCATATATTTACACCTATTATTATGTCGTGTTATAGCAAGTTTCTAGAGACTAGATTATGAGTGTCTGTAAATTGTGTTTCTAAAGAAACTTTTGTTATTGCCAAATGCCAATGTGTTTGCATTATTAAGTTTGTGATGAATAAAAAATCATTTTAAGTTAGAGCTTAATAATTATTTCACTATTAATATGCTTCTTATTTGTATTTCAGTTCAACAATTACTTTGATAAAATACATATTTTGTTATGTGCAAATGGCTTTAGATACCTATTAGGTCCATGTGGGACACAGTCCACAAATTACCATACAGCATGTATTCAACACAAAAAGCAGTGACCGTTTGTTGTTGACAAAGGACGGCTGGAAATATAAAGGGCCCCGTTACCTGCAGTAGCTGAGGGCCTCAACAAACCTAAATCTGGCCCTGGGCCAGCTAAACCAGGTGAGGGTGGTTGATGGGTCACAAACCCTCGGGAGGTGTGTGTGTTTGTGTGTGTGTGTGCAAGAGAGAGAGGTCAGATCTTGCGGCCTCCTGTGCTAAAGGCATTTCACCAGTCCTGTTTTGCAACCTATGCAGCATGATTAACCCCTTGGTTTTTTTTCCTGCCTAGGGAGCACTGAAGAAAAAACACAGTTGTGAGCATCTGATGAGGGTCTGCATTCAGCCTGCTGGGTTACAGGTCCTGCAGGCCCAGGCATGAAGATTTGCTTAATGCCTCCTTTATCCTAACCCCCACCCCCATCAGCAACAATATTTTCAACGCCTTGGAGAGATGGACGTTACCAAAGCCCATGGCAGGTAGACAGGATGACGTTAGAGTCTGGCAAGGCTTCCACATATCCTCCGTAATAGCAGTCCACCTGCAAGGTTCAAAAACAGCACTTTGGAACGGGTCGGAACAGAACTGAATTGACCAGGGTTCCTTCTACCCAAAGGAGCCACTCAGTAATAAATAATAATAATAATAATAATAATAATAATAATAATAATAATAATTTATCATTTATACCCTGCCCATCTGGCTGGGTTTCCCCAGCCACTCTGGGCAGCTTCCAACAAAATATTAAAATATATTAATGCATGAAACATTAAAAGCTTCCCTAAACAGGGCTGCCTTCAGATGTCTTCTAAAAGTCTGATAGTTGTTGTTCTCTTTGACATCTGGTGGGAGGGCGTTCCACAGGGCAGGTGCCACCACCGAGAAGGCCCTCTGCCTGGTTCCCTGTAACTTCGCTTCTCTCAGTGAGGGAACCGCCAGAAGGCCCTTGGAGCTGGACCTCAGTGTCTGGGCTGAACAATGGGGGTGGAGACGCTCCTTCAGATATACTGGACCGAGGCCGTTTAGGGCTTTAAAGGTCAACACCAACACTTTGAATTGTGCTCGGAAACATACTGGGAGCCAGTGTAAGTCTTTCAAGACTGGTGTTATGTGGTCTTGGTGGCCGCTCCATGTCACCAGTGTAGCTGCCGCATTCTGGGTTAGTTGTAGTTTCCGGGTCACCTTCAAAGGCAGTTCCACATAGAGGACATTGCAATAGTCGAAGCAGGAGATAATTAGAGAATGCACCACTCTGGCGAGACAGTCTGCGGGCAGGTAGGGTCTCAGCCTGTGTACCAGATGGAGCTGGTAGACAGCTACCCTGGACACAGAATGGACCTGCGCCTCCATGGACAGCTGTGAGTCCAGAATGACTCCCAGGCTGCACACCTGGTCCTTCAGGGGCACAGTTACCCCATTCAGGACCAGGGAGTCCTCTACATCCGCCTGTCCCCAAAAAACAGTACTTTTGTCTTGTCAGGATTCAACCTCAATCTGTTAGCCGCCATCCATCCTCCAACCGCCTCCAGACACTCACACAGGACCTTTACCGCCTTCACCGGTTCTGATTTGAAAGAGAGGTAGAGGTGGAGCTCAGGGCTCAAGGACAGGAATCTTGGCTAACCGACACACATTGTGGTTCGTAACTAACCTACAAGCTGATCGTTTATTAATGAAACGGGTGGAATTTATGGCGAAGGAACTGAACTGCATGGTTGAAGTCAGAGGGCAGAGATGGCAAGAACCTGATGGGACGGGATTCTTTTTTGATTTCGTGTTCATTAGACGGTTACAAAGACACTTGCTCCTGCTCCAAGAGCAACAGTGAGGAGCAGGGAGCTGCTGTATTCACAAACTCCTCACACTGATCTCTGGCAATATTGTTTGAAAGCAGGAGGCGACACAATGGATCGCTGTCCTCTTTCCCTTCTCAGCTTTCAAGCAGATACTCAGGAGTACGGACCATTATCCAACTGGGGCTACGATTGCAGGATGGTGTCAGCAAGAGGCTTAAAAGCCCCACAAATGCCACATGTACATGCCATCCCCTCACTTGATTTGGGCATCTGTGCTTAAATACCGCCCAAGACAAACCGAGGGCAAGACCAGACCCTCCTGGAAAACAGGGACAGTCCTGGATTTACAGAAGCCATCCCAATTTCTGATTTGATCCCAGAATCTCCCGCTTTTCCTCAGGACGTCCTTATTTTCATCAAAATGTTGGGGGGAGGGTTGGAGTTATATGACCCCCGAGCCAAGGAGATAAGTAACTCTATGACCTCTAGAAGACATCTGAAGGCAGCCCTGCATAGGGAAGGTTTTTCTTAATGTTTAATGTTTTATTATGTTTTAATATAGGTTGAAAGCTGCCCAGAATAGCTGGGGCAATCCAGTCAGATCGACGGGGTATAAATCATATCTAATAATAATAATAATACAGCCATACCTCGGGTTGAATGTGCTTCAGGTTGAGCGCTTTTGGGTTGCGCTCCACAGCAGCCTGGAAGTAACAGAGCGCATTACTTCTGGGTTTCACCGCTCGTGCATGCGCAGACGCTCAAAATGACGTCACACACGCGCGCATAGGCGGCAAAACGCAACCTGCGCACACACAGACGCACCGTCGTGTCTTACATTCCATTCAGGATGCAAACGGGGCTCCGGAACGGATCCTGTTCGCATCCTGACGTACCACTGTAACAATAATAGAATAGGAGGTCTCTATTTTCATCGGAGAGGGGCTACCTGAAATGACTGTGAACTACATTATGATCCCATCTTACACAGAGGTTACATCTTACACAGATGGTGCATATAAGCGCATTGAACCTGCACAAGCATTCTCACCCTTCTGGAACCAGCGCACTGCACGGGCTCTGGGCTGCTTTTGCGAGATCTCGCCAGAGATTTTGAGGGGCCGTTCCCAGGCTCCCAGAGCCAAAACGCTGAGAGGGCCTTGCCCAGTGAGCAGGACAGAGAGCTTAAAAGCTCTCTCCATGCCGGGAAAACTTTGCATGCATTTAATTTGCACAATTCCAATCGCACAAGGTTGAAATGGCGCAAGTCAAAAGGGAGATCACCCTTTTTCCGGAAGAACATAATGAATGAGCCACTGAGAAAGGTGAGGGCCAGTGGCATCAACTTGGGCCCCAGACTCCAGATATTAAATCTCACTCTATATATATTAAAATAATCCATGTTTAATGTCAACTTTGCCCTTCTAAAAATATGAATAAAATGAACCTGGATATATGGGTTCTGCACTTGACGTTTTCCTTCTGTATTAAAGGAGTAAACAGGCATATTTCGAAATATAAAGAATCTGCAAATAGAAAGCTTGCATTAGAAACGCAGGGTGTACTTGCAAAATGCTGCGTCTAGACTCAGCAAACGATTTCTGATTATTGGCCACTTCTGCTTGTCAATCCAACAGAATGTTCCTATTGACATTTTGCTATGAAAAAAGCAACCACTTACTTCTGTCGAAGGTGAATAGTTCTGTCAGATCCTTCAATTCTAATTACATAAGACACTTCTCTCTAAAGGATACAAATGAAATATATATATATATACAAATTACGTCTACAATTAGTCATTTCTGTATACTTTCATAATAGAATTGTTACTATTCTTTAGTTCCCTCTCTTAGTCTTAAAAAAGCAGTAATACACACTCAAAAACTGTTCTTCATTTTGGATTGAGGTTTTTCTTTCTTTCTTTAAGGGGTTTTTATTGCAGATATTGGGGATGTTATTTATTGCTGTCCTCCCCCATCTGGGCATTGTGTGATATTGCCCCCTAGAGTCCATATTTAGAACTGCTGCTTTTAACAACTGACAAAGCCTTAGCATCTAGAAGCAGGGCGTTGGTTGGTCGGCCCAGTACAGAATATCGAATGCTATTTAGATCACCATCCTCAGAAAAAAATAAAATAAAATAAAAGCCTCCTTCTGGCTTTGTCCTCTGCTGCTGCCTGGAACTGCAGTCTGGAGGGCAGGGCAGGGTCATGGTGGGGGCAGTGCCGGATTTACGTATAAGCTAAACAAGCTATAGCTTAGGGCCCCACTCTCTTGGGGGCCCCAAAAAAATTTAAAGGAAAAAGCAACTGGATGTACATTTCCAAAATATAAGATAAAAAACAAATAAAATAAAACCTACATACAGCAACAGTGTTTTGTGTTGTGTAGGCTCCTGTGATGTAAGTCATGGGCCCCGCCTGCTAGCCTGCTCCCCAAAATATCACTGGTTTGCTCATTTCTGTATATAGGGTGCCTACATTCTGCATGGACTGGTTGCATGGCAACCTGTGCAAATGGCTTTAGATACCCATCAGGTCCATAAATTACCATCTAGCATATATATCCAACACATCACCTTGCCAACAAAGGTCCGTATAGTTAAAGCTATGGTTTTCCCAGTAGTGATGTATGGAAGTGAGAGCTGGACCATAAAGAAGGTTGATCGCCGAAGAATGGATGCTTTTGAATTATGGTGCTGGAGGAGACTCTTGAGAGTCCCATGGACTGCAAGAAGATCAAACCGATCCATTCTGAAGGAAATCAGCCCTGAGTGCTCACTGGAAGGACAGATCGTGAAGCTGAGGCTCCAATACTTTGTTGTTGTTTTTTAAATGATATTTATTAGAAGTTTCAAAAATTACAGAAAAAAGAAAAAAAAGGAAACAACAAAAAATTTATCAAAACATACATAACAATACATCAAAAAAGGGAAAAAACAAAAAAGAACATAAAAATCAATACAGCAATAATAATAATAATAATAAAACACACACACATCCAATATTCCATATCTTTATCTTTCATTTACCTGTTTCATCGACCTCCTCACACCTCCCTTTTTGTATTCTAGTTTAATTATTTGTTTCAGCAAATTCTTTCCATCTTTCTCAATTTTTATTGAGTAATTTGTCTTAACAGTCTAACCTATTAATTAACTCAGCAAATCCTTTCCATCTTTCACTATATTCTGTCATTCAATTTACCTTAATTTATTTTAACCTTATCTTACCATAAAATACCTTAAAGCTTAAAACTTAATATTTATTTGTACATAATTCCTTATATCATTTCTACTAAAGCCAAATATTTTCATTCCAACATTTTCCCTAATGCTCATTAATTTTGCACTAATTCCCAAAATAATTTTTTAAAACATTTTCTTCCAATCTTCCTCCAACGTCTCTTCTTCCTGGTCTCGGGTTATGTCAGTCCTTACTGTCCATTCCATCTAGTCCATCAACCTGGTAATCTTATGTCCGAGGCTCTTAAGTCTTTTCCATGTCCCTTCTGCAGATCTTCTTGTTTGTACCTGCACTTTACCTTGTCTTTTGTTGATCTCTTTCTTAATTTCTTTTCTCTCTCGTTGAGGAGTAGGTCTCGGGGATACTCTAACTCAAAAATAACTCCGTCTCTCCTCAACAGATCAGCCCATTCCCCACAGTTCCATTCCCCACAGTCGGCTGTGTAGTCCAGAAAATATTTTAAAGCATGTTTCAAAGTCCCTCCAAAATTAAGGGCCCCCACATCTCCAGACCCCCCCTGGTCCACTCCAAATTCAGTCTTCAAGGACAGCGGCTTATGCTCCTGCAGGACCTCGGGTCTCTCCATTTGTGTTACTTGAGGTTCAACAGCAACCTCCTCCATTATCTTCTGCATTTGCACTTGCCCTGTCAAAACAGGTTCCTGCGTTGGCTCCTGAATGGTTTCTGTATAAATATTCACTGTTTGTCCAAAATTTTTGACTGCAACAGTCATCAAATCCATCTTCTCATGCATCTGCTCCAACAAAGCGCTTGTCTTGCAAAAAGCAAGCCCCAATACCTCTTCCAAACACATTTTTATTCAAGGTCAAAGTCTGGTCCCACGATCTTAATCTCCACAGCTGTGAAATCCCCAGATCGACTCCAGCAACAATTTAACAAGCTCCCTCTAGAGGAGACAATTTCTATTTGTATCCATCTTTTGAAAGCAGGTCCAACAAAAGAGAATTACTTTCATTTTGCAAATTCTTTGTTTCTTTTAAATGCAAAAGGCAACATTGGAATCAATTTGTTTCTCTTCTTTAACTATCTGTCAAAAGGCGTTCCATTCACAGTCAATGAACTTCCCCAAAAATCTCTGTCTCTGACACCCTGTTCCCAGGTTTGAGACGGTGGAAATTTATCTTTCTTTACTCTCTCTCCTGCAGGCTTGAACAATCAGAATTCCCCCTCTTTACTCCTGCTTCCAAGAGGGGTTTTGGTGGTTAAAACTGGAGGAATTTTAAACCTTTATATACGACTTTCCTGACTTTAGCTTGCACAATTTTTGCTTCAGTCTATTTACAAAAGCAGAAGGCGGACTTCCTGTTTAGAACCTTCCCGCTTCAGTGCCAAATTAAAATGTTTCTTAATCCAATTTTCTGTTCTACTCACGGGTACTTGTTTAGAGTCCAATTGTCCACAGGAAAAAGTCAGCGCTCTCCGGCAACGGCTGTGCGGCTTCCCTCCGTAAAAATAGCAGTCGATTCAAAACACCGTGCCACTCACCCCACTTCGCTTCGGATCCCCGAAAAAGGGGTTTCCTTGCGAGTAGGGGGGGCGCTCCTGGTGTCAGCCGAATCCCACGTTCCCAGGCTTCCTCCGCCTGGGATTTTTAAAGGGTCTCCGCCTTCGCGGCGGCGGCAAGACCCGATTTTCGCGGAGCGGGTTCCTCTTGATCAGAGGAATTCCGCCATTGCCGATGGCGCTAACCCGGAAGTCCGAGGCTCCAATACAGTGGTGCCCCGCAAGACGAACGCCTCGCAAGACGAAAAACCCGCTAGACGAAAGGGTTTTCCGTTTTTCGATGCGCTTCGCAAGAGGAATTTCCCTATGGGCTTCCTTCGCAAGACGAAAGCCCATAGGGAAATCTCCAGGACAGCGGGGAAGCGCAGCGCGTCTTCCCCACTGTCCTCGGACCTCCTCCGAAGGCTGGCGGTGGGGCGTAGAGACCTCCTCCCGCCGCCAGCCTTCAGAAGGCTGCTCCGAAGGCTGGCGGTGGGGCGGAGAGACCTCCTCCCGCCGCCAGCCTTTGGAAGGCTGCTCTGAAGGCTGGCGGTGGGGCGGAGAGACCTTCTCCCCGCGCCAGCCTTCGGAAGGCTCCTCCGAAGGCTGGCGGTGGGGCGGAGAGACCTTCTCCCCGCGCCAGCCTTCGGATGGCTGTCCTGAAGACTTGCGGTGGGAGGAGGGTTTTCCTTCCCACCGCCAACATTCAGAATGCTGTTCTGAATGTTGGCGGTGGGGAGGAAAAACCCTCCTCCCACCGCAAGCCCCGGGAACAGAGGAGAAGCGCTGCATGCCTTCCCCTCTGTTCCCGTACCTGTCCTGAAGGCTTGCGGTGGGGAGAAAAGCCCTTCTCCGCACCGCCAGCCTGGCAAGCGGTCTCCATAGGAACACATTAATTGATTTTCAATGCATTCCTATGGGAAACCGTGCTTCGCAAGACGAAAAACTTGCAAGAAGAAAAAACTTGCGGAACAAATTAATTTCGTCTTGCGAGGCACCACTGTACTTTGGCCACCTCATGAGAAGAGAAGACCCCCTGTTGGGAAAGATGGAGGGCCCAAGGAGAAGGGGATGATGGAGGACGAGATGGTTGGATAGTGTTCTTGAAGCTACCAGCATGAGTTTGACCAAACTGCGGGAGGCAGTGGAAGACAGGAGTGCCTGGCGTGCTCTAGTCCAGGGGGTCATGAAGAGTCGGACACAACTAAACGACTAAACAACAACAACAACATATATTCAACACAAAAAACAGCGACCATTTGTTGTTGACAAAGGACAGCTGGACATATAAAGGGCCCCATTACCTTCAGTAGCTTAGGGCCTCATCAGACCTCAATCTGGCCCTGCCCGCAAGGGATGGAGCCATTCTCCCAATACAGGGGCTTGGGCTGAATGTTCACAACTCTGCTGGTACCCTACCTCATCCCTGTCTCGCAAAGAGCATGGCTCCCCCCAAATCACACCTGCTACTCCTACTTTTCACCTCAGAATCATCACGGCCTCAAAGTGCGGAGGCAGAGCATGGCCATAGTGGCTAGTCACCTTCGATAGCCCCGAATTTGCCTAATCCCCTTTTAAAGCCATCTAAGTCGGTGGCCACCCCTGTCTCCAGTGGCAAGGAGTTCCGCAGATTAACTACGCACCGCCCGAAAAAGCAGTCAGTCACCCCTGGGGTATTACGAGGTCAGGTAAGCTATTGATCGATGAGTTCAGGCAGGTGGCGTATCAGCAAAATTACCTTAGTGGAGAAGCCAGATTTCGGATCGAGCGTTTGTGGGATCACCACTTCGGAGTAAAGGTATTTAGAGGCTTCCATCAGTCCTGGGAAGAAAAGCAGTTTTTCAAAGGGCGAAAAGTGTTCTCAGAGACTTGTCATAAGCACACTGCCTTTGGAGCCAGAGAGGCAGGGCAGATGATGCTGAAAATTGCTCCGAACGCCTTTCCCGATTGGCCAGGAGCTCTGGACCAGTTCATCCCTATTTCTTAATTATATAGCGCTCTGTAGGTGCTCAGAGACACTCTTGGGTTTGTTATTTTATCTGCTCCAGAGCCAACACAAGCTAGCAGTGGTGTGGTGGTTAGAAGTGTTGGGCTAGGACCTGAAAGACCAGGGTTCAAATCTTCCCACTTGGCCGTCATGAAGCTCTCTGGGTGTGACGTTGGGGGCCAGCGACTGCCTCTCAACCTAGCCTTTTTTGGGGGGGGGTATTAATATTTTATTGAAAATGGTTCAATTTTAAAGAAATAAAGTGATACAAAGAGAAGAGAAGAAAGATAAAATGGAACAAAAATATGTAGAAATATATATATGAATATATATGAAAAATACCCTAATCCATGCATTATTTTATAAATCTGATATTATTATCCTAATACACATGTAAATTAAGGTTACCAGATTTTTTTCAATTAATCCATGGACACTTTCCAACTTCAATGGATTTTGTATGGGGACTGATTTGTAAATCTGGGGACGTCTGGTAACCTTAATGTAAACATTAATAGCCTACTACATTTTGTATAAACTCATTCCAAATATTGTCACATTTATCCAAACAAAGTCTACCCCTGTGAGCAGTCTAATTATTATTATTATTATTATTATTATTATTATTAATAATAATAATAAATTATATTGTTTATACCCCACCCATCTGGCTTTGTTTCCCCAGCCACTCTGGGCGGCTTCCAGCAAAATATAAATAATAATAATAAAATGCCAGACATTAAAGACAGAAGCTGCAAGTATCAGCATATTGTCGACCCATTTATTAAGGGGGATCCTATCTAGGCCTATCTGCCTAGCCTACCTAGCAGGGTTGATGTGGGGATTAAATGTTGAGTTCCTTGGGGAGGAAAAGGTGGCGTAAATAAATGCAATGCGTAGGGCAGGGGACAAATAAACAAACAAACTGGATTCAGGGACCTGAGCATGTATGGACCCCTGGAGGCCACATCTGCTGGGACCCACAGAGACAGGGGAGGGGAGGGTCTCCCCCTTGAACCCCCCCCCACTTTTTACCCACCTGGGCCAAGGAGGAGAAGAAGCAGGCGCAGCACCCCCGGGACCGACATGCCCTGCCCTGGGCAAGGCAAAGGGGGCCACATTCCCGGCCTCCAGTGGCTTTTGCCCCCCTCGGGCGTCTCCCGGCAACGGGCCCCTCCCCAGATCTCCAACTGTCACTCGGTTCCGATTCCGAACCCTCCGCCGCCAATCAACCCCCCACAAGCCCCGCCTCTGGTCCCAGGGACCTCCCCCTGAAGCCGCCGCCGGCCACTTGGGCTGCGAGCCTCTTGGGAGGCCTGCCTGCCCATTAGCCCAAACTCCTGCCCCATCCCTCAAGCCCCAACCCTCTGACAGCCGACAGCTGCCAATCAGTGTCAAGCCCCGCCCTGTACGTACTGTGGGGTGTATAACCTATAGCAGTCAAGTACAACATTCCTACAGTGGACATGTTAGGGGATGTTTTGTACGACAGGTGGATATGTCGAAATAGATGAAAAAATAAAAAAAATTGTCAAGTAGCACCTTAGAGACTAAGTTTGTTCTTGGTATAAGCCATGGGTAGGCAAACTAAGGCCCGGGGGCCGGATCTGGTCCATTCGCCTTCTAAATCTGGCCCACAGACTGTCCGGGAATCAGCGTGTTTTTACATGAGTAGAATGTGTGCTTTTATTTAAAATGCATCTCTGGGTTATTTGTGGGGCATAGCAATTCGTTCTTTTCTTTTTCTTTCCCCAAAATATAGTCTGGCCCCCACAAGGGACCGGCCCCCTGCTAAAAACGTTTCCTGACCCCTGGTATAAGCTTTCGTGTGCATGCAGACTTCTTCAGATACACACAAAAGCTTATACCTTTTTCAGCCGTGGGCCGGTCCACTGTCCCTCAGACTATGTGGGGGACCAGACTATATATTTTTGGGGGGTGGGATGAATGAATTCTTATGCCCCACAAATAGCCCAGAGATGCATTTTAAATAAAAGTACACATTCTACTCATATAAAAACACGCTGCTTCCCGGACAGTCTGTGGGCCAGATTTAGAAGGCGAATGGACCAGATCCGGCCCCCGGGCCTTAGTTTGCCTACCCATAGCTTATACCGAGAACAAACTTAGTTGGTCTCTATGGTGCTACTGGACATATTTTAAATTTCTTATATATATTTCGACTGCGTCAGAGCAACACAGCTACCTGCCTGAAGGTGGATACGTGTCTATGTTTGGGGATGGACCTGTTTCATGGGGTAGCTATAAACGGAACTGTGTCGCATTGTCTTCCACAGAAGCAGAGTATGTTGCAGCTACAGAAGCGTGCAGAGAGGTTGCCTGGCTGGATCAACTCATGAAGGACTTTGGGTTGGTGAGCAAGGGACCTGTTAAGCTGCTAGAGGACAATCAGAGTTGCACGAAGCGAGAAGTCCCACGCGAGGACGAAACATATTGGGGTGAAGTACCACTACATGCTATCCTTCTGGGAATCTTCATACAACACAGTTAATTGCAGTCTAGATCTCTTCCCCTGATGAATGAAGCTCACAATCTTTTCCCTTTTTTTTCCTTTTTTTGCCTTTTCTTGAGGGTCTTTGCTGAAATACATATGGGTACAGTTTGGAATGAAAATATTTTTTTGGTAATATCATTTTGACTGACGCTGCCTAACTCACCCAAGGGACAGAAATCTTTTGACCATCTTTCAAAATCCCCCTTAACACTTTTCAGCACGGGTAAAAGGTTAACTTGAAATAATTCTGCCCATGATTTTGTGATGTTGATTCCCAAATATTTACTATATTGTGGGCAGAGTTTAAAACTCATATCAGTTTGTTTCTCGGCTTGTGCTTCTGAGGGGACATTCAAACCTACCTCACTGTACTGGTCCCGTGGGTTACGCGAGAGGCGAGGTCCAAGTCCAGTCCGTGGTCAAAGGCGCAATGTGGAGGCAGTCCATAGAAGCTGAATCAGGGTGCAGGGCAGGGAGTTGGGTGAAGTCAGGAACAGGCTTGCAAGCAGGGAGCCAGGGCAGGTCAGGAGCTCAGGCAGCAACTAGCAACCAACAATGTTGCTCCCGCAACTTGGGACTGGGGCTGGTCGGCTTTTATCTGCCCCGAGGCACAGTGCGGCCCCGATCCTCTGGTGACTCGCCTCTTCTGGCCTGGAGGTGAGTGTTCCTCCTGCGGGAACTTAGTTCCCTCCGCCTCTGCAGCTCAGGAGAGGCTGGAGGGTTACCGGACCCAGAGGCAACCTCAGCTTCCCCTGACGGGGCTGAGAGTGGAGCACCTGCAGGCAATGGGTCCTCCATCACCTCAGGAGCCAGAGCAGACTCAGCTGGTGCCTGCACCTGAGGATCCAGCACAGGTGAGGACCCTTCAGGCTCATGCCCCAGCCCCGGCTCAGCTGGTTCTGGAGGCGGGGAGTCCTGTGCAGGCTGGGATCCCTCAGGTTCAGCATCCGAGTCCGAATCCCAGGCCATCACACTCGCAGAGTTGTAGGGATTCAATTAGGAGAATGGGAGGCCCATGCACAGTAACTTGAGCTCCTTGGAAAAAGGGGCAAGACGTGAATGCATTGAATAAATAAGGACCAGAGACTCCAGAGATCTGCATATGAAATTTATTAGGAAAAGAGAATCCTCGTTTTTGCCCCTTCACATCTATTCAGGGGAGGAAAAGGAGGCAGCCAGCCCCCCTCCCAAAAAACCCAGAATGAATCAACTATCATTAAGAAAAGACAGGAAAGCAAATTGGAAATATTTTTTAACACGGTCCCCCCCGCCCCACGCAAAGAGAATATCCCTACTGACCTGACTCTCTCAAACAGTATCTACATGTTGGGATATATATTGTGTATATATATATATCTGCAGATACACACACACACACACACACACGTGACAACACACCCACCCACGTTAAAACCAGTAAGGATATGGCCGCAATGGGCAAACACCAGTGTCACACAGGACACCTCGGCGTTCCTCTTTGTGTTGTTGTTATTAAATACAGGACAACTATGCAGCAGGATTCGCACAGACACTCCTGTCACTCGCGGGGAGGCAGGGAAGGGCAGAGGATCGCCGTTTTTATTATTATTTTTATTTTGTAATAAATGTGTAACACTTGAATGGTTCTCGGGAGCCCTTGCGTTGTTGTTTGAGTGAGAGAGGACTGATACCGAAAAAGACCCGTTTTTCCCAAAGATAGAAACTGGCAGTGATGACGGGAACCGGACGATGCAGAACGCCAAGGAAATCTCAGCAAAGATTCGTGTGAGCCGCGTTGCGAAAGGGACCGTGCGCGAGTGCAAAATGAAACCGGCTTCAGAACTAGGGCATCCATTTGCCAACCAGGCGCCCTTCAGGTGTTATGTACTACAATGTCCATCAGCCCCTGCCAGCGCAGAGGGGATGGCTGAGGACGACGGTCGTTGTAGTCCCAAACTCCTGGTGGGCAAAGACTGGTCTAGCGCGTTAATGCTCGAGACTGTAAAGATGACGTTGTCAATGGACAGAGCTCAAATATCCGATTGAGAAGGTAAACTTTGACATTCCTGCACTGCAGGGGGTTGGACTACGTGGCCTCTGGAGGTCCCATCCAGCTCTACAATTCTGTGATTCAGAATGTCCAGAGTTTCAAACAGGATGGGTATGGAAGGGGGCTTTCTCTTCTTCAAGCGAAGGAGAAGGAGACCCCACTCTCTAAGTTTGATACCCTTTTTGAAAACAGCTCATTTGAAAGTAGCTCGTTCCTGCTTTGCAAGGGGTACAACTACATGAGTATTAGGGGCCCCTGCCAAGTAGACAAATTCTATGACGCTGCCAAAAAACCCTGCCGGTGCCCATTTATGCTCCTTCTCCGTGCCATGTCCCCTCTTTTTGCCCTCGAGGTGGTTCTCGGCCTCAAATTCCCACACTGCGATCAAACCTCCATGGCCCAGGTAAGCCACGGGACTTTCTTTGCAAACGCCTCGGCAAAAAAAAAGACATGTGGACCACCGTATCGCCAGCAGGCAGAGAGGGGCCCGCGGGGAGAAGGGAGGTGGTTTGGAGAAGTGCCAACATCTTTGGCGCAGAGAGATGCAAAGAAAGCAGGGGAGACAGGGACGGGAAGGTGATTCTCAGCTCCCACAAAACTTTCCCAAAACAAGGGCAGTTTCAGCGGAGACCTGGTTTTTAAAATTTGGTATTTTGAAGGGAACCCACCCATGTGCTTTGGGTACTGGCAGAAGCCACCGGCTGCTGGCAAATGCAGGAGGGGAGGGAATTGCTCTTGAGTTCAAATCCTGCCTGCAGGCACCCGGCTGGCCACTGTGAGAAGAGGGTGCTGGACTAGATGGGCCATCGGCCTGGTCCAGCAGGTTCATCTTAGATTCTTAAACAAGTTTTCAGAAGTGGTACCCTACAGCTATCATTTCCAGCTATTCATCACTTTGCTCTTGTGTTTGGTCCAGAGTGGAGACTCAAGCAAGGAATCATCCCTCTGCCCATCACTTTTAAGAGAAAGAGGGGAGAGGGTGGGAATCGCGCTGCCTTAGCACTGCTGCAACACGCCTCTCTGGCTTTGCTCCTCGTCCTTAGATTCTCTGCCAAGCGGCTTTCAAAATGGAAATTTAGTGAGCGCAAAAGGACTTCAGCAGCATCAGGAATGCAAATCACACCCTTCCTCTTTTAGCCTGGCATCCTTCAACCCAGAAGTCCCAGCCGTTCTTGGGTGCTGGATAGTTAAACTACGGAACTCTCTGCCACTGGAGGCAGCGATGGCCACTGACCTAGATGGCTTTAAAAGAGGATCAGACAAATTCATGGAGGAGGCTATCAGTTCTGTTGATGCTATTCTAGGCTGTATCAACAGAAGTCTAGTGTCCAGGTCAAGGGAAGTCATAGTCCAACTCTATTCTGGGGATGTTTAGCCTGGAAAAGAGGAGACTGATATGACAACCATCTTCAAATATCTCAAGGGCTGTTGCATGGAAGATGGAGCAAGTTTGTTTTTTCCTGATCTGGAGGGTAGAACCGGAACCCATGGCTTCAAGTTACAAGAAAGGAGAGTCCGACTCAACATCAGGAAGAACTTTCTGATGGCAAGAGCTGTTCGACAGTGGAACTGTCTCCCACAAGACCTGGTGGCCATCTCCTTCCTGGGAGGTTTTTAAGCAGAGGTTGGGGGGCCATCTGTCATAAACGATCCAGTTGAAATTCCTGCATTGGAGGGGGTTGGACTAGATGACCCTGGGGGGTCCCTCCTGACTTCGCTGTTCTATGTTTCTATGAAATCGCACCCCTTCTTTGAACCTGACATTCCTCAACCCAGAAGTCCCAGCCATATTTGGGTGTTGGATAGTTATCTATGGAACTCCCTGCCACAGGAGGCAGCAATGACCACTATCCTAGATGGCTTTAAAAGAGGAATGGACAAATTCATGGAGACAGCTATCAATAACCACTAGCCTCAATGGATGTGGTCTGCCTGCAAGGTTAGAGGCAGTGATGGTTCTGAACACCAGTTGCCTTTGCATTTGGCTTAGTGCGTCATCTGAAGCTGGGACAATAGGTTAGATCTCTCCACCTTAACAACCTGTAACCATCGGTCAAACCTTGGCTACTGATTGTGGTTATGGATGAGCAGGGGTGAGGGAGAAATTCAATTCACATTGCAAGGTGAATCTACTGAATTTACAGTTTCCAAAGCAATACATAAACTGAAGCACAGCTTGCCTTTCAAAATCTGCACTTCTCTGAATTTTGCAGATCCGCTCTCCAGCCAAGCGTTGCGTACAAAGATCCCCACGCTCAGCCGACGTGCGCTTCAAAATGTGTATATCGGTGAAAATAATTTACAAAAGTGCACGTTAGGCAAAAACGCGTACAAACATATTCACATGGGGGGTGGAAATCTGCGCTGAAATGGCAATGGCTTTTCACGAGGACGATATTGCAAACTGATGTGAAAATGCGGGGAATTGAAGATTGGGGAAAATGAGAAATTAAGAGAAGCTGGAATTGTCAGACTCGCCCATCCCCAGGGAGGAAACGCCTTAATCAAGATCCTGGGCTTGGATGGCATGGAATGCAAAAGTGGCCAGTAACGTAGACCGATGGTGACTCTGCGTAAGGCAGCCTGGATTTCATCAAACTCTACATGGTTTTGTCTTTATGCACCTGCTTAAGTAGCAAGTTTCCTGCATTGATTTCCCGGTCTGAGCTTTGTATTCTCCAGCAAACTCTTGCTTTCCCCATAACCTGCTAACACCCTGCCCCACAAGCACCTGCAGCCCAGTCCATAAAGGTTTCAAATTGTCAATGGGACCGCTGCTACTGCTCCCACGGCGTCGTGCAATTCAGGGCCTGCCAGGCACCGGAAGCTTGTTCTGGACCCAATCCAGGAACAGCAATACCTTTCCGGGGATGAAGGGGATGGCTGGGGAATTAACCTCAGAACTCCGAATTATTTCGAGACTGTCTAGGGTGGAAAAGAAGGCAGCTCATCACTGGCTCGACTGCTTGGGCCCTGTACTCCGAATGGCTTAGCAACCTGAAGGTTCAATGCCAGGAATGAGAACACGATATTTCAAAAGAAGAGGGAGAAGAAACTGGAAGCCTGAACTCAGTGAACCACAATTTGCTAAAGGGGGATGAATGGATCTCCTTCGACTACAGACCTGGCTGGTTTGGTTCAGAATACCGAGAGAGAAAGCTGTCCTTTGAAGCCTAGAATTGGGCCAGAACAGGATTTCCCAAACTTGGATCTCCAGCTGTTTTTGGACTGCAGTTCCCATCATCCCCGACCACTGGTCCTGCTTAGCTAGGGATGATGGGAGTTGTAGTCCAAAAAAGGGTGGAGACCCAAATTTGGGGAACTCTGGACTAGATGGTCCTCAGGGTCTCTTCCAACTCTGCAATTCTGTGGTTCTCCTTTGGCAGCGGGTGGCAAGTCCAAGTGCCAGGTTCAACCCTAGCATCTCTAGGCAGACCCCTGGGTGGGTCACTGCCAGCCAGTGTGGGCATTACTGAGTGTGTGGGACCAGAGGTGCAAGACAGTAGTTCCATGTGAAACAGCTCTCAGCCTTGACTATGAGAAGGAATTGCATTTCTGGGTATAGGAGAGGGGGGTGAGTTGGGCTGCATTCTGCCGGGGCAGTTTTACCTGTTGCTGATCACATTTAGCATTTAAAGCCCTAAACGACCCTGCTACCAGAGTTGGGGAACACACGCACATCTCACCAGGCTACCAAGAGATGACTTTGCCTGACCAGACGCTGACGACGAGCGGGTGAGTCAAGTGGGTTGGGGGGTGTGGGGCGGGGGTGGTGGTGTCGTGCATTCATCCCACTCAACTGCGCGAGGAAGCTTAGAAACGACAGCAAGCTGGCAGGCTCCTAGTCCTCATGGAGGAAGCTGGTCTGCAAGGTGGGGTGGGGTGAGGTGTAGGTGTCTGACAGGGGGAGCATGGAGAGTGGGGAGAGGGAGGTGGGTGGCGATGGAAGGAGATGCCTGCGGCGGGGAGAGCACATTGTATATATAAATAAGAAGAACCCCCTTTTTTTGTTTGTTTCCAGAATCAGCCCCGTTGTTCTCCCGGAAGGGAACAGGGTTGCAAAGTTGCACTTGTGTGTGTCCGGATTCCTCCCCAAGCGGGGAGGTGCCTGGGGGCGTCATTCTGCCTCCATGTGCCCGTCTTCCGAGTCCAGGCACCCGTTCATCTTGAGGCCGTTGTTCTCGCCCATCGTTTGCAGGTCGTATTCCTCATCCAGAAAGTCCAGGGAGTTGTTACTGGGGAGGCCTCGGATGGTGAACTTGTGCGAGACCTTCATCCAGTGCTCCCGGTTGCTGGCCACTCTCTCGTACAGCTCGGCCGATTTGGGGAAGAGGTCGTTGAGGACCCTGGGGGGGTGGGCGGGGGAGAAAGACAGAGACAGAGAAGGTCCAACAACATCCATGTCAATGAACGGACACTCTGGAGTCGTAGCTATGAGATAATAATAATAATAATAGTAATAATAATAATAATAATACAGTCATACCTCGGGATAAATGTGCTTCAAGTTAAGTATTTTCTTTTTTTTTTTAAAGATATTTATTGAAGTTTTACAAAAACCTAAGTTTACAAAATGAAAAAAGGTCATATAAAAAGAAAAAGATGCAAAAAAAAGAACATAGAAAAATAAAAATAATAATAAAAAGACAAAATACAAAAGACAAATAGCTAAAAAGGAATTAAAAACAAATCCGTTTTTTGTAACTTTGAACTCATTAACTTATTTCCTTGGCCTCCTCACACCTCCCCTTTTCGTATTCCCATTTAAATAATCAAATCAGCAAATCCTTAAGTATTTTCGGGTTGTGCTCTGCGGCAACCCGGAAGTAACGGAGCACGTTACTTCTGGGTTTTGCCACATGCGCATGTGCAGATGGTCAAAATGACGTCACGCGCATGCGCAGAAGCGGTGAAACGCGACCCACACACACGCAGACGCGGGTTGCGTTCGCTTCAGGAAGTGAACGGGGCTCTGGAATGGATCCCGTTCGCATCCCAAGGATGTAATAATAATAAATTTTATTTATACCCTGCCCTCCCCAGCCAAGACCAGGCTCAGGGTGGCTAACACCCGATATAAAAACAAATTGATTGAAATACAACTTAAAAACAACATTAAAATGCAGCCTCATTTCAGTAGAAACTCAAATCAAAAACTTTTTGGGGATGAAAATGTCAAATCTTCACCAAGGCCAACTATCCAGACTGGTCCTACGTGGGCCAGAAAAAAGCCAGGGAAGTCCCCAAATAGGAGTTCCGTCACAGAAGGAGAAAGGAAAAAGGAAAGTGGGGAAGGGGATCAAGTTGATTCCAAGCCAAAGGCCAGGCGGAACAACTCTGTCTTACAAGCACTTGCGGAAAGAAATCAGATCCCGCAGAGATAACCAGAGCATGCACCACTCTGGCCAGACAGAGCTTTACTCCAGATTGCAGCCCCCCTCCCTCCATGATCCTCTCCCGCCCCCCAGGCACTCACTTGTAGATGGGCATGGCAATGTGCTCCATGAAGCTGATCTGCAGCTCCGGGATGTAGGCTTTTTCCCGATCCATCATCTCCATCGGCCGGTTGCCCATGGCCTTCTCCTGCAGAGAAATTGGGTCGTTCAAGTCAACAAGGCACAGCTCATTTCCCTGCTTTCCTGTGAGCCCAGAGAGCTGAGGAATGACCCCCACCTGACTTTCCACACTCTCGGGGACGAGTGGAGATCCTACCGCCCTCCACTTGTTGAACCCTAGCACCCACCAGCCCCGGCCAGAATGGAAGTTGTAGTCCAGCGACAACTGGATCGCAAAAGGCTCCCTTTTCTTGCACCACAGAAGAATCAACAGACTCCCTTGGAAGATCATGAAGTCTCCTTCACTGGAGGTTTTTAAGCAGAGCTTGGGTGTCCATCTGCCTGGGATGCATTAGCCATGATTCCTGCGTTGCAGCGGGTTGGGCTAGATGACCCCTGAGATCCCACCCAACTCTAGAATTCTGTGACTCTCCGATCTTTCCAAATCCAGCCCAGAGCAGGAGATAATTCTCAGTTGTTTTTGAATGTGGAGACATCATTGCAATGTATCTACGTGATGCCGTAATGCAGGAGCACTCTTGAGAGCATGGATGAGTTGAGATCGTAACTCATCAAACGCCCTGGTCTGGATGTGCTGAACTAAATTCAGACGAATCCCAAGTTGGGGGGGATTTTATCTATGGAGAAGAGAGCCCTGCCTCAGCAACAGAGTCTTCAAAAAACGCTGCAGATGAGCATCTCCTGCGAGTGAAACGATGTCTCTAATTTCACTGTCTGTTGAAAACCGAAGGCAGTACATACTGCTCTGTAACCAAATGTCTCTGAGAAGTTTGTAATAATAATAATAATAATAATAATAATAATAATAATAATAATAATTTATTTATACCCTGCCCATCTGGCTGGGTTTCCCCAGCCACTCTGGGCGGCTTCCAACTGAACATTAAAAACAATACAGCGCTGGACATTAAAAACTTCCCTAAACAGGGCCACCTTCAGTTGTCTTTTAAAAGTAAAATAGTTGTTTCTTTCCTTGACATCTGACGGGAGGGCATTCCACAAGGCGGGTGCCACTACCGAGAAGGCCCTCTGCCTGGTTCCCTGTGACCTCACTTCTGGCAGCGAGGGAACCGCCAGAAGGACCTCGGTGCTGGACCTCAGTGTCCGGGCTGGATGATGGGGGTGGAGACGCTCCTTCAGGTATACTGGACCGAGGCCGTTTAGGGCTTTAAAGGTCAGCACCAACGCTTTGAATTGTGCTCCGAAATGTACTTGTAAGACCCTGAAAGTTAAACTTCCTGCAACGAATACAAGCTCAGAGGCAGAGAAAGATCTGCCGTCACCCAGTGTTGAATCAGGAGTTTACTGTTGTGATGCACAGTCAGAGAGGTGTATCTGGTGGTGCCAAGCCTCCTGATTGCCTGGTTTGGAATCCAAACCTTTGCAACTCAGAAAACCTCCAACTGGAGAGGTGCAGGAGGACCCAAAAGTTCTCTCCTGGTTCAGATTGTCACCTAATTCTTTCCCTCTTGTTTACCCATCTAGGATCTGCAGCAGCAGGAGAAGTGGGAGCAGGCAAGGTCTTTTCCCCAGCATACTCTCCATCTCTCCTTGTCAGCTCAGATGATGCTTAACAAGATCCCGGGCACCCTGGGAAATCTGATTTTCCCAGGGCACCCAATGTTCTTTCTACGAGGGAGATCTGGGATCTGCAGCAGCAGCAGGAGAAGTGGAAACAGGGAAGAAGGTTTCCTCCTCAGCACACTCTCCTTCTCTCCTTGACAGCTTGGATGAGGTTTAGCAAGATCCCGGGCACCCTGGGAAATCTGATTTTCCCAGGGCACCCGATGATCTTTCTACGATTGAGACCTCCCCACCACCGTTCCTAGCTCTGTCAGGCCTGGTAAGGGTCAGCAAGGATTTGGGCAAGGGGCTTATGGGGGAGAGGTGTACATGCATTGCCTTAGGAGAGTTTTCTTACGTACCAGATCTCCTTGGGAGAAGAACTCCTTGTAGATCAACTCCTGGAAAGCAAAAGTCACGGTTTAGGCAAGTTTTAATTAATTTTCTCAATGTGAAGTCATCTGGCCATCTTCTTCCCTGCTCAGCACACTTGGAGGTATGTGCCCCCAACTGTTTGCCCAAATTTCAGCCTCCAACTCTGACTGTTGGGAAGGGTTTTAATAATAATAATAATAATAATAATAATAATAATAATAATAATAATATTTTATTTATATCCCGCCCTTCCTGGTTCAGAAAACCAGGCCCAGGGAGGCTAACAAAAAATTTAAAACACTTAATTGATGCAACAAAAAGTAGCATAAAAAACGTGAATAACAATAAATTCAGAATTCAAAAATCAATTTAGAAGGGGAAATCCATCCAATAAACATTAGATGATCACCAGGGCTAGCTGGCTAAATTAGTCCTATTTGGGCCAGCGAGGAGGCCAGGGGAGAATGAGCTGTGGGATCCCAGAGCGGGGAATCTTCATAAAAAGGGGAGGGGGAGGGAAGGAAGGGGAATAAAAGATCAGGCTAAGTTCAAATTAAAAGCCAGGCGGAATAGCTCTGTCTTACAGGCCTGACGGAAGGAGGTTAAATCCTGCAGGGCCCTGGTCTCCTGGGACAGAGCATTCCACCAGGTCGGAGCCTTTTAATAACAGAGATGCCGTGATTTAACCTGGCACATTCTGCATGCAAAATTCAAGCTACTAGTAGAGCGTCAATATGGTTCAAACAATATCCAAGGATCCCTAAGCAATTAGGGTAACTCAATGCATAAAATACCACAAAACATACAGAAAGAAATCCTGAATCTTCCAACATTCCCCGAGTTCTTGTGCAGGCACAGGCAAACTCAGCCCTCCCCATGTTTTGGGACTACAACTCCCATCATCCCTGACCACTGGTCATGTTAGCTGGGGATGATGGGAGTTGTAGTCCCAAAACATGGGGAGGGCCGAGTTTGCCTATGCCTGAGAGGCAGAAAAACCTTTTTGTTCCCGACATGCCATGCATGATTTTACGCACCTCTGACTTGCCTTTCCCCAGCACTGAAAAACCCTGGAGGTGGCGACCATTCCTCATGAGGATGCAGAGGTGAGAAGGCTACCTTGTCATGTATGATCTGGTTGAGATTCCTGCATTTCAGGGGGCTGAACTGGATGACTCTGGGGCCCCCCCTTCCAACTCTACAGCTCTAGGATTCTCACACTCACCGCGATCTTGCGGGTGGTCTTCCAGCCTTTGGTCTGGTCCGAGAGGTCGCACGAGGTCATGAGAAGGCAGAGCAGGAGGCTGTGGTGCTGCTTGTTTTTGGGGTCGTAGCCAACTGGAAAGGGCGAGAGATGGAGGAGGTCTCCTTTTTCGGACTCCGTAGAGACAGCACAAGGCCAGCAAGACCCTCCCCCCAAAGAAACGAGGCCTGGAAGGTGTGGGGTCTCTGTTCTACCCCCCCCCCCCATAGCCCTTAAGAGAATCACACCTTGGTTTTAAACACACTGTAAGGTAGTCTCAGGGACACGGGTGGCGCTGTGGGTTAAACCACAGAGCCTAGGACTTGCCGATCAGAAGGTCGGCAGTTCGAATCCCCGCAACGGGGTGAGCTCCCATTGCTCAGTCCCTGCTCCTGCCTGCCTAGCAGTTTGAAAGCACGTCAAAGTGCAAGTAGATAAATAGGTACTACTCTGGCGGGAAGGTAAATGGTGTTTCCGTGCGCTGCTCTGGTTCGCCAGAAGCGGCTTAGTCATGCTGGCCACATGACCTGGAAGCTGTACGCCGGCTCCCTCGGCCAGTAAAGTGAGATGAGTGTCACAACCCCAGAGTTGGCCACAACTGGACCTAATGGTCAGGGGTCCCTTTACCTTTTAAGGTAGTCTCTATGGGAGTATATTTAATTATGGAAGTATCAGAGTTTTTAGGGGGTTAACCAGGCTGGGATAGCTGGGATAGTAGGCTGCTTGGTTTTTGAATGTCTTATGTAGATTTTTCAATTTCGTTGTTCTGTATGGACAATGACAATAAAGATTATCGTATCGTAAGGGATTCAGAATCACACTCCACTGCGTTTGATTGAAACACTCCCCCCCCCCGCCCCCAGAGCTGGGTAAAAATAAGTATTTGGGCCACATAAAGAAAGCAGCTTCTCAAGCCAAACAGGTGCCACCTGACTTTATTAACTATAAGCCCCTATTGTCAGAAACGTGAGATCTGGTCCTGCATTGCAGAGGTTGGACTAGATGACCCTGGGTCCCTTTCAACTCTCTGTCCCACGACATGGGAAAAGTAACCACTTTTTGGAAGAGGGCCATGAAGATTTCTAATGCAGAAAGACTGGAAATCTAAACAAAATATAAGCCATTGTAGGAACTTTTGTTACTTCTGATTAGATGTTATTTTTATTAGATTCTTTTGTGATTTTTTTCTCTTTTGTTTCAATAAATGGTTTTTAATGTTGTACTTCAAATTGTTGCAACCTGCCCCGGGTCCTTAGCACGAAGGGCAGGTAATAAATGATAACATTATTAATAGCACAAGACTCTTAATCCCAAGGTTGTGGGTTCAAGCGCCACATTGGGCGAAATATTCCTGCATGAGGGGGTTGGGCTGGATGACCCTCAGGGTCCCTTGCAACTCTACAATTTTTTTTATTTCGTGATTTGGCACTTCAAAATCTGGTTTCTCTAGGACTTTGCCTATGTTTTCTTTCTAGCTCTCATACCCTTAGGGATCATAGTTTTCAACTTTTCCCCCTTTTCTTGCATGGAATCCTATTCAGAATAAGGGAATTTCCCTTAAAAAAAGGGAAACGTTGACAGCTATGCTAGGGATGTGTCTGAAAAGACAAAGGAGGAGAGAGCAGTGTGTTTTAAATTTTTGTGGGTTACTGGAAAACCGGGCTAACTTCTTCTATGGTTCATCCCTAATCTTTCCTGTGGGCTAGACTGAATTGTGTATTTGAGGAAGATATTTCAACACAAGAAAGCCAATAGATCCCAGCCCCGGATTCTGCTTCCTTGACATAAGACAGGAAGAAGTTGTTTGCGTGTGTGAGTTTGTAGCTTTTATGTAGGGAGACTCCCATCCAACTTTAGAAATCTGGTGGCCATGCCCTTCACATCTGGCTCCACCTGGTGGACTGGTGGACCCCTGGTTACCTTCTGCCATTTTCTGGAGGTCTTTGAAGATCCTCAAGTGATGAGCAAGGTCTGTAGCCAGGATAATGTCTCTCATCAAGTCCAGCATCCTTTGGTAATCCTATTGGGGCAACAAGACTGGCAGTTGTGGGGTGTAACATCACCAAAGCAGTCAAGTACAGCATTCCCTGTTTGCCCAGAGTGGACACACAGGGGAATGTTGCTCTAGCCAGGAGGACTTCCTGTCACACCTGGGCCAGAGCATCCTCCCCCTGCGTGTGACCAGGTAGATGGGCGTGGCCCTGGCAGACCCTATAAAGAGGCTAGTCACACAGCCATCTTCCCCTTACTCTCTTGCTCTTGCTTACTCTTACTCTTGATGCCTTTTGCTGTCTGCTGTCTCTGAAAATTTTCACACATCACTTGGGAAGACAGGCAAACTAATGCCAGTGTACTGGAAGAAGCAAAGATCACCAGCGTTGAAGCAATGATTCTTCAACATCAACTTCGTTGGGCTGGTTCTATATGACAACCTCCTGAAATGATGTCAGCTGCTGGTGACACACGAGACAGCTGCCAGTCATGCTGGTTGATGCTGATGGGAGTCGTGGTCCTGGAGTGCACCAGGTTGGAAATGATGGAGTGTTGAGAAATGACCGGCTTTAACCATCAATGCTTTTTGCTATGAGACCCCGGGAACTGCTGGCCCTCTGCTGACTCACCTTCCGAGAGAAATGATCGAAGATGTTGCAGCCATGGGTGTTTAAGATGGCGATGGCCTGAGCAAAATGGTGCCTCTGTGCAGAGAGAAAAACATGCCCTTTTAGTGTCCCAGCTCCAGCCCTCTGGAATCAGTTGCCAGCTGAAATTAGACAGGCACCCCGCATCATGGGGTTTAGGGGTGTACTGAAGATATTTTTGTTTGAAGGAGCATCTCCACCCCCATCGTTCTGCCCGGACACTGAGGTCCAGCGCCGAGGGCCTTCTGGTGGTTCTCTCGCTGTGAGAAGCCAAGTTACAGGGAACCAGGCAGAGGGCCTTCTCAGTAGTGGCACCCGCCCTGTGGAACGCCCTCCCACCAGATGTCAAAGATAAAAACAACTACCAGATTTTTAGAAGACATCTGAAGGCAGACCTGTTTAGGGAAGTTTTTAATGTTTGACGGACTATTGTATTTTAATATTTTGTTGGAAGCCACCCCGAGTGGCTGGGGAAACCCAGCCAGATGGCAGGGTATAAATATATTATTATTATTATTATTATTATTGATGCAGCCAGTTTGCTTTCTGCTGCTCCAGAGGGCAGGAACCTCGACACGGTTTTATTTTCAAGAAGGAGCCAGTTCTCATGCATCCAGCCACTTCAAACTGCACAATATTAATAATATCTGTAATAGTTTTACCTCCATCACTGAGCCTTCTGAGCTGTAGAGGGCAGCCAAGACCGATTTCTGAAAAGAGAAAATAAAGAGACATCACGTCAGGGAACCCAAGCTGCTGTCTTAATCCAGGACGATACGAGACCCCAAACCTCTCCCTCCCTTTCTTAAAGACGGGTTCTGCTTGAATATTTTTGTTTCCCCTTCACATTGTTGCAAGGAATGTTCTTTTTGGCAGGGACACAGGCGTGTTTGGTTTGGAAAGACTGCAGAAACCATTTGAATTGGCGCCATCTGCGTTGTTATTTTGCATTTGCAATATTGCATTTGTACGTTTGTTCTCGGGAGCCTTTTGGGCTGAAAGGTGACATATAAATAAACCGTAATGCGGAATAAATAAATAAAAAGTCGTACCGAAGCCACCTGGAAGGAGTTGTTGGTGCCTCTGTGGTCCAGGTCGTGGCACATGCAGGAGACGAACAAAGCAAAGATTTCAATGTCTCTAGCGAAGAGAAAAAAAGGAAAAACCACGCATGAGCTGCGGAAGGGCTCTGAGATGCCTGGGCTGCTCCCAAATTTGGCAGTAGAGGAGGCACCCCATATGCAAACCAGCCCCAGGGGAGTCGGAGGTGGCGTCTTCGCTCAGCCTCCCCAACCTGGTGCCCCCCTGCCAACCAAGCACACCCTCAGATCCGAAGTATTTCATTTTCTTAAAGCAGAGGGGGAGGGGACCTTGGCAAGTAGCCAGGGAACATGGGAGCAGGGAGGGTCAAAGAGCAGGAGGTTCAGTATTGGATTCGGAGTCAGGATGTGGGTCCTTAGCTCAGCTGGTAGAGCTTGAGATTCTTAATCTCAGGGTCGTGGGTGCCCCATGACTGGTCATGTTGTGCAGATGCCTGATGATCGTCTTCCAAAGCAACCCCTCTATTCTGAACTTAAAAATGGAAAGCGTAATGCTGGCGGTCAACAAAAGAGGTTTAAAGACTCTCTCAAGGCAAATCTACAAAAATGCAGTATAAACACCAACAATTGGGAAACACTGGCCTGTGAGCGCTCCAGTTGGAGAACAGCCTTGACCAAAGGTGTCATGGGCTTTGAAGACACTTGAACTCAGGACACAAGGGAGAAATGTGCTAGGAGGAAGGCACGCTTGGCAAATCCACACCGTGATCAACTCCCGCCCGGAAACCTATGTCCCCACTGTGGAAAGACGTGTGGATCCAGAATTGGCCTTCACAGGCCTTTACGGACTCATTGATAAAACCATGTTTATGGAAGACAATCTTGCATGGCTACGAGGGATCGCCAAAGAAGAAGATACCCCACCAAGCTCTGCATCACCTGGACACCCTCCCCTGTCCCTGCCTCCATGCGCTCTGCGGCTGATCCCCGGCGTAAACTCGGCCCCCCTCCCTTTGGCAAGCAAAGCATCGTCCACCTACTCCAAGTAATTGACCAGCTCCAGATTTTTGTAGAGCAGGTAGCAGAAGTGGGAGACCGAGAAGGCATGGGTCCAGTTGTGGTATGGGGGGTCCCTGTATCCCTTTTTCACCATCAGGCAGAACCTGTGAGGAAACCCCCCCAAAAGAAGCCCATTGGTGAGAATGACACTGGCTATTTTCATTTTCATTTAATAGATTTTGCACTTCGTTTGGTCATAACAAGAAGCCAACTACTAAGTAGTTTACATTCAATACACATTAAAATTCAGGATCGATTCAAACATTAAAAAAACACCAAAGTTAGTCTATTCCTCCCCCCACCCTCAAAATATTCACGATAAAATAAAGTTGCATATTAATATATATGTCAGATGCACATGTCTGGGTAGGCATGCTGAAACAAAAAGGTGTGTTTTTTTAGCCAATGCTGAAAATACAACGGCAAAAGGCCCTGATATCAATCGACAGGGAGTTGCAAAGTGCAGGTGCTGCCACACTGACATACCAATTTTGTGCCACCCTTGGCTGCTTCGGAGGAAGTGTGCGGGATTTAAATGTATAATGGATTTATACATTTATACATTTGTAATAATGGTGATAGGTATGGAGTGAAAATTATGTGGCACTCTAAAAAGCTCGGCGGGTGAAACCCAGCCATTTGCAAGACCGTTGTTCCTTTAAAAGTGGGCACCTCTTGAACTGCTCTTTCCAAATAACTGAGTCTGCACAGCCAGTTTAGGGCGTCTGGTTTGGGCGCTCTCGGTCGCAACACAGGGGCCAGGCAAGCCCCAGCCTCCCTCCTCCCAGTGGCGGACTGGAGAGTGGAGGGGCAGCCACTGGAGAGAGACCCAGGGCCGTCTTACCCATAGGCACCACGGGTGTGGGGCACCCGGGCGCTGGGCTCTCAAGGGTGCCAGGCTGAGAGTCTGGGGCCCGAGAGTTGAGTCCGGGGAAGAACCCGTGCGTTGGCCGCGGCAGGCTCCTCTGCTGTGGGCAGCTCTGCGCCGCGAGTTCGGGGGCAACTGAGCCAGCGAGATGGTGAGGGAGCTTCCTAGCTCAGCCCTCCTGCATGCCTGGGAATGGGCCACCGGGGGGGGGGGCGCCAGGTGGATCTTTGCACCCCGGCGCTGCATATGCTTAAGGCAGCTCTGGACAGACCCTTGCCCCTTCTGCAGCTCCGAGGTTGTGGGGAAGGCTGGGGCTCATTGGGGCTGCCAAGGGCCACAGGTGTGGCAAGTGAAAACACGGACCCTCCTGGCTCTGACTTTGTTCCCAGCGATTGAGTTCAATGGCTCAGCTTCGTCGTGGCCCCGGCTCACGCTAAGCCTGGTGCGCCACAATGGAAGGGCCTTCTCTGTGGTGGCTGCTCCCAGGCAACTTTGGAACTCCCTGCCTAGTGAAGCCAGACCCTGTCCTTCCGCCAGCAGGTGAAGATAGTTATATTCCTGCAGGCAGGGCCGGGTTGAGGTTTGATGAGGCCCTAAGCACCTGAAGGTAGTGGGGCCCTTTCTATGTCCAGCTGTCCTTTGTCAGCAACAAATGGTCACTGTTTTTTGTGTTGAATATATGCTAGATGGTAATTGATGGACCTAATAGGTATCTAAAGCCATTTGCACGTGTTGCCATGCAAATGGAGGTACCCTATATATAGAAAGGAGCAAACCAGTGATATTTTAGGGAGCAGGCTAGCAGGCAGGACCCATTACTTATATCATAGGAGCCTACACAACACAAAACACTGTTGCTGTAGGTAGGTTTTATTGTATTTGTCTTCTATCCTATATTTTCGAAATGTACATCCAGGGGGATTTTTTTCTTTAATTTTTTTGGGGCCCCCAAGAGAGTGGGGCCCTAAGCTATAGCTTGTTTAGCTTATACATAAATCCGGCACTGCCTGCAGGTCTTTGGGAACTGGCTGGTTTTTGTTTTTAAGGAAAGTGCTTTTAATAGCACTGTGCTGTTTCTGTTTTTTGATGCTAACTGAGTTCAATTACCTTTTAATAAAGACCTTATACGTTTCTGGTCTTTTGTATTTTATCTGTGTTGTTTTGTTATAAGCCACCTCGAGTCCCAGTCTGGGGGAAAAGCCGGGTGCAAGCAACAGCTCAGTCGGCAGAGCACGAGACGCTTAATCTCGGGGTCGTGGGTTTGAGCTTTACGTTGGGCAAAAAGATTGCAGAGGGTTGGACTAGATGACCCTTAGGGGTCCCTTCCAGCTCTACAATTCTATGGTTCTAATGTGTGAGTCTATGAAAGGGAGAGAAGAAAAAGACAGCCTTCTTGACATCCTACCTGACAAGGGTCTGGCGGTTGATTTTGTAGCTGCTGATGAAATTCATGTCCTGCAACATGCTAAGAATGGCCTGTGGAGAAGAGAGAGAGAGAGAGAGAGAGAGAGAGAGAGAGAGAGAGTATTCAGGAGGTACACAGAAGCAGCCAATCCCAACTTGATGCCCTCCTTTGGACTACAACTCCCATCAGCCTAAGAGAAAAAGGTAAAGGACCCCTGGACAGTTAAGTGCAGTCAAAGGTGACTATGGGGTGGCGGCACTCATCTCGCTTTCAGGCAGGGAGCCGGCGTTTGTCCACAGACAGGTTTCATGTGGCCAGCAGGACTAAACCGCTTCTGGTGCAACGGGACAATGATGGAAACCAGAGCATATGGAAACGCCATTTACCTTCCCCCTGCAGTGCTACCTATTTATCTACTTGCACTGGCGTGCTTTTGAACTGCTAGGTTGGCAGAAGCTGGGACAGAGCAATGGGAGCTCACTCTGTCACAGATATTTGAACCGCCAACCTTCTGATCAGCAAGCCCAAGGCTCAGGGATTTAGACTACATCACCACCTTTGGACTCCCCTCAGGCTAAGAAAGCACAGAGGGCATATGCTGTAGGGGTGGAGATCCCTCACAAAATCTGGAGCCGATTTCTAAGGAACCCTGTGTTTTGCCTTGTTTTGGAAAGTACAAAATAGGTACGTCTCTCATTAAAATGCAAACCCAACCCAATTTCTCCTCCACCCTCAACACTCACCATAGATGTGTCGTCCTCCGGAAGGGAACGCGGGGTGTAGGTGAATTTGGCAAAGTTCGGGTCAATTTCTGAGACGGGCACGATTCCTTCGTCGAGGAGCTTGGTGTATTCATCATCTGAAACCTGGAAGACGAAGCAGCGCTTAGCTTTTCAAAAGGAAAAATAGCTGGTGCCTTATTGCTATTATTATTATGTGGAGCAAGCTGTTTTGAGGAGGAGAAATGGTGACAATCAAGACTGCCGGGGGTTAGACTAGATGACAACTGGAGTCCCTTTTCGACTCCACATGAAGATGTACCTGCAAACTGGCCACAATCCCAACCTTAAGCTAAACTGCCAACAGTAAGTCACCTGTGTTAGCATGTTCATTTACCTGTTTACCAACACATATGCAACCTGGTGCCCACCGGAGGTTGTTGGAGCACAACTCACCTCAGGCCAAGCCATGGTGGGAGTTGTAGTTCAACAATGCAGGGTGCCAGGTTGCAAAGGCTGCCATAAGCTGAAATAGGATGACAGGAACCTAGGCAGCCGGCAGGTAGAGAGTCAGAGCCATGGTCTACCCACCTAAGTATTTCCTAGTATGACTGGCAGCAGATTTCTGCATTGCAGGGGGTTGGACTGGATGACCCTTGGGGTCCCTTCCAAGCCTATGATTCTAACTCTCCAAGGTCTTCCCCTGTATTCTGCTCTGGTCAGACCTCACCTGGAGTACTGTGTCCAGTTCTGGGCACCACAGTTCAAGAAGGACACTGACAAACTGGAACGTGTCCAGAGGAGGGCAACCAAAATGGTCAAAGGCCTGGAAACGATGCCTTATGAGGAACGGCTAAGGGAGCTGGGCATGTTTAGCCTGGAGAAGAGGAGGTTAAGGGGTGATATGATAGCCATGTTCAAATATATAAAAGGATGTCACATAGAGGAGGGAGAAAGGTTGTTTTCTGCTGCTCCAGAGAAGCGGACACGGAGCAATGGATCCAAACTACAAGAAAGAAGATTCCACCTAAACATTAGGAAGAACTTCCTGACAGTAAGAGCTGTTCGACAGTGGAATTTGCTGCCAAGGAGTGTGGTGGAGTCTCCTTCTTTGGAGGTCTTTAAGCAGAGGCTTGACAACCATATGTCAGGAGTGCTCTGATGGTGTTTCCTGCTTGGCAGGGGGTTGGACTCGATGGCCCTTGTGGTCTCTTCCAACTCTATGATTCTATGATTCTAAGGCGGCTAACGGATTGAGGTTGAATCCTGACAAGACAGAAGTACTGTTTTTGGGGGACAGGAGGCGGGTGGGTGCGGAGAACTCCCTGGTCCTGAATGGGGCAACTGTGCCCCTGAAGGACCAGGTGCGCAGCCTGGGAGTCATTTTGGACTCACCGCTGTCCATGGAGGCGCAGGTCAATTCTGTGTCCAGGGCAGCTGTTTACCAGCTCCATCTGGTACACAGGATGAGACCCTCCTTGCCCCCAGACATTCTCACCAGAGTGGTGCATGCTCTGATTATCTCCTGCTTGGACTACTGCATTGCGCTCTATGTGGGGCTACATTTGAAGGTGACCTGGAAACTACAACTAATCCAGAATGCGGCAGCTGGACGGGTGACTGGGAGTGGCTGCTGAGACCATACAACATGGGTCCTGAGAGATTTGCATTGGCTCCCAGTATGTTTCCGAGCACAATTCAAAATGTTGGTGCTGACCTTTAAAGCCCTAAACGGCCTTGGTCCAGCATACCTGAACCCCCACCGTTCAGCCTGGACACTGAGGTCCAGCTCCGAGGGCCTTCTGGCGGTTCTCTCCCTGCGAGAAGCCAAGTTACAGGGAACCAGGCAGAGTGCCTTCTCGGTGGTGGCGCCCGCCCTGTGGAACGCCCTCCCACCAGATGTCAAGGCAATAAGCAACTTTTTTACTTTTAAAAGACATCTGAAGGCTTAGAGAAGTTTTTAATGTTTAATGCTGTATTGTGTTTTTAATATTCTGTTGGGAGCTGCCCAGAGTGGCTGGGGAAACCCAGCCAGATGGGCGGGGTATGTATAAATAAATATTATTATTATTATTATTATTATTATTATTATTATTATTATTATACCTGAAGATGCTGCCTGGGTTCGAACTCAGAACCTCCTGCATGCCAGGCAGATGCTCTGCCACTGAGCTACGCTATCAGTATGCTGCTGCTGGAGATAGCTCAGGTCTACCCCCCTCAAATGGCCCCCAAGAGGCAGGTGATGCAGCAAGAGGGAGTCTGCTTGTTTTCTGGTGCTCCATAGGGAAGGACTTGGACCAATGGATTCAATTAACCAGAAATGCAACTGAACATTAGGAAGAACCTTCTGACTGTAAGAGCTGCTCAACAGTGCAATGGTCTCCCTCGGAAGGCAGTAGACTCCACTGGAGGTTTCTAAACAGAGGTTGGATGGCCACTTGCCAGCAATTCTGGAGCTGAGATTCCTGCATGGCAGGGGGTTGGACTGGATGACCTTCAGGGTCCCTTCCAACTCTATAGTTCTATGATTCCATGACGCCAAAGTAAGCCGGCCTTACCTTCATATGGTACATCATCATCTCATTGGCCAGGTGGCTTCGGTACTGGGCTTCATGGACCTTCTTGTAGAGCAGAGACTGGAGTGAAGGAAAACAAGAGGTGAGTAGGGAATATGTTAATACAGGGGTCGCCAACCCAGTGCCCACGGGCACCAAAGCACCCATGAAGGTTTCCAGTGGTGCCTCCTGTTAGAATTCCTGCTCCGTGATTGCAGTTATGGGATTGTTGTCTATCACATGACGGTGTATGTTTTGACTCCACAGAGTGGGAAGTGACGGAGACAGGATGTTTGTGTTCCTGTGTTCCGTGAAGTGGGACTATTGTCCTTTGTTCTTTCTCTCTTTGCTGTCTGATGCTAGAGAGAGAGGGAGCCATGTTGCAGTGCTCTGTGTGTGTTTCTATGTAAATAAAGTAGATTAGCCAAAATGCTGAGTTGCTGAGGTCTGTTACACAAACCCTAAGTGTGCCGATGTCGGTTGGCATCAGTCGCTGTGATGTTTGGGTTGAAGAAAGCTTTTGAAGCTCCCGAATGAACGACCAGGAGGGAGAGAACATGCCAGTCGGGCATGTGTCTCTGCCAGTGTCCTACTTGAGTGTATGGATGCTTTTGACGTATCTTGGATGCTTTTGTTTTGTTTCTGAAGAAAGCTCTGCAAGTAAAAGCTTGAAAAACCTTTTTATAGGATGGAAATGCATCTCTGTGTTAATGGATCAAAATCTAGTGATCTTCAGCAAGACGGCTGGCTTTGCACCCTCTTTCCTGGAAAGAATATGGTCCGTTGCAGTCTTCCCCAACCTGGTGCCCTCCCAGCTGGCACAGTCGTGGGAGCTGCATCCAAGGCTTCTGGAGAGCACTAGGTTGGAGAAGGCTGGCCCACTGTGCAAGGGAGGTGTACAGCTCTACCCGGGGTGGAGAAAAGAGCCAGGGGAACCCAAAGGATCTTGCTTACGTGGGCGATGCTGATGCCACAGTAGATGGAGAAGGCGGTGGCCAGATCCTCATCAAACTTGCTGAACCAAGGCCCGTTGATTTTGTTCACCAGCTCAGCCACTCCAATGACCTCTGGAAGAAGCGGAGAAGAAGACAACAGGTGAGTTCTTGCATTGGATGGGCAGGAGAAGGAGCACACCCGATTGCTGTGGGATGTGATACATAGATAGCAGTCAAGTACAACATTCCTTGTTTTCCTAGAGTGGACATGCAAGAGGATGTTTGGTCCAGGCAGTTGGAACTTCCTCTTTCCTCCTGGGCTGGGACATACTTCCTTTGCATGTGACTAGAGATGGGCGTGACTTTACCTGTCCAGGTAACAAAAGCACGAGGCACACAACACTCTTTCTCTTTTCCTCTTTCCTCTCTTTGACTTCCTCCGTCGTTGGAGCAGCTTTTTAGCTAGAGATGCTCTGTTGGCTTTCAGCCAGCAGAGGACACTGGGATTATCCCCATATGGGATAGATCCACATGTAACTAAGTCTGCCTTCAGGGATCCAATTGTGAACTGATGACGTGAGTAAACTTCTTTTATATACTTTAAACAAGATTGTGGTGTGTTTATTCTTTTAAGAGGGATATAAGGGAACTTAGGTAAAGGTAAAGGGACCCCTGACCATTAGGTCCAGTCGTGGCCGACTCTGGGGTGGTGGCGCTCATCTCGCTTTACTGGCCAAGGGAGCCGGCGTACAGCTTCCGGGTCATGTGGCCAGCATGACTCAGCCACGTCTGGCGAACCAGAGCAGTGCACGGAAACGCCGTTTACCTTCCCACCAGAGCAGTACCTATTTATCTACTTGCCCTTTGACGTGCTTTCGAACTGCTAGGTTGGCAGGAGCTGGGACCAAGCAATGGGAGCTCACCCCGTCGCGGGGATTCGAACCGCCGACCTTCTGATCGGCAAGTCCTAGGCTCTGTGGTTTAACCCACAGCGCCACCCATGTCCCTTATAAGGGAACTTACCAGGAACTAAATAGTGAAAGGCTTACACAAGCCTGCAACCAGCTATCTTCTGTGTGTTTAAAAGGGGAATGTAAAACTACAATTGCAGTGCATAGTTAGACTACAGAACTCTCTCCCACCAGAGTGAGTGGCTTTCAAAGAGGATTAGATAAATTCATGGAGAAGGAGAGGGCTATCAGCTGCTACTAGCTAGCAGGGCTCTGCTTCTGAATGCCAGTTGCTGGAAAAGAGCAGGAGGGGAGAGGGATCTTGTGTTCGAATCCTGCTTGCGGGTTTCCCATAATTGGCATGTTGGTGGCCTGATCCAGCAAGCTCTCCTTATGTTTCTCTTTCTTTCTCCCTTCCAAAGGATGCTCCGATGATGTGCCTTCTTGGCACGTCCAGAGGCAAAGGAGCTGTCAGTTACTCTCGAGTAAGTCGGTGAGCCCAGGTGGAGGCGAAGGGGGAAGGGACGTAGATCCTTCTCCCACTTGGGGGAGCACGGAAGACGGGGCACGAGGGGATTCTCAAACATCTCACCCGTGTGGGGCATTGCGCACACCTGGCGTTGCGCTTCTTCCGCACACTCACCCTGGTTCTCGTCCTTGATGGGGAAGCAGAGGATGTTCCGGGTGCGAAAGCCGGTGCTGTCGTCCACCCCACGGTAGAAGAGCGGGTGCGAATAGGCGTCCTTGATGTTGAGGATCTTCCCCGTGGTCGCCACGTGGCCCGCGATGCCCTGATCGGCCGGAATCCGGAATTCGTGGCTCTGAGAAAGGAATGCACAGCAGAAGGAAAGCGGGTTACTCCACAGTCTCGTGTGTGTGTGTGTGTGTGGAACTACCCGCCACCAACCAGCCTTGTTACTGGAAGGGCATCGTTGAGGACTGAGAGGAAGGCCAGCCAATATTCGGCCTTCGGGTCGAAGCCTCAACTGGAGGGAAAGGAGGGGATGGAAGCACAAACTGGCTGGGAGGAGAAGGAGGGAAATTGTCTCCCTTCCATTGCAGGAAATCAAACAAATTGATATATGCTATATGGTAATTTATGGACCTAATAGGTATCTCAAGCCATTTGCACATAACAAAAGATGTATTTTATCAAAGGAATTGTTGAACTGAAATACAATTAAAAAGTATATTAATAGTGAAATACAATTAAGAAGAAGTATATTAATAGTGAAATAATTATTAAGCTCTAACTTAAAATGATTTTTTTATGCATAACAAACACATTGCAAACACACTGGCATTTGGCAATAACAAAAGTTACTTTAGAAGCACAATTTACAGAGACTCATAATCTAGTCTCTAAAAACCAGTCTCTGTGCAACCAGTCCATGCAGAATGTAGGCACCCTATATATAGAAAGGAGCAAACCAATGATCTTTTAGGGAGCAGGCTAGCAGGCGGGGCCCATGACTTACATCATAGGAGCCTACACAACACAAAACACTGTTGCTGCATGTAGGTTTTATTTTATTTGTTTTTTATCTTATATTTTGGAAATGTACATCCAGGTTTTTTTCCCTTTAATTTTTTTTGGGCCCCCAAGAGAGTGGGGCCCTAAGCTAGAGCTTGCTTAGCTTACACATAAATCTGGCCCTTACCTCATCATCCACTACGCCCCCGTCAAAAACCTTGGCCACCAGTTCATGGCTGCTTCTGTCCAGCAGGAATACAGAACATCTGCAAAAGAACAAGCCCAGGTGAGATACGGGCTCGATAAACCACCGTCGCCAGGATCCTGACCATTCTCTGGGACAAGCGAGGGGGACCGCAACCTCTGGGCCTGCGCACGGGTTCAAGTGGTGGTGGTGGTGTGAGAAACTGTGAGGTCCCAGAAGCATCACGGTGACGACCAAGTATCTGATAAAGGAGGAGATAATTGCCACCATAGCAGGGACACCCAAGGGACTCGTCCCTTTGGGGGCGGCACTTTAGGGATGGAATGAGGGCGTGAGTCAGGCCCCTCATATGCTAAAATTATGGTTTCGATGGGGGTGGGGTTTGTAACTTGGGTGTTGTTTATTTGGGGTGGGGTGGTTTTAAATTGTTCTCAAGTGTTGGATCTGCTCTGTGGCTCTGTGGCTAGAAACTGAGGAGGAGGAGGCGGAAGGAGAGAGAATCCCCTGAACTTCCAGAGTCCTCCTTGCTTGCCAAGCAAGGTGGAGAACTTAAAAGCTCATTTTGCACCAGGTAACCCAAGAAGACCTGGCAGAAAAAACCACACCTGTTGAGACATCTGCAGGACTAGATTTAGGTTTGATGAGGCCCTAAGCTACTGAAGGTAATGGGGCCCTTTCTATGTCCAGCTATCCTTTGTCCACAACAAATTGTTGCTGTTTTTTTGTGTTGAATATATGCCATACAGTGGTACCTCGGGTTACAGACGCTTTAGGTTACAGACGCTTCAGGTTACAGACCCAGAAATTGTACCTCGGGTTAAGAATTTGCTTCAGGATGAGAACAGAAATCATGTGGCAGCAGCGGGAGGCCCCATTAGCTAAAGTGGTGCTTCAGGTTAAGAACAGTTTCAGGTTAAGAACGGACCTCCGGAACAAATTAAGTCCTTAACCTGAGTTACCACTGTATGGTAATTTATGGACCTAATAGGTATCTAAAGCCAACTGCACATAACTAAATATGTATTTTATCAAAGTAATTGTTGAACTGAAATACAATTAAGAAGAAGTATATTAATAGTGATTTTTTTGGGGGGGCCCCAAGAGAGTGGGGCCCTAAGCTATAGCTTGTTTAGCTTAAACGTAAATCCAGCACTGGCCATCTGCCTTGCTTGGGGAGCAACCCTCCTCAGTATCCCAGCTTTGGGAGGCTAGGGATCTCGTGCGAAGTCTTGTGGGAATTCAGATTTGTCCTGTGGGATCTTGCATGAGCGTCCCAGAGTCGATGCTGTGAGCAAGCCAGGCCTCGCAAGCCAGGCAGAGAGCTTTTAAGCTCTTTAAATGCCCTGTAACCCCGAGTGCGGCTGGAGCAATCCAGCCAGATGGGCAGGGTATAACGAATACAATTATTATGGTAAGTAGAACCGGAGCAAAAAGAACTTTTAATCTCTCTGTCTTGCTTGGATTTAACTTGCGCAGTTTCCACCACCCTGCCTTCAGCTGCGTATAGCTGAAATAGTGCAAGTTACACGGGTGCAAGAGGTGATTGCGCTGCCTGGTGCAGGTTAAACGTTCATTTCCACATTACAGTGGTACCTCGGATTGCATACGCTTCAGGTTACATACGCTTCAAGTTACATAGGCTTCAGGTTACAGACTCCTCTAACCCAGAAATAGTGCTTCAGGTTAAGAACTTTGCTTCAGGATGAGAACAGAAATCGTGCTCCAGTGGCGCGGCAGCAGCAGGAGGCCCCATTAGCTAAAGTGGTGCTTCAGGTTAAGAACAGTTTCCGGTTAAGAACAGACCTCCAGAACGAATTAGGTTCTTAACCTGAGGTACCACTGTATTTGGAAATGGATTTTTGCTGGAAGCAAATAGCGCAGAAATTCGTGCCAGACTTGTGCTATATTCCACTTGGTTTCCAGAAGCAGCTTCTGCGTCAGGTGAAAGTTGGAACAGGATGCGGAAACTAAGAGATAGGGGAATATTGGTGCACTAAAGCCACCTTTAAAGCGTGGGTGGCGCTGTGGGTTAAACCACAGAGCCTAGGACTTGCCAATCAGAAGGTCAGCGGTTCAAATCCCCATGACACGGTGAGCTCCCGTTGCTCGGTCCCTGCTCCTGCCAACCTAGCAGTTCGAAAGCATGTCATGTGCAAGTAAATAAATAGGTACCACTCTGGCGGGAAGGTAAACGGCGTTTCCGTGCGCTGCTCTGGTTCGCCAGAAGCGGCTTAGTCATGCTGGTCACATGACCCGGAAGCTGTACGCCGGCTCCCTCGGCCAATAAAGCGAGTTGAGCGCCGCAACCCCAGAGTCGTCTGTGACTGGACCTAACAGTCAGGGATCCCTTTACCTTTACCTAAAGCTTCCTCTAGCTCATTTCTCCAAAACAACCCCAAATTCAATTTTTTCAAAAAAAAAAACAAAAAACTGGGAGAGGGAACAAACTCCTTGCTGGGGTGAAGCATTGGGAATCCAAAGTCAGTCCAAACCCGCACGGCTAAATTCAGAAATGTATTTGTCCCGCTGTTCCCAAACCATCTTGGAGGCAATTTTCCGGGGTGGTGGGTGTCTTTTCTAAATATACCGACCCATGAAAAGACCCGCCTGGGATCCGTCCCTTGGCTAGAGGGTCTGGTGTCTCAGGGCGGGGGCTTGCTTTCAGGAATGTCAGCCCCCCTGGCTTCACGTTCCACCAGAGGGAGCTCCGTGCGTCACCGTCGCTGCGGGAGACTCACATTTCGGCGTTGCTGAGATTCCGGGCTTCTGTGATGATCTCTTGCAGCAGCACCGAGACGTCATCTGCAAAGGGTCAGAGAAGCAGTCGGTTAGGAGACCCAAAGGCCACCGAGCGGCTTGTGGAAGATTGTTTTATTCTTGGTTACGGCTAATCTTAATTATATCCCGGCCGGGACTCAAGGAGGGTTGTAGAAATTAAAAGGAAGTCAGAATACAAAAAGCTGGAAGCATATCGAAGATGATTGTCGAAAAACAACTGGACTACAATAGACCTAAAGCAATATAAAGATCTGTGAAAATAGAGTGAAAACGGCACAGCGCTGTTGAAAAGCCCTTGGAAAACAGACAGTTTTCCAGGCCTGCCAGGATAAAGCAGTCTCCCCTGGCTGTTGGCACGACAGCAAGGAAGGAGCCAGTCTGGCTTCTCCAGGGAGCGAATTCCAAAGTTGTCTGGGAGCAGAAACCACCGAGAAGGCATAACCTGCCAAGCGCCCAGAAAAAACGGGGTTTTTTGCACGAGAGCACTGTGGCCATTTTGGGAGCTGTGATTTTGCGCGGTGCCCAAAAATGCATACTTTGGGGCACCATGTGAGATTTTGCCCTGAAAAAAGCATTTTGGGGGGGGGGAGCGAGAGTGAGTTGTGGGTCACATGACTCGCCCGGGAAGATTTCCTGGAAGACAGGCATCCTGGTTTTGGGAAGGTATGAGACGGCCCTCTGCCACGTCCCCACCAAGCGGAGATTCAAAGAAGAGCATCTCTGAATATCTCAGAGCCCAGGAAGGAGAAGGCCCATCAGATAGCCTGGACCTAAGCCATATAGGACTTCCGCAGAGGGGGCAGAGTGCGGTCTCCAAAGGCTGATCGATTGCCAAATGACTGATATTTGTGGAATACAGTTTATCTACATTGCAATATTGCAAACAATTTTGCCTAACAATTTAAGTTGGAAGGTACTGTTTCAATAAAGCTCAAAAGGAAGGTTTGGACAATTAATGATTGGGAGTTGCTGCGCCATTAAACAGATAACAGACTTGGACAACATCCCGGATTGGAATGGAGTCAGAGGAAGCCGTGCTGATAAAAAGACAGTTGGAAAAATATACACTAACAAAGCTTTATTCGACAGATGAAAGTACATGATGTTTGACGTGATTGAGAACTGTGGACTCCGGGATGGAGAATTATAGAGCATCAAAATCGAGATGTGGAAAATATGGAAACAACGAGGAGAGGGAGGACTGAGATGTGGAGATATGCTTCAGAGATCCAGACCGTGGGGAGCTCCGAAAAATTAATAATTATAATTTGGTCTTTTTTATTTTAGTTTTTTTTTAATTTTATGATTGGATATATTAATTGGATGTTTTTTTATTGGAAAATCAATAAAAATGATTAAAATAAATAAATAAGCCATACAGGACTTCCATCACATCTGCTGGAAACTCCAGGCTCAGTTTCTATCCCATCATCTTCCTTCGCTCGGCACAAGAGAGCGCGTCAAGCTGTGGCGAGTCTCCATGAGGAGAGAATTCTGGGGTCCAGAGGGAGGGCCAGAAAGGCACCCCTTTTCCCTGCAGCCCCCTTTCCCTTCAATTTATTTAATATTATCACATTTGGACCCCGCCTGTTCGTCCAAGAAGCTCAAGGGGGCATGCAGGATTTCCCCCCTTTCCCCATTTTACCCTCCTGACAACCCTGTGAGGTAGGAACGGTGGATGGCTCAAGGGCACCTGCTCAGGCCAATGGCACAGCGATGGCCTGACATGGTCCATTAAAAATGTTCCTCGTTGAATATCATGACTGCGGGGGCACACAGAGGCCCCCTTTTTGGCCCTTCAGGATTTCATTGCAAAGCTCCCCCATTGTTTGTTGTTGCTGCCGTTATTCCCATTTTACAGATGGGGACTGAGTCCCAAGGCTACACTGGGGGCAGCTATGGAGGAGGAGGATACCTACCAAGGTGTGTGAAGAGATTCTTGGCTACTTGCAAAAGAGCCTACAGGGGAGGAGAGAGAAGGAGAGAGAGATGAAATATATAAATCTTGCTCCTTAATTCTGAAATGAAAAGCAGGTGATACCTCCCCTCTTCGTTATTCATACAACGCAACATCGAAATGACAACGTAATTAGAATTACAACACTATGTAGTATATAAGGTCCTCTCAACCTTCCTGATGTGGCCCAAAGGAATGCAGAACAATACGTTTGGTACCAGCTTGGCTGCCAGACAGGGCTGGATTTAGGTTTGATGAGGCCCTCAGCTACTGAAGGGAATGGGGCCCTTTACAGTGCTACCTTGGGTTACATATGCTTCAGTTTACAGACTCTGCTAACCCAGCAATATTACCTCGGGTTAAGAACTTTGCTTCAGGATGAGAACAAAAATCGTGCAGTGGTGGCGCGGCGGCAGCAGGAGGCCCCATTAGCTAAAGTGGTACCTCAGGTTAAGAACGGTTTCAGGTTAAGTACGGACCTCCGGAACGAATTAAGTTCTTAACCTGAGGTACCACTGTATTTGTCAACAACAAATGGTTACTGTTTTTTTGTTTTGAATATATGCTAGATTGTAATTTATGGACCTAATAAGTATCTAAAGTCATTTGCACAGGTTACCCTGCAACCAGTCTATGTAAAATGTCAGCACCCTACTGTTGCTGTATGTAGGTTTTATTTTATTTGTTTTTTATCTTATATTTTGGAAATGTACATCCAGGGGTTTTTTCCCCTTTAATTTTTTTCCTTTAAATTTCCAAGAGAGTGCGGCCCTAAGCTATAGCTTGTTTAGCTTATACGTAAATCCGGCACTGCTGCTGGAGTTGCTGGAAAGTGGAGTATAAAAGACGCCATCCAACCGTCTTTGGGACTCCTTTCCAGATTTGTGTAGGGTTTACTCCTGAATCTTTTCTTCTCCCGAAGATGTCCCTCAAGGCAGAAGACATCTAGGACCAGAGTTTTCCTTCTGCTAGATGGGGTCCCTTCCAGGTGGACGAGCCTCATCTACCCCTCCCTTCTCTCTACAGCACTTGCAGAAACAACTTTCTTTAGACTCACTCTTGGTCTGGTCCCATCAATCGGCAAGAGCCTCTCTTCTCATTCTGGGGAGGTCCCTAACTCCCTGAGGGTTAGAGACTCACCAGCTGCCTTCACCTGGTTTAGCTGACAGCTTCTAGGAGCCACAGGTGACAGCTGAGTTCAGGATAGGAACCAAAGGTGGACAAACCACCCCAGAAGGAACACAATGGTTTTTAAAATCCAGCAATCGGTGTATAAATTTTATGAAACAAACAAACAAATAAATCTTTCAACGCCAAATCAATTTCCATGTGTTAGCAATAAATCAGCTTTGCTCCTCACCCAGTGCTATTGCCCTGCAGCACCAGCTGGTGCCACAAGAGGGTGCTCTTTGCACGCAGCTGGCTCAGAAACATTTTAAAGTTGAGAAAGCCTTTAATATTTTCCTTGATTTTTGCCACCTGTCTGCTCCAAGCGACAGTGCATGGTTGTCCTCCACCCCTCGCTTTATCCCCACAACAACCCTGCGAGGTAGGTTAGAGGCAGTGACTGGCTCCAAGGTCATGCCCAATGAGCTTCATGGCTGAGTTGGGGAGGGATTCGAACCCAGATCTCTTCCTGGTGCACTCTAACTACTGCACCACTGCAGGGGGTTGGACTAGATGATCGTCAGGGTCCCTTCCACCTCTGTAATTCTGCGTTTCCATGTCCTTGCTGTATATATGCTCCTTTGAACCTAACTTGGAAAACCTTTCAAACCAGAGGTTTCCAAACAGAGGTTGAGCTGTGATATGGGCATTGCGGGGGGGTTGGACTGGATGACCTCTGGGGGACCCTTCCAGCTCTATGGTTCTAGGATTCCTCGATTCCTGCCCCCTCTTCCACAGCAGCCTCCCAGGCTCTTTTGATCTCAGCTTGCTTCCCGGAACCTGCTTCCGTCCTTCCCTTTCATATCGTCACCTGGCTGACTCTAATGAGGCCGGGGGCCTTTGAGAAGGCGACTGCCTGCGTCCCCCTTGCTGCTTGAGCTCAGAGGCCGCTCTGTGAGATGCCCAGGAGCCTGCGGAGAGCATCCCTGCTGAGCTTTTGCTGTTGCTTCCAGCTTCAGCAGGCCAGCGGGTGGGGAAAAGGAGACCAGCAGGATCTACAAGAGTTTCAGTTGCCAGGTCAAAAACTTTGCATGGCTCCGGCAAAGCAAAGTTCCCCCCATGCCGGGCGGGCGTTTGGCAGTAGGACCAAGGAAGGTGAAGTTTCAAGGGTGGGGGGCAGATGAGAGTTTGCTAAAGAGGCGGATGTTCAGAAAAGGGCAACCTTTTGGACACGGTAACCCCGGGGTCAGCAAACTTTGTCATCAGGGGGCCGGTCCACTGTCCCTCAGACCTGGGGGGGGGGGCGGACTAGGTTTTGAAAACTATAAATATGCTGCAAGCCAGTCCTGAAACTGCCTTCGGACCTGGAGGAAGAACGCACTCTGCACGCGCGCAGGAGCACATCTCAGCGCTGCCCACTCACCGGCATTGTTGACAGACAGCAGCCGCTCCCATCGGCCTGTCCCTGCGGAGCTCCTAGGCGGCGTGCACTATGCGCTGCGGCCTGTCGTCTGAGGCCAGGTCGGTGGACAGGCCGCGCATGCAGAGCACCGGGCAGGCAGCGCATAGCTCACCCTCCAGCTGCTCCAGCGCGGCTGCCGAGAGCGCCACCAGCAGCAGTGCCGACATGGGTGTCAGGGGTGGGGCCAGCAGGCACACCAAGCTCTGGCTGAAGCCCCACGACGTGCCCATCACGATGACAATGGCACTGCCCAGACCCGCTGCCCACCCGCCGGCCTCTCCGTCCATGGCCGCATCGGGATGACCTCAGCCACGGGTGGTGACGCTTTGGGTTGGCTGCAGGAACTTCCTGCAGGCAATCCGAAGCCGTGCCGGCATCACCATCTGCCCAGAGCTGCCCGCGATTCGGATGGGCTGCAGGAGCTTTCCGCAGCCGATCCGAAGCCTCGCCAGTGTTGCCGCCTTCCCAGAAGCCTTGACAGTGTCGTGGACGTCAATCCCCGCGTGGCGAGGTATCTGCAGTGCATGGGGACTGACCGAGTGGGCAGCAGGGTCCGCGGGCTGGATTTACGAGCCTGGGGGACCGCATCGCACCAACTCCTGCTGTAACCACTACACCGCACTGCCCTGCCATATCAACAAACTACAGTGCCTTTGTAACAGTTAAACTGATGCAAACACGTTGTCTGGAGATGCCCTTGAGATGCAGAGCTCCAGACCCACCTCTCCAGCGCTGCCCTAGAGGACCCTAGGTGTGCCCGCCTGCCTGCCCCTCACCTGACACTCGCATTTCAGCTTCTGCTCCTTCTGGAAGGCCAGTGTGCTGGTCAGCACCGTGGAGGTGTAGCAGAAGCAGTGCTGGATCTTGTGCTCGTCCATTTCTGAGTAGCTACAGGGAGGAGGGGGAAGAGAAGAACAGCAACCATGTTAATTCTGTACTGCGGAACTACCCGCCACTGGAGTCGCATTTGCCGCCATCCCTCCCCACTCCCGTAGCAAGCTTCCATAGAAAGAAATTTTCATGGTGCTTTTGTGGAAGTTTTCTCTCCCCCCCCCCAATGAAAACAGCCACCAGGGCACATCAGTTATGGTTTTGTTGCAATATACTGTATTTTTCGCTCTATAACACGCACCAGACCATAACACGCACATAGTTTTCAGAGGAGGAAAACAAGAAAAAAAAATATTCTAAACGAAACAGTGGATATATGATTTTTGTGGTTCATGCTGTGGCCACAGACATGTGATCTGACAGTGAGTTTGGAGTAGCCCAATGCAAAAATCCTGAGGATCCATGTGGATCCGTGCTTTGTAACCACGTTTTAAGTGGGGAGGGAAGGAAAAGCACTCAAGGGACAAGGAGCACGCATGGGGTGTGTGGAGAAGGATGCTGCTAATAATGCAGGAGAGGGGTATAAGGGGAGAAGGCTCCTCTCCTCTCCCACTTTGCTCCTTTAAAGCAACCAGGCTCTGCTTTTCTCCCTCCTCCCCGCTAGCGAGCTGAAAAACTTTGCTGCTATTTAGCGAGCTGAGTGGGGAGGAGAGAGGGACAGAGAGCCTGCTTGCTTTAAAGGAACCAACTGGACAGGAGTGTAAGCGGCTCCTCTCCTCTCCCGCTTTGATCCTTTAAAGAAGCAGGCAGTCTGTCCCTCTCTCCTCCCCACTCAGCGGCTCTTCTCCCGCTTTGCTGTTTCAAAGCGAGCCACGGAAGAGGGCAGGAAGGGGAACCATGGATCCTCTGCTCACGACTGCAGCAGATCCCCCCACCACCCGCAGGCATTCCCTCCATAACACGCACAGACATTTCCCCTTACTTTCTAGGAGGAAAAAAGTGAGTGTTATGGTGCAAAAAATACGGTATATTCCTGGCAGGAAGGGGGTCTAGACTGAGAGACCATCAAACTTTGCAGGGGAGAATTCTTGGCAGCGGCTCTGTTCCGGATCTAGGAGTCTTGGTTGACAACAAACTTGACATGAGCCAACAGTGTGACGCGGCAGCTAAAAAAGCCAATGCAATTCTGGGCTGCATCAATAGGAGTATAGCATCTAGATCAAGGGAAGTAATAGTGCCACTGTATTCTGCTCTGGTCAGACCTCACCTGGAGTACTGTGTCCAGTTCTGGGCACCACAGTTCAAGAAGGACACTGACAAACTGGAACGTGTCCAGAGGAGGGCAACCAAAATGGTCAAAGGCCTGGAAACGATGCCTTATGAGGAACGGCTAAGGGAGCTGGGCATGTTTAGCCTGGAGAAGAGGAGGTTAAGGGGTGATATGATAGCCATGTTCAAATATATAAAAGGATGTCACATAGAGGAGGGAGAAAGGTTGTTTTCTGCTGCTCCAGAGAAGCGGACACGGAGCAATGGTTCCAAACTACAAGAAAGAAGATTCCACCTAAACATTAGGAAGAACTTCCTGACAGTAAGAGCTGTTTGACAGTGGAATTTGCTGCCAAGGAGTGTGGTGGAGTCTCCTTCTTTGGAGGTCTTTAAGCAGAGGCTTGACAACCATATGTCAGGAGTGCTCTGATGGTGTTTCCTGCTTGGCAGGGGGTTGGACTCGATGGCCCTTGTGGTCTCTTCCAACTCTATGATTCTATGATTCTATGATTCTATGACTCCTGTCCGCAGCCGGCATGGAGCCTCAAACTCACCTCTCTCCACCGAGCTTGTTGAAGGCACAGGCCAACGCCACAACTTGCGAGGTGGCTCTGCTGATCACCGGGACGCACAGCATGGCGGTCACCTCAAAGCCCAGCATACTGTTCAGCTGCTTATGCTCCTCCTGGTGGGGAAAGACGAAGGGCTGGTCATCTGGGGGACGGGAGCAGAGTTGGCAGGTTCCCTTCCATCTGTGGTTGGCTTGGTGGGGTGGGGCGTCTCGGTCTCGAGGGTTGAAACATCACAGACCCTGAGATATTAGGGTCCAAACCTGAGACCCAGGGAACTCCCCTGGCATACCCTCCAACATCCCTCAGATAAATGCTGGGATATGGTTGCCATATTTCAAAAAGTTTTTGAGCTTTTTTGGGGGGCGGGTGACAAAGTTGTTGGTTTTTTAAAAAAACTATTTTTAAGGAAATTCGCCCCCAAATCAACACTTCCGACATGGGTTCCCATATGTCCAGATTTTCCTGGGCATTTTACCAATACAGTCGTACCTTTTAAGTCGAACAGAATCTGTTCTGGAAGTTCATTCAACTTCCAAAAGGTCCCGAAACCAAAACACGGCTTCCGATTGGCTGCAGGAATCTCCTGCAGTCAACCGGAAGCCCTGTCAGATGTTCAGCTTCCAAAAATAGTTCGCAAAACGGAACAGTCACTTCTGAGTTTGCAACATTTGGGAGCCAAAACGTTTGGGAACTAAGCAGGGTAGCAGCTAGTTCTATTTCCCCCTTTTAATCAAACCCAACCCCGTCACAACCGCCAGAGCCAGCCTGTGGCACCTCGGCAAGCTCTTTTGCTCGGCCGATCCGTCATCCATGCCTCAGTCAACAAATAGGGCAGGACGGGGAGTTAAACACATTTCTGGCTGGTCCAAAATCATGGGACGCCAGCCTTCCACGGACGCTGCCTGGCAGCCGACTGCCAAAGCAGAAAAAGGGAGAGGGCTGGCCGCCCTTTCCCTGACCTGCCAGATTTCCCTGCGTCCAGCCAAGCCACCGCACGATTGAGATGCGATATTAGTCCATCCCGGAGCGTGACAAATCTAGCCGAGAGAGAGGCGGTCTGGGGCGCGAGAGGGCTCTTTAACTGGGCACGGAGAAGACAGATTGAGCCAAAGTGGTTTGAGCTGAGCAAATTGCGGTTAAGGAAGAGGTGCAGGCTGAATGGATCAATGGTCTTGTGAGATAGTAAAATCCATGTTAAATTGCTGTTTTAGGGGTTGTTTTTAAAAAGTCTGGGACAGATTAATTTGTTTTGCATGACTTTCTACGGGAAAGCGCGCCTTGGTTTTGGAACGCTTTGGTTTTGGAACAGACCTGTGGAACGGATTAAGTTTGAGAACCAAGGTACCTCTCTCTCTCTCTCTCTCTATATATATATATATATTCCAGGAAGATCTGCCTCCTTTTTGCAAACTGAATATGAAAGGGCACATTCCAAACAGCCCCTGCTGGGTAGGTAGTTCACATGCATCTCTGTAATCCTGGCTTCATTCAAGAGCAGGCAGCCGGAGAAATAAAATGTGAATCATGCTGGAGCCACAGCATGGGAGCCCCAGTGACATGCATGACACATACTGAAGAAGCCCAGGGCAGACTCGGCCGCACGGAAAGACCTACCAAGCTGATGTCCTGCAGGGTGATCGATTTCTTCTCCTCCACAACCTTCCCCAGACGCCCAACCGTTAACTGCATGGGGGAAAGAAAGAGAGAGCAATGGGAAAGAGGTGAAGGCTTCAGAGAATCACAGAATTGCAGAGTTGGAAGGGGAAATATGGACACTCAGCCAGGTGGGTGGGGTATAAATAATAAATTATTATTATTATTATTATTATTATTATTATTATTATTATTATTATTACTTAGAGGGTTGTAAAACTGCAATCACCACCTCAAGTCACCTTGAGTCAGGGAAAAAGGCGGGATAAAATAAAAATAAAAATACCGTATTTTTTGCTCCATAAGACTCACTTTTCTCCTCCTAAAAAGTAAGGGGAAATGTGTGTGTGTCTTGTGGAGCGAATGCAGGCTGCGCAGCTATCCCAGAAGCCAGAACAGCAAGAGGGATCGCTGCTTTCACTGCGCAGCAATCCCTCTTGCTGTTCTGGCTTCTGAGATTCAGAATATTTTTTTTCTTGTTTTCCGCCTCCAAAAACTAGGCGCGTCTTGTGGTCTGGTGCGTCTTATAGAGCGAAAAATATGGTAATTAGACAGAGGCTCACGATCTTCAGGAGAAGAGATGCCTCCTAAACTGCAAGGCACAGTTTTTTAGGAAAAAAGCACTGCTAATGATGATGATGATGATGATGATGATGATGATGATCTACTCACAGGGAAGCTGATCTCTTCCTCCAACACTTTGTCTCCAACGACCTGCAAGAAACAAGAAAACAGGGATGTGGGAAACAGGAATGTATCAAAGGCTTGCCCATCTTCAAAGACGCAGCAGCATTTAAATCTCAGATGCTGTAGGAGCCACAGGTCGTTTCTTAAGGCTTGTAGACCAACATCTCACTGAATGGTGGGCTGGGAGGAAGGGAGCAGCAATCACTTGAAATATTATCCGCCTAAAGATAACACACAAGTGGGAACTGCAACAAAATGTTGCAGCGTACAGCGATACCGTCCAACTACTCCATTCTGACAGCTCTCTGTGGCCACAAAGTATGTTCAGCTCTCACTGGTGTGATTTTGGCGTTCCCCTCTTAATTTTCCCCACCCCAATTTTTTGCACTTCTTAAAATCTCAGAGGTTGTCCAGACTTCCTGGAACGACCCCTTTTTCTGCATAGATTATCCAGTTTTGGCTGCATAACCAATGGTGCCTGATCACCAGAGACAGAGGGGATGGAATATACTGTTTTAGGTTTTTAAGGGGGGGTCAGTCTTGGACAATGCACCAAGTCCCTTCCAATTTTGGGGGTCCTCTACCCAGTGAGGGATAAAATCTAATGGAAGAGGTGGCTGCAATGGTCCGACAAATTCTTCATAAGACAATGACCTTAGGGAGGAATAAGCAGTTCCATAAATTCATCCCCAGTACCCCCCACCCTACAAAAGACATTATTCAGAACAGGGGTTTGCATGACCCACCAAGACAACAACATAGAGAAACTCAAAACAGTGACAAAGCTATTTAGTTTCAACAAAACTGACAAACTTGAACCTTCAATTCCAGCTTTTCAAAGTCTGATAGTCACAAATGTCCTTGACTGCGCTCATCGCTGAGCCTGCAGCCATGCATCTAAGATGCCTCCTGGCAGGGCCGGATTTAGGTTTGATGAGGCCCTCAGCTCCTGAATGTAATGGGGCCCATTATATGTCCAGCTGTCCTTTGTCAACAACAAATGGTCACTGTTTTTTGTGTTGAATATATGCTATATGGTAATTTATGGACCTAGTAGGTATCTCAAGCCATTTGCACATGTTGCCATGCAAGCAGTCCATGCAGAATGGAGGCACCCTATATATAGAAAGGAGCAAACCAGGGATATTTCAGGGAGCAGGCTAGCAGGCGGGGCCCATGACTTACATCACAGGAGCCTACACAACACAAAACACTGTTGCTGTATGTAGGTTTTATTTATTTGTTTTTTATCTTATATTTTGGAAATGTACATCCAGTTTTTTCCCTTTAAATTTTTTTGGGGGGCCCCAAGAGAGTGGGGCCCTAAGCTATAGCTTGTTTAGCTTATACATAAATCCGGCACTGGAAGTTGGGATTTGTGGGTTGTCTGGCACGTTTCATAACACAGAGAAAAAGTTTTCCAGTACTCAGGACGTGACTTCGCTGCTGCGATGCTTTTATCCAGCCTTGTCCAGGAGAGATGCACCGATCTTGCTGTCCCGAGAGCAGAACCCAGTTCCCACCCACCCCTTTGCCGCTTTCAGCGGACGCTCGGGTTGCGAACATGATCTGTGCAGGAGGCACGTTTGGAACCCGCAACATCCGTAACCCGTAGCGCCACATCTGTGCACACGTGGGTTGTGATTCGGCGCTTCTGCGCATGCGCAAAGTGCAATTTAGCGCTTCTGCACATGCGCGACCACTGAAACCCGGAAGTAACCCGTTCTGGTACTTCCGGGTTTCGGTGGTCTGCAACCCCAAAAAACGCAACTTGAAGCGTCTGTAACCCGAGGTATGACTGTAATTGGAATAAATAATCCCAATCAACTTTGTCAAAAGCCTTGTGAACATCTAGGGAGCCTATTACACAAGGTACTCCTATATGATTTTCTGGATTTTCTGGGTCTTTACTTGGTCTTAGTATCACAACAATTCTAGAATCTTTTCATGACTTAGGCCCTGCCGTTCCAGCTCTCTTTGCACATGGGGCAACAGATAAAAATAATAAAAAATATCCCGGTAGGCCATTCATGGTTCTCTATGTGGTTTAGTCTGATCTACAGCATAGCTCAAAAATTAGGCAGCCTCGCAAAATCTCTGCACAGGGGAATAATCGGGAGCATAGATTGTCTTAGGGCAGGAAGTCAAAGGCACTGACCTGGCAGAATAGCTGGTGGTTGTCTTCAGAAACCAAGAGGAGGCAGCAACATGGCGACTGGGTCTCTTGCTTCAGCTGCGAGAGAGGGAGAGAGAAAAGTGAGCCATTCCCCGAAGGGGGAAGCCACCCACATCCCAGCCGCTCCCAGACCTTCCAACTTCTGTTCTCCATAGAATCATGGAATTGGAAGAGACCCAAAGGGGTTATCTAGTACAATCCATTGCAATGCAGGAAATGAAGGTTGTCACAGCCATAGGGCGTCATTCCCTTCTCACTTAGCTGGAAACGGCGTCCCAGGTGTCTGTGGAAGACAAAAGGACCCCTCTGCCCCAGCAGGGATCGAGCAGGAAATAAGCAACAACTCTCCTTTTTTAAGCAGAGGTTGGCTGGCCATCTGTTCTGGATGCTTTAGCTAAGATCCCTGCATTGCAGAGGGTCAGACTAGATGACACTTGGGGATCCCACCTCGGCGATTCTATGATTCTGACAGCCAGGCTCCAAAATACTCACGTAATTAATAACTTTGAGCTGGAGTGAGGCTGCATCCAAGTCGTACAGTTCGCCTGCAAAAGCAACAGATTGGGAGCTGTGAGTTCCTGCTACTAGATTAACAAACGTAACCAGAACTACTTATTTCATTTCTGAATCACTTCTGCTGAGGAACCCGGAACTGATTCATAAAAACATGTAGAAGAATATGTGTTTCAGGCCAGCCTGGTCTCCAAGAGGTGAGAGTCTCCAATGCTTTCAGGCGTTTGCTCAGGTTCGGTTTCCCTGGAATGAAGGTCAGCACAGACTGCAGTGTTTTTAGTATTTATGGTTTTATTTGCAACCTCGTCAAGGGATGGAGGAGCTCACTGCATCGCCACCGAAGACGATCTTTCTTCTCCATGAGCAGGAGCTTTGGGTCCAGTACAGAGCGAGCAATTCTCTGCATTTCCAGCTCCCAGCCGGCTTTCAATCCCAGCTGACATACACTTTCCTGCTACAGTGGTACCTTGCTTCTCAAACCCAGAAGTGAGTGTTCCGGTTTTCAAATGTTTTTCAGAAGCCGAACATCCGATGCGGCTGTCGGCTATTGTTTCTGGGGCGCCTGCACCAATCAGAAGCTGCGCCTTGGTTTTTTAACATTTCAGAAAGACTTCTGGAACGGATTAAGTTTGGCGCTTTTGTTTTTGCTGTTTATTTTGTGTTTTTGAGGCTTTTTCGGTTAATTTGAGGCTTTTTTGGTTAATTTGTTTTTGTGACTGTGTGGAACCCAGTTCAGCTACTGATTGATTTGTGTGACTGCAGAAATGGATAAAAGCCCCCCATCCAAACAATGACTATCATCGGTGCAGGTAAAGAAAAAAATATAATTTTATTTTTTATCAACTACAATACTCTCTTATTTTATAGTACAGTACATTGATTATTGCTTCCATTTTATGGATCAATGGTCTCGTTAGATAGTAAAATCCATGTTAAATTTCTGTTTTAGGGGTTGTTTTTAAAAGTCTGGAACGGATTAATCAATTTTGCATTACTTTCTATAGATAAGCGCGCCTTGGTTTTGGAACGCTTTGGTTTTGGAACGGATTTCCGGAACAAATTAAGTTTGAGAACCAAGGTACCACTGTAGCGTTCTCCTAGCTAGCAGATAGGCGAGGGGGTGGAGGAAAGGCCCACCTGGATGGCCTCCTCACTTAGTTGTAGCTCTTGCAACCTGGCTCCTTCCTTTGGGATGCAGATATGGTCACTTCAGCAGCCAGCTAAGGTCTTACAAAGAAACTGGTTTGACCAGTTCAGTTATAGCATCCTCCCTAACCAGCACTTGGATACAGGAACCTCCCTGAATTGGGAGGGACTCGGGGCATCATCCAGACTGACCCCACCTCCCACAGTATATAAAAACAATTAAAATAATTGCATATATATAGGGCTGCCATATGTCCGAGTTTTCCTGCCCAAGAAAATCCAGTGGGAAGTTTCAGAAATCGACAAAATGTCCGGGCGGGAGGTGGGGAGCTCAATAATTCACTTTTGGAAATATGGCACCCCTAAATATAAAAACAATGGCTGAAGATGATATATAAAAGAATGTACAGTATATTGTTATCTAACTGCATCAGAGCACGTCGTTGGCTGCCTTGCACCCCTTACCGCACAGTTGGAGGATCTTGCGGTCCAAGTCGCTGTAGCTGTTCTTGGGAGGCCCCTCGGTTTTTGCCAGAGAATTCTGCGAGGAACTGGTGGACAGGCTGACCTGCGGCCAGGGCTGCAGCTTCTGCAGGGCTTGGATGCGCTTGTAGGACACCAGGATCTGCAAGGAATTGCATTTTGCAAGCAGGCAAGGGAAACAGATGGAGCAAAGAGCTCTGGGTGCGAAGGACAGAAAATTTGCAGTGGAATGAGGCCCAAAGCACAACCCCACCCCCAGTTAAGTTGCCCTTATCATTATAAAATGTTATTATTATTATCAAGATCATTCTTCAGAGGGCCTTCTCGGTAGTGGCTCCCTCCCATCAGATGTCAAAGAAATAAACAACTATCTGAATTTTAGAAGACATCTGGAGGCAGCCCTGTTTAGGGAAGCTTTTAATGTTTGATGAATTATTGTATTTTAATATTTTGCTGGAAGCCGCCCAGACAGGCTGGGGAAACCCAGCCAGATGGACGGGGTATAAATAATAAGGTAGCCCCACGTAGAGCACATTGCAGTAGCCCAAGCGGGAGATAACCAGAGCATGCACCACTCTGGCAAGACAGTCAGTGGGCAGCTGGGGTCTCAGCCTGCATAGCGTAAGAAGCTGGTAGACTTCCGGAGGCGGCGCCATCGGCAATGGCGGAATCCCTCTAGTTCTGAGGGACACAGCTCCGCGGAAATCGGGTCTTGCCGCTACGGCGAAGCGGGGACCCCTTTGAAATCACAGGCGGGTGAAGCCTGTGACCGTGGGACTTGGCGGGCACCTCCAGCGCCCCCCCCCAATCTGCAAAGGAGCCCGGTTACGAGCTCCGGAGCGTAACGGGGAGTTTGGCGCGGTGCTGAGAGTCAATTGCTTCTTCCGTGGAGTGAAGCCGCACAGCTGTTGCCGGAGAGCGCTGACCTTTTTCCTGTGACAATTCAGCTATTAAACAACTACCCGTGAGTAGGTCAAGTTTGAAGACCGGGGATTAAGGAAAAAAATACTAAATTTGGTACCGAAGCGGGAAGGTGCAAACAGGAAGTCCGCCTTCCATTTCTTGTAAACAGATCAAAGCAAAGACTGTCTTAGCTAAGACCCTGAAAATCGCGTTAAAAAGACTCAAATCCTAACATCAATAAAAGAGAACTCCCTCCCTGAGGTGCAGGAGAGGGGAGGGAGAAGGGGAAGTACTTTTTGCCTGCAAAAAAAAGAGAGAAAAGGGAACAAAGACCACCACTTAATGCCTGGGAACGGACTGCCAAGGGACAATAGAACTGCCGCACTGTGAATCGCGCTGTTTAAGGACAATGCAACTTTTTGACAGCTAACTCTGTAAGAGAGATACTTTGACTCTGAAGGGTTTCTCCGGACCTGAAACTGTTGCTTTTTTCGTTAGAGGGGGATTTGTGAAAGTTGGAAAAGTTACTTTATTGTTACAAGTTTTAACTGTTACTGTGTCCCCCTAGAGGAACTTTGAAATTGCTACAATTGGCCAAGGAATTTTCCACTCTAAACTGGCCAGGGGAATTTTCCACTACAAAACAAGCTCTAACCGTGGGATTGACCTTGATCCTTAGATAAAGTGTTATGGCAAATTTGACTCAGGAAAAAACAACAAGATCGGGCAAAACTAGACTGCAGCAGCGTAGAGCATCAGCATCTGGCCCTCCTGCCCCACCAGGGGAAGATTCTGCTCAAGTGGCGCTTAAAGGAATGGCATCTGAAGAGGGTTTAGCTTCAGCATTAGGAAAAAATTTTGAATCTTTGGAAAAATTAAGTGAACAAGTTGCTGAAGCAACAACTAAAATTGATCAAAACACTTTAAGCATCAATAACTTGGGGCAGAAGGTGAACTCAAATACTGAATCTATTGAGAAACTGCTGCAGGAATCCACTTCGAATCGAAAGACAGCTGAGGAAGCAAAGGAAAAAGCATTGGCTGTAGAGGAAAAGATACCACCGATATGTAGGCAGCTCGAGGATCACAGGTCATTGCTGTCTATGATTGAACTGAAAGAAAAACAGACAAATCTAAGGATCAGGGCTGTACCTGAACTTGAGAAAGATAGTTTGAGTGATTTTCTTACGCAGGAATTTGCAGACTTTTGGAACTTAGATGCAGACAAGTTAGACTTCAAGATAGTAAGCGCTTTCAGACTTGGAAGAGGGGGGAGAAAGAACAGGGTGAGAGACTGTTTGATTACCCTCCGATCAAAAGAGGAGAGAGACAGAATACTGAGTCTGCACTTCCAGAAGACCTTGGAAATAAACGAATCAAGAGTGGAGATATTTAAGGACATCCCGAAATACCTTTTGGATCTTAGGTCTAACTACGGAGATCTGGTGGCCCTGCTAAGAGGAAACAGAACCATTTTTAGGTGGGAATTCCCCCAAGGCCTATCCTTTACCTTTAAAGGGAGAAAGTTTAAAATAAGATCAGTGGAAGATAAAGAAAAATTTTTGAGAGAGCACGGAGAAGACCTGCAAAAAGAAGCTGAAGAAGAGCCAAGAGCTTTAAAACCAGGAACACAAGACATAGTACCACTACCTTTGGGATTGGACAAGCTAGAGAAAGTGATACCATCGTCAGAACAAGAACAACTATTGCGAGCAGTTGGAGGAAAAGCAAAATAAACACACCATGTCTCTACAACTATTAAGTTGGAATATTCATGGATTTAACTCCCCGGAGAAAAGGAAAAAAGTATTTCATTTATTGAAAAAGGAATAATTGGACTTGATTTGTTTACAGGAAACACATGTGATAAGGCTACATAGGAAAGTATTGATTAATAAAAGATTGGGCCAAGAGTTTATTTCATCGGACAAGGTCAAAAAGAGAGGAGTAGTAATCTATGCAAAAGAGAGCCTATCACCGAAATTTGTTTTTAAAGATGATCAAGGAAGATTTGTGGCAATCAAAATTCAGACACAAGGAGAAAAATTTTTGATAGTAGGAGTATATGCACCAAATGAGGGGAAATCTGAATTTTTTAAGAAGTTGCACGAGACATTGTTAGACTATATGGATTACAACATTATCATGATGGGAGATATGAATGGAGTGGTATCTACAAACATGGACAAGTTGCAGAGACAGGTACCTACCAAATATGGCAGACTACCAAAAACCTTTTTTGAGATGACTGACAATATGGACTTGATTGACATTTGGAGAATAAAAAAATCCCTTGGGTAGAGAGGGAACCTTCTTCTCTGAAGCCAAAATGACATGGACAAGAATTGACCAAATCTGGATAACTAGAGGACTGGCACCTAAGACTCGAAAAGTGGAAATTTGCCCTAAAACTTGCTCCGACCATAATGCTGTGAAAATGGAGATGAAATTAACACCAACCGGTTCTTTCAGATGGAGGATGAATGACACCTTGTTTAGAGATCAAGAGGTTACCAAGAAGGCCCAAAAAACCTTGAGAGACTATTTTGAGATAAATTTGAACACCACCATTGAAAAAAGAGTAATCTGGGACGCAAGCAAAGCAGTTATGAGGGGGTTTCTGATTCAACAGAATGCAATAGAGAACTCAAAATGAGAAAAAACAAAATTTTGGAAAAAATAAAAGAGGGTGAAAGAAACAGAGCGAAACCAAAGTCACAAGAGATTCTGAGAGAAATAAAGCTATATCAAGTTCAATACATGAAGATGATGAATCAGGAAATCGAATGGAAAATTAAACAAATGAGACAAAGGACATTTGAATCGGCTAATAAATGTGGGAAATTGTTAGCTTGGCAAATGAAAAAAAGACAAAAGCTTAATACTATTACTAATTTGGAAGTGGAAGGAAAGAATATTCAGAATCCAGTGGAAATTAGAAAATGCTTCCAGAGGTACTTTAAACAGTTATATACACAAGGGCCACAGAAAGAGTTTGATATAGACCAATTTCTGAAAACAAATGGATTACAAAAAATCTCTCAAGAAAATAAGTTAATGCTGAACTATAAAATAACAGAACAGGAGGTGGAAGGTGCCATCCAGAATATGCAGTTGGGCAAATCTCCAGGGCCGGATGGTTTAACCTCAAAATATTATAGATCCTTGAAGGATTGGATAATTCAACCACTAAAGGAGGTTTGCAATGAAATTTTGGAGGGGGAAAAAGCGCCAAAGTCGTGGAAGAAAGCTTATATTACGCTTATACCGAAAACTGAGTCTGAAAAGACACAACTTAAGAACTACCGCCCCATATCCCTGCTCAACGTGGATTACAAAATATTTGCTGATATTTTGGCTAAAAGATTGAAGAAAGTATTAGTGGAAGAGATACACAAGGACCAAGCCGGCTTTCTCCCAGGTAGACACTTGTCTGACAACACGAGGAATATAATTAACATTTTGGAGAAGTTGCAAGTGAACATTAATACTAAAGCAGTCTTAATCTTTGTAGATGCGGAGAAAGCCTTTGATAATATTTCTTGGAGTTTCATGAAGAAAAATCTTCAGGGGATGGGGGTTGGTCAAGGGTTTGAAAATGGTATAAGTGCAATTTACTCAGAACAAAAGGCCAAACTAATAGTTAATAACGTGGTGACAGAGAAATTTAAGATAGAGAAAGGGACATGACAAGGCTGCCCAATTTCCCCATTGCTTTTTATTTCGGTCCTGGAGGTTTTGCTAAATATGATCAGAAGGGACCAACTGGTCAAAGGTATACAGGTCGGAGCCAAACAGTACAAATTGAAAGCTTTTGCAGATGACTTAGTACTGACGTTACAGGAGCCAGAATCTAGTACTAAAAGAGTATTAGAATTGATTCAAGAATTTGGTCATGTGGCAGGATTTAAGTTGAACAAGTTAAAAACTAAAGTTCTTGAGAAAAATTTAACACCGTTTGAGAAAGAGAGGTTTCAGAAGGAGACAGGTCTAACATTGGTTAAGAAAGTAAAATACCTGGGGGTTAATATGACCGCTAAGAACTTAAACCTATTTAAAGATAATTATGAGAAATGTTGGTCAGAAGTGAAAAAGGACCTAGTAATATGGTCAAACTTGAAGCTTTCCTTGTTGGGTCGAATTTCTGTTATAAAGATGAATGTATTGCCAAGAATGTTATTTTTGTTTCAATCATTGCAAATTTTGGACAAAATGGATTGTTTTAAGAAGTGGCAGAGAGATATTTCTAGATTTGTCTGGCAGGGCAAGAAGCCCAGAATAAAATTTAAAATACTAACTGATGTAAAGGAAAGAGGTGGATTTGCCCTGCCAGACCTTAAACTCTATTATGAATCAGCAGCATTCTGCTGGTTGAAAGAATGGCTGCTTCTTGAGAACACAGACATTTTGGATTTAGAAGGTTTTAATAATGTTTTTGGGTGGCATGCATATTTGTGGTATGACAAGGTTAAAGCACATAAAGCATTTAAAAACCATATTGTCAGAAAAGCATTGTTTAATGTCTGGATAAGATATAAAGACTTGCTTGAAGATAAAACCCCAAGGTGGTTGTCACCGATGGAAGCAAAGGCTCAGAAAAAGCTCAATATGGAGGCCAAATGGCCGAAATATTGGGAAATATTGGAACAAGAAGGAGACAAATTGAAATTGCAGAGTTTTGAGAAATTAAAAGATAAAGTGCGAGACTGGCTTCACTATTATCAAAAAAGGGAGGCTTATAATTTGGACAAAAAAATTTGCTTCCAGGTGGAAAAATCAAAATTGGAAACAGAACTGTTAGATCCCAAAACTAAGATACTTTCAAGAATGTATAACTTGCTGTTAAAATGGAACACACAGGATGAAACGGTTAAGTCTGCTATGATTAAATGGGCACAAGATGTTGGATATAACATTATGTTTGTGGACTGGGAACAGTTGTGGACCACCGGTATGAAATTTATGGCATGTAATGCCCTAAGAGAGAATATTATGAAAATGATATACAGGTGGTACATGACACCAGTCAAGCTTGCAAAAATATATCATTTGCCCGATAATAAATGTTGGAAATGTAAAGAAAATGAAGGTACGTTCTTTCACCTTTGGTGGACGTGCCCAAAGATTAAGGCTTTCTGGGAGATGATCTATAATGAAATGAAAAAGGTATTTAAATATACCTTCCTGAAGAAACCAGAGGCCTTTCTCCTGGGCATAGTCGGCCAATTGGTGTCAAAGAAGGATAGAACTTTTTTTATGTATGCTACAACAGCAGCAAGAATACTCATTGCAAAGTATTGGAAGACACAAGATTTACCCACCCTGGAAGAGTGGCAGATGAAGGTGATGGACTATATGGAACTGGCGGAAATGACTGGCAGAATCCGAGACCAGGGAGAAGAGTCGGTGGAAGAAGATTGGAAGAAATTCAAAGACTATTTGCAGAAACATTGTAAAATTAATGAATGTTAAAATGATGCTGGATTGAAATTAAGTGGCCTTAGCAACAAGGATAATAAGAATATGTAAAAATGGATTGATAACGGATGAAAACATACAGTTATAATGTGTTGAGACACAGAGTTAAGATAAATGAAAGAGGGTAAGGATTTGCTGAACTAACCATGTGAACGGGAATACAAAAAAGGGAGGTGTGAGGAGGTCAGGGAAATAAGCAAACGAAATTTAAGATATGAAAAAATTGATTTGTTTTTAATTTTTTCTATTTTTTTATGTATTTTGTATCTTTTTTTCTATGTATTTTTGTATTTTTTTGTATTTTTCTTCTTTTTCTTTTCTTGTTTTCTTTTTATTCTGTAATTCTCTGTTTTTTGTAAAACTTCAATAAATATCTTTTTTTTTTTTAAAGAAGCTGGTAGACCGGTGCCCTGGACACAGAATCGACCTGCACCTCCATGGACAGCTGTGAGTCCAAAATGTCTGAAACCTTGATGATCAGAGGATGAGGTTTCTAGGCAGGCTTGAATCCTGCAACCCGCCACCCCAGGTTGCAAATGCAGCACTAGCACAACTTCCTGGGCTGTGGAGCTCATCGTTGCAACAGCAGCGCCTTGTCTCTTGAGTGGCAGGTGGGCTCCTCATTATCACGGCATCAAGAAAATGCAGGCAGATGGAGAGGGGCTTTGAACGCTTCCGTCTTCGCAGCAGCCTCCCACCCGCTCCACCTGGCAGGGTTGGCGTTCCCTTGCAACACTCCCGCACAGGTCTCTCCGTGTCAACTATTCTAGTCTCCTGTTGCCGGCTGATTAAGCCGGACGGGGGTTTTCAGATTTGCAAGGCAAGAGCAGGGTTTGTGTGTGGCTAGGGATGTGGATGGATGGATTTTTACTGTTCCCCAAGAGGCCTGTTAAGAGGGACAGTGCTCTAAGGAGGGAGACAGGGCGAGGATGGATGAGACATTGGGTTTAGAATCATAGAGTCGGAAGGGATGCAAAGGGTCACCTATTCGAAATGCCTGCAATGCAGGAATCACAGCTTATCTCATAGGAGTCCTGTGTTCAATTCTGGGAACCCCAGTTTAAGAAGTGTGGGATGTAATCCTCTGGAGCAGTCAAGTGCAACATTCCTTGTTTGCCTAGAGTGGACATGCAGGGGATGTTGGTCCAGCCAGTCAAACTTCCTGTTCCTCCTGGCTGGAGCATCCTTCCTTTGCATGTGGCTGGTAGGTGGGCGTGACCTTTCCAGACCTGGTAAAAGGCCAAGTCATGCAGCCATCTTCCCTTCCCTTCTCTTTTTTGTCCTGCCTGCTTTCTGCTTCACCTGGACCGCACTCTCAGCCAGCAGTCCCTGTGTGATCTCCCATACAGGGTAAACCTATTTGTACGTATTTGTAACCTTGAGCCTAAAGCCTGCCTTCAGGGATCAATCACACTGTGCTCTGCCTGATCGTGAGTAAACTTCTTATTGTTACTTATGAGCAAGACTGTTGTGTCTTTATTCTTTTAGGAGGGAATCAAAGGGGTCTTACCAGGAATAACAGAAGTTAAGAGATTCTAATGAATCTGCAACCAGATTCCTGCTGTGTAACAGGGGAATACGCTCTGCTGTGTGAAGAAATTTGCTAGCGCATGTTAGGAAGGAAAATATTAATCAATATATCCTCTTCTGTGACCCACAACATTCCCAGAAGAAGGATATCATACAAGCTGGAAAGTGGAAAAGAGGAGGCTGAGAGGTGAAGTGATAAAAAGGTAAAGGTAAAGGACCCCTGACAGTTAAGTCCAGTCGCAGACAACTCTGGGGTTGTGGCGCTCATCTTGCTTTATTGGCGGAGGGAGCCGGCGTTTGTCCACAGACAGTTTTTCCGGGTCATGTGGCCAGCATGACTAAGCCGCTTCTGGTGAACCAGAGCAGCACACAGAAACGCCGTTTACCTTCCCGCCGGCATTCAAACTGCCAAGTGGGCAGGAGCAGGGAACGAGCAACGGGAACTCACCCCATCGTGGGGATTCGAACTGCCGACCTTCTGATCGACAAGCCCTAGGCTCTGTGGTTTAAACCACAGCGCCACCCGTGTCCCCTGATACTGGACTACCCAGGGGGAATTGTCCTGATTCTGAAACCAGGCTCTCCTTATATTCTTATGTTCACTGCGGTAGATGAGATGCTGGAGTAACAACTTGGTAAATCTCCACCCGCTCAAGAAGATGGCATATTATCCGCTAACACATGTAAATGTCTTCCAGGGAGAAAGATGATGGAAGGTGAGTCTTAAGAGATGGCAGCAGAGTCCCCGCATTAAAACGGTGTCTAAAGCAGGTCGACGGGTAACAAGGACAAGGGTAAAAAATATATTGATCAAAGTACTGTTGTTAGCAGCAGACACACAAAGAGTTTAAGGTACAGTGGTACCTCGCAAGACGAATGCCTCGTAAGACGAAAAACTCGCAAGACGAAAGAGTTTTTCATTTTTTGAGTTGCTTCGGAAGACGAATTTCCCTATGGGCTTGCTTCGCAAGACGAAAACGTCTTGCGAATTTGTTTCCTTTTTCTTAAAACCGGGCGCATTGCTTGAAGAGGTGCAGTTCCGTGCTTCGCAAGACGAAAAATTTGCAAGACGAAAAAACTCGCAGAACGAATTAATTTCGTCTTGCGAGGTACCACTGTATTCCGTACTGGTGAGTAGCATCACACAAAGATAATAATAATAATAATAATAATAATAATAATAATAATAATAATACTTACGTGCTTCTCTAAAGTGCGAAGGTTCAGCTCATCCGATTCAGAGAGTTGACTGCAGTGTACCTGAAAAGGAGAAGGGAAGAGTGTTAAAGCAACAATTTCAAGGTCAGCTTTCATCAGGAAGATGTTTCTGACCGTAACAGTTGTTTGTCAGCAATATCTAGGGAACACGATGACCATGTACATAAGCAACAGATAATCTTTATAGAATTCCTTCAAACCATAATAAGTGCAAAATGAAATCGTTAGTCTCAAAGTCTCTGAAAATCTTTAAATGAAGCGAGATGGTCCAGGAATCAGCGTGTTTTTACATGAGTAGAACGTGTCATGTTATTTAAAATGCATCTCTGGGTTATTTGTGGGGTCTGCCTGGTGTTTTTACATGAGTAGAATATGTGCTTTTATTTAAAATGCATCTCTGGGTTATTTGTGAGGAATAGGAATTTGTCTCCCCCCCCCCAAAAAAATAGTCCGGCCCCCACTAAGGTCTGAGGGACGGTGGACTGGCCCACGGCTGAAAAAGGTTGCTGACCCCTGGGTTACGCTTTGGGTGAGTGCCCTCTCTGCTTCCCTGTGAGAGGCGAGCATCCCTCAGCAGAGAGTTAGACACAAATGAGTTCGAGAAAGCAGGGACAGATAACTACAGTCCCAGGGAGATAAGGATAATGAGATGCGGAGAAGGGGGGGTGCCTCCTCGCTCCCCGTCATCCCAAAGCCCTTGCCTCAAGGTCCTTTTGCCTAGCAGAAGCTCCCACATGCTAGAGTTCTCTCTGACTCGTGGAAGGAAAGGCCCAAGCCAGCCAGCCAGCCAGCCAGCCAGCCCAGAAAACGGGCTCTTAACAGGGGCTACAGAGATGGAGGGTACCAGCAGTGACATAGGATAGTGACAGAAGCCTCTGGTTCGGATCTGGCCTTGGACACGGACTCGTGAGGCAGCAACAGGCACTTCTCCCAGCCTTATGGCCACTGATGCAGCCTGGGGGCAATATAACTTGGGTCCGCTTTATGCAGCCGCTGGAAGCTAAGCTTGTGTCGCCGTTTATCACCCCATTTTCTCAGAACCTTGACAGCTTATCCAAACTACGCAGCAGTAAAAGTGCTGCAGCAGACCATCGATGCAACCGTTTGAGAACGAAGGACCACAAACAGCCGATCGGCTGAACATTAAGAGCTCTCTCTCTCTCTCTCTCTTCTTGATAGCTCAGTTGGTAGAGCATGAGACTCTTAATCTCAAGGTCGTGGGTTTGAGCCTCACATTGGGCAAAAGGATTCCTATATTCCAGGGGGTTGGGCTGGATGACCCCCGGGGTCCCTTCCAATACTACAATTCTGTGATTCTATGTCTAGTTCTGGGCAGCACAGTTTAAGAAGGATGTTGACAAGCTGGGAAGTGTGCAGAGGAGGGCGACCAAGATGATCAAGGGTCTGGAAACCAAGCTTCCGTACGACCGAGCTGTAATGGCTCTCCTCCTCGTCGTATCTTTGGAATCCATCAGCCTCTGCTCCGATGGTGATTAACGACCTAAGCCTTTAATGAGACTTCAGGTAAGCTCCCATTACGCAGAGTACCCAAACAGAAGAGTTTGGATTTGGATTTGATATCCCACTTTATCACTACCCGAAGGAGTCTCAAAGCGGCTAACGTTCTCCTTTCCCTTCCTCCCCGACAACAAACACTCTGTGAGGTGAGTGGGGCTGAGAGACTTCAGAGAAGTGTGACTGGCCCAAGGTCACCCAGCAGCTGCAGGTGGAGGAGTGGGAATGCAAACCCGGTTCACCAGATTACGAGTCTACTGCTCTTAACCACTACACCGAGCCGGAAATATGTGCTACATTGCTACGTTTATTTCTAACTACGCAGGACAGAAAAGAATATGCGTCTGCTCTCTGTGAGAGACAGAGAACAACAAGAGCAAAGAAAACAGGAAACCAGAACTTCAACATCCGTCTCCCGTCTCCCATGAGACTTCCAACAGTCTGGAATGTCAACAGAGTCTTGCGACTCCAAAAAGTGCACAGTGGCGTAACAGAAATCTAACAGAGGAATGGTTGAAGGAGCTGGGTGTGCTTAGCCTGGAAAAGAGGAGACTGAGAGGAGATAAGGAGAGCCATCTTCAAATACCTAAAGGGCTGCCATGTGGAAGATGGAGCAAGCTTGCTTTCTCATGCTTTGGAGGGTAGGACTCGAATCCATGGCTTCAAATTCCAAGAAAGGAGGTTCCCACTAAACATCAGGAGGAACTGTCTGGCAGTAAGAGCTGTTGGGCAGTGAAACAGTCTCCCTCAGGAGGTGGTGGACTCTCTTTCATTGGAGGTTTTTAAGCAGAGCTTGGGTGGTCATTTGTCATGGATTCTTTAGCGGTGGTTCCTGCCTGGAAGGGGGTTGGACTAGATGAGCCTTGGGGGTCCCCTTCCAATTCTGCTGTGCTGTGATTCTATGAGAGGTGTTATGACACTGGAGGACCCAATGGCTGGTCAGAATCTGCTTTAATAGTTTATTATAATAATATATGTATATATATGTATATATATGTGTACACACACACACACACATATATATATTATATTATAATAATAATTTTTTCCTTTTCAATATTTTTTTTAATTTAAATTTTTATTGAATTATTATGCAGATGCAAACAAAACAAAGTATACAAATATTTCAACTAAAGAAAAAAAGGGGGGAAAAAGAAAACAGCAAAAGAGAGCAAACGCAAAAAGTGTGAACATAAGTATAATACAAGGTAACTATAATAGACATCCCAGAATGTCATTTCTCTACCAAGAAGCTGACCCTTTTAGAGTGGATTTCTTTTTATTACTGGTTTTTTGACTTCCATCGACCTGACATTGGTTCATTTCCTAGAACTAAAACAATTTCTCTGTATTTCAATATATCCCTCTTCTTGGTATAAGGAGACATCTCCCCACTTATGGATTTATTCTAAACACAACCAAATCTTGGTTGTTGAACCTTGACTCGATAGGTAGGTATTCAGGCATTCCCATTCCTTCTGGGCTATTTTATTTGACTTGCTCCTTAAGGCTTCAGTCAACTTAGCGAGTTCCAAGTATTCACTCAGCTTTTGTAGCCATTTTCCTCTAGTTGGTATATGGTTACCCTTCCAGTACTTGGCCATTAATATCCTAGCTGCTGTCACTGCATAGAAAAATAATCTTTAATCTTTCTTTTTGAATATTGCCAGTTAGAATCCCAAGAAGGAATGATTCCAGTTTTTTTGTAAAGCTGGAATCTCCCTTATTGACACTTTAATGCATTGGTTTCGGTTTTGCCCTTCCACGTGACAGCACTTCCCATCTTTGAAGATGGCTATCCCATCTATCTCGAAGCTACTAGCATGAGTTTGTTACCAAACTGCGGGAAGCAGTGGAAGACAGGAGGGCCTGGCGTGCTCTGGTCCAGGGGGTCACGAAGAGTCGGACACGACTAAACGACTAAACAACAACAAATCACATCTATTCTGTTTCTTCTCTTCTCCAGGCTAAACATACCCAGCTCCCTCAACCAGACAGTCCTTGCACGCTTTCTTTTTTCATTTTTATATAAAAGACATTGTTCGAGAACTGAGAGGTCTAGAATATTTTCCTGTTTCTATTCAGGATGTGAGACTCTCAGTTCTTTCGTATGCTGATGATACTGTTTTGATTTCTGCTGCCTTAACTGGGATGCAGAGACTTTTGAGGAAATTGAATGTCTTTTGCACAAAAGAGCAGTTAACAGTCAACCATTCTAAAAGTAAAGTGGTGATTTTGGGGGAGAAGAGAAAACCTCACAGATGGGAGTTTGGACAATAAACCACACAGAGTTAGCTTCCTCTGCCATAAACTGAATGTATGTATGTTTGTGTGTGTAGAGGGCCGGATTTAGGTTTGATGAGGCCCCCAGCTCCTGCAGGTAATGGGGCCCTTTCTATGTCCAGCTGTCCTTTATCAACAACAAATTGTTGCTGTTTTTGTGTTGAATATATGCTATATGGTAATTTATGGACCTAAAGGCAAAGGTAAAGGGACCCCTGACCATTAGGTCCAGTCTCGGACGACTCTGGGGTTGTGGCACTCATTTTGCTTTACTGGCCAAGGGAGCCGGCGTACAGCTTCCGGGTCATGTGGCCAGCATGACTAAGCCGCTTCTGGCGAACCAGAGCAGCGCACGGAAACACCGTTTACCTTCCCGTCGGAGTGGTACCTATTTATCTACTTGCACTTTCACGTGCTTTTCAACTGCTAGGTTGGCAGGAGCAGGGACCAAGCAACGGGAGCTCACCCCGTCGTGGGGATTCGAACCGCCGACCTTCTGATCGGCAAGCCCTAGGCTCAGTGGTTTAACCCACAGCGCCACCTGAGTCTCAGTTTATGGACTTAATAGGTATCTAAAGCCATTTGTACAGGTTGCCATGGAACCATGCAGAATGTACGCACCCTATATATAGAAATGAGCCAACCAGTGATATTTTAGGGAGCAGGCAGAGCCCATTGCTTACATCATAGGAGCCTACACAACACAAAACACGGTTGCTGTATGTAGGTTTTATTTTATTTGTTTTTTATCTTCTATTTTGGAAATGTACATCCAGGTTTTTTTTACCTTTAATTTTTTGGGGGCCCAAAGAGACTGGGACCCTAAGCTAGAGCTTGTTTAAAAAGGTAAAGGGACCCCTGACCATTAGGTCCAGTCTCGGACGACTCTGGGGTTGCGGCACTCATTTTGCTTTACTGGTCAAGGGAGCTGGCGTACAGCTTCCAGGTCATGTGGCCAGCATGACTAAGCCGCTTCTGGCGAACCAGAGCAGCGCACGGAAACACCGTTTACCTTCCCGTCGGAGTGGTACCTATTTATCTACTTGCACTTTCACGTGCTTTTCAACTGCTAGGTTGGCAGGAGCAGGGACCAAGCAACGGGAGCTCACCCCGTCGTGGGGATTCGAACCGCCGACCTTCTGATCGGCAAGCCCTAGGCTCTGTGGTTTAACCCACAGCGCCACCCGCGTCCCAGAGCTTGTTTAGCTTATTCGTAAAGCTGGCTCTCTCTCTCTCTCTCTCTCTCTCTGTGTGTGTGTGTGTGTGCAAATTAAACTGTAATGCCCTCTTGCCCCTGAATTACACTAAGAATGCTTCCACAGCGATCCTGGCAATGAATGCACAGCATTCTTCTCTTTCTCTACTTCGTTCCTTCCATCTGCAGTTCTCCCTAGAAAAGTGCCCCTGTCATAAATCTCCGGTTAATTAGCACTGAGTTCTCACCAGCCTCGCAGAGACCTTAGCCAACCCCACCAAGCCTGCCAGGAAGAAATGCAACACAAGCTCCCTGCTCTGTAATTCTGACAAGCAAGCTGCTAAAAGCAGGCCCAGTCCAACAACCTGAGAGTGCGAGATCCTGCAGAAAGGAGCCCAGTTCTCCCTCTCAATCAGCCCGGCCACATTCACACCATCTCTTTAAAACACAATGATGCCAGTTCAAACAGCCATGGCTCGCCCCCCCCATAAAGAATCCTGGGAGTTGTAGCTTTTTTAGGGTGCGGAGAGTTGCTAGGGGGTCCTCAATTCCTCTCCCAGAACTACATTTTCCAGAATTCCCCATGCAGAGGGGTGGATAGTTAAACCCAGGCATAGGCAAACTCAGCCCTCCAGATGTTTTGGGACTACAATTCCCATCATCCCTGACCAATGGTCCTGTTAGCTAGGGATGATGGAAGTTGTAGTCCCAAAACATCTTGGGGGCCGAGTTTGCCTATGACTGGTTAAACTACTCTGGATAAATAAAGTTTATACTGCCATCCTTTTGCTGTCCGAAAAAGCTACATACTTGATCTTTATTTATTTTAATTTATTTGATTTTATAAAATTTGATTGTTAAAAAAACCTCAAAACTGTTCACAGAAAAAGATAAAGCAATAAGATTGACGATAACAAAACAACAACAATTTAAAACTTTTCAAAAGTTTTTTTTTAAAAAAACAGATTAAAACTCACCATTTCTAAAACCGCTGGACTGGCTTGTCAAAACAGGGGTGTTTTTAGCAGGAGTGGAAAAGAGGACTCTGAAGGTACTTGCCTGATTTCAAGTGGCAGGGAGTTCCAAAGTATATAGTAAGCACTGCCACACAAAAAGAGCAAATTCTTACGAATGTGGAACAGGTGATACTTGGGGCGCTTGCAAGAGTGCCAGTTCTGCCAGTCAAAGCAGCTGAATGGGTGCATAGGGGGTGAGGTGATCTCACAGGTAAACCAGCCCCAAGCTTTTAACGGCTTTATATAGGAATAGCTGAGTTTCCAGCATTGCAGGGGGTTGGACTAGATGACCCTCTGGGTCTCTTCCAGCTCTACATTTCTATTATTCTAACACCCAGTTGCAAAGCGGCGGCCAGCGCCAATCTCTAAGCACAGATGTTCATCTGAAGGCAGCCCTGTACCGGGAAGTTTTTAATGTTTGTCGTTTTATTATGCTTTTGCATTTGTTGGAAGCCGCCCAGCTGGGGCAACCCAGCCAGAGGGGCAGGGTATTTTATTATTATTATTATTATTATTATTATTATTATTATTATTATTATTCTGACAAGGCCTCACTCCTGCCAGCAACTGTAAAGGCCAATGCGGCTTTGTGGAAACAAAGGGCGCCTGCCACGTGGTCCCATCTCCCTGTGCCAGCAGGGAAAGGTCAGCGCCTCTTAATCATCTTAATTCCTTTTTAATAAGCGCTGGTGCGAATTTCGCAGATGTGGCACCAGAGCACCAGGCGCTAATCCACTTAAGCCCTTATCTCCCCGGCTGCCGACTCCGTCGTCGCAACCTTGCTGGGCGCTGGCAAGAGAAGTCGGGCAGCTCCAGGGTTTGGTTAACCTCGCCACTCGCCTCGCCGCCTCCGTGAAGGGAAAGTTCTGCAGAAATCGCATCCCGGTTTGACCCTCCGGCTCTTGGGGCTTGAACGAGGCGGCTTAATTGGAGTGCCGATAATGGCCATGTCAGAGAGGCTGCCACGAATGACCTCTTCAGCCTCTCTTGCCACACACCGCTGAGCCGCCAGTCTGGGTTTCTGGGTAAAGCCCTCTCAAGGCAGCCCAGATAAGCAATTAAAACCGCAAACTACGGCTAAAATAATCTCGTTACAGGTAGAACAAGCTGAAAGCAGCAGTCTGAAAAAACGTTACAGAGCCCAGCCCAGGAATTAAATGCAAAACAGCCCATTTAAATCAGGCTTCCCGGTGCCAGCTTGGTGCTGTGGATGCCAAGATGGCAAGAGGAGCAGGGCCTTTTCGGCATCTAATATCTGCTGCTCAGAGAGCTACACTGGGCACCAATCTGTTGCCAAGCCAAGTTCAAGGTGTTGCTATTGGTATCTAAAGCCTTTTGGGACCAGTTTACACACGAGACCACCGTACCCCATATACGTATTGCCCACTCGACTGCTTCAGTTGGTGGAATTGGCATGGCCACAGCTGCTATATAATACCTGCTGTGCATTTGTAAGAACTCAATTGCTTAGTGTGGCAGCACCTGCCCTGTGGAACTCCCTGCCTCTTGATTTCAGGCAGGAGCCTTCCCTGTATTTTTTTCAGTGCCTGCTAAAAATGTTCTTGGTCAGACAAGCCGACTCAGTTGTTGAGAATGTGTGCTTTCTTCGCTTCTTAGGTAAAGGTAAAGGGACCCCTGACCATTAGGTCCAGCCGTGGCCGACTCTGGGGTTGCGGCGCTCATCTTGCTTCACTGGCCGAGGGAGCCGGCGTACAGCCAGCATGTGGCCAGCATGACTAAGCCGCTTCTGGTGAACCAGAGCAGTGCACGAAAACGCCGTTTACCTTCCCACCGGAGCGGTACCTATTTATCTACTTGCACTTTGATATGCTTTCGAACTGCTAGGTTGGCAGGAGCAGGGACCGAGCAATGGGAGCTCACCCCTTCACGGGGATTCGAACCGCCGACCTTCTGATCGGCAAGTCCTAGGCTCAGTGGTTTAAGCCACAGCGCCACCCGCGTACCTAGTCTTAGGGACCCCCTTCTTAGTCGACTGCTATTTTAACGTTTTGAAGGTTTAAAATTATGGGTTCTCGTTTTTCGTTGTGATAATTTAACTGCTTTAGCCTGTTCGTAAACCGCTTTGAGGTTGTGGGTTTTTTAAAACAACAACAACCGAGAGGTGTATAAATTTTGTGAAATAAATAATGCCTCCATCCACAAAGACCTGAGTAGAACACCTCTTTCCCCGCAGACCCTCTTAGGCGCGAATACCTGTGGACTTACCAGGATGACACAGACCACGGTCCCTGCATCCTTGTCCGCCAAGGGGATGATCAGCACTGCAAGACAAAGAGGAAGGGACCCCATCAGGGCGAGAATTTAGCAAAGGGGGAGGCAGGAAGGAGACTGAAATATACTCAGAGTCGCAAAGTGATTTCATGCTCTTTATTCAGCTCATAGTGGTGAGGAGGAATGAATGAATGTCCCCTCAAAGTATCTGCTTTATATACATTATTTACACAATGGGCTGCACATGATTGGCTCATTCTGGAATTCTACTGTAAGCCAATCAGGTTGTGGATTCACTTATATCTGGAGCATGATTGGGTGGTTCCTGCCAACCAATCATACTGCTGCATTGTTCTAGGACCAATCAGACTGCTGCATTCTGAATCCTATTGTTCTAGGACCAATCAGACTGCTGCAGTTTGGATCCTATTCAACTCAGTACATAACAGAGACGGAAACAGGAAGACGGGGGTCTGGAGAATGGGAGGGGAGAACCCTTTGCACCCCACGAGATGGAGGAGAAAAGCAGCGGGGACAGGGCAATGCTACCCAGATTTGAGAAATGGGCAAACCTTCAACTGTCACCTGGGTAGGGCAGCCATTTTGCCAGGTTGCACCTCTTTGCCTCTGAACCGAGCCAGCTCTTCATTATAGGAACAACTGCTTAGAAACTGGTGCCTGGTTTGAGGTTTTGTTCTTCCTCTTCCCTCTCCAACCCTTTCCCCTTGCGTGTCGTGTTTTTGTTCAGATTACAAGCCCGTGCTTGTTCTGATCGTATGTAAGCTTCTCTGATATTTTGGGCTGAAGATTAGGATATTAATCCTCCAAATAAAATAAAAAATAAAAATCAGTTCCTTGTTTTCCCAGTGTTCCGTATTAAGTGAGATAGCTCAGTTGGTAGAGACCCTTAATCTCACGGTCGTGGGTTCAAGCCCCACCACCAGCTGAAAATTCCTGCATTGCAGGGGGTTGGACTAGATGACCCCTGGGGTCCCTTCCAACTCTGATTCTATGATTTCCACATCGTTTTTAAAAAATAAAATTCTTATGAAGGTTTGCAAGCATTTCCGTACAAACTTCTCCAAACGGACACATAGCTACCCAAAGAGGCTGGGGCAAGCCAGTCAGAGGGGCGGGATACAAAAAAAAATAAAATGTATGTAATTTTGCCCTATTTTGTTTTGCATTTAAAGCCTCCCTTTTCCTCCCAGGAGCTCAAGGTGGCGTGTGCAGCTTCCTCTTCCTGCATGGTTTATCCTCACGACAACCCTGTGAGGTAGGGTATGCTGAGAGGAGCAGAGACTGGCTCAAGGTCACACTCAGTGACCTTCATTCACGGATGGGTGGGGATTTGAACCTTGGTCTCCCAGGTCCTAGTCCAGCACTCTAACCACTGAACCACACTGCCTCTCCAGGTTCCCCACCCATGCACTATTTGGGCAGAATGGGGGGGGGATATTTTTATTGTTACTATTTAATAAATTTTTACACCACCCTATACCCATAGATCTCAACAACCTAAACTAGGGTTAGCAGACGTCTCTGGTTCCCGGGGACAGCCCCCAGATTCACCAATCTGTCCCCGGACAAAATCTTGTTGGGAAACTGTGTACGTGCAGCTACTCACACAGAGTCAATTAAGGTTTGGCAGACAGCTAGAAGGCAATCTGAAGGAGTAAGTCTGCCTGGTGATAACAGAGACATGGAGACTGCTCCCTGATTGGTCAAGCTCTCTCAAAGGAGTGATAATTAATGGCCTACTAACTGGAATCTGTTAGTTCGGAGTTTGTGAGTTCAGAGTTCTGTGTGTCAGTGTAGGAGCTGTGAGTCGTGTCAGAGAGAGCTAGCAAAAGATCCGTGTTCTGTTCCTGTAAATAGTCCACTCTATATAATAAACACCTAACTACAAGTTCCTGGTTCCTGCTTCGTCTATCCTGTCTGCAGCCAAGTTGCCAATTGCTTCCGTGGATTCTGCGTTAACTCTGCTAGGTCTGGCTAAGGTCCTGCAACTAGTCAGAAAGTTGCAAAACACCAAATAGGTTTTACCAAGAAATCTCTCCCTGGATTTTAATTAATGTCCCCGGATTTATGCCTGGGGACTTCCGGCGAGGCAACATGGCGGGCGCCATGGCAGCGAGCAGCACTGGAGGTCCCGGCCACGTCCAAGTTCCAGCCAGCCAATCCGCTGGCTGGCTGGCGTGGGAGCTATTTAAACCGAGGCGCGAGCCAGAGAGCTTTCTTTTGGCTCGGATCCTCGATCAACGCTCACCCTGAACTCGCGCAGAGCAGCCCGAAGCAGAAGAGCTCCGCAGCGCTCCAATGGGCTCTGAGCCGCTCGGCTGCCTTGTGTGTGTGCTTTAATGCGGGTTTTCCCAAGACCAGTGAGCGCCTTTACTCAATCTCTCTCCACACCCCTCCACCTCTCTTTTTGGGGGGCATTTGTGTGTTTGTAGACGGGCTTCTCCACCTGCCTTATGTTGAGGTGCGCGCCTGACAACTTTCCCCCCCAAAAAAGGTCAAGAACTCTGGGCAACCCGAACAGCTGCTAGGCGGCAAAAGAGGGAGATCCCCGGCCGTGCCTGCGTTAAATAGGGCAGGCCACACCCCCAGAGCCAGCCGATTGGCTGGCCAGGGGATGACGCAGCTGGGGATTCCCCCATTCGTGTGGGGGCTGGGCTCCAGCCGCTGCGCGTGGTGGGGCTGTGAAGCGCGCAGAATGCGGCAGCTAGACTGGTGACTGGGAGTGGCCGCCGAGACCGTATAACACTGGTCTTGAAACACCTACACTGGCTCCCAGTATGTTTCCAAGCACAATTCAAAGTGTTGGTGCTGACCTTGAAAGCCCTAAATGGCCTTGGTCCAGTATATCTGAAGGAGCGTCTCCTTCCCCATCGTTCTGCCCGGACACTGAGGTCCAGCTCCGAGGGTCTTCTGGCGGTTCCCTCCCTGCGAGAAGCCAAGTTACAGAAACCAGGCAGAGGGCCTTCTCGGTGGTGGCACCCGCCCTGTGAAATGCCCTCCCACCAGATGTCAAAGAGAAAAATAACTACCAAACTTTTAGAAGACATCTGAAGGCAGCCCTGTTCAGGGAAGCTTTTAATATTTTATTAATTATTGTATTTTAGTGTTTTGCTGGAAGCTGCCCAGAGTGGCTGGGGAAACCCAGCCAGATGGGCGGGGTATAAATAATAAATTATTATTATTATTATTATTATTATTATTATTATTATTATTATTATTATTATTATTCCACCTCCTCTGCAGGGCGGAAGTGGCTTTCCTAAAATAATAAAGCATGAAATTCAAAAAAAGAAAAAGGAAAGAGAAAAGGAAAGTGTCCCCAGATTCCTAGTAACCATAATCTGAACCCGCTTCCGCTCCAGCTCTTTCCCAGAACGGTTCTTACCTTGCTTATCCGGGGCTAATGGGGCGGCCAGGCCAACCATGGGCTTGCCCTGCAACTCAGCCGGCGGCAGCCCTTTGCAGTCCACTCTCTTCTGCTGCAGGACGGCATCTCTGAAAGGACAATTGAAAAGGAAAGCAGAGCTGAAGGAGAGCTGGTACAAGAACGAGGCGAAAGTCCAGAGTGCCCCGCAAATGCAAAATGGTAGAGAAAATTAGCTCTGGAGAAATGCCGAAGGAATCCAGGCGCCTCCTTCGTGAGAGGTTCAGAGGGTGGCAACACGAGAACGGGGCCTTTTCTGCAGTGGCTCCCCGTTTGTGGGATGATCTCCCCAGGGAGACTCACCTGGCACCATCTTAAGGCTCCATCTTTAGGCGTCCTGGTTTCTGAATTGATCCTGGAACGTCCCGCTTTTCCTTAGGACGTCCCTATTTTTATCAGAGATGTGTTGGAGGGTATGGAGCTATAAGTAACTAGTCAACCTTTAGAAGACATCTGAAGGCAGCCCTGTCTAGGGAGGTTTTTTTTTTTTTAATGTTTAATGTTCTATGATGTTTTTATATCTGTTGGAAGCCGCCCAGAGTGGATGGGGCAACTCAGTCAGATGGGCGGGGTATAAATAATAAAATAATGATAATGATATAAAGATAATAATTTTATTTATACCCCTGCCCTCCCTGGCCAGAGCCGGCCTCAGGGTGGCTAACACCAGTAAAATTACAGTAAAAACATAATGGGGGGGGGAACCAATTTAAAATACAGGTTAAAATGCAATTTAAAATGCAGACTCATTTTAAAAGTAGCCCATAGATCAAAACCATAAGGGGAGGGAAACATATAATAATATATAATATAACATATATATATATATATATATATATATATATATATATATATATATATATATAAATAATAATAATAAAAATAATACTTTTTATTGGAGAAATGTTGCAGGGTGTGCATTCAGCAGTTTAGGAATCCTTTAGAGAAACAGAGCCCTAGTGCTCTCAAAAAAGCTCTCAAATATGCGATGAACACTGTTTGAGCATAAAGAAAGGGGACCTCTCCAAGCTGAGGGTGGGGTTCTCAGAGGCAACATTCAAAAGCTGGGACTGAGCCACCCTTGGGAGCAAGTCCTATTAGCACCTGCTTGTTGGCGCTTCGCAATAAAGGACCCTGGGTTAGAATCCGAGTGTGAAATGGTCATTCTCACCAAGCAAAGATTTTTCTCTGCTGAGTGTGAAGGGGAAGCGAGAAACAGCCTCCTGGCCTTTAAAACGTCCAGCTGAATATAGCCCCTCCGCCCTCAGAGGCTATGGGGCGGGGGCAGCCCCAGGGGAAGAGGGTCTTCTATGTGGTGGCCCCTAATCTGTGGGACTGCCTCCGCAAGGATCTGCACCTGGCACCTTCCTTGAGCAGTTTAAGGAGGATGCTGAAGACCCCCCTGTCCACTTTTGAACCTTGAGGCGTACGCTTTAAATTGTTTCTAACCCTCGAATTGCTGAGTTGAAAGGGCCCTCAAGGTCTTCTAGTCCAACCCCACGCAATGCGCGGATCACAGCCAAGCATATGTATACACCGAGCAGCTCATGTTTAGCGTCAGAGCAGGCTGCACAGGTGTAAGAACAGATCCCAGGTAGAGAAGGAAGGAAGCCGTACAGTTAATTCTGCTGAGCCACAGAGTATTTCATTTTAATTCATATCTGTTTATTTATTAGATTGATATACCATCCTTCATCAGAAGATCCCAGGGCGGTTCACAAGATAAAATAATAGATTATAATCTGAGTTTTGGAAGAGACATGGTCTCAGCCTTTGCAGATTTGATTGCTGCTCAGATCCAGAGACATGGATGCCAAACAACAACAACAACATATTACTTATACCCTGCCCACTCTGGACAGCTTTCAACATAATATTAAAAACACGACAGAACATCAGACATTTAAAACTTCCCTAAACAGGGCTGCCATCACATGTCTTCTAAAAGTCAGGTAGTTGTTTATTTCCTTGACATTTGATGGGAGGGTGTTCCACAGGGCGGGGGCCACCACTGAGAAGGCCTTCTGCCTGGTTCCCTGTAGCTTCACTTCTCGCAGGGAGGGAACTGCCAGAAGGCCCTCGGAGCTGGACCTCAGTGTCTGGGCTGAACGATGGAGGTGGAGACGCTCCTTCAGGTCTACTGGACTGAGGCCATTTAGGGTTTTAAAGGTCAGCAGCTTGGAAACGTACTGGGAGCCAATGTAGGTCTTTCAGGACCAGAGTTATATGGTCTCTGTAGCCGCTCCCAGTCTCCAGTCTAGCTGCCGCATTCTGGATTAGTTGTAGTTTCCGAGTCACCTTCAAAGGTAGCCCCACATAGAGCACATTGCAGTAGTCCAAGCGAGAGATTACTAGAGCATGCACCACTCTGGCCAGACAGTCCGCGGGCAGGTGGGGTCTCAGCCTGTGTACCAGGTGGAGTGGGACAGCTGCCCTGGAGACAGAATTGACTTGCGCCTCCATGGACAGCGGTGAGTCCAAAATGACTCCCAGGCTGTGCACCTGGTCCTTTAAAGCCCTGGTTTAGGGCTTTAAAGGTCAGTACCAACACTTTGAATACATATATATATTAATATATATTTGCTGCTGGCACAAACTGGCCATTGCTTTCCTGCTTCCCACCTGATTTCCCTTCAGCTAGCAGAACAGCTTGTGATATGTGTGTGTCCCTCCCTCTTGCCACCTTGTCAGGATTACTGCCAAAGCCCCCCTGGCATTTCGGAGGATTTGACGGTAATCTGCTACAGCTGCCCACGAGATCCAGCTCTCCCTTTGGGGAGGCGAGACTTCCTGGTGAATCAGAAGCTCCCTAAAAGAAGAACAGCAGAGCTGGAAAAGAGACTGAGGCTCCTAGATTCATAGGATGGAAGGGCTGGAAGGGACCCCCGAGGATCATTCGGACCCACGCAGGAACGGAAGCTAGGGGATTGTTTGTTGCTGAAGGAAAGGCAGGGATCCCCATGCTCTCCTTGTTGACTACGCCTGGGCTGTGTTCAGAAAGTGGTGGTGGGGAATGAGTGTTCAGACCCCTGGGCTCCCACTTGTGGGGTGCCTCAGGGTTCTGTCCTCTCCCCCATGCTTTTTAACATCTACATGCAGCCGCTGGGAGAGATCATCAGGGGGTTTGGGCTGGGTGTTCATCAGTATGCAGATGATACCCAGCTCTACCTCTCTTTCAAATCAGAACCAGTGAAGGCGGTGAAGGTCCTGTGTGAGTGTCTGGAGGCGGTTGGAGGATGGATGGCGGCTAACAGATTGAGGTTGAATCCTGGCAAGACAGAAGTACTATTTTGGGGGGACAGGAGGCGGGCAGGTGTGGAGGACTCCCTGGTTCTGAATGGGGTAACTGTGCCCCTGAAGGACCAGGTGTGCAGCCTGGGAGTCATTTTGGAATCACAGCTGTCCATGGAGGCGCAGGTTAATTCTATGTCCAGGGCAGCTGTTTATCAGCTCCATCTGGTACGCAGGCTGAGACCCTCCCTGCCTGCAGACTGTCTGGCCAGAGTGGTGCATGCTCTAGTTTTCTCCCGCTTGGACTACTGCAATGCACTCTATGTGGGGCTACCTTTGAAGGTGACCCGGAAACTACAACTAATCCAGAATGCGGCAGCTAGACTGGTGACTGGGAGCAGCCGCCGAGACCACATAACACCGGTCCTGAATAAATTATTATTATTATTATTATTATTATTATTATTATTATTATTACGCCAGGGTCTGTTACAAGCAGAGAGTGTGGCAGGTGGGCTACCCTAAGGGGAGCAGGCCCCTGCGGAAGACGCCGCCCCAGAGAGCTCTAGCAAGTAAGCCAAGCTGCATTCCATAGGAGATGGGTGAAGGATGGCTGAAGGTGAGCTGGAAGAGAGAGAGCAGAGCAAAGAGGATAAAATTTTATTTCGCTGTGATTCCTGAATTGCAGCGAGTTGGACTAGATGACCGTTGGGGTCCCTTCCAACTCTGCAGTTCTATGATTGTGGAAGGAAGGGGCTGAATTCCTGATCAAGAAGGGAGCGGGGGGGGGGGACCAGTGTGACAGATCTTATTAGGGCATAAAAGGCAGGGAAAGGGTGGTTATGAATATTTCTTGCTTGGCTCCACCATTCATTCATTTAATCCTATTCATTAATCGAGTCCCACAAATTATCTCAAAGCTGGTTCACAGCAAAGACATCAATGGTTAAAAACGATTCCATAGATGAAAGCAGTTCCATATGTTTTAAAAAATCAGTATATGCAAATGGTTAGAAACAATTTCATATATGAAAACAAATTTGAATCCAATATAGCTGCAGGCTGAGCTCCCACGGGTGGGGTAACCGATGTAAAAATACAATATTGCAATCAGTTAAACCAAACTGCAGTCAAGAGAATAGGGTGGATCCTAAATATCTATCTCTCTGGCGCCTTGGGGCACACTTTCGTGGCTGTCAATGGCACACCCTCCAGAGTCAGTAGAAAGTTAGTGCCTGTTCCCTGACCCATATGGCAGATTGGTCTCTTTTTCCCTCTGACTCCACTGTTTACAAACCTCCCCTCACCTCTTGTGTGGGAAAAGAGGTGCCGGAACGCACCATGAACACCTCCCTTGTTCTCTTGTAATTGCAATGCTGTCAACCTGAGAGGTGCCGGAACTGAGTTCTGGTACGTTCTGGCTGGAAAAAAGCCCTAAGTTGCACTCCACCTGCACGTTCAGCTGGCAGTCTTTTAGCTCCACACTTAATATAACCGTATATTTCCCATAATGATCCTGCAAAGGCCATCCCCAGGGGGAAGATCCTGATACATGTTTCTTCATAAGTATTCCTCTTTGACTTAAATCCCTGTTTCGCTGCAGGCCTTTGAATGAGCCATCTCCTCTTGCCTCTATTCCTTTAAATCATTTTCGGCTTCCAACGCTACTTCCTCTTTAATTAGTGGTTTCCTGTTACTTCTGGCTATGGGATTATTGAATCATCCCATTAAACAGTTCCCTGCTGCTTTTTCATTGCTCAGTTAATCCTTGCACATCCGGATCACTGCAAAGCCCACGACAGGCCAGAACAGGACGGACAGCCCCTATCCCCCCACAGCACTGACCAGGGCTGTACAGTCCAAGGGCTCCATCTGTTGGGCAACTGAACTTTTTTTTTACAGAGAAGGATGATGGGTGTCCCAGCCTATCTCTGTAACCATGTGGACTGGAAGGAGACTTTTATTTAAACCAAAAAGCAAAGATGAAAGCTTGGACTCTCAGGATTCTGGAGCCTCGGGAAGATTCTGCAAAATTCCGTGTCGTTGGACAAGTGTCAAACAAAATGAGCTGCATGCCTCCTTCACAATCCACGGGGCTTTGTTGTTGCTTAGTCATTTAGTCATGTCTGACTCTTCGTGACCCCCTGGACCAGAGCATGCCAGGCACTCCTGTCTTCCACTGCCTCCCCCAGTTTGGTCAAACTCATGCTGGTAGCTTTGAAAACACTGTCCCACCATCTCGTCCTCTGTTGTCCCCTTCTCCTTGCGCCCAAGGTCTTTTCCAGGTAGTCTTCTCTTCTCATGAGGTGTCCAAAGTCTTGGAGCCTCAGCTTCAGGATCTGTCCTTCCAGTGAGCACTCAGAGCTGATTTCCTTCAGAATGGAGAGGTTTGATCTTCTTGCAGTCCATGGGACTCTCCAGAGTCCCCTTCCAGCACCTGTTTTTAGTTTATTGCTGGTTTTATTTATCTCAATAGTTGCTTTTACTGATAATTTTATTCTCCTAATAAACCGCTCCGGTGTGTTTTATTTACTATCGAGCAGTGTATAAATTCTGTGAAACAATAGATCATGAAACAATAAAATAATGTACGCTGCTGCTGTGCTCCTCTCCAGAGGTAGCTGCATTTCAATCACACCTGTTCAGAGTCTTGTTTGTGCAGAGGCTTCTCAGTTCCCCAGAGAGAGCTGGTGTTTCCTGGGAGCAGGAAATGGTCTTTCAGAGCGAAGCTCCGTGGCTGCTGGCATCTGCTGTGCCTCTTGGAAGCAGAAAGGGAATGCAGAATGAACAACCCACCGAGGGGTTACCGATAGCAGCTGGCCATAGAAACAGACATCTCTTCTGCTGGAGCTTATCTGCAGGAGGCATGGCATGTCCCTCAAAAACCCACCACGAGCCCTGCATTTGATCTCCTGCTACATTTTGATTTATGGCTGGCGAAATTCCTCCTCCTAAAGCATCTCTCAGTCGCTGCGCATCCTTATCTGCGGCATGTCGATGGAAACTGATTCAAGCTGTTCCTTCCCTCCTCAGTAGGCCTGGGGTGAGATAGGAGGAGAGCTTTCAGGGACAAAGAACATTGGAAGCAGCCTTGGACAGAGCCGGAACCTCAGTCCATGTAACTCAGTATTGTCCACACTGACTGCCAGCAGCTTTCCAGGGTGTCGGACAGGGAGTCCTTCCCAGCCATACCTGGGAGGTGACTCTGCGACCTTCTGCATGCAAGGCACGTGTTCTACCTAGCTGTTCTCCTCCAAATTATGAGCCATGTGGAGAACACAGGAAGCTGTGGCTGATCTTTGGTCCAGCTGGCTCAGCAATGTCCACACTGGCTGGCAGGGTTTCAGAAAGGGAGCCTTTTATAGCCCTACAGTGGTCGCCAAACTTGGTTCTCCAGCTGTTTTGGGACTACAACTCCCATCATCCCTGGCCACCGGTCCTGTTAGCCAGGGATGATGGGAGTTGTAGTCCAAAAACAAGTTTGGACACCACTGCCCTACTCGAACTGTGTTGCACCTGCTTCTGCTTCCTTGGAGATGATTCTTCCGAGGGTCCTCAGGCATCTCAGCTCAACAATCCCTGACAAATGGCCAACCTCCAACCTCTGCTTAAATACCTCCAAGTCAGGAGAGTCCACAACCTCCCGAGAGAGACTGTTCCACTGCTGAACAGCTGTTACTGTCAGAAAGTTCCTGCTGATGTTTTGTTGGAGTCTCCTTTCTTGTAACTTGAAGGCTTGGGTTCAAGTCCTACCCTCCAGAGCAGGAGAAAACAAACTTGAGAGCTTGAGATGGTAATAATTTTATTATTTATACCCTGCCCATCTGGCTGAGTTGCCCCAGCCGGTCTTTCCTGTGACAGCCCTTTAGATTTTTGAAGGTGGCTATAATCTCTCCTCTCACTCTCCTTTTTCCAGGCGAAACATTCTCAGCTACTTCAACTGTTACAGACAAAGACACACATTTGTGGTGCTGACTGTAGTTTTACAGACCCTCTAAGTGTCCCTATTTTCCAGGGACAGTCCTGGTTTTACAGAAGCTGTCCCAGTTTCTGAAATGACCCTAGAATGTACCTATTTGCATTGGAGGGTTTGGTGTTATGCTAACCCTGAGCCAAGGAGATAAGTAACTGTACAGCCCTGTATAGTTTTTATTATTATTATTATTATTATTATTATTATTATTATTATTATTATTTTAAAAAAAACATATTTTGGAAGCTGCTCAGAGTGGCTGGGGCAACACAGTAAGATGGGCGGGGTATGATGAGGATGATAGAATAGGACCACCCCATTTTCACCGGAGAAATGTTGGAGGTTATGGTTTTAGATGTATTTGTAAGCTGCTTTGCAGAGAAGTGCATTTGAGGAAGAGACGGGTTAAATGTATCAAATAAATAAACAGATAGATAAATATGGCCAGGCAGGGCCGGATTTCGGTTTGATGAGGGCCTCAGCTCCTGCAGGTAATGGGGCCCTTTATATGTCCAGCTGTCCTTTGTCAACAACAAATTGCCGCTGGTTTCTTTTGTGTTGAATATATGCTATATGGTAATTTATGGACCCAATAGGTATCTGTAATGGTTATAGGGGTTGCTCGTGCGTAAGTTGCCGCCACTTCTGGCTAGGTTGCCTGGTTAAACCTTTTCTGTCTGGACAGCCCTTCACTTTGTGGCTGTTTCAGTCGCTAGCAGAATCCGTCAGTGGGCGTTTCTTGAACCTCTTCCAGCACAAAAGTTCTTTGACGCCAAGTCTCCGCCTACTCTCCCTGCGCAGAAGTCTTCTGCGCAGGGTGGGTGTGGGTAGCGGAGGACCCGTGCTCTCCCCGCTGGTCTCCAGCGAGGAGTCCTGGAGCCCCCTCGCCGATTCCCCCATCTGCCCCCCTTTATCCCTGGTGTTACGCTGATTTCCTTCCCCAGCCGATGAGCTGCCTCTCTCCCTGCTGGGCCCTTCTCCAGCATCGCTTGGGAGCCTTGCCTCCACCTCTGGCTCCGATGTCAGTTCCCTGACAGTATCTAAAGCCATTTGCACATAACAAAATATGTATTTTATCAAAGTAATTGTTGAACTGAAATACAATTAAGAAGAAGTATATTAATAGTGAAATACAATTAAGAAGAAGTATATTAACAGTGAAATAATTATTAAGCTCCAACTTAAAATGAATTTTTATTCATAACAAACTTAATAATGCAAACACATTGGCATTTGGCAACAACAAAAGTTCCTTTAGAAACACAGTTTACCAAGACTCATAGCCTCGTCTCTAGAAACTTGCTATAACATGAAATAATAATAGGTGTAAATATATGATGCAAACTACTAATAATGATAAATAGCAGAATGTAGGCACCCTATATATAGAAATGAGCAAACCAGTGATATTTTAGGGAGCAGGCTAGCAGGTGGGACCCGTTACTTACATCGTAGGAGCCTACACAATACAAAACACGGTTGCTGTATGTACGTTTTATTTGTTTTTTTATCTTATATTTTGGAAATGTACACCCAGTTTTCTTTTCTTTAAATTTTTTGGGGCCCCCAAGAGAATGGAGCCCTAAGCTATAGCTTGCTTAGCTTATATGTAAATCCGGCACTGTGGCCAGGAGAGCAAGAGCTGATGGCCTTCCTTGGCCATCTGGACAGGAAAAGGATTTTTGCCAAGTGAATGCTGGGAGGGAGGGGACCAGCCAGGTGACTTCGTAGGAACGTGGCTCCCGGCTCTCAGCCCATCCCTGTGACTGATGGCCCCTCGAGGGCACAGCGCACCTTGAGATAGGCTCTGCTTAATGGGCTTCCTTTTCTGGCTGTGTGAGAATAATGATGTTCCGATGGATGTCTCAGGCGCTGACATCAGTCACTGCCAGTGGCTATGGGTCCCTGCTTAATGGCCTGGAGAGTCATGAACTCATCTCTCCTCCAGGGCTGCTGAAGCTCTCCATCACAGACAAATGGCTCTCGGTGTCAGCCTCTCTGTTTATGCTGAGATGATCTTATTGCCTCGTTGTTTTTTTTAAAAAGCGACAGCAACCCCTCTTCTCTCCGCACCAACCTTCACGCAGAGCAAGGTTGGGAGGCTTTTGGAAAAGCTTCAATAGCTATGTCGTACCTCTGCTGTCAGGGACGCGGGTGGCGCTGTGGGTTAAACCACAGAGCCTAGGGCTTGCTGATCAGAAGGTCAGCAGTTTGAATCCCCGTGACGGGGTGAGCTCCCGTTGCTCAGTCCCTGCTCCTGCCAACCTAGCAGTTCGAAAGCATGTCAAAGTGCAAGTAGATAAATAGGTACCGCTCCGGCAGGAAGGTAAACGGCATTTCCGTGTGCTGCTCTGGTTCGCCAGAAGCAGCTTAGTCATGCTGGCCACATGACCCGGAAGCTGTCTGCGGACAAACACCGGCTCCCTCGGCCAATAAAGCGAGATGAGCGCCACAACCCCAGAGTCGTCCGCAACTGGACTTAACTGTCAGAGGTACCGTTACCTTTTTACCTCTGCTGTCAAATGTTGGGTGCCGGTTGCTGCGGTACATAAGAACATAAGAAAACCCTGCTGGATCAGGCCAATAGCCCTCCCTAGTCCAGCATCCTGTTCTCACAGGGGTCGGCCAGATGCCTCTGGGAAACCCAAAAGCAGGATTCGAACCTTGTGGTTTCCAGCAACTGGTTTTCAGAAGCATTGCTGCCTCCAATGGTGGAGACAGAGCCACCCTGGCTATTAGCCATCGATAGCCCTCTCCATGAATTTATCTAATCCTCTTTCAAAACCATCCACATTGCTGGCCATCCCTGTCTCCTGTGGAAGTGAGTCCCACAGGTTAACTACAACAAGGCCGGCCTAGACAGGACCAGCTTCCTGGCTGCAAGTTTTCAGATTATTTCACTGCAAACAGGGTTTCATCTGGAGTATTCCGAAGACCTCACCTGCTGAAAGACTGAAACTCTCTGCAGCCCTTTTTGAATAACAAGAATGGGTGTATTTCTAAAAACCAAGATCATCTGGTGTGCTCTGGAGGATCAAGCAATTGAAATGCAAATAAAAGAAACCCGAAATGCATTTTTAAGGGAAAAGGAACCCCACGACATAGGAGTCCATTGTTTGAACATGCAGAGACCTGATGAATGAGATCTGGCTGTTTGTGTTTGGCAACTGGGGATTTTGCTTCTCCTTCATAGAAGAGTGAAACTAAGTATGTACAAAAGTACATAAAAAACCCAGGAACTGCAGCATAGATTTCCCCTTGGAGCAGAGAAGGAGCCCACCTTCTTCCTGTGCCTTGAATTCCAATGGCAGGCATACTAACTGAACACTGATTCAGTTTACTGCCCAGCCCTCTTCACCCGCTACCTCCTTTAAAAAAGAATAAGAATTTTAAAAGCACAGAATGTACACCTCATTCAGTTTTGTTTCTCCTTGGGGAAGGGGGAGGGAATTGGTTTTGCAAAAGTTTGAAAAACAGCTCCAGGGGAAGTGGCTGTGGCAACATAGGGAGGGAACAAATCAGCACTGTGCACGGCCAGATTCAGCTGTGAGCCGGCCAATCAGGGCTGTGGCCAGCCAGCTTCAGCTGCCAACAGGAGGAATAGGTTACCTCTTCCCTTCCTTCAGCAGTCATGAAATTAAAAGACACCTGCTTCTTGGGAGAAAAGCGATGACAAGCCTAGACAGCATCTGAAAAAGCAGAGACATCACCTTGCCAACAAAGGTCCATATAGTTAAAGCTATGGTTTTCACAGTAGTGATGTATGGAAGTGAGAGCTGGACCACAAAGAAGGCTGATCGCCAAAGAATTGATGCTTTTGAATTATGGTGCTGGAGGAGACTCTTGAGAGTCCCATAGACTGCAGAAGATCAAACACATCCATTCTTCAGGAAATCAGCCCTGAGTGCTCACTGGAAGGACAGATCCTGAAGCTGAGGCTCCAAGACTTTGGACACCTCATGAGAAGAGAAGACTCCCTGGAAAAGACCCTGATGTTGGGAAAGATGGAGGGCACAAGGAGAAGGGGGCGACAGAGGAAGAGATGGTTGGATAGTGTTCTCGAAGCTACCAGCATGAGTTTGACCAAACTGCGGGAGGCAGTGGAAGACAGGAGTGCCTGGCGTGCTCTGGTCCAGGGGGTCACGAAGAGTCGGACACGACTAAACAACAACAAGCCCTTCCTTCCTTTCAAATCATTTCACAGAAGGTTGAACATCTGAACAAAACTAACACAATGGGTGCACCACTCAAATTATATATGTCTGGATGCACCCATGGATTTTGAGATCTGGCGCCTATTCTGGTGCCCAGGCTTTCAAGTTTGCTGATGGCACCAACTTGTTCAGGATGGTTAAAGCAAAGAGGGATTGCAGAACCTCTCCAAACTGAGTGGATAGGTAGTAAAATGGCAAATGCAAATCAATGTCAGCTGGTGCAAATTTATGCATATTAGGGCAAAAAACAACAACCCCAAAACCTTAGTTTCACCTCTGCACTCCTGGAGTCTGAACTGGCAGCGACAGATTAGGACTGAGACCTTGGGGTCAATGAAAAGATTGGCACAGCATGGACCAGCTGTGAAAATGGCAAATTACATGCTAGGGGCCATTAGGAAAGGAACTGAAAATAAAACTGCCAATATCGTAATGCTGCTACAGTGAATAAAATTAAGCACAGTGTGGGGAAAAGAAGATGGAGAGAAGCTTTTCTCTTCCACATAATATTAGAACTCTGGGACAGACATCCAATGAACCTGAATGTTGGAAATTTCAGGGCATACTCCACCCCCCCCAACTTCACATAGCACAGAGTTCACCTATGGAACTCACTCCCACAGGAAGTAGTAATGGCACCTACTAGGGTGGCTTTAACAGAGGATTAAGCATACTAATGGAGGAGGCTGGAAACTGCAAGGAAGGAAGGCTGTTGTGCCCGAATCCTGCTTGGGTGCTTCCCACGATGGGCATCTGGTTAGTCACTGTGAGATCAGGATACTGGCCTGATCCAGTGGGCTCTTCTTATGTTCTTGTGTCAGTGACCGGGAGGGACATCGGTCCAGGATAGGATAGGATAGGGTGGTGGTGGAACCTGAAGCCATCCAGAATTGCTGTTGCACTCAGGTCCTGAGAGTGGGCTTGCCAGAAGAGACCTGCTTGCCCACTGTGGGAACAGGATGCTGGGTCTTTAGGGCTCATCTGGAGTTGCTTTTGTGCTGCATTTCCAGGCATACCCCCATGCTTTAAAGATCCCTGTCCAAGCACACACGCCCCCACTTCACTTTCCCCACAGAAATCTCCTATATGCCACTGAATAATTTATTTATACTTCACCCATCTGGCTGGGTTTCCTGAGCCACTCTGGGCGGCTTCCAACAGAATATTAAAATACAATAACCTATGAAACATTAAAAGCTTCCCTAAACAGGGCTGCCTTCAGATGTCTTCTAAAGTCTGGTAGTTGTTGTTCTCTTTGACATCTGGTGGGAGGGCGTTCCACAGGGCAGGTGCCACCACTGAGAAGGCCCTCTGCCTGGTTCCCTGTAACTTGGCTTTTTGCAGTGAGGGAACTGTCAGAAGGATCTCGGCACTGGGGGTGGAGACACTCCTTCAGGTACACTGGACCGAGGCCGTTTAGGGCTTTAAAGGTCAGCACCAACACTGAATTGGAGCACTCAACAATCCATGGGAAACCAGAATCGCTGTTTGCGCCAATTCAACACTGAAGAGCAGGTTTTCCTGGGGAAAGCAACAGCAGGGGTGTGTGTGCTCAGACATGGACCAGGAAAGTGCACACTCATGCCTAAAAAACACAAAGGGAAGGAACGCCCTGGTGCATCTGCCTCAGCACAACCGGATGCCTTCATCTGCCCTGGCTGCAACAAAACATGTCTCTCCTGTATTGGCCTCTGCAGCCATAGCAGGCGCTGTAACTCTCTGATGGTTTGACTTCACCCCCAAAAGGAACACGCCTCCATTGGGATAATGCCCTCAGTGCAATCCCCCGGGCACCTCCTTGCGTTCTCAGGGGCCGGGTTGTGGTGCCTTGGCTGGACAGCTGCTGCACTGCTTCAGCACCCTGGCGATGCTGGACAGCTCCTTGGCCTTGCCGATCAGAAACCAAGCCCCACCACAGAGGAGGAGGCGGCGGCGGCGGCAGAAAGTTAGAGACAACTGCAAGTCCATTCTGAGTCTCCCTCCCTTGATGCTGGAAGTATGCTGATCCTGTGGGATATCCGTGAGGTGAGGTCCGTGTCCAGTCCGAGGTTGAGGGTGCAGTAGGGAGGCAGTCCGTCAGAGCTGAAGCTGGGTCCAAAGCAGGGAGTCGGGTGAGGTCAGGAGTTCTGGCAGAAGAGCAGGACAGGGTGCAGGCAGGAACTGGCTACCAACAATGTTGCACCCGCAACCTGGGACTGGGGCTGGCTGACTTTTATCTGCCCTGAGGCATAGGGCGGCCCCGAACCTCTGGTGACTCGCCTCTCCTGGCCTGGAGGCGAGCACTCCTCCTGCGGGAACTTAGTTCACTCCGCCTCTCTGCCCTGAGCCTCTACAGCCCAGGAGAAGCTGGAGGGTTACTGGACCCAGAGGCAACCTCAGCTTCCCCTGACGGGGCTGAGAGTGGAGCACCTGCAGGGAAAGGGTCCTCCATCACCTCAGGAGCCAGAGCAGACTCAGCTGATGCCTGCACCTGAGGATCCAGCACAGGTGAGGACCCTTCAGGCTCATGCCCCAGCCCCGGCTCAGCTGGTTCTGGAGGCGGGGAATCCTGTGCAGGCTGGGATTCCTCAGGTTCAGCCTCCGAGTCTGAATGCCAGACCATCACAGGAAGCTCAGCTCGGCAGCCTGCAGGTCGCTCCCGAATTTCCACGATCCTAGGGCTGGTTTCTCATGCTGCCGATCAAAAGACATGTTCTGGCTGTCTCTTGCTGCTCTTGTGCTTGAATCCTGCTTGAATGCTTCCCAAAAGGGGCAGCTGGTTGGCCTGTGTGAGAACAGGAAGCTGGACTAGATGGGTCTGCTTTGGCCAGATCCAGCAGGCTGTTCTTAATGCACTTATTTGGAGAGCACCAGGTTGGCAAAGACTGATTTTTAGCATGTTATTAATCTCTCCCTCTCCCTCTCTTTCCCACAGGCCATTTACTCATCCCAGCCAATTAATCATCTGCCTGTCAAACAGCATCTGCCACAAATCCCAGCCACGCAGGCCATCCAAAGTGGCCATATTGGGCCCACAGACCGAGGCAGACCAACTGTCGTCATTCCGCAGCGCTGAGAGCCTCCTGTCGTCTTAGGCACAGGTCTTTGGGCACAGATGGTTGCAAACCAAGAAACAAGACTTTTAAAGAAGTTTACATTTCTGTCTCAGATCGAAGGATCGTTATTCCCTGCCCCCGCCATGAAAAACAACCGCTCAGAGTCGTGACTGATGTGGATCTGAGAAGGAAACCAAGTGACAACTCAGCGTATGGTTTCCATATGATGAAGTGGCTCACAATAGCCCCTTATCTTTTCCACCAACAGCCGGAGAGGAGGAAATCGATTCCTTGCTGCATTAACAGAAGAAGAGCCATCTGGATGATTGCAATGGCCCATCTAGTCCAGCATCCTGTTTCCACAAGGGCCAACCAGATGTCCGTTATCCTGCAAGCAGGATTCGAACACAAGACCCCTCTCCCCTCCTGTGGTTTCCAGCAAGTGAGATTCAAAGCATTGCTGCCTTCGAACATGGAGGCAGAGCAGAGCCCTTGTGGCTCATGGCCATCGATAGACCTCTTGCGCTCAGTGCTTGGCTGCTCCTTCTGGGGGAGAAGAAAGCCCTCTGCAGTGACCAAGTCAACCAGAAGTTGAAATTCAGGCTGGCCAGGCCAGCGCCATGATCGAGGGCACCAACTCTCCTTTTTTAGATTTTTATTTATTAACTTTTCACAAACAAAAGACAATTAATCAAACATTTCCCAGTAAACATTCACTTTGAAAAGTCGACTTCCTTCCCCCCCTTCCACATTTTCTCATGGTTAACTTTTGCTGCAGTGTATCAAAATGAATCTATAACTTCTTTTCTCAGCTTTATTGCAAAAGAACTTTAACTGCTGAACTTACTCCAAACCTGCTAGCATGCCAACATGTTTACAATATTTTTTTAAAAAAACAACCTACAAACATTTTCCAGTCCTCCTTGAAATCGATTTCATTTTGCTCTCTGATTTTGCAAGTTAAACTTGCTAATTCTGCATATTCCATCAGTTTCAACTGCCAATAAGGGGGGCCAACTCCTAGGGGCACAGGTTCCTTTGCCACCCCCACCCCCGAACAAGGCCAGATTTAGGTTTGATGAGGCCCTAAAGTATGGTAATGGGGCCCTTTATATGTCCAGCTGTCCTTTGTAAACAACAAATTGACGCTGTTTTTTGTGTTAAATAAATGCTACATGGTAACTGATGGACCGAAAGGTCGGCGGTTCGAATCCCCGTGACAGGGTGAGCTCTCGTTGTTCAGTCCCAGTGCCTGCCAGCCTAGCAGTTCGAAGCACGCAGTGCAAGTAGATAAATAGGTACCGCTCCGGTGGGAAGGTAAACGGCATTTCCGTGCGCTGCTCTGGTTCACGAGAAGCAGCTTAGTCATGCTGGCCACATGACCCAGAAAAAATGTCTGCGGACAAACACCAGCTCCCTCGGCCTATAGAGGGAGATGAGCGCCGCAACTCCAGAGTCGTCTGCGACTGGACTTAACAGTCAGGGGGGCCCTTTACCTTTAATAGGTATCTAAAGCCATTTCCACATGCAGAATGTAGGCACCCTATATATAGAAATGAGCAAACCAGCGAGCGTTAGGCAAGCTGATATCTCTCTAGAGAGGGGCAGGAGTTACGTGGGGCAGGGAGAGGATCCCATCTCAGGGCCCGGCAAATTCCTTGACAAGGAGCCGAGCTCAACAGATTCCCAGATCTCATTTGTGGGTTTTTTTGGCCGACAATGGATCTGCAGCGAGACAGTCTCAAGCAAACGCCCAAAGCATCCCACTGCTATGGAGGACCTGCAGTTCCTAAATGCTCCTTTGTCGAAAGATCTGAAACCTTTCAAGCAGCAATTGCAAACTCCGGGAGTCCCAGGGAGCTGGGTTAAATGTGCAAACCCGCCGTGCTAATGAAATATTCCCAAAGCACTGTGGCGGCTTGCAAATCACACCTTTTGCAAAGAACAGAGAAACAGCAACCTTAAAAAAAAGAAGATTGCAATTAAGAGATTAGAGAAAGCGGTTTGCTGCATTTTTCTTCCCTGACAGTTTGTTTTTTCACTGCTCCACCTCAGCAAAGTTGCAGAAGGGGGGCTGGCATTTAACTACAAATGGACACAGAGCAAACTCTCTTGAACCTGGGCTGTGTGGCCAGCTTCACTGGTTTTTCATTGGTTGATGATAGGAAAACTTTTTTTTAAAAAAATGATGTTATCAGTTTTTTGGGAGGTGGGCGGGGGTCAGTCTGGATGATGCCCTAAGACCCTTGTCATTCTTGGAGTCTTGTACCCGGGGAGGTTTAGAAGCTAAGAGAAGATACTAGACTGGTGACTGGGGCCGCCGAGACCATATAACACCGGTACTGAAAGACCTACATTGGCTCCCAGTACGTTTCCAAGAACAATTCAAAGTGTTGGTGCTGACCTTTAAAGCCTGAAACGGCCGCGGCCCAGCAGACTTGAAGGAGCGTCTGCATCCCCATCATTCAGTCCAGATACAGAGGTCCAGCTCCAAGGGCCTTCTGGCAGTTCCCTGCCTGCGAGAAGCGAAGTTACAGGGAACCAGGCAGAGGGCCTTCTCGGTGGTGGCGCCAGCCCTGTGGAACATCCTCCCATCAGATGTCAAGGAAATCGTCAACTATCTGATGTTTAGAAGACATCTGAAGGCAGCCCTCTTTAATGACTGTTTTAATGTACAGTGGTACCTCGGGTTAAGAACTTAATTCGTTCTGGAGTTCCGTTCTTAACCTGAAACTGTTCTTAACCTGAGGTACCGCTTTAGCTAATGGGGCCTCCTGCTGCCACTGTGCCACCACCATGTGATTTCTGTTCTCATCCTGAAGCAAAGTTCTTAACCCGAGGTACTGTACTTAACCCAAGGTACTATACTTAGGTTGCATACACGTGCAAATAAGGAGCCTGTATCCTAAAGGCACCACTGACCTTTATTTCAAGGAAGATGAACCCTGGATTCTCTCATTGCTCAAAGGTTAGGGTAGTGTAAAACACCACTATAGGGTTTTCCCGTTTTGCTAGAGTTCCAATTGACTACACTAAATGAGCACACAAATCTCATCTGTAGTCACCACCTAAAATGAATATCTAGTTAGAGAGATAGGACTGACTTCCGTTCTCACACTTCCCAAGCCTGGAAAGTAAACACAGACATGTGATGTAACAATCACACATCCAGCAACGGAGGAGTGAAATGCTAACAAGGGGAGTGCAAGGGTCATCTAGCCCTAAACCCCCTGCAACGCAGGAAGCATCCCTGACAGATGGCCGTCCAACCTTGGCTTAAAGCCTTCTAGGTTGATACTCATCACTTCCTCCAGTGGGAGTGAGTTCCACAGTTCAATTCTGTGCGGACGGACCTTTTCCTGCCCGTCTGCTTCTGCCAGGCAGGATGGCGCCCCCAGGATTTTTCCAGGAGATGAAAGCAAAGCCTACACTGCAGGAGCCCACAAAGTGTGTTTCGAAGGTGAGAAAATAAACCCAGGCCAACAACCTTGAGGGCACGGAAGGAAGGTGCACGTGTGATACAGAGGCACGGATCTGGCTGTCTTCCGTTTCATGTCAGTCTCCATTTCCAATTTATCTCCGGTTCCGTTTGATGTGTTCCGTGGATGCAATTAACAGCGGCTCGCCACGCAGCTAAACGAGATGAAATATGCCTTGCTGGCAAAGCGGGGTTGGCATGAATCATCTCTGTCAGTTTTTAAAAGAATGCAAATCATAAACACACACACACGCCCCCCCCCCATTTGAAAGTTGAACAAAAATGATCGCGCTGTATTCTTGCGTTTTCTCGCCTCCTGGGGTAGCACTGCCATCCCACACGCTTAAAAAAAATCCAAAATCAGACGCATGTTGGATTGCCTGCCTATTGTACTTCGCTGCCTACATGCCTGCCCCCTGTGTGTCAATCTGAAGCGCAACATGCTTCTCTTGACAGCCCTTCAGAGACAGGTTTTCCTCCGCCCCTCCCTCTCTGCAAAAGCGACAGAAACAAATCAAATCTCTCCCCCTCTCTCTCGGTCTCTAATTTGTTGCTATTATTATTCCCAATATGCGCTTATTGCCATGCTGCACAGAAATGGGCCCTGCCGTTTGGCGGAGGGGTAATTCGCCGCTTTCCTGATCGCCCACGGCGAGCAGCGATTACCCCCCAGGCGAGCGAGCGAGCGAGGAGTGGGACCTCCCTGCTGTCCCTGCCCTTCTCCTTCTATTCAGAGAGTTTAGTGGTGGCCTTAACCTCTTTATAACCCAGGGAAGGGGGAGGAGAGTGGCGTGAGCGCCATTCTGGCCCTTTTGATCCCTGGGGAAAGATCACCCCTGCCATTACAGGACTTGGTGGCTGTGAACTATTGACACCGTTGGACTTTTTAAAGCTTGGCTGCATCTTTTGGTCCAGGTTTTATTTTGTGGGGTGATGGGGAGGTGACAAAGACACCCCACAAAATTGGGAGGCAGTCACATCTCACTGAAATTTCAGGGTTTCGGAGATTTGGCTGGCCTTAGACAAGAGGGCTGAGGGCATTTATTTTTCCTCTTTTTTTTTTTTAAATGACTTTTAAAGAAACGGGTGGGCAGATGGTTGTCTGAATCCCAGGGAAGTTTGCATTCACTTTGCACCCGTGGTATTATTTCTCCCTTCCCAAGGGGAAAGGCTGCAGTTCAGTGTCAGAGCAGCTGCTTTGCAGACAGAAGGTGCCAGGTTCAGTCCCAAATGACTTTTCTATGTAGGGCTGGGAAAGTCCCCAGTCTGAAACCCTGAAGGCATTTAGGCAGGAAGAACCAGCTGCACAAATATAGGATGGGGGACACCTGGCTTAATAGCAGTACATGTGGAAAGGAACTAGGGGTCTTGGTGGACCACAAGCTGAACATGAGTCCACAGTGTGATGCAGCAGCGAAAAAGGCTAACACTATTCTAGGCTGCATCAACAGAAGTCTAGTATCCAGCTCAAGGAAAGCAATAGTCCCATTCTATTCTGCCTTGGTCAGACCACACCTGGAGTCCTGTGTCCACTTTTGGGCACCACAATTTAAGAAGGGTGTTGACAAGTTTGAAGGTGGTGGGCAGAGGAGAGCAACCAAGATGATCAGGGGTCTGGAAACCAAGCCTGATGAGGAGGGGTTGAAGGAGCTGGGTATGTTTAGCCTGGAAAAGAGGAGAGTGAGAGGAGATATGACAGCCATCTTCAAATATCTGAAGGGCTGTCACATGGAAGAGGGAACAAGCTTGTTTTATCCTGCTCTGGAAGGTAGGACTCGAACCCATGGCTTCGGGTTACAAGAAAGGAGATTCCAACTAAACATCAGGAAGAGCTTTCCGACAGCAAGAATTGTTTGGCAGTGGAAGAGTCTCCTTTGGAAGCTGGTGGACTCTTGTTCCTTGGAGACTTCTAAGCAGAGCTTGGAAGGCCATCTGTCACAGATGCTTTAGCTGAGATTCCTGCACTGCAGGGGGTTGGACTAGATGACGCTTGTGGTCCCTTCCAAGTCTATGATTCTATTAGAGCTTCTGCCAGTCAGTGTAGACAATACTGAGCTAGGTGGACCAAAGGTCTGACTCACGGAGGGCAGCTCCCTAGGGCAGAGGAGGGGCCATGGCTGGATGAGATAGCATCCACCTTGCAGGCAGATAGTCTCAGGTCTGGCCTCCAATGGCATCTGCAGGTAGGGTGGAAAGGCCCCCAAAGCCTGCACAGATGCTGCCGGTCAGAGCAGGCAGTTCTGAACTAAGTGGTCTAAAGGTTTGATTCAGTACAATGCAGCTTCCTGATTAACGTCTTTTGCAAAAGAAGCCGTCCCTGAAACGAGGGGAGCAGTTTCATCCAGGTGCCAAGAAAGGGTGAAGAAGTGAGCTCCTCTCCACCCCCCACCCCCCGCAGCCTCATCTGCTATCTCCAGAAAAAAGTGCTAAAAGGCCCTATGAACAAACAGACCTTAAAATGAATAGCAGGCCATAAACCTCCGGCAGCTCCCGTGTGTGCAAGGCTATAAAAGCACAAGAAGTGTCCTGATAAGCAAACATTTGCCACCGGAATAGTAGCTGTGCAACTGAAGGACTGTTAAAATTGCTCCTGCAGCTGCACCCCAGTGCAATGCCTCCGTCCAGGGATGGCCGTTCACCATTCCTTTAAGAGCAATTCATTAGCCAGCTAAGTTCTTTGCTCCCGTTTGGGCTGGCAGCCCTGGAATCCCAACCTGCGATGGAGAGATGGTGCTACTTGATCAAGGTGCCGGGGCAACTGTCAGGCTTTTATAAGGCCAGTGAGATTCAGGTGGGCTCCTTCCACCATCTGACCCCTCCGAAGCTGTGGTTGCAGTACCACCTGCCGGCCACATGCAGCAGTGGCGCTGCAGCATAGCCAACCTTCATATTCCCTGATCCTGCCAGGCAGTGTGTGGTTATAGGAATCTGTTTGCTCGGCCTATCAACCAGTTCTTCCCCAAGCAGGGGAAGACCACGGGCAGCTAGGAGCAATCTGACTCAGCTGGACTGCAGATTTTAACCTACATTGCAGGGGGTTGGGCTGGATGACCCGTGGGGCCCCTTCCAAATCTACAGTTCTGTGATTCTAACATAAGACGCCCTCAAGTCTTAGGAAACCAACCTTATGAGGGAACCTTGCTGACCCCTGCTCTAAGTTGAGCACTGCTTGTCTGTTTATACGGTTGATTTGCAAGTTGCGTGGAGCTTACCGTATTTTTCGCTCTATAAGACGCACCAGACCACAAGACACACCTAGTTTTTGGAGGAGGAAAACAAGAAAAAATATATTCTGAATCTCAGAAGCCAGAACAGCAAAAGGGATCGCTGCGCAGTGAAAGCAGAAATCCCGCTTGCTGTTCTGGCTTCTGTGATAGCTACGCAGCCTGCATTCGCTCCATAAGACGCACACACATTTCCCCTTACTTTTTAGGAGGGAAAAAGTGAGTCTTATAGAACAAAAAATACAGTACATGCTTGAACCACCCCCTTGGAGCAACCTTACCTTTCTTAACCTGCTGCACTGGAAAGGTCTCCTACCCTATGCAAGGCAGAGAGCTTTTAAGTTCTCCTCCTTGCTTAAGAGGCTCTGGAAGGCTCTCACAACATCTCACAGGACCAGCCGAGATCTCATGGGATTCGCTGGATGTTTTTAAGCAAAGGTTGGATGGCCACCTGTCATGGATGCTTCAGCTGAGATTCCTGCATTGCAGGGGGCTGGGCTGGATGATCCTTGGGGGTCCCTTTGCAACTCTACAATTCTGTAATTCTATGATCTCACGAGAGCCTCCCAGAGCCCAGTGTGCTAGTCCGAGAGCTGCAAAGGGGCTGGGTGTGGGCAGGGTGACTCCTGGCCGACGGAGGCCGTCTTATCCTCTGAGGCAGCGGAGCAATATCCATGGAAAACGATTTGTCTGCCTGCCGCTGACTTGTTTGCAGTAGATAACAGCCAGGGGCTGTAAACAGCCTGGGGAGGGCATTAATCTGCCGCTGGCAACTGGCACCTCTCCCAGACTGGCTGTCGGGTTGCAGCCGAGTAGCCGCAAGCGCACCAAAAAGGGCTGGCACTAAGGAGGGAAAAGCAGAGCAGCTGCCTCTGGTCATTGAGGAGCTGTAGTTGATGCAGCGCTACGGGATGCTGGCGCTGGTGGGAATTATAGCGCAAAGCACCGGGAGGGCGCCAGGCTGGGAAAGCTTTCTCTAAACCTCCTCAGGGAGATTTCAGCTCTTAGATTTCTCTTTTCCGTCCTAGTCCCACAGTCAGTGCAATAGAGCAGGGCAGCTGAGCGTGCATTAGCTGTATATGTAGTTTAATGAGTGAAACAGAATAAAAGATTTTGAGTCTTGGGGGTGTGGAGAGTATGGTCTTTGGTTGCTATTTTGCTAATGCTGTTAATTATTGTTTTGTCAGTCGTAAATGCCATCTTGATTTGTTAACCATATAACAAGACTTTTGCTTTAATTGCGATATATAGCTCATTTTTTGGTTGTTGCTTTCTTTGCAGTGCAAATTATTCTATATGATTTGTGACGTACTAGTGATGCCCTATTATGTTCTACCTGTTATTTCTCACAGAATCACACGAGTTGGAAGGAAACTTGAGGACCATCTAATCCAATTCCCTGCAGTGCAGGAATATGTCAGAATCACACTCTAACCAACTAAGCTATTATAAGGCGCTTTGGGAAACATTTGAAAGAAAAACAGCATAGAAATATCATCCATACATCCATCCATCCATCCATCCATCAATTCCTCTTGCTTTCTGGTCTCAGTGGTGGTGTAATAGTTAAAAGTGTCAGTCTAGGGCCTGGGCGACCAGGGTTCAAATCTCTACTCTGCCGCTTGAATCTCACTGACTGACCTTAGCTCACAGTGGCTGCCTCTCAGCTTAGCCTACCCCACAGGGTTGTTGTGAGGGGGAACACGAAAACTGTGCATGCCCCCTTGAGCTCATTGGAGGAAACATAAAGGTAAAGGGGCCCCTGACCATTAGGTCCAGTCGCGGACGACTCTGGGGTTGCAGCGCTCATCTCACTTTACTGGCCGAGGGAGCCGGCGTACAGCTTCCGGGTCATGTGGCCAGCATGACTAAGCCGCTTCTGGCGAACCAGAGCAGTGCACGAAAACTCCGTTTACCTTCCTGCCGGAGCGGTACCTCTTTATTTACTTGCACTTTGACGTGCTTTCAAACTGCTAGGTTGGCAGGAGCAGGGTCTGAGCAATGGGAGCTCACCCCGTCACGGGGATTCGAACCACCAACCTTCTGATAGGCAAGCCCAAGGGGCTCAGTGGTTTAGACCACAGCGCCACCCGCATCCCTTGGAGGAAAGGTAGGGTATTAGTAAAATAAGTAAATGAAATCAATAGCTACCTGAGAAGGCTGCCTTTGACCTGCAGTGGCTTTGACCAAGAAGACTGCATATTGTGCTTGGGTTGAGCAGACCCTTGGCCTGTTCTTGGCAGGCTTTAGCGAAGGGTTATAAAACTTCGTATCTTGTATCCACACAGCGAGAGTGGCTTTATGTGCATCTATCTATCTCTGTGAGGTCACTGAAGTGGATGCACTTTATAGGTCCAGATGGGACCAGGAGAACATGCCGCAGTCGAGTGAATCGTAACTCAGATAACAAGTTATTTTTGCAGAGGGAGAGCAATCGCCTTTCACATAACTGGTTTGTTGACCGTGGCAAGTTGATTTGCAAGTGATAGACCGGCGGCCGCAGATAAAGCAGGGCGATTTGGAATCATTATGGGCAGTTTTGCATCCTTTCCTCTTTCCAGCAGAAACACAAAGCCCCTTTTTTTAAAATAAAAATAATAAAAACCCTCAATAACGTTTGGAGAAAAACAGATTTAACAGTTACAGCAGAGGAGCAGGTTTGGAACCACCACTCCATTCAATGCACATGTATTTTTTTTCCTCACCAGGGTCAAGCTAAAAATAAACAGGTTCTTCAAATCCGCTGCAAAACCCAGCTGTGAAGGACACCAATTGGCTAGCGCCTGTGACGTCACGCAAACACCTGCACCGTGTTCGGCTATTGTACATTCTCCAGTCAATATGGAGAATTCTCTCTGCTCAGTATGCATAGCCTTCAAGAAAAATGCTCTTTCCCTGTCCTGGAGTTCAGAGGTGTGTAGTCTGTGGCACCCACCCCACAATCCCAATCTGTAAAAATAAAATAAAAATAAAAGGTACAATCAGAAATCACCACCAGGAATTAGCTGTTGTGAATTAGACTGACACACTGTGGCTGAGTGAGCTTGTGAAAAGCGAAAGGCTTTGTGAAAGGAAATTTGAGAGTGATCAGACCGGCATTTTCACGTTAAGACCGAGAGGAAAGAAGGCAGCAAATGGGCTGAAGTTGTTGGGGATTTTTTTTTTTTTTGTATTAGAGTGCAATCATAGAATCATAGAATTGTAGAGTTGGAAGGGTCCCACAGGTCATCTAGTTCAACCCTCTGCAATGCAGGAATCTCAACATGCTGTCCCCCCTCCACTTTGAAACCATACCAGAGCCAGCATAAAGGTAAAGGTAAAGGGATCCCTGACCATTAGGTCCAGTCGTGACCGACTCTGGGGTTGCAGCGCTCATCTCGCTTTATTGACCGAGGGAGCCGGCGTACAGCTTCCAGGTCATGTGGCCAGCATGACTAAGCCGCTTCTGGCGAACCAGAGCAGCGCACGAAAACTCCGTTTACCTTCCTGCCGGAGTGGTACCTCTTTATCTACTTGCACTTTGACATGCTTTCGAACTGCTAGGTTGGCAGGAGCAGGGACCGAGCAGCGGGAGCTCACCCCGTCGCGGGGATTCAAACCGCCAACCTTCTCATCAGCAAGCCCTAGGCTCAGTGGTTTAACCCACAGCGCCATCCGCGCATCCCAACAGAGCCAACTAACTTTGCCAATATGCTAGCGGTTTCATTGCTGCACCACTAGGACTATATGTGTAATCTATTAAAAGATGGGAAAATAATAAGAATGTTACAGCCGATGCACTCTCTTTCTTGACTAATAAAATCAGTATCATATTCTCCGTTATAGCACTACTCTTGCAGAAGATGGTAATGCTGGTGTTACACTGCGATCTCTTTATATGAAATCCAACCCCCACATAGAGATGATATAGCTTACCCAAGCTTTCCCTCCTGTGGCAACTCATGGGGTGGGTCGTTGCACGTCAGCCGGGTTTCCCCATCCAGGAGGTAGACATACACTCTTTCCTGAGGGTTAAAGAGTACAGATTGTTATGCTGTGTTAAGCCATTGCAGAATAAGTCACAGCGACTATCAATTAGCTACTGGGCTAAGTTCATGGTGCTGGTTTGCGTGAATAAAGCCCAGTACAGCTTGGCACCAGAACATCAGAAGAGCCCTATCTTCCTATATACATAAAAACATAAGGCTGTCATCACACAGCATCCAATGGAGGATTTGCAGTGCCTCCTCAGAATCCTAGATCCACATGAAGCTCAGGCACCCGAAAAAGGAGCTGGCTGCTTTTCCCAAGATGAAACAGCGCTGCTTCTGGCTCCAATTAACTCTGATTTGGACATCCGCATGAGCCTATTAAGTGTGTCAGGGAGGCTGGCAAAGGCGCCCAGGAGACGCCAGGCCATTAGCGCCGAGAGAAGAGGGGGACTGTGGAGGGCAGGCGACAGGCCACAGTACCCAAGCGCTGTTGGCACAGCTTTCTGGAATAAAAACCCAACTTCCTGCATGCCTCTACCCCACCCCATGCCCCAGATAGCCAGCGTCTTGCAACCTCCCGGAACAGATTAATACTATTTTGCTGCTAATTGTCTCCCAATGTCTTCACCACTGAGGAGCCTCACAATTAAATCCTCTTCAGGGGGGCTTAGCTGAATGGGCTGGTGTGGCTGTTCTCTTGGTGGACTGGCTGTTCTACCTCCCTCTCTTCTTATTCGATTGCATTGTTTTCTACTGCAGATGAAAATCATTTTCCCCAAAACAAATTTGGGAATTGCCGGGGGCTGGACTGGATGACACTTGAGGTAATAAGAATAAGAATATTTATACCCCGCACATCTGGCTGGGTTTTGCCAGCCACTCTGGGCGGCTCCCAATGGAACACTAAAAACAGAATAAAACTTCAAACATTAAAAACTTCCCTAAACAGAGGTCCCTTCCAATTGCACAATTCTAAAATCCTAATGGTCCAGGGCAAGCATAGGCAAACTTGGCCCTCCAGATGTTTCGGGACTACAACTCCCAAAATCTCTAGCTAACATGACCAGTGGTCAGGGATGATGGGAATTGTAGTCCCAAAGCATCTGAAGGGCTGAGTTTGCCTATGCCTGGTCCAGGGTGTGGCCAGAAGATGCTGGGTGCCCCAGAAGCAATGCCATCTTTGTGACATGGAATCGTAGAATTGTAAAAATGAACGGAACCCCAAGGGGCCATCTAGTCCAACCCCCTGCAATGCAAGGATCTCAGCTAAAGTACCCATGGCAACCTCTGCTTAAAAACCTCCAAAGAAGGGGAGTCCACAACCTGTTCCACTTTGAAAGAGCTCTTACTGTCAGGAAGTTCTTCCCGCCATAGTGGGACCTACTTATCTACTTGCACTGGCATGGTTCCGAACTGCTAGGTTGGCAGGAGCTGGGACTGAGCAACGGGAGCTCACCCCATCGCAGGGATTCAAACCGCCGCCCTTCTGATCAGCAAGCCCTAGGCCCTGTGGTTTAACCCACAGCACCACCAACTTAGACGGCTTTAAAAGAAGGTTGTTACTGTTACCCCTGGACAGTTAAGTCCAGTCAAAGGCGACTATGGGGTTGTGGCGCTCATCTTGCTTTCAGGCCGAGGGAGCCGGCGTTTTTCTGCAGACAGCTTTCCGGGTCATGTGGCCAGCAGGACTAAACTGCTTCTGGCACAACAGGACACCGAGACGGAAGCCAGAGCTCATGGAAACCCCATTTACCTTCCCGCCACAGCGGTACCTATTTATCTACTTGCACTGGTGTGCTTTCGAACTGCTAGGTTGGCAGGAGCTGGGACAGAGCAACGGGAGTTCACTCTGTCACGGGGGTTCAAACAGCCGACCTTCCAGTCGGCGAGCCCAAGAGGCTCAGTGGTTTAGACCACAGTGCCACCCGCGTCCCTTATGTATGCCCATGGGTGATGCACATCGCTGCACCATAGCTGTGGGCAGATGGAGTCCCCAACCCCACAACTCCAGGCCTGCTGGAGGCAACGACGCAGAGAGGCATGCTGAAGTCAGTAAGCACAATTCATGCCAGTCGAGTGGGACGCGGAGCTATTATCTTTAGCTAATATCGGAAATAATGCAGTCGCCGCTGAGTGATTCGACGTTCTGGTGCCACAGAAACATGCCCTCTGTTTTGTTCCGCCTCAGCTGTTCCCGATCTCTGAGGCCCTGATTTGTCTAAATCACCCCTTCCAGACAAATGAAGGGTTCGGCAGTCTCCCTCCAGGCTGAGCAGCGCCTGCAAATTGCTCGCTCTCCACCCGTAATAGTAACGTCCGTAATGAAGCTGTGCTGAATTTGGCCACGGAGACGGGCACGTTGCGGCAGGGGAGCAGCGAAGCCGAGCGTTGGAGGCCGGGTGGGAAGGAGGCAGCGGTGTGACACTGCCACGCCGGGGGTAGAGGGAGGTGGAGTTTGCTCAGGATCAAACCACCAGGACCTTGGTCCATCTAGCTTAATACTGTCTACACGGACTGGCAGCAGCTCTCTGGAATTTAAGGCAGGGCTCTCTCCCAGCCCAACTGGCATAAGCCCCATGGGACTGAACCTGGGGCCTTCAGCAGAAATAAGCACCATCTATTTATTTATTTATCCTATCTGTATAACACTTTTCAGGCAAACATGCATTGCTGTTGTTTAGTCATTTAGTCGTGTCCAACTCTTCGTGACCCCCTGGACCAGAGCACGCCAGGCTCCTGTCTTCCACAGCCTCCCACAGTTTGGTCACACTCATGTTGGTAGCTTCGAGAACACTGTCCCACCATCTCGTCCTCTGTCGTCCCCTTCTCCTTGTACCCTCCATCTTTCCCAACATCAGGGTCTTTTCCAGGGAGTCTTCTCTTCTCATGAGGTGGCCAAAGTCTTGGAGCCTCAGCTTCAGGATCTGTCCTTCCAGTGAGCACTCAGGGCTGATTTCCTTCAGAATGGATCAGTTTGATCTTCTTGCAGTCCATGGGACTCTCAAGAGTCTCCTCCAGCACCATAATTCAAAAGCATCAATTCTTCGGCGATCAGCCTTCTTTATGGTCCAGCTCTCGCTTCCATACATCACTACTGGGAAAACCAGAGCTTGAACTATACGGACCTTTGTCGGCAAGGTGATGTCTTTGCTTTTTAAGATGCTGTCTAGGTTTGTCATTGCTTTTTTCCCAAGAAGCAGGCGTCTTTTGATTTCGTGACTGCCTACAAAGCGGTTTATGGCAACAAGTAAAACATTCCAGAATACTTTTTTTTAAAAAATGCAGTTACGACTACCACCTCATGCCGTCCTAGAATTGTAGAATCAGGAGGGACCTCCAAGGGGCATCTAGTCCAAGTTCTTCCAAATGCTTAGTCCGAATCTCTTTAAAGCCATGGGTTCGAGTCCTACCCTCCAGAGCAGGAGAAAGCAAGCTTGCTACTGTATCATATATCCTCTTTCCCAGCTCCTTCAACCGTTCCCCATCAGGCTTGGTTTTTCCAGACCCCTGAGCATCTTGGTCGCCCTCCTCTGCACACCTTCCAGCTTGTCAGCATCCTTCTTAAATTGTGGCACCCAGAACTGGACACAGGACTCCAGGTAATCTTATTGTATTAACCACCTTGGTGAATTTTATGGATCTCACACCATGTTGCAATCTTCAAAAAGCAGCACAGCTGTCTTTTTAAACTAATAAATGGCCTATGCAGGAACCCAGGTCCTTTGAGAGTAGGGACAACATTCTTCTTGCAGTTTGTGTGTGACACACAGACATTGACTGTTCCTGGAGCATCCCCAGAGTGCAAAGCAGTGTCTCTGGGCTTTGTGATTTGTGTCAGTGAAAATAATAGCACAAATGTCCCTTTTCTGAAAGGCCTTTACTTTGATAGATGAACTTTGCAGCATATGCCTTAAAAACAACTGTGGTTTGTTTCAGATGGTTTCCCCCCACGATTTTTTAAATGTTTCACGTATCGATTGGCAATTGCCATGAGAGCCTTTCTTTTCACTGTCTTGCAACTGAAGTACTGCAATGAAAGAGAAAAAGCTAAATAAGGCTAAAAGGATTCTTCAACACCCACTGGACAGCCCAGGCCGGGCAACAGATGGAGAAGAAATGTGTTAATAATAATAATAATAATAATAATAATAATAATAATAATAATTTATTATTTGTACCCCGCCCATCTGGCTGGGTTTCCCCAGCCACTCTGAGCGGCTTCCATAGAAACCCAAAATACACTAAAATATCACACATTAAAAACTTCCCTGAACAGGGCTGCCTTAAGATGTCTTCTGAATGTCAGGTAGTTGTTTATCGCTTTGACATCTGGTGGGAGGGTGTTCCACAGGGCGGGTGCCACTACCGAGAAAGCCCTCTGCCTGGTTCCCTGTAACTTGGCTTCTCGCAGTGAGGGAACCGCCAGAAGGCCCTCGGCGCTGGACCTCAGTGTCCGGGCAGAACGATGGGGGCGGAGACGCTCCTTCAGGTATACCAGGCTGAGGCCATTTAGGGCTTTAAAGGTCAGCACCAACCCTTTGAATTGTGCTCGGAAACGTACTGGGAGCCAATGTAGGTCTTTCAAGACCGGTGTTATGTAGTCTCGGCGGCCGCCCCCAGTCACTAGTCTAGCTGCCGCATTCTGGATTAGTTGTAGTTTCCGAGTCACCTCGGATCTCTCCAAATTACTCTAGGAAGGGAGCTATGCTGCACTCTGGGAACCAGTTTTGATCTTATTGTTTTAGATTTCTGGGGGGTGGGATGGGGGCTAAACCCTAGAAATTAATAAATGGTGGGATTTTGATTATTTGGGATGTGAAGGAAGAACTACAGGTTGAAGGAATTCCTGGGTTAGCCTACGCAAAATGACCTGGCCAAGATATAGTAGTACCTCAGGTTACATACGCTTCAGGTTACATACGCTTTAGGTTACAGACCCCGCTAACCCAGAAATAATACCTCGGGTTAAGAACTTTGCTTCAGGATGAGAACAGAAATTGTCCAGCAGCGGCGCAGCGGCAGCAGGAGGCCACATTAGCTAAAGTGGTGCTTCAGGTTAAGAACAGTTTCAGGTTAAGAATGGACCTCCGGAATGAATTAAGTTCTTAACCCGTGGTACCACTGTACATTAAGAAACAAGAGAGGGCCATTGAGGACCACTGGCAATTCGAGAGAACTGTCCTCCCCACTCGCCCTGAGATGTGAACAGAGACTGGAGGTTTGGAAGGTTGCCAGGGTACCTGGGTGTGAGGTGACAGTTCTTAGCAAGGTGTACTGGGAAGAGGAAGGAAGAAGAAAGACTGGGCTCCATTTTGGGCAGGCTGGCTGAAGGCTGGCTGGCTGGGAGAGATGCCTCGGACCCCAGGACTACACAAGCCTCTCTTGGAAGGACCATGCTGTAAAATCAAGGCTCCTTCCATGCAAACTGAAGGTGTAAATAGGGGACTAAGCCACATTTCTTAAAGCTAAGACAGTCTCCACCGTGTCTCAATTCTGCAAAGGACCACAGACCCTGGGTGAGTGCCTGGAACCCCCTGGACTCTTGCCACCGCTCAGCAGAGAGAGGAGGAGGCACCAAACTTTTGTAACACTATTCTGCGACCTAATTTAGTGAATTACCCAGGACTGTGGGCACGCAGAACAGTTGGGTTGCTTTAATCCTCCTTTTTAAAAACGGGGCCGCCTTTTAGATTTTGCAATGCTTTGCTTTGTGATGGTTTTAAATGTATATTGTTTATTTATTGCTCTAAGTCATTTTGGGTTCCACCGGGGGTGGGGGAATCACTGAATATGTTTAATGAAGAATACCCCTTTCTCCCTCTCTCCAAATGGCCCATGATGCAAATTTCATCTTTTCCACAAGGACTCGGTCCTGGGAGCCCTTATCCCACCTACAACAAAGCCAGATATACATGTCGCTGCATTTGGTCAGATTCGGCGCCCTTGTGCCTTACATTAGACTGTAAGCTCCTTGGGGCAGGGATATGATTTGCCCCCTCCCCCTTTTCTTTTCCAGTAGAATGCCAAGCATATCAGCCACGATGTGTTCACAACAAGAGCTTCAACACTTCAATGATTCTTCAATGATTCTTCAACATCAAAAAGGATGGACACAGGGGGAAGGAGGTTTAAGAATGGAGGCACCCATGTCAAAGGGGACCATGTCACTCTGAAGTTCCCCCGAAGGCACCAGTTCCGAATCCTGTCCTTGCCACGAACTCACAAGGTGGCTTCAAGCCACCTCACTCTCTCTCGTAGTACAACCACACTGGGAATATTGCGCTGGTCACCGGATATTGTAGTGTTGAGAAAGGTTCAGGGTGCCCAAATGATCAAGGAGACGGAGAAAGTCTTTCTATGAAGAAAGTCTGCTGTGCCTGGGAGAAGTTTATGACACGAGAAAGTAGACAGAGAAATGCTTTTATCCATCTCTCGTGGTCGCCCAGTGAAGCTGAATGTTAGATGGAAAAGTGGGATAGATATAAAACTTATGTTCAAAAATACAGTAAAGGTTCGCTATCTATGCTAGCATTTGATTGACGCTGGAGTGAGACAGAGCTGAGAAATAAGACTAAGAACACATATTGATATAGGAATGTATTAGATAATACGTAAAGAAATATACAATAATAAGAGTACATTCATTTGTGAAAAAGGAATATACAACAGGAAAGACAGGAAGTCTAGTGTGTTGGTATGTATATGATTGGGGGGGATTGTTTTTGTTTTTTCTCTTCTTTCTTTTTTCTTTTTGTTTCATTTTCTTTCTAGGTATATAAAAAATTTATATAATTTTTGTATACATGTTGGAAATTATATTATAGTAAGTCCTGTAATGTAATATGACAACGTTTACCAATGTAATATAAGAATGTTAACAAATAAGTGAAATGTAAATGAAAAAAACCAAAACAAAATATAAACATTAATAAACCATAAAAAAGAAGAAGCTGAATGTTAAAAGATTCAGGACACATAAAAGGAACGACTTCTTTGTGCATAGACTATAGAACTCCCTGCCACAGGAGGCCATGATAGCCACCAACCTGGGAGCCTTTAAAAGAGGATTAAACAAATTGATGGAGGAGAAGAGGGCTTTCTGTGGCTTCTGGCCACACTAGCTGTACTCTGCATCAGCCTGATCCAGCAGACTCTTCTGACATTCTCTTCTGACATTCTCATCCCCCACACACCCCATGGGGATTAATAATAGTGACCTACCTTACAGGGCTGTTGTTTGGATTGCAAGAAAATACTCTAAACCTCCCTGAAGTGCTTTATCAATTGCCGCTGTCATCGTCTAACAACCTCCAGGGCAGCATGCTTAAATGACGGCGATGGCACTACATCTTTCTGAGGAACGCGGCTGCATCTCTTGCCTATATTTATCTGAGCCATTGATTTATTTGGGAGCTGACAAGGACTTCCGCTCAATTTCACGCTCAATGAAGCTCATTACAGAAGAGGCGCTTTGCCTCCTCCCGAAGGAGGAGACGATAACGGAGTGGCGCAATGCCAGAGTCCCAGTTGGCACCGGCGGGGACAACCTGGGGAAGATGTTAAGATGTTAAGCAGGTGGGAGACGGGCAATTTGGGGTGATGCACACAGGCGGATGCTGAACCAGGTCGCTGCCTTTGCAACTGAAGTGGGAGACCCCACTGCTTAGGGCTAGTCCTTCGCAGTCAGTGGGCAAACCTGCGTCATCTTCCAATATCAAAAGGGCTGCAAAGTGGAAGATGGTGCAAGTTCTGCCGCTCCAGGGCGGAAGATCTGAACCGATGGATTCAAATGATAAGAAAGGCGATTCTAGCTAAACTATAGGATAAACTTTCTGGCGGTAAGAGCTCGCTGACAGTGCAACATCTCGCTCTATAGGCCGAGGGAGCCGGAGTCGTCCGTGACTGGACCTAACGGTCCAGGCGTACCTTTACCTTTTTAAACAAAGGTTGGATGGCCGCCTGTCAGAGATTATTGAGCTGTGATTCCTGCATTAAGGGATGGGGTGGGCTGTGTGGACTAGATGACCACTGGGTTCCCTTCCAACTTTTCTATGATATGCTAGTAGTAGGTTGCAGCAGAACCAGAGGGCAATTTTGGAATTGTTGGAGTCTGTTCGTATGGGAAGAAGCGGCCCTTGAGGTCTTGCCGTCTTGAGCCGTTTAAGGCTTTATAGCTCAAAACCAGCACTTTGAATTGGGGCTGGAGACTAATTGGCAGCCAGTGCGGCTGGGCCAGGATCGGTGCAATATGCTCTCTGTAGATGAGTGTGGCCTTTGCTAAGGACCTCTGAACTTCCCTGGAGTGGAGAGAGGATGTTTGTAGCACCACCAGTGCCTTTTGACTTATTGTGGCAAGAGGCCGCAAGAATACTCCTGTGCAGTGCATTTTGTGAGCCAATAATTGAGTGGTTTCAGATTTAATTGTTGTTGTTTTTAACCTTGTTCTCCAAAAGATTAGCTTAAAAGATCTGAGAAGGGAAGAGATACTCTGCGTCCCTTTCCAGTATTCATTGTCTGTGTTTTCCCCTTATATACTCTTATGCTCGCAGTATTTATAGACTGCCTCTTGACAGATGTTCTCAAGGCAGTTTGCAAAATGGCATTAAATTGGAGAAGGGAACTATTACAAATGAAACATCTTTGATAAAACCGTTTCAAAAGAAGCATCGCTGGCAGCAGAATACACTCCCAAGGCCTCAGTGGAACAGAAACATCGTTGTACACCTCTGGGAGAAAAGGAGCAAAGGCCATTCTTCCCCAACCTGGTGCCCTCCAGCTGTTTTGGACTACAACTCCCATCAGCCCTGGCCAACATAGCCCTTTTGGACTACATCTCCCATCTGACCCAGGAAACACAGCTGTGTGATGTTTTGCCATTGGGTGGCAGGATTAAGAAGCACTGTAGCTCAGCGGCAGAGGATCTCCCTTGCAAGCAAAAGGCCCTGGGTTCAAGTCCTGCTGGCATCTCCTGGAAAGGCTGGGAGGAGAGACTCCTTGCCTGAAACCCTGAAGAGCTGCTGCCATTCCATGTAGACAATACTGAGCTGTATGGACCAGGAAAAACGTTCTGACAGCAAGAGTTGTTTGACTGTGGAACGGTCTCCTTCGGGTAAGCTAGGATCTGTGTGGCTTGTTGGTGTGAAGGTCTACAGAGGAGGGTGGCCACGGTGGAAACTGAGCCTTATGAGGCTTATGAGAGAGAGTTGAAGGAGTCGGGTATGTTTCATCTGGAGAGGAAAAGACTGAGAGGTGATCGCCATCTCCAAATATCTCAAGGGCTGTCACACGGAAGGTGGAGCGAGCTTGTTTTTTTGCTTCTCAAGAATAGAGGACTTGAAGCAAGGTGTCAGGAGTGCGTGCAGGAGCCAGGCCCTGTGACCAGTAGGGCTTCGCAGGACTGGGGCCTTCCTAAGTTTGTTCTGAAGAAGCAAGGCGCGGCCGCACAGGTGAGGCCGCTTGGTAACCTGGTGGCAAGAGCCGGGAAGGGATATAAGGTCAGCATTTCCCTTCGGCTCTTTGCCACAGCAACACGTTTCCTGCCTTGCTGCGTTTGGCTTCTTACTTCCTGATCCTCGGACCTCGGCTTCCTGACTCCCTGCTTCTCGACCCTTGGACCCTTGACTTCGTGACTCCCTGCTTCCTGACCCTCGGACTCTTGTTCCTGCTCCCACCCCACCATCTTAATCCCGGTCCCGACATCCTCAGCTGGGACTTCGATCGCCTGTAGACCAGACCGTGACACAAGGGCTTCAAGTTACAAGAAAGGAGGTCCCAACTAAACAGGAAGAACTTTCTGACAGTAAAAGCTGTTCGGCAGTGGAACGAACTCCCTGGGCAGGTTGTGGGCTCTTCTTCCTTGGAGGTTTTTAAGCAGAGCTTGGGTGGCCATCTGCCATGGATGGTTTAGCTGAGGTTCCTGCAATGAAGGGTTGGATGATGTTTGGGGTCTGTTTCAACTGTGCACTGGAGTCTCCACTATTGCTGACCAGGGTAGAGGGTCTCCAACATTTATTTATTCCATTTACATCTCACCTCCCCTCTGAGGAGCTCAAGAGAGCAAGGCATAGTTCTCCTCCTCCTCTCCATTTTATCCTCATGTGAGTGGCCCAAGGTCACCCAGTGAGATCGCCATGGCCAAGTGGGGGATTTGAACCCTGGTCCCCATGTTCCTGGTCCAACACTCAAACCACTGCACTGCACTGCCTCTCTTTACATCTGTACAGACCTCCCCCTTGTGGGCCACTCCTTCAACCCATCCCTCATTCATAGTCCCACATATGCTGTGGGGCGGGGGGAAAGGAGAGGGAAATTCCTCCTTTGGAGGTGAAATAAAAAAATTAAGTTCTTATATATAAAAAATAAATGTTCCAAGCAAACACGTACATCATTATATAAACCACATGTCTGAAGCAGCACAGGAAAACAGCCCTGAAACCATTTTTGACTCCCAAACTGACCAAATGATTTCTCTGCAAGGTCAAGGAAAATGGAAAAGCCTCCCCATTGTCTTTTCCTTCACAAATCCTGTCTTAAGGGTATGTCTGTGTATGAATAGGGTGAGCCTGTGGCCTGGCTCTGGAACGAAGTATTTATCATTACAAAAGACTGGCCAGGCTCCCTGGGGTATCCAATCAAGTAAGCATTAACAGGTAACCTGCCAGACAGGAGATAAACAACGCACTCAGATTTCTGTTGTAGACCGCCCTTTCTGTGATGTAGACATGATGTTTCTGGGGGTGGTCTTGGACTCCAGGGCGGGCAATTTAAAATGTCTTATAAGGGTGGGCACACCTGTTTCTGGGTCCTCCTCCTTTCTCCTGCGTGTGAGGGGAGCACCCTGTTGCAACAGTTGAATAAAGATCAGGCTTACTAGCTGCTTTGCTTCTCAATAATCTCTGGTTGGCCTCTGTTATTTTCTCCGACTGATGGAGAACCTGCAAAGGACTCTCTAAGGGCTCTTGCGTCCCCCATAAGGGAATAAGGGCAGGTTTCCGTTTATTACTGAGGTCACCAAAATCTTGGCGCAGGAGATTCCTGCATTGCATGGGGTTGGAGTCGATGACCCCCGGGATCCCTTCCAACTCTGCAATTCTATAGTTCTATGATTTGAAATGATTCCCAGTTCCTTCCCTTCTCCATCGGTGCTTTCTTCTACCTTCTCCCCTCCCAGACGCCTTTCGGAGTCCATCTGATGACGGGTTCTGCAATCTGCGCAATGCACACCGGGGGGGAACATGGTGGGCGGACACTTCAGTTGACCAGCTTCAAAGAACCGGTCATTGTTTTGCCGCCTCGATGAAATGAGAGGGCTTGGAAGAGGCTTTGGGAAGCTGTTAATCTCTCCTTCTGCACGGAGGCAGGGTTAATTAAAGCTAAGCTCTGCCTGTCCAGTTGAGGAATGGAAGCCCCATTTATAATCTGCTGTTCTACCGTGTGACATGTGAGGAAGGAAAATGCAACAGCAGCCCAGACCAGTCATTTCGCACCCAAATGATTCCACAGGCGGAAAATGTCATTATACAAATCTGTAGATTACACCATTCTACGGCGCGACTGCGTATGGCATATTGTGTCCTGTCCTGACCTCCTCCTCTCAGAAAGGACTCCATTATAGCCAGGGCCGGATTTAGGTTTGATGAGGCCCTCAGCTCCTGAAGGTAATGGGGCCCTTTCTATGTCCAGCTGCCCTTTGTCAGCAACAAATTGTTGCTGCTTTTTGTGTTGAATATATGCTCTATGGTAATTTATGGACCTAATAGGTATTTAAAGCCATTTGACAGTGTAAGGTAAAGGTAAAGGGACCCCTGACCATTAGGTTCAGTCATGACTGACTCTGGGGTTGCGGCGCTCATCTCGATTTACTGGCTGAGGGAGCCGGCATACAGCTTCTGGGTCATGTGGCCAGCATGACTAAGCCGCTTCTGGCAAACCAGAGCAGCGCACGTAAACACCGTTTACTTTCCCGCTGGAGTGGTACCTATTTATCTACTTCCACTTTGACGTGCTTTTGAACTGCTGGGTTGGCAGGAGCAGGGACCGAGCAACGGGAGCTCACCCCGTCGCAGGGATTCAAACCGCCAACCTTCTGATCGGCAAGCCCTAGGCTCTGTAGTTTAACCCACAGCGTCACCCATGTCCCTATTTGACACTGTATGTAGATTTTATTTTATTTGTGCTTTTTTATCTTATATTTTGGAAATGTACATTTAGTTTTCCTTTCCTTTAATTTATTTGGGGCCCCCAAGAGAGTGGGGTCCTAAGCTATAGCTTGTTTAGCTTATACGTAAATCCGGCACTGGTCATAATGCTGGGGGAAGCTCACAAAAGGGCAACCAAAATTATCAAGGTGAAGCACCCCCGAAAAGGAAAAGCCACGGGATTTTAGTTTAGAGAAGTTGCAACGTCCCACAGATGAACACTTGACTCTTTGCCTTTACGTCCTCAAACACAACATGTTCCACTGAGGTGGCAAACAAGTGACGAGTGTCCGGTCCGCTGCGGCTCATTGTCACTTAAAATGCCACCACTGGATGCTGTGGTTGTCACATGAGGAGTTGTGGCAGCCATCATGTGATAAGCACAAGCCAGCCCTTTGTTGCTGTTCCACATGCGGTCATCCACTTGGCAGTACCAGGCAGGTTTTCCTGTTGGCATCAAGCCTGTATGGAGTGACAGGTGTTGCTTATTGAGCCATTGTGTGGAGCAACAGTTGTTCCATAGGCAGGCCAGCTAACCTGCCTGCTTCCCCCCCTTTTGGACAGGTGATCAGTACCTGTGCTGAGAGCTCTGCGCATTGGTTTCTGGCAAACAGATGCTCCGTGTGCCATGCCTGCTGAGCACAGATGCTAACCCAAAGGATGGAAAGGAGACCACTGATTCATGCCATTCCTGTGTACCTGGTGGCTAAGGGATGTGGATGGCGCTGTGGTCTAAACCACTGAGCCTTTTGGGCTTGCTGATTGGAAGGTCGGCGGTTCAAATCCCCACAATGGAGTGAGCTCCCGCTGCTCTGTTCCAGCTTCTGCCAACCTAGCACACCAGGGCAAGTAGATAAATGGGTTGTGGGAAGGTAAACGGCGTTCCTGTGCGCTCTGGTTTCTGTCATGGTGTTTCGTTGCAGCAGAAGCGGTTTAGTCCTGCTGGCCACATGACCCGGTAAGCTGACTGTGGACAAACGCCGGCTCCCTCGGCCTGAAAGCAAGATGAGCGCCACAACCCCATAGTCGCCTTTGATTGGACTTAACCGCCCAGGTCCTTATACCTGGTGGCTCCAGCCTCGGGCTGGAGAGGCGCGATGGAGGCAGAACTACAGGACTAGCAACAACCCAATGCTTCTCTCATCAAACTGCAGCCCAAGGCCTCTTCATCATTCAGGTCACGAGCTTAAATTAACCAATGAGTGCAATTAACTGATTAAGCTCAGATGCAGGAAGTGTTCGATGTGCTAGGAATGATTGCCTCTTGATCAAAGATGTTGGGCATATTTTTGCATTGTTTCCAAACAGAGCTACCCACCCATGAAGCAAGCGGAAGGCATTGTCTCAGGCTGGGGGCCCTTGGGAGGGCTGGGAAGAAGGCTCAGAGCCAGGGGATTGGTGGTGGGGCGACGATGAGTGGTTGGAGGGAGAAGAGGGGGCAGACTGGGAGAAGAAGGTGTCAGAGCAACAGGCCTAGGTGAGCAGGAAGAGGCTGGGGCAGAGAGCAGTTCAGACTCAGCAGCAGGAGCAGAGGGACCAGGAGACAGACACGAGGCCGACTGCTTAAGTGTCTCCCCTGCCTGCTGTGAAGAGGGAAAAGCTTGTTTTCTCCTGACTGGAAGGTAGGACTTGAACCAACAGCTTCAAGTTACAAGAAAGGGGATCCCCACTAAATATCGGGAAGAACTTTATGGCAGTAAAACAGGGGTCAGCAAACTTTTTCAGCAGGGGGCTGGTCCACTGTCCCTCAGACCCTGTAGGGGGCCGGACTATATTTTTTTGGGGGAAATGAATGAATTCCTATGCCCCACAAATAACCCAGAGATGCATTTTAAATAAAAGCACACATTCTACTCATGTAAAAACATGCTGATTCCTGGACTATCTGCGGGCCAGATGTAGAAGGTGATTAGGCTGGATCTGGCCCTCGGTCCTTAGTTTGCCTACCCATGCAGTAAGAGCTCTTTGACAATGGAACAGTCTCCCTCAGAAGGTTGTCAACTCACCTTCCTTGGAGACTTTTAAGCAGAGGTTGGATAGCCACCTGTCGTGGATGCTTTGTCTGAGATTTCTGCATTGCAGAGGGTTGGACTAGATGACCCTTGGGGTCCCTCCCACTCTATGTTTCTATGACCCTCCCCCCTTGGATTCCCAGGACACACAGAGGGATGAAGAGGGCAGAGCAAAGAGAGACTTGATGAAGGAGACTTCATGAGGCATCAGTGGTTTTAGTAAAACACCAAAATCGGTCCTTCAAGCCCACCCATGGCCTGCCCTGACTGCCAGCAGGTCTCCAGGGTCTCTTAGGTAGAGAACCAGGACAGCGCACTTTCCTTTCAACTGTTATCCGACGACCCCTTCTTAACTGGATATGCTGTCAGGGATCACACCTAAGATCTACTGTGTGTAAAAAATGTACACTATCTGCTTCTTCTTCCCTTTTCCCCCTCCTGCTTCTGTGTACAGTGGTACCTCGGGTTACAGACGCTTCAGGTTGCAGACGCTTCAGGTTACAGACTCCGCTAACCCAGAAATAGTACCTCGGGTTAAGAACTTTGCTTCAGGATGAGAACAGAAATTGTGCTCTGGTGGCGCGGCAGCAGCGGGAGGCCCCTTTAGCTAAAGTGGTGCTTCAGGTTAAGAACAGTTTCAGGTTAAGAACGGACTTCCGGAACGAATTAAGTACTTAACCCGAGGTACCACTGTACAAGTTTAACACCCAGTGGTCTATATGGGACTGGCTCTCTCTCAAGGACCTCCACAACCACCAGCTGCAGACAGGAACGCAAGGTGGTCTCCCTATGGATGGCTTTCCACCGCGGATGAAAATTTCCCACAGAGGAGGCGCCTTTGCTTTTGCAAAAGACACAGCTCTCATCTTGAAGACAAACTTTTTCACAGCTTCCTCCAAAAGGGTGCTACAGTGTGTACAAGTTTTGCAAACGGCGTTAATTAAATGTATTTAATTGGGCAAGGGCAGGCTGAAAGATCTGCAATAATTAGCTGGCACGGACCCAATAACACATTCGTTATCATTAATTATTTTGGCACCCAGTTGCCAGGAAGTGAGTCAGAGCATGAAAGCGACGTCTGCCGACCGGAGGGGGAGGGGGGATTTGAGGGAGGTTGCCCGATAATTGGTGGGTTGAAAAACTTCCTACTTTACACTTGTCTGGCGCTTGCGAGTGTTCTGGGGACTTTGGCACTGGCGTTGTCTAGCTGCAGAGCTTACAACAACCCTGTAAGGTAGGTCAATATAAGAATCCGAAGGACCTAGGGAGAGCTTGCAGGATCAGGGCCCCCTGCAGCTTTGAAAGTGCCTCTGTGCCTCTCTAACACAAGAACAGCCCCTGCAATTATCTTTTCCAGCAACAAGGGAAGGGGATTTCACTCCCACTCCAATGCAGCAAACGAGTCTCTCTCAAAGCTGCAAAGCGTGGATTTCTGTTTTACAAAGAATAGTCATTCTGATCTTGGCTTTTTGAAAAGAATTTAATTAACATGCGCACTCACACAAAGCTCCCTTGCTAACAGGCGCTCAGCAATAATTGCACTGCGTGAAAACAGCTAAGGGGAGAATGAAAACGTCCTGATTTATTTCTCTCCCTCTCTATGCGTGTGTGAGAATCGGGGACAGAGAGAACATTTATTATTATTATTATTATTATTATTATTATTATTATTATTATTATTAATATTACAACTTATTACCTACCCATCACTCCAAAGTCTCAGTACAGGTTACAACAATGGAAACACATTCAGCATGATATTACACAATATTCTGAAAACAGTCTATACTACACCCCCCTCAACTCCTGCTGATTTTTTTTTTTTGAAATAAATATTTCTGAACAAACTTTAGCCCCTTGGCTTCCGTTTGGACACTATCTCCTTGCCTGCTGGGGAAAATCAAGGACCACTTTCAAAATCATTTATTCTCTGAGAAGCAAGCTCTGTCTTCTCTCAGACACTTTTTCTGCACTCGAAGCATTAATGCGGTTTCCTCACTTCGTTATTTTTGGGGTTTTTTTATGGCAATATGTGTCTGTGTGCTCCTTCTGGAGCTCTTTCTTCCCGAATCCCCAAATATTTTAGTTTTTCCACTTATTTGCAACGGTTATATTCTCAACGACCCCACCCACCACAGAAGCATCAAATGTCTATGTTGAAACAGCTTAAATTAACAAGAAAAAGGTGGGTGCTAAAAATTCACACCTCAAGCGTCAAAAGCGAGGCTGAGCAGGTGCATCTTCAACAGTTGCCGAAATCTGTACCATGAAGGGGCCAGAGGCATCTCTTTGGGAAGGCCGTTCCACAGCTCAGGGGCCACCATGGAGTAGGCCATAGGCAGGCAACCTAAGGTCCGGTGGCCAGATGTGGCCCAATCGCCTTCTAAATCCGGCCCATGGACAGTCTGGGAATCAGCATGTTTTTACATGAGTAGAATGTGGGTTTCCCCAGCCACTCTGGGCGGCTTCCAACAAAATATTAAAATACAGTAATGCATCAAACATTAAAAGCTTCCCTAAACAGGGCTGCCTTCAGATGGCATCTAAAAGTCTGGTAGTTGTTGTTCTCTTTGACATCTGGCATGAGATCAGTTTTAAAAAATCATGCATTGCATGGTAAAAGTGGATAGAGATTCCCGCCCCCCCCCCCTCTTAATACCTCAAATGAAGCTGGTTGTTGAAGTTTTACAGCAGCGAGAATGTTGATTGCACAAAATTGGAAGACTGGAGAAATACCAACTAAAGAACAATGGCAAGAGAAGTTGATGAACTATGCAGAACTGGCAAAAATGACAGAAAGACTAATATATATATATATATATATATATAGAGAGAGAGAGAGAGAGAGAGAGAGAAGAAGTTTTAGGCCAGCTAAAAGGAAGTCTTCCTTCATATTGTTGTCATTTCATCGTGTCCGACTCTTCGTGACCCCATGGACCAGAGCACGCCAGGCCCTCCTGTCTTCCACTGCCTCCTACAGTTGGGTCAAATTTATCTTGGTAGCTTCGAGAACACTGTCCAACCATCTTGTCCTCTGTCATCCCCTTCTCCTTGTGCCCTCCATCTTTCCCAACATCAGGGTCTTTTCCAGGGAGTCTTCTCTTCTCAGGAGGTGGCCAAAGTCTTGGAGCCTCAGCTTCACAATCTGTCCTTTCAGTGAGCACTCAGGGCTGATTTCCTTCAGAATGGAGAGGTTTGATCTTCTTGCAGTCCATGGGACTCTCCAGAGTCTCCTCCAGCACCAGAATTCAAAAGCATCCATTCTTCGGCGATCAGCCTTCTTTATGGTCCAGCTCTCACTTCCATACATCACTCCTGGGAAAACCATAGCTTTAACTATACGGACCTTTGTTGGCAAGGTGATGTCTCTGCTTTTTAAGATGCTGTCTAGGTTTGTCTTCCTTCATGTAAAAAAGGTAAAGGGACCCCTGACCATTAGGTCCAGTCGTGGCCGACTCTGGGGTTGTGGTGCTCATCTCGCTTTATTGGCCGAGGGAGCCGGTGTACAGCTTCCGGGTCATGTAGCCAGCATGACTAAGCCGCTTCTGGCGAAACCAGAGCAACACACGGAAATGCCGTTTACCTTCCCGCCGGAGTGGTACCTATTTATCTACTTGCACTTGACGTGTGCATAGTTCAGCTGTGGAACTCCTTTCCGAAGGAGGCAATGAACTATTGATGGCTACTAGTCACGATGGCTCTGCTCTGCCCCCAAAGTTGGAGGCAGCAAAGTTCCTGAATAAGTTGCTGGAAACCTCAGGAGGGGAGAGGGCTCTTGTGTTCGAATCCTGCCTGCTGATTTCCAACAGGTATCTGGCCGGCCACTGTGGGAGCAGGATGCTGGACTCGATGGACTCCCATGGGCCTGACCCGGCAGGCTCCTCTTACCTTTCTAAGGGAGCAGCGCCGGTACAGCCGCAGCACGGTCGCCCGTGCCGCATTCTGGAGGAGCTCATAGCTGAGATTAAGCACTAATAGACTCTCTGAGGGGGAGGGGGGCCTGCGCAAGGTGTTATTATTATCCTGCGGCATTAATGCTGTATTGCCAGGAGATTAGGAACACAATAGTTTGGAGACGCAGCAGGGATTTGGCATTGTTGAGCGCTGCACTATCGGGGAAAGGGAGGGAGCGCGCGGGCGATTAGCAAATGTCAGAAAGAATGATTTCATGTTCTGAAATGGCTAACAGCACATCAAAGCAATATGCCCACGAGGCAGAGAAGAACGGGGATGGATTTAAAGTGGTACAAGCACATACTCACGCCGTCACTTCGGGACGTTTCCAAGGTGACCTTTGCTTTTATGTCTGGCATTCGGAAGATGCAGGAAACAGTCTTACACCAGGTCTGTCTCCCCATCTATCATGCAGTCCATCCATCTGCATTTAGAGCAGGGCTGGCCGAAGACATTTTGACACCTGAGGAGGACCACAAAATGGCCCCTTCCCAGGAAAGATCTAGTCCAGGAACAGGTGGGGAATAAACTTCTACAGGGGTGGGTGGGGGCCTCGGTCTAGAATACCTGAAGGAGCGTCTCCACCCCCATCGTTCTGCCCAGACACTGAGGTCCAGTGCTGAGGGCCTTCTGGCGGTTCCCTCGCTGCAAGAAGCCAAGTTACAGGGAACCAGGCAGAGGGCCATCTTGGTGGTGGCGCCCGCCCTGTGGAACGCCCTCCCACCAGATGTCAAAGAGAAAAATAACTACCAAACTTTTAGAAGACATCTGAAGGCAGCCCTGTTTAGGGAAGCTTTTAATGTTTAATAGGTCATTGTATTTTAGTGTTTTGTTGGAAGCTGCCCAGAGTGGCTGGGGAAGCCCAGCCAGATGGGTGGGGTATAAATTATTATTATTATTATTATTATTATTATTATTATTATTATTATTATTACCTCAAAGCGTCTCACAATCTGCTTTCTCTTTTTTTTTTGAGAAATATTTATTAAGATTTTACAAAAACAAATATACAAAAACACATAATAAAAGAAACAAAAAAAAATAAGAATAAACACACAGAAAAAATAAGAAAAATTAAAAACAATTCGTTTTCATAACTTAAAACTCATTTGCTTGTTTCTTTGACTTCCTCACACCTCCCCTTCTTGTATTCCCATTTAAATAATCAAATCAGCAAATCCTTACCCTCTTTCATTTATCTTATCTCTATAACTTAACATTTTATAACTCAGTATTTTCATCCATTATCAATTCATTTTGGAATATTCTTATTAACTTTGTTGCTAATACCACTTATTTCCAATCCAACATCATTTTAATTATGGTTTTACCTATTTATACCCTTTTTCCATATTCTTAAAGCACAATCTGCTTTCTCTTCCTCCCCCACAACAAACACTCTGTGAGGTGAGTGAGGCTGAGAATTCAGAGAAGTGTGACTAGCCCAAGGTCACCCAGCAGCTGCATGTGGAGGAGCGGAGATGCAAACCCGGTTCACCAGATTACGAGTCTGCCGCTCTTAACCACTACATCATCCTGGAATCCCGGGTTGTACCTTGTCAAGCATGGCTGTTACAGCAAAACTCAGGGGATGAAGCAGACAAGGAGGAGAGGAGGAGGGAGCCAAGAAGGGGGAAACAGTGGGATAACGACGATGACAACAACAACAACAACACAGTGGTACCTCGCGTTAAGTACTTAATTCGTTCCGGAGGTCCGTACTTAACCTGAAACTGTTCTTAACCTGAAGCACCACTTTAGCTAATGGGGCCTCCCGCTGCCACTGCGCCGCCGGAGCACGATTTCTGTTCTCATGCTGAAGCAAAGCTCTTAACCCGAGGTAATATTTCTGGGTTAGTGGAGTCTGTAACCTGAAGCGTATGTAACCCAAGGTACCACTGTACCTCGGCTTACAGACGCTTCAGGTTGCGTTTTTTTCGGGTTACAGATGCGCTGAAACCCAGAAGTACCAGAACGGGTTACTTCTGTGTTTCGGCAGTCATGCATGCACAGAAGCGCTAATTTGCGCTTTGCACATGCACAGAAGCACCGAATTGCAACCTGCACATGCGCAGCTGTGCCGGTGTGGGTTGCGAACATGCATCCTGCACGGATCACATTCGCAATCCGAGCGTCCACTGTAATATGCATAGGTTGGCCTCGGACCCATGGCAAGCTGCCATGTGCAGGTTTTAGGAACAGGTGGGGCTCATTGAACTGCATCTTCCTTTGGTAGTCGATTGCTTTGCAAGACAACCTGAGCAGTTTCGCCCTTGTGTGGCACACATTAGCTCAGGAAAGACCAGAGCAGCCACGCAGCAGTGCTTTGCTTTGAACTGGCCAGCTGAACTCCGGGACCTGAGTAATCCCCAAGGAGTTGCTGGATCAAAGCACAGCCTCACAGCTTGCACTCTGCTGAACCTGAGCTGCTTCTGAATCCAACTCTAAGGTCACGCAGCCAGATCTTCCAAGAGGTGCCACTCTCAAAAGAGAGGGAGAACAGTGTTTTTCTGGCTCTTCAGCCTCGCAGTCTGGCCACGGGAAGTGTCTTGGAACTTGACAAAATGCAAATATGAAAACGCCGTGACTAATTTTTACTTTCATCATGGGTGAACTGCCGGGTTGTCAATCATTCCCAAGAATATTAGTGCATTTATCATCTGAGATTTAATATGCATGTTTCTAAACAGTCAACGGAAGCATCTTTTTCAGATGTAGATATGTGAGATATTACTTAAAATTTTAAACACCAAAGCTACCACTTATTGCTTAAAGGAGGAGATACGGTATCTCTAAAACTCCCCCCCCCTCCATTACCTGCTATGGAAACACACCTGAATTGAAATGGAAAGACAGGTTGAAAAAAATTAAAAAATTAAAAAATTGTCCAGTGGCACCTTAGAGATCAACTAAGTTTGTTCTGGGTATAAGCTTTCGTGTGCATGCACACTTATACCCAGAACAAACTTAGGTGGTCTCTAAGGTGCTACTGGACAATTTTTTATTTATTTTTATTTATTTCGACTGCGTCAGACCATCATGGCTACCTACCTGAATCTAGAATCATGAAAGACAGGTGTGCCCTTAACCAAAAGCCCTGCAGAATAAAATTGGCCCCCACCAATTAATCAACACACATTTCAGCTGATTAAGCTGCTGGCCCTTATTGAGGAGAGGGAACAAGAAGAGGAGGAAGAGGAGGAGCTGCAGGTCAGTGGCAAAGGGAATGCCAGGTTTGTTTCGAAGGTCCCGGGTTCAAATCTCGACACCCCCAACTGAAAGGATCTCGGGTAGCAGGACAGCAAAGCCCTCCGGCCTTGAGAAAGCAGCTGTCCATCCCAGCAGATAATGCTGTTGTTTGCCACCCCAGTCTCCAAGCTGTGAGAAATTCCAGGGCTTCCAGGAGCTTGCCCTGGTGTTAGGTTTCCTTGGAATGAAGGTCAACAGAGACTGTGGTGTCTTTAGGATATCTGGATTTATTTAGACACACACACAACCAGAGCATAAGACGAAGGTGTTCCCAGCATTGACACCCCAACAGATCTTGCCTCTTCATTAGTCAGATCTTTGGATCCAGCACAGAGCAAGCAGGTCTCTGCGCATGCAGCTCCCATCCTGCTTTCAAGCTCAGCTCACACATATTTCCCACTATAGTTCTCCTACTTAGCAGGCAGGTGAGTGGGGTGGAAGAAAACACCGCCCCCCCCCAGCCTGGAGGGCACCATTCCTTAGCTGTAGCTTTTGCAGCCTAGCTCATTCTTTTGGGATGTTGATGAGGACACTTAAGTGGCCAGCTAAGGTCATTGTCTCCCCCCAAAACCTGCCTGACCCGTTCAGCAACAGCATCCTCTCTTAGATGCTAACTCCCACTGGGTACAAGACCCCAAGACCTGCAAGGGATTCGGGGCATCACCCAGACTGACCCCCTCCAAACCCACAACAATACTGAAGAAGACGGATCTAAACATAACCGAGTAGAAGGCAGTTTCTGGCGTTCTAGCCAGGAACATGAAGGCAAGTAAATGAAGTTCTGTGGATCAGAATCTCCAAAGATCTGCAGACAAAACCTCCAAAGATGCTTCAAAGCAGACTGGGACCTGTTGAGATTTCCATTCCACCTTAAGGAACAGACATGTGGAATTGTCACATGTCACATGTCTGTTTACATTCCAGCACAGTATGCTGGGAACTTCCATTGTGTATAGCTTTTGCTTTTCCCGTTCTCTCTGAGATGACATGAGAGAGAGATGACATGTTTCTTTGTCCTGATTTATGATTAATAAATCTGTAGTTGTAGTATGCTTCCACCAGCCTCACGCCTATTCTGTGTGCGCAGTTCTCTCTGCTAATAGCATGCCCTGGCTTTGAAGCCCGCGTCACTGATTTACGTCGGAGCATGGGCCGATGGAAGGAGACGGTACAGCTGGGGCTTGCCAGCTGGCCTCCCAGCCCTCTACACCTGAAAACTCAGTTTCTGTCAAAAGGGAGCCCCCTCCTCTCTCTGGCCATTTCAGCTGCACAGAATCATAGAATCATAGAATCATAGAATCATAGAGTTGGAAGAGACCACAAGGGCCATCAAGTCCAACCCCCTGCCAAGCAGGAAACACCATCAGAGCACTCCTGACATATGGTTGTCAAGCCTCTGCTTAAAGACCTCCAAAGAAGGAGACTCCACCACACTCCTTGGCAGCAAATTCCACTGTCAAACAGCTCTTACTGTCAGGAAGTTCTTCCTAATGTTGAGGTGGAATCTTCTTTCTTGTAGTTTGGATCCATTGCTCCGTGTCCGCTTCTCTGGAGCAGCAGAAAACAACCTTTCTCCCTCCTCTATGTGACATCCTTTTATATATTTGAACATGGCTATCATATCACCCCTTAATCTCCTCTTCTCCAGGCTAAACATGCCCAGCTCCCTTAGCCGTTCCTCATAAGGCATCGTTTCCAGGCCTTTGACCATTTTGGTTGCCCTCCTCTGGACACGTTCCAGTTTGTCAGTGTCCTTCTTGAACTGTGGTGCCCAGAACTGGACACAGTACTCCAGGTGAGGTCTGCACAGATTAAGCTGGAAGGGAAAAGAAGCTGCCGGTCCTCAGGCCAGCCCCCTCCTAAAATAAAAACTGACTGCTCTACTTACCACTTTGGGGAGAACCGAGGCGATGGCATCTTTGATGACTTCCCGGAGGCTGGAGACATCGATGACAGAGCCCAGGCTCAGCAAGGCATCCTGGGAGAAAGGGGAAAGCAGCAGGAGCTTTAGCACAGGAGAACTGCCCTGCCGGTTCAAAGACCCATCCATTCTTTATTATTTTTAAGAATTATTCATTTATTGCACGTCTATCCCGCTTTTTTAACCAGGAAGCTCCAGGTGGAGTCCATGGTTCTTCTCCCCCACCAGTTTAATCCCCACAACGACCTTGTGAGATAGGTTAACCTGAGAAGCAATGACTGTAATGGGATGGGAGAGCTTAAAACAAAGCCAAGATATTTCTCATCTGGCAACCAATGCATTTCTTTGCTTTCGCATAGTGCAGTGGTACCTCTGGTTGTGAACGGGATCCGTTCCGGAGGCCCATTCGCAACATGAGCAGAACGCAACCCATGTCTGCACGTGCGGGAGTCATGATTCGCCGCTTCTGCGCATGCACGTGACGTCATTTGGCGCATCTGCGCATGCGCTAGCGGTGAAACCCAGAAGTAACCCTTTCCAGTACTTCCGGGTCACCGTGGGACGCAAACTGAAAACGCTCAACCTGAAGCAAACATAACATGAGGTATGACTGTACATCGGAAGACAAGTCAAAAAAGCCCAGGACACACATTTTCACGGCCCTCTAGTAGCTGAGGTGGCTCATTGGCCAAAAGGAATGTATTTAGCGTTAAGTCTGGAAGTGTATGGGATGCGGGTGGCATTGTGGTCTAAACCACAGAGCCTAGGGCTTGCCAATCAGAAGGTCGGCGGTTCGAATCCCCGCCACGGGGTGAGCTCCCGTTGCTCGGTCCCTGATCCTGCCAACCTAGCAGTTCAAAAGCATGTCAAAGTGCAAGTAGATAAATAGGTACTGCTGTGGCAGGAAGGTGAACGGCATTTCCGTGTGCTGCTCTGGTTCACCAGAAGCGGCTTAATCATGCTGGCCACATGACCCAGAAGCTGTACACCGGCTCCCTTGGCCAATAAAGCGAGATGAGCGCCACAACCCCAGAGTCGTCCGTGACTGGACCTAACGGTCAAGGGTCCCTTTACCTTTACCTAGTAGTGTATACAGTCAAAACTCGATTCCCGAATGCTGAAAACCCAGAAGCAACTGCTCTGGTTTTCAAATGATTTTTGGAAACCAAACGTGCTACCTGGCTTCCATTTTGAGATTCCCTATTGTATTGAGGCTTCCGCTTTCAGTTTTTGGTTGTCAAACGTTTCAGAAGTCGAACGGTATTCCAGAACAGATTATGTTCTACAGCTGATGTTTGACTGTACAGTGGTACCTCGTTTTATGGACTTAATCCGTTCCAGAAGTCCGTTCTTAAACCGAAACCATTCTTAAACTGAGGCGCGCTTTCCCTAATGAGGTTCCCGCCACCGGTGCCCTTCCACCATTTGGCTTCCGTTCTTAGACTGAGGTAAAGTTCGCAAACCGGGACACTACTTCTGGTTTTGCAGAGTTCGTAAACTGAATCGTTCGTAAGCAGGACTTTTCGTAAACCAAGGTACCGCTGTACTCGATTCTGACCAAACCAGACTTCCTTGAGCACAATACACATCAGGAAGTATAGTCAGAATCTACTTGATCAAGTCTCAGGGACTTTGCTCTGGATTTATGTTGATTTTACACCTTGGCCTTTTCCTCTCCAGAAGATGTCCTGCAAGGCAGTGGGTAAATGCGAGCTCAAAACAGCGGAAGCTGCCCTATGCGGAGCCAGACCTACTGCCCCATCTAACTCAGCAGTGCCTGCGCTGACTGGCAGAAGCTTCACAGAGTTTCAGACAGGGAGTCTCTTGCAGATGCTGTTGTGGATTGAACCAGGTACCTTTTGCATGCAAGGCGAATGCTGAGCTACGGCCCTTGAATTTCTCCTCCACCCCAAACATGACTGAGGCTCGGCTTGGAATTACGAATCGGAAACCAAAGAAGAACCCTCTGTCTGCCTCTAGCTTGCGGAGGACAGTTATTACTTTTCATTTTCTGGTACTGACTTCTTATTTCTCCTTTTCTTTTCCCCCTCTCTAGTTTATAAGCACCGAGAGCCTGCAGGAACTAAAAGAGAAAGGGGCGGGGGATTGCTGTTCAGTTCGGTTTTATTTCTCCTTGCACACAATGTCCCCAAATCAGCATCTTTGGCTTCTACCAGAGATTCTCTCACTGCCTGTGGCATTTCGGCCACAGCGAGTGTGATTGATGGTGTTGCAGCAGCACACGAGATTCTTACGGGCGTTTTACCAACAGCAACATAAAAGTTTGTGAGTCCATAATGCTAACTCTCTCGGTTAGCATCTGCCAGTGATGAGCAGGGACGGAGAGGTGGGGTCACAGAGGACCAGGAGAAACAACCAACCCAACCCACAATGATAGAGAATAGCAACAGATCTGTCACTTTGCTGGGTTTGGGGTTTGTTGATGCACTGCATTCATATTCCGTCTTTCCTCCAGGGAGCTCAAGGTGGTGTATGTCATCCTTCCACGCCCCCTCCATCCTCATTTGACCTCCACAACAGCCCTGTGAGGTAGGTAAGGCTGCATGGCCAAGTGGGAGGATTTGAACTCTGGACTCCCAGGTTCTCTAACCACTGCACCATATTGGCTGCACACATGCCATGCATTTAAAACAGCCCTGCAAAGAATAATGGGAACTCTAGTTTACCCACCACAGTGCAACAGTTCCCAGGATTCTTGGGGGGTGCACTTTATTCTGTGTCCAGGGTGGTTGTCTCCCAGCTCCATCTGGTACGCAGGCTGAGACCCTCCCTGCCCACGGACTGTCTCGCCAGAGTGGTGCATGCTCTGGTTATCTCCTGCTTGGACTACTGCAATGCACTCTACGTGGGGCTACCTTTGAAGGTGACCTGGAAACTACAACTAATCCAGAATGCGGCAGCTAGACTGGTGACTGGGAGCAACTGCTGAGACCACATAACACCGGTCCTGAAAGACCTACATTGGCTCCCAGTACGTTTCTGATCACAATTCAAAGTATTGGTGTTGACCTCGAAAGCCCTAAACGGCCTCGGTCCAGTATACCTGAAGGAGCATCTCCACCCCCATTGTTCAACCTGGACACTGAGGTCCAGCTCCAAAGACCTTCTGGCGGTTCCCTCCCTGCGAGAAGCGAGGTTACAGGGAACCAGGCAGAGGGCCTTCTCTGTGGTGGCGCCTAGATGTCAAGGAAATAAACAACTATCTGACATTTAGAAGACATCTGAAGGCAGCCCTGTTTAGGGAAAGTTTTAATGTTTGATGTTTTATCATGTTTTCAATATTCTGTTGGGAGCAGCCCAGAGTGGATGGGGAAGCCCAGCCAGATGGGCGGGGTATAAATATTATTATTATTTAAATATTTGGAGTGTAGCGCTCAGTCTTTCCTGCTGTCCTCTTCCTCTCAGCGCTAGGAGTCACTATTTAGCTGGGGAGTGACTGGAGGAGAACATCCCTGCTTTGAGATGCTGAAGGTGCACATGCAGATCCCTAGCAAAATGATTTTTGAAAAAATCTTGATTTGTTAACAACAAAAACCTATCAAAAAGAAAGAAAACAAAGAATCAGACATTTGAGCCATAAAGCGTCAGAACTGAGAAGGACAAAAGTCGAAAGACAGTGCGCAGCATAGAGTATTAACTTGTACAAAGATTCCCTTCTCAAAGAATAAAGAAATACAAAAACGGAAGCATTATCCACCTGTGAGTTCATTATTGTGAATAAAGGTTCTATGTGGTCTTAAATGAGCCAGGCATTTGCTTCTGCTATGGACACTGAGTGACCGTGTACCTCATTTTGGTACTGTATAAGAAATGAATCCATGCCATTAAAAAAGAAAAACCCAGTCGTTCAAGCCCTGCTCTCTGGAGACATTTAGTCATTGAGATATATTTTCAAAAGGGGCAATTTGCCAAACCCTTGAATGCCAGCTATCTAAATTACTGATATTAAAGGTAAAAAAAAACACACACCACTGTTTTGCAAGGAATGGACTAACGCAGGCAAAGTGCGCTAATGGAGATCGGCTTTTCAGAGGTGGCCTCACTCTGACCCACAAGAGGGCAGAGAGGGCTCTCTCTTTCCTGCCCTGCTTAAAGGATTGCAGAATGGTTTGATAGAGTACGGGACAAAAATATCTCTTGAGGGGCTTCTACTGAAACCAGCAGGCACAATGGTTGGGGGACTTGGCTGGATCCAGTCCGGGAAGCAACATTTGATGGCTTTGAGCTCATCAATGATATCCGTGTTTTCTTGGACAGGGGGGAAATTGCTTCTAGAGCGGACTGTGATTCTGAGACCTGGGAGAACCCACACTGCAGCGCCCCCATGACCGATGGCCAGACAGGGTACCGCAGCAAAGATCAAGCGACCCAGATCACCAGTTGGGATCTTCTCTTCTCTCTCTCTCAGGGCCGGATTTAGGTTTGATGAGGCCCTAAGCTGCTGAAGGTAACGGGGCCCTTTATATGTCCAGCTGTCCTTTGTCAAAACCAAATTGTCACTGTTTCTTGTGTTAAATATATGCTATATGATAATTCACGGATCTAATAGGTATCTCAAGCCATTTGCACATAACAAAATATGTATTTTATTAAAGTAACTGTTGAACTGAAATGCATGGAGAATGTCAGCAACCTATATATAGAAATGAGTAAACCATATAGATCAGGAGTAGGCAAACTAAGGCCCGGGGGCCAGATGCGGCCCATTTGCCTTCTAAATCCGGCCCGCAGACTGTCCGGGAACCAGCGTGTTATGACTTGAGTAGAATGTGTAGAATGTGTCCTTTTATTTAAAATGCATCTCTGGGTTATTTGTGCGGCATAGGAATTTGTTCATTCCCCCCCCCCATATGGTCACTCCCCCCCCCCACAAGGTCTGAGGGCCCACGGCTGGGAAAGGTTGCTGACCCCAATATAGATTTTATATCTTATAAATCTTATATTTTAATTTTTTTTAGGGCCCCGAAGGGAGTGGGGCCCTAAGCTATAGCTTGTTTAGCTTATACGTAAATCCAGCACTTCTCTCTCTCTCTCTCTCTCTCTCTCTCTCTCTCTCTCTCTCTCTCTCCCTCTCTCATGGACATCCAATGTATCTGAAGATTTAGGGTAGATAAAATGAAATGCTTCTTTACACAGTACAGGGTCAAACTGTGTGACTCGCATCTACAGGGGTTAAAATGATGGCTTTACAGTGGTACCTCGAGTTAAGTACTTAATTCGTTCCGGAGATCTGTTCTTAACCTGAAACTGTTCTTAACCTGAAGCACCACTTTAGCTGCCGCCGCCGTGCGATTTCTGTTTTCATCCTGAAGCAAAGTTCTTAACCCGAGGTACTATTCCTGGGTTAGCGGAGTCTGTAACCTGAAGCGTCTGTAACCTGAAGCATCTGTAACCCGAGGTACCATTGTATAAGAGGATTACCAACTTCTGGAAGCCCCAGGAGAGGAGAGATGCTCTTGAGCTACTGCTTGCTTCCCCATTGAGGCACCTGGTGGGCCCCTGTGAGAACAGGATGCTGGACTAGGTGGGCCATTGGTCTGATCCAGCAAGCTATTCTTATGCTTTTAAGCTGCCCATGGGAACTTCAGCGGGTGCAAGGTCAAGGACAATAAGATCCCCGCTCTATTCTGCCTTGCTCAGACGCCACCTGGAATCCTGTGTTTACTTCTGGGAACCCCAGTTGAAGAAGAATATCGACAAGCTGGAAGGTGGGCAGAGGAGGGCGACCAAGATGATCCAAGGGTCTGGAAACTGAGCCTTATTGAGGGAGTATGTGAAGACAGAGAGGGGACCTGATAAAGGTAAAGGGACCTCTGACCATTAGGTCCAGTCGTTGCCGACTCTGGGGTTGCGGCACTCATCTCGCTTTATTGGCCGAGGGAGCTGGCATACAGCTTCCGGGTCATGTGGCCAGCATGACTAAGCCGCTTCTGGCGAACCAGAGCAGCACACGGAAACGCCGTTTACCTTCCCGCCGGAGCGGTACCTATTTATCTACTTGCACTTTGACGTGCTTTCGAACTGCTAGGCTGGCAGAAGCAGGGACCGAGCAACGGGAGCTCACTCCATCACGGGGATTCGAACTGCCGACCTTCTGACTGGCAAGCACTAGGCTCTGTGGTTTAGCCCACAGCGCCACCCGCGTTGAGAGCCATCTTCAAATATCTGAAAGGCTATTGGACGGAGCAGGCTTGCTTTCTGCTACTCCACAGCGGAGGACCTGAACCCAGTGGTTTCAAATGACAAGGAAAGAGATTTCAGACAAGCATTAGGCAGAACCTTCTGGTGACAAGAGCTGTTAGACAGAGGAGTGGTCTCCCTTGGGAGGCGGTGAACTCTCCTTCCTCGGAGGTTTTTAAGTGAGGGTTGGCTGGCCATCTGTCAGGGATACTTTTCGCTGTGGTTCTCGCATTGTAGCGGGTTGGACTAGATGACCCTCAGGGGTCCCTTCCAACTCTAGAATGCTGTGATTCTACAAGCTGATTCCCCCCCCAAAACAAAAAAAAATCTGACAGCTGCTGCTGTCTCTTTTGAGAAGGATAGTAGGAAAGCTGACAGGCATCAAAGAGAAAGATTGAGAGGGACTATACAAATTGGAACACATTCCATGCACAAAGGAGAGGGCATTGCATGGGTGGGGGGCGGCTCCCCCCACAGCTGGAGAGGGCATTTTCTTACGTCTACGCCTGCCCCGACCTTTTCCCTTTGCGTGGAGCTGCTGTTGTTTGTTCCCCAGCTGTGATTGATGCTGTGCTATTGTGCCCTCCGAAAATGTCACCGCGGGAGCACTGCGAGATCAGCAATGCTGGCAGATTGAAATCGGAGCCGGGAGCCGATGTGCCCATCATGGCCGGGAATCGGTGCAGATTACTAAGGAGCCGCCATGTACAACACTAGCACCCCTATAAGGCTGCTCCTGGAGTCTCAGGGCACCCCATGGCAACCCGAGCGAGACCCCTCCAGACACGGATTATATCAGTAGCTACATCAGTATGAACAGATCTACACAAATCTATTTAATGTGCCTAATTCAGGTGAGAAACACAGAATGGAAGGGTCCCTTAGGGGGAGCTATTTGGGTTTTTATTTTGGTGGGATGTGAAACACAAGAGCAGTCAAGTACAGTGGTACTTCGGGTTAAGAACTTAATTTGTTCTGGAGGTCCATTCTTAACTTGAAACTGTTCTTAACCTGAAGCACCACTTTAGCTAATGGGGCTTCCCGCTGCTGCCGCGCCGCTGCTGCGCAATTTCTGTTCTCATCCTGAAGCAAAGTTCTTAACCCAAGGTACTTTTCTGGGTTAGCGGAGTCTGTAACCTGAAGCATCTGTAAGCCAAGGTACCACTGTACAACATCCCTAGAGTGGACATAAAAGGGGATGTCTGGACCAGCCAGTTGGAAATTCCTGTATCTCCTGTCTGGGACAGACTTCCTCTGCATGTGACTAGAGGTGGGCGTGGCCTCACCTGTGCAGGTAACAAAAATATAGGACTGTCCGCCATCTCTCTCTCTATGACTACTTTCGTCGAAGAAGCAACAAAGGGACTGTCTCCTTATGAGATAGTTTCCAGGTGTATGTTACTTTTCTAAGCTAAGTCTGCCTTCTGGGATCCAACTGTGAACAGAATGTGAGTGAGTAAACTCTTTTTATACTTTTATAGAAGACTGTGTCGTGTCTTATCTTTTATGATAATAATAATAATAATAATAATTTATTATTTGTACCCCGCCCATCTGGCTGGGTTTCCCCAGCCACTCTGGGCGGCTTCCATATGAGGGAATAAGGGGGAAATACCAGAACAGTTATTATAGGGGCTTTAGCGAGCCTGAGCAAACGCATCCGCTGTTAGTTTTAAAAAGGGGAATGTTACTCTGCTAAATTGTGGAACTTGTTGGAAAGGCTGTAATCAAGCAATATATCCTCTCCTGAATCCCTGAACATTCCCACAATTTTTGCAGAGCTCACCCAAACAGCCAGGGGTGCTTTGAAAAGGATCTTGGTTCTTTTTTGCTCTCTTTCCAACTCTGCAATCCGGTCCGCTTAGCTGCTCTTGCATTCCTTTTCCGAAGATGGAGGTTCCTGTCGCGAGTGCCAGCTATTGAAAGCGTCATCCTCCATGAATTTGATCAACTCCCTTTGAGAGCCATCTAATCTATCATCCATCTTCTGCAGATGAACTATGGCTGTATCCACAACTGATATTCAGAAGTATTCACTGCCTCTGTCCATGGAGGCATAGCTTAGTCCTGATGTCCAGCAGCCATCTCTAGCCCTCTCCTCTTCCATGAATTTGTCCAATCCTCTTTTAAAGTTGGTGGCCATCACTGCCTCCTGTGGCAGGGAGTTCCATAGTTTAACAATGTGCTGCAAGAAGGAAGACTCCCTTTTATCTGCCCTGAATAGTCCAACAATCAGCTTCGTAGGTTGCCCTCTAGTTCTAATGTTATGAGAGAGGGAGAAAAACTTTTCTCTCTTCACTTTCTCTCTGCCATGCATAATTATGTCTTATTCTTTGGTGATCACTCATAGCCAAGTAAGATTGTCTTCCATAAACACGGTCTTAACAATGAGTCCGTAAGTGATTGTGGAGGCCAATTCTGGATCCACACGTCCTTCCACGGTGAGGACACAGGTTTCTGGGCAGGAGTTGATCACGGTGTGGATTTGCCAAGCATGCCTTCCTCTTAGCACGTTTCTCCCTTGCGTCCTGAGTTTGAGTGTCTTCAAAGCCCATGACACCTTTGGTCAAGGCTGTTCTCCAATTAGGGCACTCGCAGGCCAGTGTTTCCCAGTTGATGGTGTTTATACTACATTTTTTAAGATTTGCCTTGAGACAGTCTTTAAACCTCTTTTGTTGACCACCAGCATTACGCTTTCCATTTTTAAGTTCGGAATAGAGTAGTTGCTTTGGAAGACGATCATCAGGCACCCACACTATACGACCAGTCCAACAAAGCTGATGTTGAAGAATCATTGCTTCGACACTGGTGAACTTTGCTTCTTCCAGTACACTGGCATTAGTTCACTTGTCTTCCCAAGTGATGTGTAAAAATTTTCAGAGACACCGTTGGTGGAATCTTTCAAGGAGTTGGAGATGGCGTTTATAAGTGGTCCATGTTTCACAAGCATAAAGTAAGGTTGGTAGTACAATAGCTTTGTAAACAAGCATTTTGGTTTCCCTGCAAATGTCCCGGTCCTCAAACACTCTGCACTTCAATCGGGAGAAAGCCGCACTCGCAGAGCTCAGGCGATGCTGGATTTCGGCATCAATGTCGGCCCTTGTGGAAAGATAACTGCCCAGGTAGGAGAAGTGGTTAACATTTTCCAACGTTATATAAGCTTCTATCATGTCACCTCTTTCTCACTTTCCCAAACGCTGCAGCTTTTCGCTCCATCTCCTCGAGCATTCTGTTTGCCCTTTTCCGACTCTGCCACCTCCGTTTTGAGGAGAGGTGACCAGACCGGATCTATCATGAGCACCCAAAAACAGCCTTGCTGTTGCCCTCTTCAAGGGCAGTGCTGCGTATTGCAATGGACCCATGTCCCCTTCTCAAGAGGCGCTGCTCTGTGTGTGCGAGTTAGACCCCATCTGACAGAGTCCGCCCCAGCGAGCGTCCCCCAAAGTTCTCCGCTGACAGTGCACACTGCTTAAGGCAACCGTTAATTTTTTAAGACGCTTGGATGAGACCGAATCCAAAATGTACCTTTTGCGTTTTGAATATTTACTGGTAGGTTGTAACTTTCCAACTCCCCATACTCCTCGACGAACGCAAGATGCAATATTCATAAGACTAGCAAAGAGTGCAAGAGCAGGTAAGCACACTTGAGTTGGGGAGGGAGTGAAATAGAACCAGGCTCCTCTTTGGAAACGGGTCGGCAGGGTTTTTTTGGGGGTGGGGGGCATATATACAAATTACACACTAAGGAACTGCTGAGTGTCGCGTCTCAGGCCTAAATCGTGCACATTAAATTGATTTGTGCGTATGTGTTCAGACTGTAATCATCTGCTTCTGATATGAGGTGGTGGAGATTTAATTGCTGTTTTCCCTGCATATCCCCCCTCCCTTTATTTCTTTTGTCACATCGAGCAACAGCAAACTCAGATGCAGACAGGATTGGAGCCATTGAGGGTCCAGGGGGAAGCAGAAGCATTCTATGGGGAACCTCGGGGTTTGCAGGAGTACAATAAGCAGTAAAAAACAAACAAACCCTGTCTATGCACTGTGTGAAGGCGGCCTTAATTTTATCTGAATCTATATGCTTAATAAAGTATTAATGTCACTAGGTCAACCGTGTAATGCAGCAGCAAAAAAGGCTAGTGCTATTCTAGGCTGCATCAACAGAAGTCTAGTGTCCAGATCAAGGGAAGAAATAGTACCACCATATTCTGCCTTGGTCAGATTACACCTGGAATACTGTGTCCAGTTCTGGGCACCACAATTTAAGGAGGATGTTGACAAGTTGGAATGTGTGCAGAGGAGGGCAACCAAGATGATCGAGGGTCTGGAAACAAAGCCTTATGAGGAATGGTTGAAAGAGCTGGGTCTGTTTAGCCTGGAAAAGAGGAGACTGAGAGGAGATAGGATAGTCACCTTCAAATATCACAAGGGCTGTCACATGGAAGAGGAAGCAAGCTTGTTTTCTCCTGCTCTGGAAGGTAGGACTCGAACCCATGGCTTCAAGTCGCAAGAAAGGAGCTTCTGACTATACATAAAGAAAAACTTTCTGACAGTAAGAGCTGTTCCAAAGAGGAACAGTCTCCTCGGGAGGTTGTGGACTCTCCTGGCATGGAGGTCTTTAAGCAGAGATCGGACGGCCATCTGTCATGGATGCTTTAGTTGAGAGTCTTGCATTGCAGAGGGTTGGACTAGATGACCCTTAGGGTCCCTTCTAACTCTACAGTTCTGTGATTCATTGGCCCTTTGGGAAATTTTGCAGGGGTGCAAATCCTGTTTGAATTCTCCACCAGCAGCAGAGTCCCAGGTGAAGCTCCACTCAGCGATTATTCCTTCCTTAAAAGGCTGCTCCCTGCCTCTCCATTTGCAACCGCCCTCCTTTTCTAGGTTGGGTGCAATGACCTGTGCATTTACTCTAACTGCTCGCTGTCAAATCTTGTGCATTAACAGCCTACGACCTTGACTCCAAAGCTGCCTCTCCACACAGCGAGACGTCATTGGTGAGCTCCATCAGATGCAGAGTTAGGGATGCCGTAAACAACGGGCTAAGTTGTCGTGGCTGAGCTGAAAGCAGGGGTTATCAGGCTGGCCTCCAAGAGGGAGAGGAGCTGGCAGCCAGCCGAGCTTGGCAAGGCGGGAGGTCAAGGGCCTCCCAGCATCCCCACAGAAGTCTCAAGGCTGGGCTGGGCCAGGGGCTTTTTCATACAACATAAGAACATCAAAAGAGCCCTTAAATGATCAGGCTAGCTGTCCATCAAGTCCAGTATCCTGTTCTCACGATCGGCAATCAGATGCCCATTATGGGAAACCAAAACCACTAGAATGCCTATATTGTGCAAATCCATATGATTTAGAACCACGCACAACTGATGAAGCCCCTTGGGGCAAAACAGAGGAATATCCAGGAATCCTTGTCTTGCCTACCTGTGCCAACATCTACCAGTGCCAGTTTCTTATGTCCACCAACCTTATCAGCTTCATTAGACACTTACTGTGCAAGACTATTTCATGGTACTCTTCTAAGGAATACGTCAGATAGGAAAATACAAGAGAAGATGAAGAAATTAGAAAGGAATGCACTACGGGACTGACAAAATAGGAATCTGATTTTGTACATACAGTGGTACCTCGGGTTAAGAACTTAATTCGTTCTGGAGGTCCTTTCTTAACCTGAAACTGTTCTTAACCTGAAGCACCACTTTAGCTAATGGGGCCTCCGGCTGCTGCCGTGCCGCCATCATGCAATTTCTGTTCTCATCCTGACGCAAAGTTCTTAACCCGAGGTACTATTTCTGGGTTAGCGGAGTCTGTAACCTGAAGCGTATGTAACCCGAGGTACCACTTGGACTTGGTGGTTAACTGAATAAGCTACATTTTAATATGTTAGGTCACGATGCTGATTTTGACATTATGAGAAAAGGTAAAGGGACCCCTGACCATTAGGTCCAGTTGCGGACGACTCTGGGTTTGCGGAGCTCATCTCGCTTTACTGGCCGAGGGAGCCAGCGTACAGCTTCCGGGTCATGTGGCCAGCATGACTAAGCCACGTCTGGTGAACCAGAGCAGCGCACGGAAACACTGTTTACCTTCCCGCTGGAGTGGTACCTATTTATCTACTTGCACTGTGTGCTTTCAAACTGCTAGGTTGGCAGGAGCTGGGACTGAGCAACAGGAGCTCACCCCGTCGCGGGGATTCGAACCGCTGACCTTCTGATCGGCAAGCAGTTTGCAATTGTTATTATACAGCCTATTACATTTACGTCATTATGGGAAACCAGCAAGCAGGATTCAAGCACAGGAACAGCACTCTCCCCTCCTGTGGTCTTTGGCAACTGGGGTTCAGAGGCATCGCTGCTTCTGACTGTGAAGGCAGAGCAAAATCATTGCGCTTAGTAGTCATCAATAGCCCTCTCCTCCTCCACGAATTTGTCCTGTCCTCTTATAAAGCCACCTGGATTGGTGTTTGTCATCACTCCGTCCTGTGGGAGGGAGTTCCACAGTTTAACTATGCGCTTTCCTTCATCAGTTCCAAATCTTCCAACAAATATGAGTTAGGGGGAAATATTGCAAGCAGATCTATCCTTGGCTACTAGCCAGAATCACCCAAAGGGCAACTGTCAGCATTTCAGCTTTGCAGGCATAATGACAGAGGGCGGATGTACTGATCTTCCCTGTTCGAAAGACTTCCTGGGGACTCTCCTGTCTGCCTGGCCGCTGTGGGTGGAGAGAACAACGAGCCAGGAAGGCAGGCCTGTCACATTTGTCCTCTTCCTGGCAAATTGTTCATCTTGAACTTGCAAATTTGCCATTATTCATGAATTATTCCCTCATTTGCAATGTCACACAATCTGCCATTCTGTCACAGAGTGTTTTCTTTCCTTCTTTTCCTATTCCTTCTCCCTGTTTTCTAGCATACTTTAGGCTTCTGTGAGCTCTTCCTTGACATCTCTCAAGCCAAGGTGGGAACTCTCAGGATGTAGTTTGTTTGAATTTAAGATCTGGAATCAGCGTGATGTCCTGCTTCAAAAGGACTGGAACAAATTTAAATTTTACATGGAAGAAAATTGTAAACATCTGAAAACGTTTGTAGGCTTGAAATGAAATGTTTTGTAATGTATACACAAGGAACTGATTTACCGATAACAAGGTGAAATACTACAATATGATAGAGGGTAAATAAGTGATTATAGAAATGCTAATAATATGGACAAACAAAGCAAAGCAGAGACATCACCTTGCCAACAAAGGTCCGTCTAGTTAAAGCCATGGTTTTCCCAGTGGTGATGTATGGAAGTGAGAGCTGGACCATAAAGAAGACTGATCGCCAAAGAATTGATGCTTTTGAATTATGGTGCTGGAGGAGACTCTTGAGAGTCCCATGGACTGCAAGAAGATCAAACCTATCCATTCTGAAGGAAATCAGCCCTGAGTGCTCACTGGAAGGACAGATCCTGAAGCTGAGGCTCCAAGACTTTGGCCACCTCCTGAGAAGAGAAGACTCCCTGGAAAAGACCCTGATGTTGGGAAAGATGGAGGGCACAAGGAGAAGGGGACGACAAAGGACGAGATGGTTGGACAGTGTTCTCGAAGCTACGAACATGAGTTTGACCAAACTGCGGGAGGCAGTAGAAGACAGGAGTGCCTGGCGTGCTCTGGTCCAGGGGGTCACGAAGAGTTGGACATGACTAAATGACTAAACAATAACAACAAGAATATAGAAAGATGTGTGGAAGTCAGAAAGAGGGAGGGAAGGAGGTTGATGCTCTTATAGAGTAATGTATTAAGCTATAGAATTATGCAACAAAATGTGAATATGATAAAAATGGAAAACTCAATAAAAATTATTTTTAAAAAAAGAAAAAGAAACTTTGACGTCTCTCAAGGATGTACTTTATGTTTGGCTTTAAGGACTGTAACTGCGCCAAAATTCCCCAGAAGGTAATTTTCTGAGCTGCTTTTTCCAGCTCCTCAATGCCAAACTCTTCCGACTGCCCCCAAAGAATATCCAGCAAAATGCCCCCAGTGTCACAGAATGGTAGAGTTGGAAGGGGTTCCCAAGTGTCAGTCTAGTCCAACCCCTTGCAATGCAGGAATCACTGCATGCAAAAAGGCTGGAGAATTCGGGGAGGTCACATTTGTATGACACGATTCGTTACAGCTGCTGCTACAGCAAAGCCCACACGCCAGTTGTCGCTTTTCACCTGCCCGCCCATCTCTGAGTCACTCTCTCCCACCGTTGGCTGGATTGCTGTGATGTCTCGGCATGCTCACGAACACCCCAACTGCTCAGGGCAAAACTGCCAGAAAAAGAATACAGTGGTACCTCTGGATGTGAATGGGATCCGTTCTGGAGCCCTGTTCACATCCTGAAGTCAACGCAACCCGTGTCCGTGCATCTGCGCGTGCGCAGGTCACGATTCGCTGCTTCCACGCATGTGTGTGATGTCATTTTGAGCTTCTCCACATGCGTGAGTGGTGAAACCCGGAAGTAACGTGCTCTGTTACTTCCGGATTGACATGGAGCGCAACCCGAAAATATTCATCCTGAAGCTACTTCAACCTGAGGTATTGCAAAGAGTTCGTATTTTGTGCAAGAGGCATGAAAGTTGGGTGAGGTGGTGTTTATGCATGTGTACGTGTGGTGGGGACTAATTTCACACAACTGTGGGGTCAGAAGATTATTTACTAACTTATTTTTTATGGGAAAAAAAACCCTTATATTCTACCCTTCGTCTTATGACCTCAGGGCAGTTTACAAGGTCAAAACAGTCAAGGTAATCAGTAAAAATAAATTATGGAATCACACTCATAGAATTGTTGAAATCTCAGCTAAAGCATCCATGAAAGATGGCCTTCAACCTCTGCTTAAAAACCTCTAAGGAAAGAGCCCACCACTTTCCAAGAGAGACCGTCAAATGTCTCTTCCCGATGTTTAGTCAGAATCTCCTTTCTTGTAACTTGAAGCCACGGGTTCAAATCCTACCCTCCGGAGTGGGAGAAAACAAGCTTGCTCCATCCTCTGTATGCCAGCCCTTTGGATATTTGAAGATATCTCCTCTCAGCCTTCTCTCTTCTAGGCTAAACATACTGAATTACATAATACAATTGAATAAACACCAGCTCTCTGTAAAATACCACTAATCAGGCCAATGACTTAATTATGAACCGCCTGCGGAAAAAAGAGAGGATTTCAGGCAGCACCCAAGGGTTAGCAGAATTTGTGCCAGCTGAATCTCCGGGGAGTGGATTTCATAACTGGGTCACTATTGCTAGAAGGTCACAGATCCTGCTGAGGAGGTTCTCCCCAGCAGATCTCGAATCATGGGAATTTATCCTGGGGGAAGAGCTCTCTTATTTAAATGGGCCCTGAGGCATCCAGGGCTTCATATCAGCAGAATAGTTTGTGGACAGGTAGGAAGACGGAGAGCTGAGAAGCCAGAACTCTCGGTTTTGCTTTAGAAGGGTCAAATTGTCCTTGAAAGTGCCTTAAAATCACATCTGCTGGAAAGCAAGCCCTGCTGAAGTCAACGGGGATTATGCACTCAGGTAAGCGGGGTCAGATCTCTCCATCCTTGCTGACACCTGTTTTGCAGCTTTCTGCTTGTTGCCCAGGAAGCTTCAGGTGGGAGAGAAAGTGGCGGCCGCAGGCAAAATGGGAGCCTCCTTCTCCCAAAACACACATTGACATTCTCCTTTGCATACACCTGCCCAGAAGCTATTTTCTCCAGCAGTGATAACAGCTGGCAAGTGACGTGGCTCTGATATGCATTATGTAAGACAGCTGCAGAGAGAGAGAGAGAGAGGTGACAGGATGAAATGCTGGCCAATCATATAACTCCAAAAGCCCACAAACAGGGTGACAAGACAGCATTTGTCCCCCAGCAACTGGTACTCAAGCGGTACGTGTGCAGAGGAGGGTGACCAAGATGATCAAGGGTCTGGAAACTAAGCCTGATGAGGAATGGTTGAAGGAGCTGGATATGTTCAGCCTGGAAAGGAGGAGACTTAGAGGAGATATGAGAGCCATCTTCAGATATCTCAAGGGTTGTCAAATGCAGGGCTATTTTTCTACACCAGGGGTCAACAAACTTTTTCAGCAGGGGTCCGGTCCACTGTTCCTCAGACCTTGTGGGGGGCCAGACTATATTTTGGAGGGAAAATATGAACGAATTCCTATGCCCCACAAATAACCCAGAGATGCATTTTAAATAAAAGGACACATTCTACTCATGTAAAAACACGCTGATTCCTGGACCATCCACAGGCCGGATTTAGAAGGCAGTTGGGCCGGATCCGGCCCCCGGGCCTTAGTTTGCCTACCCATGTTCTACGCAAAGAGGTGCCAGAACTCACCATGAACGTCTCCTTCGTTTTCTTATAATGGCAGGGGCGCCCACCTGAGAGGCGCTGGATCTGAGTTTGGCAGGTTTTGTCTGGGGAAAAAAGCCCTGGTCATGTGGAAGATGGAAGAAGCATGTTTTCTCCTCCTCTGGAAGGTAGGACTTGAAACAATGGGTTCAAATTACAAGGAAGGAAATTCCAACTAAATATTAGGAAGAACCTTCTGACGGAGAGGACTCCTTCAGAAGGTGTGGTCTCTCCTTCATTGCAGGTTTTAAAACAGAGGTCGGATCACCACTTTTTAGCTGTAGTTGTCTCATCACAGGGGGTTGGACTAGATGACCCTGGGTGTCCCTTCCAACTCTACAATTCTATGGTTCTCAAATGTGGTGCTCTAATGAGAGTTGTTTTGGATGAGAGCTCCCACCAGCCCCAGCCCTGGCTTCTGCTTGTTTGTACATTGTCAGGTATATGGCGCTTTTAAAACAGAAAATGTCTGCCAAATTCAAATATCTTGGCATTTGGAGCCGGACTTAGTTACTTTCTCCTTCATCAGGCCAGATGGTTCGGGCAATCAACAATGTGCAGACAGTTTGAAGTTGAAGCTGCCAAACAATGAATGAATAATGAAGCAGAGAAGGAACGAAACCACGGGAATAACTAACACCTAAGTTTGCAGCCCGAGAAAATGCTTCTTTGCTTGCAAGCGCTTCAGACTGAGCATCACAAACACAGCAGACGGAAAGTGCTTTAAAAAAAAGAAATCTAATAAAATAATGATTTGTCAGAGTTGTTGTAGCAGCAGCGCTGAGGAGAGTAATTCAGCAAGGTTTCACGATGAAGCAGACTTTCTCGCAGGTGCCAAGAGCGGAATATTCAACGCAGCCAAAATATCCATCAGGGATATTAAGCCTCGTGCGTTAAAATGCCATTCATGTTCCTGGGATGAAGTTGCTCCATCGAAGCTGGAAGGAGAAGGGCTTTAAATCAGGGGTGCCAAGGAAACCTGGCTCTCCCCCTGCCCCCCCCCCCGCCTGCCCCCTGGCTAATGTCCAACACTATCCACACAACAGCTAAGCTGAAATCCTTGGCCCTCAATTGCAACTCTGCAGCCATTCCGTGGTCTGATTCTGCTGTTACATTTTGGTGCTTCCTGGATCTCTTTCCGAAGTCACTGCAGTATTCAGTATGCTTGTGAAACACAGACCACTTACAAACACCATCTCCAACTCCTCGAAAGAGTCCATCAACGGTGCCTCCGAAAAATATTACACATCACTTGGGAAGATAGGCGAACTAATACCAGTGTACTGGGAGAAGCAAAGATCACCCCCCGTGTCGAAGCAATGATTCTTCAACATCAACTTCATTGGACTGGTCATGTTGTTCGGATGCCTGATTATCGTCTGCCAAAGCAACTACTTTATTCCGAACTTAAAAACAGAAAGCGTAATGCTGGTGGTCAACAAAAGACGTTTAAAGACTCTCTCAAGGCAAATCTACAAAAAAGCAGTATAAACACCAACAACTGGGAAACACTGGCCTGTGAGTGCTCCAGTTGGAGAACAGCCTTTACCAAAGGTGTCGTGGGCTTTGAAGACACTCAAACTCAGGACGCAAGGGAGAAACGTGCTAAGAGGAAGGCACGCTTGGCAAATCCACACCGTGATCAACTTCCACCCGGAAACCAATATCCCCACTGTGGAAGGACGTGTGGATCCAGAATTGGCCCCCACAGTCACTTGCGGACTCACTTTTAAAACCGTGTTTATAGAAGACAATCTTACTCGGCTACGAGGGATCGCCAAAGAAGAAGAAAGAAGCCCCTCTCTTTGTGAAATGGATACTTGCCCGACTTAATGGCTTTGTTCTCACATGTAGTCATCCATGCAACAATTTTTGCCACCCTACAGACTTTTTTCTTTTCTTTTTCCTTTTTAAGTCATGCTTAAAGGTAAAGGTAAAGGTACCCCTGCCCGTACGGGCCAGTCTTGACAGACTCTAGGGTTGTGCGCCCATCTCACTTAAGAGGCCAGGGGCCAGCGCTGTCCGGAGACACTTCCGGGTCACGTGGCCAGCGTGACAAAGCTGCATCTGGCGAGCCAGCGCAGCACACGGAAACGCCGTTTACCTTCGCGCCAGTAAGCGGTCCCTATTTATCTACTTGCACCCGGGGGTGCTTTCGAACTGCTAGGTTGGCAGGCGCTGGGACCAAGCAACGGGAGCGCACCCCGCCGTGGGGATTCGAACCGCCGACCTTTCGATCGGCAAGCCCTAGGCACTGAGGCTTTTACCCACAGCGCCACCCGCATCCCCAAGTCATGCTTACATACTGCTAAATTTAGCACTCTCTCCCCCACCCCCAAATCCAGCATTTTTTATGGTACACCTGCAGTAGAAACAGGAGTTTCTGCACAAACCACAGTTCCTGGCCCGCACCAGTTTTCTGCAGAGGATGAGGACCTTTGCTTACTGCAAAGGGGCATGCTCAGTAAACTGTAGTTGAAATGTGAAGCGGACTTTCTCTAGCCGGAGACATCCTTCTTGTGTTTAAATATATTTATATATAATCATCTTCTCTCCTTCCAAGGCTGGTGTGCATCTTACAAGGACTCAGTGGTGTAGCGTGGGTTGTCAGCACCCGGGGCAAGGCAAGTAATTTGCGCCCCCTAACCCGTGGATTTGCCCTAACCCCAGATGTTGCGCCCGGTGCGGCCCGCCCCCCCTGCACCCCCACGCTACGCCACTGCAAGGACTGATCCATGTATTGATTTCCTCCCAGGCATTTAAGGAAAAAAGGAATCTGTTTACTTAAAACTGGAGGCAATCTCGATTTTGCTTTACCAGAAGCAAGGAAGCATTGAGGGAGACGCATTTCAGACCCTCCAAGTGTCCCTATTTTCCAGGGATGTCCCTGACTTAGAGAAGCCATCCCGGTTTCTGATTTGATCCCAGAATGTCCCACTTTTCCTCAGGACATCCTAATTTTCCTTGGAGAAATGTTGGAGGGTCTGGAGTTATCTGACCCCGAGCCGTCTGAAGGCTATCCTGTATAGGGGTTGCTTTTTTAACGTTTAACGTTTTATTGTGTTTTTATATATGTTGGAAACTACCCAGAGTGGCTGGGGCAACCTAGTAAGATGTGTAGGGTATAAATAGTAAAAATATCATTATGAAATGGGACATCCCTATTTTCAACGGAGAAAACTTGGAGGGCCTGTCATTTCAGACGAGGGTGGTTTGTTTACAGGACTTGAAAAAGCCTCGAGGAATTTTGCATCATGCTCAGTGCAAGAGTCTTCCATCTTCGCCCGAGTTCAGAGAGTCCATCTCCTCACAAGTCTCTTAAAATATCCCCCCAGGAGAAGCTAAACTGGAGGGCTGCTCCTGTGTCCTTTGGGCCCAAAAGACTCCCTGCACAACTGGGATAGCCAACAGGCAAAGGGAATCGTCTACAGTGGTACCTCTGGTTGCGAACGGGATCCATTCCGGAGGCCCCTTCACAACATGAAAGGAATGCAACCCGCAGTGGCGCATCCGCGCACACACGGGTTGCGATTCACTGCTTCTGCGCATGCGCGTGACATCATTTTGTGGGTCTGCACATGCGCGAGCGGCAAACCCTGGAAGTAACCCTTTCCAGTACTTCCGGGTCACCGCGTGACGTAACCTGAAAGAACGTAACATGAAGCAGACCTAACATGAGGTATGACTGTATTATTTTTATAATTTGTTGGAAGCTGCCTGAGTGGCTGGGGCAACCCAGTCAGATGGGTGGGGGACATATAATAAAGTTGTTGTTGTTTACATTTATATAACACCTTTTCTACAAGGTTCCTGATCAACCAGTCATCAATTTGAGCCAAGCAAATTTGTGCATCATTCATAAAGATACCCACAAACACATGGCTTCCTTCCTTTCTTCCTTCCTTCCTCCCCCTCCTCATGTAATTCCCGCAACAACCCTGCGAGGTGGGCTAGGGTGAGAGGCCGTGACTGGCCCCCAAGGTCACACCTAGTGAGCTTCATGTCTGAGTTGTGGGGATTCGAACCCTGCTCTTCTCCCAGGTCCTAGTCCGATGCTCTAACCACTACGCCCAGCCACCGTGTTATGAATGATGTGGAGGAAAGAAAGAGAGCGAAATGAAGCCTGTCTGCCTCTCTCACCCACACACTAGAGCCGAGGACAATCCAGGTTCTCTCTCGAAGTGTAATTAGCCAATTAGCCTATCAAATCCATCATCATTCCATGACAAGAGGCTTTTAAAGGGATTAGCGATGTTTGTGGAGGATACGTCCATCAATGTATATCAGCTGCCGCAGCTCCAAAAAGAGCCTCCGTATCATGAGCCAGGGAGGGCAGCTCGGATTTCCAGGTGTGGTGGATGATGAACATCCTGAGATATCAGGCTTTCCAGCGACACCTGAGCAGCCACTGTCATGAGGCTCTGGCGGCTGGGTTAGATGGGCTTCTGGGGAAAACCACGCACAGATGTTCTGGTGTTTTCAAGATTCTGTCTCTGAACCATCAATGTGTTGGAAACAACACATTTGGAATATGAGAAATGCTCTGCTCTTCTGCGGTTAAGATCCATGGTTCCCAAACTGCAGTCTGCAGACCACCAGTGGTCCATGACCTTCATTGGCGAGAAAGGAGCGACAGGGTGGAAATCTCTAAAATATGCAATGATTCAATGGGCAAGAGATTTTAGATATATCCTACAATTGGCAGCAAGGGAAAAGCTTTGGGGAGAGGAGCTAAAATTTACAGCGTGTTATACACTGCAAGAAAACTATATGAAGATGATGCGCAGTGGGTATTTAACACCCAGTAAGTTAGCGAAAATGTGTAGGACTGTTATGTACTGAGTTGAATAGGATCCAAAATGCAGCAGTCTGATTGGTCCTAGAACAATAGGATTCAGAATGCAGCAGTCTGGTCCTAGAACAATAGGACCCAGAATGCAGCAGTCTGATTGGTCCACAGGAGCCACCCAATCCAGCTCCAGGTGGAAGTGAATCTGCAACCTGATTGGTCTACAGGAAACTCCTGGAATTAGCCAATCACGTGGGGCCCATTGTGTAAATAATGTATATAAAGCAGACATTCTGGGGGAACTTCCATTCCTCCTCACCACTATGAGCTGAATAAAGAGCATGAAATCCACTCTTTCAACGTTAGTATATTTCAACGACTAACTCACATGTCTGTTGGAAACGTAAGGAAAAAGAGAACACTTTTTACTACATGTGGTGGAATTGTAATAAGATAAAGGAATTCTGGGAAATGATATATAATGAATTTTTTTTTGGGGGGGGACCCATTTAAAATAATCTTTGTTAAAAGACCAGAAGCCTTTCTCTTAGGAATTTTAGGTGCAGATATACTGAAAGACTTGAGAAGACTGTTCATGTACGGGCCTATAGCTGCAAGGACCCTGTTCGCCCAGGGATGGGAAGAGGACAGGATGCCAGCAAAGTCAGACTGGCAGGTGAAATTACTGGACTATGCAGAGATGGCCAGATTGACTGGGAAAATCAGAAACCAGGAGGATCAAAATTTCAACAGAGAATGGGATAAATACAGATTGTATCTAAAACTGTAAACACAGATGGCATCTAACACTGTAAACACCTGAACTGTTTGGCAGGCTTTCAATAACTTGCAACGTTACAAAGATTTTGAACATATTGGAGGACTATAATTTGGATGAACTATAAAATGCAGTTGATTATGATACTGAAAGGACCCATGGAGGGGAGTTTTAAGATTCGGAAGAATTTTAGTTCTGTTTTAAAATGTAAATGTGTTAACTGTGAATTATTTTGTAAAACTAATAAAATTTATTTCCAAAAAAAGGAGGAAATTTCTAAAATGTTGCATGACAGGGAGAAAGTGGGCAGAGAAAATGTTTTCTCCCTCCCTCCTAACACTAGAACTTGCAGACATCCCGTGAAGATGAGTCTTAGAAGATTCAGGAGAGATGACAGAAAGTCCTTCTTCACGCATTGCTGAGTTAAACTGTGGAACTCCCTGCCACAGGAAAAGTGACAGCCACCAACAGAGGATTGGCCAAATTCATGGAGGAGGAGAGGGCTATCAGTGGCTACTAGGAAGGATGTTTTAGCTCTGGCCCCACACTTGGACCCCTCTCCTCCATGAATTTGGCCAATCCTCCTTTAAACCCAGCCAGGTTGGTGTCAATTCATGCTATTGTGCATGAATCCTGTTTGCTGATTTCCCACTGGGGCATCTGTTTGGCCACTGGGAGAACAGGATGCTGGCTTGAGATGTGATCCAGCAACCTCCTCTGATCTTATTGTATTCTTAAGGCAGCCTCACATAAGCACTGCAAACATTATTCTTCATGTCTTGTGGATTCAGCGTCACAAAGGGTGTAGCTCCTGTTCTTGTTTCCGTTACGTACTTTGTGGGTTTCATTTCGTATTTTTATGTTGCGAACTGCCCTGACATCATTGGATAAAGGCTGGTATACAAACTTAATAATGATGATGATAGGAATGGCATTATATGCAATTTGACTATTCTCCAAACCTGCCCTACCGCACCATTGAGAAAGTCTTTGCAGAATTCAGCTGCACCAGTGTTGTCTACAGTTGTTGCACCAGCACTGGGAAGCACCACAACTCGTGTGTGTGTGTGTGTGTGTGTGTGTGTGTGTGTGAAAAGGTAAAGGTAAAAGGCAAAGGACCCCTGGATGGTTAAGTCCAGTCAAAGGCAACTATGGGGTTGCGGCGCTCATCTCGCTTTCAGGCAGACAGCTTTCCGGGTCATGTGGCCAGCAGGACTATACCACTACTGGCACAACGGGACACCAAGGCAGAAACCAGAGTGCACGGAAACACCGTTTACCTTCCCGCCAGAGCAGTACCTATTTATCTACTTGCACTGGTGTGCTTTCGAACTGCTAGGTGGGCAGGAGCTGGGACAGAACAATGGGAGCTCACCCTATTGTGCGGATTCGAACCGCCAACCTTCTGATCGGCAAGTCCAAGAGGATCAGTGGTTTAGACCACAGCGCCACCCGCAGCCCTTGTGTATGTGTAGCAGCCAGGGAATGGCCTCATCCCCTTTCTGCTCTGCCCAGCTGAGAATACAGCCCTTCTCTAAAAATGCCTATAAATCAAATCTCCCCTATATCAATGGCCACAGAAGACCTGTGAGGCAACAGTGTGTACCTGGAGGTGCGCCACAATTTGGTTGCATAACCACAGATATCCTGGGGAGGTGGACTGGCGGGGGTGGGGGTGGGGAATAAGAAGCTTTTATAAATGGCTCAGAGCAATTTTTCTACTTTTAGAGGACAATGGGGCTCTTGCTATTTTCAGAGCATCCTTTTTCTTTTCTTAGGACAGGAGCCTATTTGGGAGCAGAAAAAAAGAACGAAAGTAATTTTTCCATGATCGCTGGCTCCAATTTTTCATAACCAGCCAGATATAGCAGGGCAAAAATAATGGGCTTTCCTTCTGATATGAGAAAGAATCTTCTCCACGGACTGCAGGATCTTGGAGTTAAGTTTGACGCACAAAGTTAACTCTTCTCTGCTTTGCACATGCTTCTGATTTGTGGAAATTGACGGTGCTCCTAGGCAGGGATGATGAGAAGCGGGGGCGGGGGGGGGAGGTAGAACAAATTACTGGGGCCTGGGGTCCAACTAGATCAGGCACCCCCAAACTCAGCCCTCCAGCTGTTTTGGGACTACAATTCCCATCATCCCTAGGTAACAGGACCAGTGGTCAGGGATGATGGGAACTGTAATCCCAAAACAGCTGAAGGGACGAGTTTGGGGGTGCCTGAACTAGATTATAGGATATGTTTTATGTAATTCCTAATAATATATCTATTTATTTCCTGTTCAGTGCATGCACAGTTCTGAATCACGGCGTGCAAACTTTTGCTGTGAACTGAGTACTGTGAACTTTTGCTGTGAACAAGGTGTGATGTCCACTACGTTGTGGTACACATGCACATTCAAAATTTAAAGCGTATGGTTAGTTCAGCTGCAATCGTGTGAGCACTTATATTATTGATATCAGTCACTAGGATCTTAATGTTCTCAACAGGTAAGAATATTATCACATGAATTCTCAACACACAAAAAATGAGATTTGGATGAGTTTTGGATGACCATGTTTCAGGGGTACTTTATGTGTGATTCCTGCATTGCAGTGGGTTAGACTAGATGACCGCTGGAGGATCCCTTCCCTGCAACTCTTTGATTCTACGACCACACATTTACTTGATATCCCATGTAAAGATTTCTAGTCGGTTTACCTTTGCAGGAGGGTCATGGACTACTGTTGCAGTGGTGGTCAGGAGGGAACAGATATTGCACAGATATTAAGCAGTGGAGGGCAGGCCCCATTTGGACTTGTGGGGGAGAAGGCAAGACAGCCTATGGTAGGCGGAGCCACAGCCAAGGAGAGGAGGAGCCAACAGATTTCAGCTTCCCAGATACAATGTTTCCTTCCCCACACATCGCACACTCTTCCAGAGGGTTCTCCTCACACCCACACACCCAGGAAGCCAGCTTTGCTTCTGCATGGTGGAAATAATATTCTGGCAGATTCCGTTACTTCCGGGTTGCTGTGGGATGCAAGCTGAAAACACTCAACCTGAAGCGTCTTTAACCTGAGGTCCAGTTACAGATAGGTAGCCGTGTTGGTCTGCCATAGTCAAAACAAAAAAAATATATTTTTCCTTCCAGTAGCACCTTAAAGACCAACTAAGTTAGTTCTTGGTATGAGCTTTCGTGTGCATGCACACTTCGTCAGATACACTGAAACAGAAGTTGCCAGATCCTTCTATATAGTGAGAAGGTGGGGAGGGGTATTACTCAGAAGGGTGGTGGGAATGGGTGATTGGCAGATAGCTGTGATGAGCCTGTTGACGACTCTTAACGACTGCAATAGGTCTTACAGGAAAAAGCAAGGGGTGAGAAGGTGAAAAATGGCTTTGTCATGTATAATGAGATAAGAATCCAATTTTAACCTGAGGTATGACTGTTTTGAACACAAAAAACAGCAACCATTTGTTGTAGACAAAGGACAGCTGGACATATAAAGGGCCCCTTTACCTTCAGGAGTTTAGGGCCTCATCAAACCTCAATCCGGCCCTGGGAACATCCTAAGGAACAGTGGGACGTTCCAGTATCAAATCAGAAACCTGGATGGCTTCTCTAAATCAGGGACGTCCCTGGAAACTGGAGACACCTGGAGTGTCTGCTAGATGACCCTGAGGGTCCCTTCCAACTCTACAATTTTTTGCTTCTTTGTCCAGAGTGCTTTTCCCTCGCCATTGATTAACTGCAGCCATAAGCCGTAAGCGCCTGAAATTGAAGAGAGAGGCTCCATCTCTCTCGCACACACTCCTCGCTTTTGTGCAAGCATCTGCAGCCTGTGAGCATCTTTGCTGTCCCTCGAGGCCGGGTGTCATTGATCATCAGGACATACTTTAGCTGTGTTGTGATGCTTATGGACGGATCGATGCAGCTCACAAGCCCATCGCAGGGCCTAGTAATGAACTCAGAGAGCAGACGCTGCAGGGAGGGTGTGGATTATAGCTTAGCTAGTGAGGAGAGGCTGAAAGGCGGAGGAGACTGGGGGAAATATGTGGAGGGCAGGAGAGGAAAATCCTCAGCAGGCAGGCAGGGCACCCTAAATATATTGGAACACAACCCCAATCTCCAGGTGGGGCAAGATTCCAGGGGTTACTGACGCTTGCCCAGGGTTTGGGTTTCCTTCTGGGAATAGGCACAGAGGAGACCACAGTGGCTCGATGATATATAGTTTATTTACACCATAGTTTGCAAACTAAGGCCCGGGGGCTGGATCTGGCCCAATCGCCTTCTAAATCCGGGAATCAGCGTGTTTTTACATGAGTAGAATAAGAATGTGTCCTTTTATTTAAAATGCATCTCTGGGTTATTTGTGGGGCATAGGAATTTGTTCATTTTATTTTATTTTTCAAAATATAGTCCGGCCCCCCACAAGGTCTGAGGGACAGTGGACCGGCCTCCTGCTAAAAAAGTTTGCTGACCCCTGATTTACACGTATATACAACCTGAGATGATGGAGGGGTGAACAGCATGGAGGGGTTCGAGAGCCAGTGTGGTGTAATGGTTAAGAGCGGTGGACTTGTAATCTGGTGAACCGGGTTCACTTCCCCGCTCCTCCACATGCAGATGCTGGGTGATCTTGGGCCAGTCACACTTCTCTGAAGTCTCTCAGCCCTCAGCCCCACTCACCTCACAGAGTGTTTGTTGTGGGGGAGGAAGGGAGAGGAGAATGTGAGCCGCTTTGAGACTCCTTAAAGGGAGTGAAAGGTGGGATATCAAATCCAAACTCTTCTTCTCTCACAGCTGCAGCCTTGAATTCAAGCAGAAATCAGGCATGGCTCCCGCTTCCTGGCTTCCCAGCCTGCAGCTTGTTTATAGCTTGCACACAACTCAACTCTCAGTTTTGGCCTTTGTCTTTCCAACTGCATGACAGCTGAGAAAGGGAGGGGACCCTTTTTTCTCTCTGGCACAGAGCCACTTCCTTTGTTGCCTTAATGACCCCTGCTTAGGCCATTACCTCACCAGGAAGCTAGCCTGGCTATTTCAGGAATCTGAACCCTTGTTTAGATTTTAGCACTTGCTGGAACCAGGAATTAGAAGGGTCTCGGCATACAGCTGACTATGGGAGAAGCAACACCCTTTTGGGCTGTTGATGCTGTGAATCCATCCATCGTAGCCTCAGGTTGTATATATGTGTAAATAAACAACCTCTTCTACAGACACTGTAATCTCTGCTGTGCCTCAATCCCAAAAGGAATCACAAACCCTGGAACCACTGGAATCTCACAGAACTCAGAGATTGGGGCGGGGGGGACATGCAACAATTTATTTCTTGTGTGTGTCCTAATGGAAATGTTCTTGCAGACCCTTTGGGCTCTGCCTGTGAGCCATCACTAAATAAAGTCTGACCACTTGGGAATGGTGTGAGCCTCCATTCTCGAACCCCAAAGGGGAGCTTCCCCCACACCGGTCCCTTTCTTCCCACCCCTAACCCCCCACCCCATTCCATGGGAATGTTTATATTCCTGTCCTGCAGCCCAGTGCCTTGCCCTAATGTCCCAATATTCCTAAAGGGTTCTGGAGCATCCAGTTTGAGAGGAGAGGCAGAGTGGTAGTACAGTGGACTGTACAGTGGCCTGGCGTGCTCTGGTCCATGGGGTCACGAAGAGTCGGACACGACTAAACGACTAAACAACAACAAGTACAGTGGACGCTTGGGTTGCGAACGTGATCCGTGCGGGAAGCACGTTCACAACCCGCAGCGCCGCATCTGTGCATGCGCGGGTTGTGATTTGGCGCTTCTGCGCATGTGCATGTGCTGTAACCCGTTCCGGTACTTCCGGGTTCAGCACAGTGCGCTACCTGAAATCACGCACCCGGAACCTCTGTAACCCGAGGTATGGCTGTACTACGAAGTTCACTCTGGCCCGGACTCACATTCTACCATGTCCCCAATACTCAACAACATGTCTACATCTACTTTGGCAAAGCAGAGAAGAAGCTGGACCTGCCCATCATGCTATGAATAACGGCACGAGGCTGAAAATGGAAGAGATGCCTTGTACTAATTTTGCATTTGAAACTGGGTATGTATTTTTGCTTTAATAAATCAGCATATAATCAGTCTAATGTGTCAGTGAGACCATATTTTAAAATATTAAGTTGATCAGCTGTGTGTCATCTAGCCTGTATGCCAGCTGCATGTCATCTGCTCCTTCCCTCTAAATTATAAGTCAGTCTCCTCAGAGTGCAGCAAGACCAGTACCAGAAGCATTATTGTTGGTTCACTTTTGTTTTACTTTGTATTTATGTACTTAAACATTGATTTGGTGGGGTTGGTTAGTTTGTTTTGGTAACACTGATTTATTCTGCATTTGTTGAATTGTTGATTTTTGTCGTTTGACTTTATTAACATGTTCTGTAATTCGTACAGTGGTACCTCGGGTTACATACGCTTCAGGTTACAGACTCAGCTAACCCAGAAATAGTACCTCGGGTTAAGAACTTTGCTTCAGGGTGAGAACAGAAATTGTGCAGCGGCGGCGCAGCGGCAGTGGGAGGCCTCATTAGCTAAAGTGGTACCTCAGGTTAAGAACAGTTTCAGGTTAAGAACGGACCTCCGGAACGAATTAAGTACGTAACCAGAGGTACCACTGTATGTTTGTATTTTCAATGTTTTGGTGTTTTTGAATGTTTGCTGTGAGCTGCTTTGGGCACAGGACGTTGTGGGAAAGCAGCATATAAGTAAACTAAATCATCAGTCAACGTCATCAATCCCGCTGCAGATACCTGAGAGACGGATCCCTTTGACGCTCTTGGCTCTGGCTGTTATTCCGACAGGGCCGTATCTCCAGCTGCTCAAAAACACTGGAGACACATGCACTGTAGAATACAGCCAGGCCTTCCTTGCCGCGGGCTCCGTCAGGTGCTGCCCGTTTGGGGGCTCTGTTTCTGGGTGAGGCTCCATCCGAGAGGCACAAATACAAGATGGGTGACACCTGGCTTGAGAGCAGTACATGTGAAAAGGACCTAGGAGTCTTGGTTGACCACAAACTTGACATGAGCCAACAGTGTGACGCGGCAGCTAAAAAAGCCAATGCAATTCTGGGCTGCATCAATAGGAGTATAGCATCTAGATCAAGGGAAGTAATAGTGCCACTGTATTCTGCTCTGGTCAGACCTCACCTGGAGTACTGTGTCCAGTTCTGGGCACCACAGTTCAAGAAGGACACTGACAAACTGGAACGTGTCCAGAGGAGGGCAACCAAAATGGTCAAAGGCCTGGAAACGATGCCTTATGAGGAACGGCTAAGGGAGCTGGGCATGTTTAGCCTGGAGAAGAGGAGGTTAAGGGGTGATATGATAGCCATGTTCAAATATATAAAAGGATGTCACATAGAGGAGGGAGAAAGGTTGTTTTCTGCTGCTCCAGAGAAGCGGACACGGAGCAATGGATCCAAACTACAAGAAAGAAGATTCCACCTAAACATTAGGAAGAACTTCCTGACAGTAAGAGCTGTTCGATTTGCTGCCAAGGAGTGTGGTGGAGTCTCCTTCTTTGGAGGTCTTTAAGCAGAGGCTTGACAACCATATGTCAGGAGTGCTCTGATGGTGTTTCCTGCTTGGCAGGGGGTTGGACTCAATGGCCCTTGTGGTCCCTTCCAACTCTATGATTCTATGAGATGCTGCCTATCCCGTCCCCAAAGCCTGCCTAGGGGACCCGGAGGCACCAGCAACATGAACCCTGAGCATTTGCACCCATCCTAGCCCAACCCAATGCTTTGCAGAACATTTTCGGGAGAAGAAGAGGCTCAAATCCATCGGTTGGGTGGCTCCTCAAACGCCTCCTTCCAAGCTGGTGCCCAGCGTCTTGCTCTGCTTTCCTTTGGACCACATCAGGGAGGCCCAGAAGGAGGGTCTTGCCATCTGGGCAGACCAGGACCCCCAGACACGCTGCTCAGGAGGTCACTTCGGTGCGCAGCAAAAGCAATGCGGGGGGCAGCAGTGAGGAGCTACTGGTCTCTGCAGTCACAGCAGGAATTGGGATTCTCCAGTAGTTTGACTTGACCCCAGGGACAAACTCTGTTGTCTCTCAAGACAGACGGATGCCAACACCAACCCAACCCAGGGGTAGCATATGGCTGGACTGAGCTACCTTCAGATGGAAGGGATGTGATCCATGAGAGGCAGTCAAGTACAACATTCCTTGTAATGCTAGAGAAGACATGCGAGGAATGTTTGGTCCAGCCAGTCGAAACTTCCTGTTCCTCCTGGCTGGAGCATCCTTCCTTTTGCATGTGATAGAAGGTGGGCATGACCTAACCTGTCCAGGTAACAAAAGGACGAGTCACACAGCACACCTGTCTCTTTTTTACTTCCTTCTCCGTTTGACCAGCTTCTAGCTAGGACTGCTCTGCCAGATCTCAGCTAGCAGAAGCACTGGGATTATTCCCCCATATGGAGTAGATCCACATGTACATATTTGCAACTAAGTCTGCCTTCAGGAATCCAACTGTGAACTGATGTGAGTAAACTTTTATCATCTTTGAATAAGATTGTGGTGTCTACTCTTTTTAAGAGGGATTCAAGGGAATTTACCAGGAACGTACAGTTCAATCTGAGACAGAATTAATTGTATAATAGTGAGAGGCTCACACGAGCCTGCAACCAGTTATCTGCTATGTGTGAAAAGGGGAATGTTAAACTCTGCTAAGTAAAGGAACTTCCTAGTGCAAGTTAGGAAGGATATTAATAAACAATATATCCTCTCCTGCCTCCCTGAACATTCCCACAATAGAGACTTCAGGTCTCTCCGTAAGTTTTCTTTTTCTTTATTTTTTAAAAAATACGCAAGCAGAGGGTAAACAAAGCAAGGACAACCAGCTTGTTGAAACAGCACCTGATTTGCTAACAGAGCAGTGAATCCCCACTTGGCCATCATGGCACTTGCTGGGTGTGGCCTGGGGGGGGGGAAGTTGCTGTCTCTCTCACAGCCCCTCAGGGCTTCAGTGAGGAGTGGGATGGAGAGCTGAGTAATGCCACCCTGAGCCCCATGGAGGTAAAGGTGGGGTATAAATGCAATAAATAAGAATTAAATAAAAATGCTGGGCTGGATGGATAACAAATCTGAGCCGGCATTAAAAGACATCTGAAGGCAGCCCTGTTTAGGGAAGTTTTTAATGTTTAATGCTGTACAATATTGTGTTTTTAATATTTGGTTAGGAGCCGCACAGAGTGGGCAGGGTATAAATAATACAACATTATTATTATTATTATTATTATTATTATTATTATTATTATTATTACAAATACTTTGGACAATATGGATAGATTTAAAATATGGATGATGAAATAATATGCAGTTGAAAATGGTGACAATAGGACCCCTGGAGGGAATGGAGGGAAGTCTGTAGAGATTCAGAGAAATCTCTAAATGAGTATGTATTTGATGCTGTTGTAATTTCATACTTGTAAAATCAAATAAAAATTATTTACGGGGGGGGGGGGAGGCAGATTCTGGCGCAACAAAGGCGACCTGATTCTAAGTCCTTTGAATCAAATGCCTACTCCCTCCCTTAACCCTTAGGGGTGCACAGATTGAAATGGAAGCAAGAACTCCTAACATTAGGGGTGAAAGTGAAGGTGATCCCTGTACTTCCATTAGGACGGCTGTAGTGAGCCCTGCCACAACACATGCACACAATAATAATAATAAATTTTTTTATTATTTATATCCCGCCTTCCCCAGCCGAAGCCGGGCTCAGGGCGGCTAACAACACTAAAACAGTGCAATATTCTAAAAACAAAATCCCCTGTCCTCCTAATGGGGCGAAGACTTCTTCATCTCACTGCACAAACCCATGTTTTTTAATCCAGTCGGGCAGTCAGGGATGGTTAGGGAACTTGTTTGAGTATCTGCTCCCCATTAGGGACCCAGCTAGATGGAAAGGAGGAAGGAACACAAGGGAAGGCAGGAGGCTGTCCGTAAATAATGAAGCTCACTGTTCCATTTCTCGGTGCACAACGGAGGCTGCCCAGGAGAGAGCAGGCGCTTGCTCTCCTGTTGTTGCAGAAGGATTTATGGCGCCAAGGAGGCCTATTATATTTGGGAACAGGCATGCTCTGAAAATAAGGTGGCGTTCCTCTCCGCCCTTGTCTTTTGCCATTGCATTCCTGTGCCTGGAGGGATAACTTCTGCGCCTGCTTCTACCGCTAAGTTTATTCCAACCTTTTCCCCACAACAGTTTATATGTCACTTAACTTCATAGTCTCTAAACAGCGCCCTGTGAGTTTACAAAAGGTAAATCAACTGGGAAACTTGCTTAAAATGCCTGCTTCCATAAATAAGTCACCAAGCAGCAGAGGCTAGACTATGGAAGAAGCAGTGGCGTAGCGTGGGGGGTGCAGGGGGGGCCGGCCGCACCGGGCGCAACATCTGGGGTTAGGGCAAATCCATGGGTTAGGGGGCGCAAATCCATGGGTTAGGGGGCGCAAATCCACGGGTTAGGGGGCACAAATTACTTGCCTTGCCCCGGGTGCTGACAACCCACGCTACGCCACTGGGAAGAAGCAAGCAGTGGTGGACATCAGCTTGGATAGACTTTAAAGCAGATTAGACACATTCATGGAGGAAGGGCTATTGATGGCTAGCAGCCACGATGAAGGTTATGTTCTGTCTCCACATTCAGAGGAAGAAATGCTTCTGAATACCAGTTGTTTGAAACCGCAGGAGGGGGGAGGGCTTCTGTGCTCGGATCCTGCTTGCGGGTTTCCCATAATGGGCATCTGGTCAGCCACTGCAGGAACAGGATGCTGGACTAGATGGGCCCTTGGCCGAATCCAGCAGCCTCTTTCTTACTCTGCTCCTAAGTTCAACAGGGAGGAAGGCCTGTCTGACCTCATCAGGAGAGGGAGACTTCTGCAGAATTAGGCCCATAAGGTTGAACAGGTGAGCAGGTTTACTATGCAGCTGGCAAATGCTGCTTCTTTCCCTGCATGAAACCAAATGCACATTTTAGAATTTTTGCAAAGCAGACATTAACCCGATGTGAAATAGAATGCACCTCTGAGCGAGGATACGTAAGGGTCAGAGGCGCAGCTAGATAATTTCAGATCCTGAATTTTGTGGGATGTGATATGTAAGTTGTTGAATAGTGGGAAAGATGGATGAAGGACACAGCTCTGTCAGATTCACAGCTCTTTATTGCAGCAGTTAGAACTGCTCCTGGAGTCCGGATACTAATACTAAGTAGCTTGTAACAGTAACAATGCCCAACTAGCCAACCAATCAGTGAGCGACAGTTCTCAATCCTTTATTTGCATACTGGTGGCCCTGAGTGAGAACTGCAGCTGATCCTAATACATAAGGTAAGTAGCAGTCAAGTACAACATTCCTTGTTTTCCTAGAGTGGACATGCAAGGGGATGCTTGGTCCAGCCAGTCGGAACATCCTGTTTCCTACTGGGCTGGGACATACTTCCTTTGCATGTGACTAGAGGTGGGCGTGACTTTACCTGTCCAGGTAACAAAAGCACAAGGCACGCAGCACTCTCTCTCTGTCTCTTTGACTTCCTCCGTTGCTGGAGCAGCTTTTTAGCTAGAAATGCTCTGTTGGCTTTTAGCCAACAGAGGACACTGGGATTATCTCCATATGGGATAGATTCCACAGCATATATACTTTGTAACTAAGTCTGCCTTCAGGGATCCAACTGTGAACTGATGTTGTAAGGAAACTTCTTTTATTGACTTTAAATAAGATTGCCGTGTCTTTATTCTTTTAAGAGGGATAAAAAGGGAACTTACCAGGCACATAAAATTCAATACTGAATTGTATGATAGTGAGAGGCTTAAAAAAACCTGCAACCAGCTACCCGGTATGTGTTTCAAAGGGGGGTGTAAAACTGCTAAGTCAAGGAACTTGCTAGTGCAAGTTAGGAAGGATATTAATAAACAATGTATCCTCTCCTGCCTCCCTGAACATTCCCACAAATTTATTGATCTTACAAAGGTAGGGGGATCCCTTTAGATGCCCACGGACATTCATTCAGCTGTGAAGCATTCAGATCCATCCTGCCCCCTGCTCACCATCTTCCTGTGCCATGATTTGCAAGAGCCACTATATTCCTAGAATTATAGAATTGTAGAGCTGGAAGTGAGCTCCAGGGTCATCTAGTCCAACCCCATGCAATGCAGGAATCTCAGCCAAAGAATCCCTGATAGGTTATCCCTCATACAATAGAGCAACAAACAAACAGTTTCCCAGCCCTGGTTGTTGGTTTTTTTTAAATCATTCCCCAGAGTTCAGCATCCTTTCCTGGCTCCTCTCAGCCAAGGCTACAGACCCTTCCGACTTGGTAGCAGGGTTGCCACATTTGTTCTGGCAAAATACAGGACATGGAGGGGCAGTTAAGAGGGGAGATCCCCCCCCCCCCGCATCTAGTGCTGAAGAAGCTTCAAAGCAACCCCTTACAACTAGTGCAGCCTAACAGGATGGTCCCTCTGGAATTTGTCACACACATGCACATGAATGTGTAAATCTGTCTGTGCTTGGCTACGCAGAGCTTAAATACATGTACTTTCACAAACCCCTTCAGAATCAGAAGAATCTTTATTTGCATCAGGCACTAGCCATAGCAATAAAATAAAATAAAATGTACTGAAAATGGAGGTAAAAACTTAACTACCGTATATTCTCGAGTATAAGCCAACCCGAATACAGTGGTACCTCAGGTTACATACGCTTCAGGTTACAGACTCCGCTAACCCAGAAATAGTACCTCGGGTTAAGAACTTTGCTTCAGAATGAGAAGAGAAATTGTGCTCCGGCGGCGCGGGGGCAGTGGGAGGCCCCATTAGCTAAAGTGGTGCTTCAGGTTAAGAACAGGTTAAGAACGGACCTCTGGAATGAATTAAGTACTTAACCCAAGGTACCACTTTATAAGCCAAGGCACCTAATTTTAGCACAAAAAATCTGGGAAAACTTATTGACTCGGGTATAAGCCGGTTCACCACACCACAGACCTGGTGGTGGCGGCAGCGAAGGAGGAGGAAGAATAAGCAGCCAGAAAGGGCTCCTTTCAGGCCGCTCGTCCCTCCGCCGCCCTCCTCACTCAAGTATAAGCCGAGGGGGGCTTTTTCAGCATAAAAAACGTGCTGAAAAAGTCAGCTTACACTCGAGCAAAAAATACATTTTGCTGTTTACATCAATAATCAAAGAATAGATCTAATTCTAATTGCCCCCGCTAAAATCCTTGCAGTTTTTGCTGTCACCTGATCATTTTGATCTGCTAAAAGAAAGGTCATAGTAGGAATGGTTGAGCGACCCAGCATGGACAATAATAGAGGCGTAATAACCTCACTCCTCAAATCTTTATAATGGGTGCAAGCCAGAAGCACATGAGCCATTGACTCAATACTGCCATCTCCACTGTTTTTCCCGTGGAATTTTTTGAAACCCCTTCAAACACATGCATTTGGAAAGGATCCCTACCTTGGCAGGGAGAGAGAGAGAGGGAGGGAGGGAGGGAGGGAGGGAGGGAGGGAGGGAGGACAGACTTGAAATACAGGACAAAACTGTATCAATACAGTTGATACAGTTTTTTGCATCAAAATACAGGATACAGGACAGGTGGCAACCTTACATGGTGGGGATGGAGAAGGTCTTGCTTCCCTTAAGCCCTTACTGCTCCCCCTCCACCCTTTTGTGGGGCGGCAGCGGCTCCCTAAATCACTCCCCCCTTGCAGGGCCGACCATAAATTTGGAGGATTAAAAGGATGCCAGGCTTTCCACCAGAGCTCTTTCTTCTCCATCGAACTCATCAGCCAGGGGAAAGGTCATGGCTGGCGGCTCAGAACAACCCGAACGTGCTGGATGCCTTCAAAGCTGACAGATGCTTTGAAGAAATCATCAAGCCCCAAGGTTTGTTCACAACAACAACACCACCACAACACGCAGCCCTCGGCTGCCCGCGCTCACAGCGGAGAGGAATTGCTGGTGACAGCCTGGGAGAGGACAGCAGGCATGCAAAGCCTGCAACCCTGCCCTCCCTCCCGACAGCTGGGGGGCCCCGTAGGGAGGAGGAAGTGGGTAGTGTAGCCTAGTGAGCTAGTCGCAAAAATGGGGCCATGTCTTCAAGGACACGAGAGAGATGAAAGTTAGAATGATGTTGGACTGGAAAGTAAATGGTTACTATTAGCAATGGTTAAGACAAGGAGAATAAGGAAGAATAGTCTAAATTTAAATTAAAATAAGGGAAGATTTGCTGAACAATCGATAAGAATTTGGAATACAGAAAGGGGAGGCATGAGGAAGTCGGAGAAGATAGGATATGAAATTAGGATATGAAATGATACATGTTTTTTGTTTTGTTTTTGTTTTTGTATGTCTATGTTTGTTGTATTGTGTTTATATGGAAAAATAAAAATATTATTAAAAAAAAAACAAACAAGGACACGAGAGAGAATCCCTGGCTCAGATCAAGCTCTGTTTAACTGGGCTTAAGCAGGACCGGTGCGGAACAGGACAGTCTGGCTGGAATTTCAGAAATAGACTGGAAAGAGAAGCTGCTGAATTGCAACTCATTACCAAACTTAAAACCATGGAGAGACCTGGTCTGAACAAAGACATTGGATTCTTATCTCATTATACATGACAAAGCCATTTTTCACCTTCTCACCCCTTGCTTTTTCCTGTAAGACCTATTGCAGTCGTTAAGAGTCGTCAACAGGCTCATCACAGCTATCTGCCAATCACCCATTCCCACCACCCTTCTGAGTAATACCCCTCCCCACCTTCTCACTATATAGAAGGATCTGGCAACTTCTGTTTCAGTGTATCTGAAGAAGTGTGCATGCACACGAAAGCTCATACCAAGAACTAACTTAGTTGGTCTTTAAGGTGCTACTGGAAGGAATTTTTTTTTTTTGTTTTGACTATGGCAGACCAACACGGCTACCTATCTGTAACTGGCTGGACCTTTTCATGGCTGTATTGAGCATGGGCAGATTGCCAGGGTATGTGCAAAGATGCTGAAGGCAAAAGTGGCCACCTGTCACCTGTCTCTCTTTGAGCCCTGGTCATCCCTGGCTGCCGAAAGCAAAGGATATAAGAACAGCAGGATCTGACCAGCAGCACATCTACACCCCTGTGCAAATTAATTGAAACAAAGCCTGCTTTCTATCTTACTCGTAATCCTGTACTCAAAACAAACACGAAAAGTCAGTTGGTCATTATGGTGGCGGAAGCCTGCAGCCAATAGAAGGAATGATGCGCTCGCCACAATATATTGAGGTTCTACGAAAGAGAGTTATTCCAGAGCTGGGAAAGAGGTATCCCGACAGTACTGGGATATTGCAGCAGGACCTAGACCCCTGTCACACATCAAAAGTGGTGGAGAAGTTCATGTCAGAGCAGCAAACACAGGTACTTGATTGGCCAGGAGTTCCCCGGATGTAAATCCCATTGAGAATTTGTGGGCTGTATGCAAAAGTTGCCTCCGTTCTGTAGACTGTATGACTGGAGAAGCTCATTCAGGCGCTGGTTCAAGTGTGGTACAGGGATCCGAAAAACAACAGTGACTGTTCGAAACTATTAAACTCCATGCCAAACCGTGTTCAAATGCTGCTTAAAAATAGTGGAGGTTATATCCATTACTAATGTATGTATATGTGAGTTTTGTACATGTATATGTGAGATTTATACAATAAACTACATTGTTTGTTTCAATTAATTTGCACAAGGGTGCAGCTCAATGTCATGGACGCAGAGGAATGGTGGGAGGAAGCAGCTGGGGGACCCCCAAGGGAAGAAGGCTCAGAGCCTGGGGAGTGGTGGTGAGCCGAGGATGGGTGGTCAGAGGGAGAAGAGAGAGAAGCCTGGGAAGAGGAGGTGTCAGAAGCTGAAGAGGTAACAGGGCTTAGTGAGCGGGTGGAGTCTGTGGCAGAGAGCAGTCCAGGATCAGAGGCAGAAGCAAGAGAGTGGGATGTGGGAGGCCGAGAGGCAGAGATGAGTCAGGCCGGTGAAGAATCATGGATGTCTCCCCCTCCTGCTGTGACAAGCTCCATGCCTCCCTGGTCTCCCAGAACAAGGCGAGGCATGAAAAGGGCAGAGGAGAGGTTGGCTTCACACAGGCACGGTCTCTGAATGCTTGGGAAAAGCCATGGGGAGGAAGGGACTTAGATGGCTGGGAGGAGATGGGGACTTTCAGTCTTGGCAACTTATTTTCATGGAGGAAGTCCACCAGGAATGAGCTGCTGTGCTCATTAGGACTGACACTCAACCAAGGCTGTGAAAAAAAATTGGTAATAAAGATTTAATTCCAACTTTCATGGTGTGATTTACTGTTGGCTCGCTCCCAACACCCAGCATCCTGTTCTTTTAGTGGCCAAACAGATGCCCATCATGGGAAACCCAAAAGCAAGACTTGGTTTCCAGTAACTGGTATAGAGAAGCATTGCTTCCATTGACTGTGGAGGGCAGAGCGGAGCCATCAGAAAGGGGTGTGTGTGTGTCAGAGAATGTGTGCACGCATGCTGGTCCATGATAGTGGCTGAGAGAGGTACGGAGACCAAATGTGTGCCATGAACTTGTGAACCTCTAGGGGTGTAAGGAGGCTCCATCCTGTCCTGGGTTCAGCACCATCAGCGCTGCTTCCATTCAGCTCCACTTCAGCTTCCACTAAGACCTGCGTCATTCATCTCACTAAATGAGCATCATGGAATACGAATTTCCATGGGAAAGGAAACTTCAAAAACAATGCAGAAAACAGTGTGTCATTTTGCAGACTGATAAAAGAAAGCAACAAATCCCTCTCCTGTTCGCCTGCGTGAGTTTCATTCATGACCTCGGACACAGATGCGAACTGCAGCCATCAGTTGGCCACTGTGGGAAGTTTGGCTAGATGGGCGACTGGCCTTATCATAGGAAATCATAAAATTATAGAGTTAGAAGGGACCCTGAGAATCATTTTGTCCACCCCACCCCCCCTGCAACGCAGGAATGTGCAGATCAAACCCGCAACCTTGGCGATATCAGCCGCCCATTCTAACCCAAACTGACCAGCTATTATGTTCTCTCTTTGCTACCTTCCCCCCTCCCCACATGAGGGAGAGAAAGGAAAGAACTCCCGGAAATATTTGCATCACTGGCTGCAAATATTTCAAGGAGCTGCAAACACTTGCTTTGTGCCAAACCTGCAGAGTCCGCGGAAATCTGCCCGAAATCCAGAGAGTTGCCCTGGATCACTTGGGGACACTGCTGGGGGTCAGCAGCTCCCCAAACACACCAGCGCGCCAGCCCTGCTGGTCTGGGCCCATTCTCAAGTGCCTTGCCAGGGGCTCGCATACACCGATAAAGGTGTGCCCATATGTCTCATGCGCACTCCTTGAGATTGTTATTGATGGAGCCATTTAGGAGATTAGAGAAGGGAGAGGAGGGGAATCACGTCCTCCGAGTGGGTGGCAAGGCCATGGCAGCAGCAGCGGGTGGGGAGGGCGCTCCGGCAGCGACGCCTGCCCCATCGACAGCACGGTGACAGCAATACTAACAATGACAGTCTCCCGGCTAGCCTGGATGGGGCAGCGAATGAAAGGCAGCGCTCTTCCTTTCATAACCTCCTATCTGATCTCTTCTCCAAAGGGTGGCGTTGATGGCGGCGGGTGATGCTCGGCGCCAAATAAGAGGACACAATAGCAGCCTTATCGCGGACAAGATAGGGCCCTGCTTTCATTAGGAGGGACACAATGTGGGAACATGCGTCCACTTGGGGAGGGGAGGGAAACCACCCACCCGTTTCAATAGAGGACGTGCTGCATCCATGTCAGGTTAATGGGAGCAGATGAAGAAGCAGAGAGGAGACAGGAATCATCAGTTAAGAAGGAAAGAGCCTAAGAAGGGCCTGCCGGATCAGGCCAGTGGCCCATCGGAACCAGCACCCTCTTCTCACAGGGGCCAACCAAATGCCTGAGAGAACCCTGAAAGCAGGATTCGAACACAAGAGCCATCTCCAGCCCCTGTGGGATTCAGCATTGCTGCCTCCAACCATGGAGGCAGTGTGCAGCCAGCTTGGCTACTCGCCATCAATAGGCTTCTCCACTGTGTTGGGCCCGGGGGTAACCCGAGCAATGCAGTCCAGGTCCGGTCCTGAATCCAAGGGTTCTGCGAGGAGTCAGTCCGACAGAGCCAAGGCAGGAAACCAGGCTAGGTCAGGCACAGGATCACAGGCAGGTTCTGGCCAACAGCAACCTGGGCGGGGTTCAGCAGCCTTTTATCTTTGTTGGGGTAGTGGCCGGTCCTGATCCCCTGGCGACTCACCTCCCTGTTTCATCCAAAGGTGAGCACTCCTCCTGTGAGTACTCAGGTCTCTCTCCCTCTCAGACCTTAGTCTCTGCACCTTGGGAGACGTCAGTGGGTTACCAGACGCAGGGGCCGCCTCAGCCTCCCCTGACCCAACCGGGAGTGGAGCAGCTGTAAGAGATGGCCCAGCTGGAGGCAACAAGGTCATCCCCGCATCTGGAGCCAGGACAGGCTCAGGCCGCTGACTCGGCCCAGCTGGTGCTTGTTGCAGGGGAACCTGTGCAGACTGGGGCTCTTCAGAATCAGGCCCCAGACTAGTTTCAGCTGCCGCCTGAGGCAAAGGGTTCGGTGTGGACTGAGACTCCCCTGGCTCCGAGTCCGAGCCCGAGTCCCAGGCCATTACATCCTCCAGGAATTTGTCTATTCCTCTTTTAAAGTAATCTAAGTTGGTGACCTTGACTGCCTCCTGTGGGAGGGAGTTCCACAGTTTCTCTGCACTGTGTGAAGAAGTTACAGATAGGTAGCCGTGTTGGTCTGCCATAGTCAAAAAAAAAAAAAATTCTTTCCAGTAGCACCTTAAAGACCAACTAAGTTAGTTCTTGGTATGAGCTTTCGTGTGCATGCACACTTCGTCAGATGCATGCACACTTCGTATCTGACGAAGTGTGCATGCACACGAAAGCTCATACCAAGAACTAACTTAGTTGGTCTTTAAGGTGCTACTGGAAAGAAAAAAAAATTTTTTTGTGTGTGAAGAAGGACTTTCTTTTGCCTGTCCTTGATCTTCCAGCATTCAACTTCACGGGATGCCTGCAATTTCTAGGGACAGCCCTCTCCTTCATGAATTTGTCAAATCCTCTTTTAAAACAATCCAGATTGCTCAAACTGCTGGTCCTTGCCTTCAAAGACATCAAAGCCTTTCAATCTGAATGCTTTCACATGGGGCTGCCAATACATCAATATATTCTTTGGAGGTGCTCCTGCTGTCTCAGGTGAGGTGGTGCAAATGAGACCTGCGGCCTTCTGAGTAACAGGCCAAAACTGCACGGGTTGGACTAGATGACCCTCGGGGTCCCAGCTCTACAATTCTATGAGAAAACAACATTTTAATTTTCCCAGGCCTTTTATCACTAACCCTTGATAACACAGCTAGGGTGGGTCATAGGCCTGATCTATCAGGCTCTTCTTAGGTTTTTTAATTCATTCATTCATTCCCCGGCTGCTAGTCAACTGATTCTCCACCTTGGCCAATTATGCCCGGCTATTGCTATGCGATCCCTTCTGCTTACCTGTCTCTCCCTGCTAATTTTAAAAAACAGCACACACTTGCAATGCTCCTTGAAAAATCACCCTTCCCCAAGCTGGTGCCCTCCATCTGTTTTGGACCACCTCTAGCGTCAGCCACAGTTCATCCAAAACAGATGGTGGGCACCAGCTTGGGGAAGGCTGGCTGAGATTGTGACGCTTGCGGGTTAACTTGATAAGTCCTTGACATCCGACAATCCAATCAGCCTTCATCAGCCTGTCTTTCTGCTCCCTGCCAGCTTCTCAATCAAGGAGAATAGCAGGAGACGCCAGAGGGCAAAGGAGGAAGGGAATGACTCAACCGCACCCCTAGACGCCAATTAAGACAAGCAACGCCAGGGCTGGAAGCAGGCAGCGCATAGATGCTCCACCATAGCATCACACCCTGGTGTTTTGTTTGAGCCAGTCCAGACTGTCTACCTCCCCCTGCTCCCAGTCCTGAACATAAGACCGATCATAAGAACCGAAGGAGAGTCTGCTGGATCAGGCCCACCTAGTCTCAGAATCATAGAATCGTAGAAATGGAAGGCCAATGGTCCTCTATTCCAACTGGAGAAAACGGCAATTCAGACTGACATTTCATAGAATCATCCAACTGCGGAGTTGGAAGGGACACCCAGGGTCATCTAGTCCAACCCCCTGCAATGCAGGAATCTCAGCTAAAACATCCAGATGGCTACCCAACCTCTGCTTTAAAACCTCCAAGGGAGTAGAGTCCACTGCCTCCTAAGGGAGTCTGTTCCCCTGTCAAACAGTTCTTACTTTCAGAAAGTTTTTCCAGATGCTTTAGTTTTGTAATTTGAGGTCTTTAAAACTCTATTATGAATCAGCAGCATTCTGCTGGTTGAAAGAATGGCTGCTTCTTGAGAACACAGACATTTTGGATTTAGAAGGTTTTAATAACGTTTTTGGGTGGCATGCATATTTGTGGTATGACAAGGTTAAAGCACACAAAGCATTTAAAAACCATATTGTCAGGAAAGCATTGTTTAATGTCTGGATAAGATATAAGGACCTACTTGAAAATAAAACCCCAAGGTGGTTATCACCGATGGAAGCGAAGGCTCAGAAAAAACTCAATATGGAGGCCAAATGGCCGAAATATTGGGAAATTCTGGAACAAGAAGGAGACAAACTGAAATTGCAGAGTTTTGAGAAACTAAAAGATAAAGTGTGAGACTGGCTTCATTATTATCAAATAAGGGAGGCTTACAATTTGGACAAAAAAAAATGGCTTCCAGGTGGAAATTGGAAACAGAACTGCTAGATCCCAAAACTAAGATACTTTCAAGAATGTATAACTTGCTGTTGAAATGGAACACTCAGGATGAAACGGTTAAATCTGCTATGATTAAATGGGCACAAGATGTCGGACATAACATTATGTTTGCTGACTGGGAACAGTTGTGGACCACAGGTATGAAATTCACGGCATGTAATGCCTTAAGAGAGAATATTATGAAAATGATATACAGGTGGTACATGATACCAGTCAAGCTTGCAAAAATCTATCATTTGCCCGATAATAAATGTTGGAAATGTAAAGACAATGAAGGTACATTCTTTCACCTTTGGTGGACGTGCCCAAGGATTAAGGCTTTCTGGGAGATGATCTATAATGAAATGAAAAAGGTATTTAAATATACCTTCTTGAAGAAACCAGAGGCCTTTCTCCTGGGCATAGTCGGCCAATTGGTGTTAAAGAAGGATAGAACTCTTTTTACGTACACTACAACAGCAGCAAGAATACTTATTGCAAAGTATTGGAAGACACAAGATTAACCCACTCTGGAAGAATGGCAGATGAAAGTGATGGACTATATGGAATTGGCGGAAATGACTGGCAGAATCCGAGACCAGAGAGAAGAGTTGGTGGAAGAAGATTGGAAGAAATTTAAGGACTATTTACAGAAACACTGCAAAATTAATGAATGTTAAAATGATGTCGGAATGAAATGAAGCGGTTTTAGCAACAATGTTAAAAAGGAGTATGTAAAAATGATTTGTTAATAGATGAAAATATAAGGTTATAATATGCTAAGATAAAGAACTAAGATAAAAACAAAGAGGGAAAGGATTTGCTGAATCAACTACTCGAAATGGAATACAAAAAAGGGAGGTGTGAGGAGGTCAGGGAAACAAGTAAATGAAAGGCAAGACATGGAAAGATGGACTTATTTTTTACTGTTTTTTCTTTTTTCTTTTTTTTCTACTTTGTATTTTGTATTATTTCCTTTTTTTCTTTTTTTCTTATTATTTTTGTATTTTTTTTTGAAATTTGAATAAAATATCATTTTAAAGAAAAGTTTTGTAATTTGAAGCCATGGGTTCGAGTCCTACCCTCCAGAGCAGCAGAAAACAAGCTTGTACCCTCTTCCATGGGATAGGCCTTCAGATATTTGAAGATGGCTGTCATATCTCCTCTCACTCTCCTCTTTTCCAGGTTAAACAGACCCAGCTCCTTCAACCGTTCCTCATATGGCTTGGTTTCCAGACCCTTGATCATCTTGGTCGCCCTCTTCTGCACACCTTCCAGCTTGTCAACATCCTTCTTAAATTGGACACACTATTCCAGCTGTCTGACCGAGAGAGAATGTGACAGCCCTTGAGATATCTGTAGGTAGCTGAGATCACCTTGCCAACAAAAGTCCATATAGTTAATGCTCTGGTTTTCCCAGTAGTGATGTATGGAAGGGAGAGCTGGACCATAAAGAAGGCTGATTGACAAGGAATTGATGCTTTTGAATTCTGGTGCTGGAGGAGACTCTTGAGAGTCCCATGGACTGCAAGAAGATCAAAGCGATCCATTCTGAGGGAAATCAGCCCTGAGTGCTCACTGGAAGGACAGATCCTGAAGCTGAGGCTCCAAGACTTTGGCCACCTCATGAGAAGAGAAGACTCCCTGGAAAAGACCCTGATGTTGGGAAAGATGGAGGGCACAAGGAGAAGGGGACGACAGAGGACGAGATGGTTGGACAGTGTTCTCGAAGCTACCAACATGAGTTTGACCAAACTGCGGGAGCCAGTGGAAGACAGGAGTGCCTGGCGTGCTCTGGTCCAGGGGGTTACGAAGAGTCGGACACGACTAAACAACTAAACAACAAGCTGAGCTGTTTTGGGACCCCTCCATATTTTGGGGAGGGGGCCCACCCCCACCCCCACCCCCCACATACAGGACTCAGGGTGCTTCAGCATGCATTTCAGCAACTGGCTTCCTCCCAACAGCAGCGTGTGGGGTGCTTCGACCTGGGGTGCAAAACGGTGCCCAGCTTTCTCCCTACTGTGGCGCACTCTGGGGGGGGGGCACGGAGGGCTTGGCGTGTGGCACAGGGCATGTGGCTGCCTTCTCCCAACCACACCAGTCATGTCACAAGCACTTTGTGCACATGTGTGGGCAGTGATCGACAAGAGGCAGTCAAGTCCAACATTCCTTGTAATGCTAGAGAAGACATGCGAGGAATGTTTGGTCCAGCCAGTCGAAACTTCCTGTTCCTCCTGGCTGGAGCATCTTTCCTTTTACATGTGCTAGAAGGTGGGCGTGACCTAACCTGTTCAGGTAACAAAAGGACGGGTCACGCAGCACACCTCCCTCTTTTTGACTTCCTTCTTCGTTTGACCAGCTTCTAGCTAGGACTGCTCTGTTAGCTCTCAAAAGCACTGGGATTATTCCCCCATATGGGGTAGATACACATGTACATATTTTTAACTAAGTCTGCCTTCAGGAATCCAGCTGTGAACTGATGTGAGTACACTTCTTTTATTGACTTTGAATAAGATTGTAGAATCTTTATTCTTTTGAGAGGGATTCAAGGGAACTTACCAGGAACGTACAATTCAGTCTGAGACAGTGTGAGGCTCACACGAGCCTGCAACCAGCTATCAGTTGTGCATATAAAAGGGGGAATGTGACTCTGCTACATAAAGGAACTTGCTAGTGCAAGTTAGGAAGGATATTAATAAACAATATATCCTCTCCTGCCACCCTGAACATCCCCACAAAGTGATGTCACAAGCGCTCATCGCATGCCTGCAACGTTGGACCTCCTCAATCTTTGGCTCAAAGTGGCACCTCTGCAGTCGCTTGACATCATTACGATTGGAAACTGGTCCTTAGGGGTGTGAGGATTAAGGACAAACCCAGTTCCCCAGCCTCTGTTATGAAACTTCTCTCTCGACTTTTGAGTCCTCCATCTGCCTGTCTCTACATGTTGACGTACCTGATGGAGAGCAACCCAGCCCACCTGCTTTCTGTCTCCGCTGTCTGCCTGATTAGAACTGGCTGTCTTCAAGGCTGGCAAGGCTGGCATGCAGCCACCAGCCAAAGCTAATTCCTTGCAGCTTCTCCTTGCCAAAACTTTGAGTGATTACAGTTGACTGCTCCTCAAGTTGCACATATCACTATTAAGCCGGCCGTCCATCTGCAGCCTCCCGCCCAGCGGTGAGATGATTCTTAGCAATCTCCCCCTCTCGCTTTCCTGGACTTAAATCTGGTGCAGAAGTGTGGTTAAATCGCCTCCCAGTTGGCAGGACGGAGGAAGGCAAATAGTTTGCCAAGCGCTCGCAAATGGTGCACGTCAAACACTTAGCAAATGAGTGCCTGTGATCTCGTGCGATGAGCGTGGACAGCTCTCCATCGACTGGGCTCTTTTCTCCAGTCAGCAAAAGCGCAAGCAAAGTGCTACCAATGAGTCGACAGGGTGCAAGAGAAACGCTGTCCCCTCGCATGACTCAGCAGGTGACGAAACCGTCTCCCGTCAGTCAGCAGAGTTTGAGAGAATGATCTCCATCTGCAGCAACCTTCATAAATGTCACAATCCAAACAGTGAAAAGAGCTGAACGGTATCAAGGAAACATACAGGCACACACAAAGAAACACGAACAGTTTCACAATTGCAGAGTGTTTGGGAGTGGTCAGTCTGAATGGGATCTAGGTCCTTTTACAACAAACCTTCAATCCTCTACCTGCGAGGATGGAGTGTATATGAGGAAGCCTTTCAAACTGCTCCCTTTGTTGAGGTATGGTCTTAGCTCAAGGTGGCACACTATAATAATAATAATAATAATAATAATAATAATAATAATAATAATATTTATTTATTTATTTATACCCCGCCCATCTGGCTGGGTTTCCCCAGCCACTCTGGGCGGCTCCCAACAAAATATTAAAATACAATAATTCATCAAACATTAAGAGCTTCCCTAAACAGGCCTGCCTTCAGATGTCTTTTAAAAGTCTGGTAGTTGTTTTTCTCTTTGACATCTGGTAGGAGAGCGTTCCACAGAGTGGGTGCCACTACTGAGAAGGCCTTCTGCCTGGTTCCCTGTAACTTGGCTTCTCGCAGCGAGGGAACCGCCAGAAGGCCCTCGGCACTGGACCGCAGTGTACTGGCTGGATGATGGGGGTGGAGACGCTCCTTCAGGTGTCCTGGTCCGAGGCTGTTGAGGGCTTTAAAGGTCAGCACCAACACTTTGAATTGTGCTCGGAAACGTACTGGGAGCCAGTGTAGGTCTTTCAAGACCGGTGTATTATGGTCTCGGCGGCCGCTCCCAGTCCCCAGTCTAGCTGCCGCATTCTGGATTAGTTGTAGTTTCCGGGTCACCTTCAAAGGTAGCCCCACATAGAGCGCATTGCAGTAGTCCAAGCGGGAGATAACCAGAGCATGCACCACTCTGGCGAGACAGTCCGCGGGCAGGGAGGGTCTCATCCTGCGTACCAGATGGAGCTGGTAAACAGCTGCCCTGGACACAGAGTTGACCTGCGCCTCCATGGACAACTGTGAGTCCAAAATGACTCTCAGGCTGCACACCTGGTCCTTCAAGGGCACAGTTACCCCATTCAGGACCAGGGAGTCCCCCACACCCAGGTCTTTCCCTCCTCTTTAATTGTCACAACAACCCTGTGAGGTAGGTTAAGCTGAGAGGCAGTGATTGACCCCAAAGGTTGAGTGAGGATTTAAATCCAGGTTTCCCAGGTCTGACACGCTAACCACATTGCCTCATCTGAACCTCCACCCTCATTGACAGGCTTCTTTTCAGTTGAAGGAAAGGGCAAAGGGGTTAGACAAGTGGTTTGCAAACTTTTGGGGGCTACAGCCCCCCATTGAAAGAAAAATAAATACATTTCCTTCCTCTTGAACTAATGCATGTGCTACACGAGGGCGCTGTTTGTCTAACTCAGTGGTGTCCAAACTTTTTTCAAAGAGGGCCAGATTTGATGAAGTGAAGGGCCGTGAGGGCTGACCAAAGGGTTAACCAAAGTTAACCTTTTTTTAGGACTAAGTTGTTGAGGTTTTAGGATTTTACCCCAGGAAATAAACTGCCACAGGGGCTGGATTAAACCAATCGGTGGACCGGATTAACCCCCCCCCATGGACTTTGGACATGCCTGGTCTAACTTGCTTGTAGCCTCTTCATCAAGGTTACCTCCGCCCCTAAAAGCTGAGTCATGTTTTGGTTTTTCTCTCTCCCAACTTGTTGAGACAAGATGTCTGTTATTTCTCTCTTTCATCTCTACTCAACCTGTGAATGCCTCCTGCATGAATAAAGCCTTTGAACCCCAGAAACTGCAAGTGATCATTTCAATCCAATTCACCAAGCTGCAAGCTCTCCTAACATCCCATTCATTCCATTAACTCATCCCCAGCGCCCCCTTACCCTACCCTATAAAAACCATTGTTCAGAAGAGCGGGTTGCAAGACCCACTAAGGAAGATAGGAATGAAAACAAACGTCAAAACAGCAACAATTACTTACACATTTATTCAAAACCAAATTTAAACTATCTAGTTTAATTCATTAAAGAAAACAGATGGATTGGATGCAGTGGTATCAGTGAAAGTCATTTGCACTTCTAGCTCTCTGCAAGAATCTTGGTTCTCCTATCTGCATCCTGTGGTAGGGCCACTGGCTCTGAATGACAGCATGCACCAGTGCGCTAATATGGCGTTCTCTGGCCCGCTTTCATTCCTCAACATCATGCCTTCTGTCATTCCAAACCGAGATCACACCTTCCTCCTCGCCAGCTCCATCATTCACACCCTTCAAGGTTTGACAGGAGAAAACAGACAGTGTTTTGCATCCACTACGAATTTACAGTATGGCAGGGAGCGAGCCGCTTCTCTATTAGTCTGGGGGTGGGCAGTGGAGGTAGGGACAGATTGCTGTTATTTCAGCACGTGTCTTCAAAGGCAAGCTACAATGATGTGCATCTTTTAAGAACATAGGAAGGGCCCGCTGGATCAGGCCAATGGCCTACCTAGTCCAGCATCCTGTCCTCACAGTGGCTGACCAAATGCCTGTCAGAAAACCGCAAGCAGGATTCGAACACAAGAGCAACTCTCCCCCTCCTGTGGTTTCCGGCAACTGGTATTCGGAAGAAGAGTTGCTCTTGGGTTCGAATTCTGCTTGCAGGTTTCCCCCCTGAGTCATCTGGTCGGGTCACTGTGAGAACAGGATGCTGGACTCGCTGGGCCATTGGCCTGATCCAGCAAAGGCTCTTCTTGTGCTCAAAAGCCTTCTGTGTCCTCTCAGCCAAAGGGAACCAGACCTTGCCTAACGCCGCCCTTGCAAATTCCTATCGCGTGGAGAAATGGCGAAACATGCAACAATATCTGCGTACCATCGGCTGTGGTGAGGACTGCAGGGCCTGCTCCCTTCCAAGGCCTTTTCCAGGCCCTCACACGCCCAGCTACAAAAGGACTCCTGGGGCAATGCCTAGAGAGTGGGGCTGGACTCATCTGGAACAAACTCTTGGGGAAGTCCGGGGTTCTTCTGCCATTGCCTCCCTGTTCCAAGGGTCTAATGTGGCTTAAAATGTCCTTAAGCAGTCGGTGGCATTTTAAGCATCTCACAGGGGCCAACCAAATGCCTGTGAGAAAACTACAAGCAGGATTCGAACACAAGACCCTCTCCCCTCCTGTGGTTTCCAGCAACTGGTGTTCAGAAACATTGCGGCCTCTTCAGAGGCGAAGCAACCGGCTCCAGTACCTGGAGCGGCGCTCGTCCCAGAGGGCGTGGCGTGCGTCCCAGAGGGTGCCGCCAATCAGGGGTCAGTGTCAATTACTTCCTCCTGTGGCAGGGAGTTCCATAGTTTAACCATTTGCTTTCTTTTATCTGTCCTGAGTCTTCCAAAATGCAGGTGCACGGGCTGTCCACGAGTTCTACTGCTACGAGAGAAACTTCTCTCCAGCCTCTCTCTCTAGGCCACGCATTTTAGTCCCTTCTAGCATGTGGCCTGTTACTCGCCTTTTCTCTAACCTGAAAAGTCTCGACTGCTGCAACCTTTCCTTGACCAAGTGTATTGCATGTTGCAACAGATCCACAATGTGGGGAACATTAATGGCACAAAAATGGAAGCAAGACGAACTGCCAATGAAAGAAGAATGGAGGATGGACTATGCAGAACTGGATAAATTGACAGGAAGGATTCGAGACCTGCGGGATCAGAGATTCTTAGAAGACTGGAGTAAATATATGAATTATCTGAAAAGTAATTGTGACGAACAGATTGCGCTAGCAGGACTGCAAGAAGTTTTGTAAGGTGGATTATTTGAAATATTGCAAGAAAGACTAAGGAGAGAATTATTAGTTAAGGACAATGAAATGTAATAGGAAAATAAGAAATGCAGAATAAGTGATAAAGAACGGAAAATCATCAGAGGTGTTGACGGAAGTCAAAAATATTGTATAAGATGTGAAGATATGTTGTATGACTGTTGGAACTGGTATGTTAAAAAATCAATAAAAATGTCTATATAGATATTTAAAAATATCCGTAATGTGGGGAGGCTCCTGCATGGACTGATGATGCACAACGCACAAGTCTCCCCACATTATGGATCTATGCAACAGATCCATAATGTGGGATTGTGCGCGTTCAATCCATGCGGGAGCCCCCCCCCCAGGGAGGAAAGCCCCTTCCCCTGCAGACAGAGGGGGGAAGCTCTTCTCACCTGGCGGATCGCTCTCTCCATCCCTCAAACATCAGATTCAGATGCTGCCTCCGTGCGAGAGCTTGTCTGTGAGCCGGGTACACGGAGAGCCACGTGTTCGGGGTCACGGAAAGGCCACGGCAAAATGCCACTAAAATGCAGCGCTGATCACTACCAGAAAGGTTCCCTGCTGCCGGCACCTTTCTTAAAAGGCACTTCCAAGTGAGCGAAGCCGTCGGTTAGCAAGGGAAATGTTATTCCGCAGCAGGAAAGCAGCGACAGCAAGCTGTCAGCCCGATCGTCAAGGGTCCCAAAAGCTCTCAAAAGTGCATACCCTCAAACGTTTCTCCAATTAAAATAGGGACAGCCTATTCAGTTGCTGCTGTTGTTGTTAATACTCTGCCCATCTGACTGGGTTGTCCAACATACAGTCATACCTCATGTTACGTTTGCTTCCTGTTACGTTTTTTCAGGTTGCTTCCCGCGGCGACCCGGAAGTACCAGAAAGGGTTACTTCTAGGTTTCACCACTCGTGCATGCACACTAGCACCAAATCACGCCGTGTACCTGCGCACATCCAGCGCTTCAGGTTGCGGGCTTTTCACATTGCGAGCGGGCCTCCTGAACGGATCCCATTCGCAACCAGAGGTGCCACTGTACAGTCGTACCTTGGATCTCGAATGCCTTGGCTCCCGAAAAAATCGGCTCCCAAACGACTGAAACCTGGAAGTGACTGCTCTGGTTTTTGAACATTCCTTTGGAAGCCGAGCGTCCGGCAGGGCTTCCGCAGCTTCCAATTGGCTGCGGTTCACCTCCAGTGCCCAACTGTCTTGGGCTGGCCCTGATGGTCCCCATATATTTGCTGCCCCCCCCTTTCAGGTTTGCAGTTTCACAGGGAGTATGAAATCCTTGAATGGCTTTTTAACCTTTTCTCTAAATGATGCCAGAAACCTGGGAAGGCAATTTGCCAGCATCTTGACTCTGGCACCCGCTGAGAGGCAAAATAGAAAGAAAGAAGTTAGCTTAATTCTTTGTTTTCAAACTTCTGTAACTACTTTCATCATCACCATTAATCATGTGTTGCTTCCGCAGAATTTTCAGCCTGCACAAAAGCGATTTGCCAACCTCCTCTCCGACACCCTCAGAACGCAACTCCTTGACAAGTTTCATTAAGTTTCCTATTTTACAGATGAGGAACTGAGAATTGTAAAAACAGAGACATGGAAGGGACTCGTCGGGAGAGCCTGACTGCTGCATCAGGCCAGTGACCCTCTGAGACCAGCATCCTCTTCTCAAAGTGACCAACCACATGCCCCAAAGCGAAACCTGCAATCAGGATTCGAACACAATAAATTTACTCCAGTTATTTTGGTATCTTTGATCTCCCTGGTCCCGGATCCTCCCTGACAGTTTGGCAAGTTCTGCATATTCTGTCAACTTCGCCTGCCACTCCTGAATAGTTGGTATATCTTGTACTTTCCATCTTTGGGCCAGAAGGGTCCTCGCGGCAGGGTCCCCCCGCCCCCCCTTCCTACACCCCTGGAAAAGCTTATCTTCGCCATCCCTTCTTTTCTTTACTTTTTTTGGCATGCCATCTTCCCGCAGTTAAAACAATGCTCAAGCAGCTTACAATATGAAAAGACTTACATAAATGCAAATATAACAAAGCAGTCATAAAAAATGAATAAAACTCATTGAAAACCACATAACCCAACTGAACAATTTCCACATAAAAAGAAAGACGCAAAAAGTTAATAATAATAATAATAATAATAATAATAATAATAATAATAATAATTTATTATTTGTACCCCGCCCATCTGGCTGGGTTTCCCCAGCCACTCTGGGCGGCTTCCATAGAAAACCAAAAATACACTAAAATATCACAGATTAAAAACTTCCCTGAACAGGGCTGCCTTAAGATGTCTTCTGAATGTCAGGTAGTTATTTATCGCTTTGACATCCGATGGGAGGGCGTTCCACAGGGCAGGCGCCACTACCGAGAAGGCCCTCTGCCTGGGTCCCTGTAGCTTTGCTTCTCGCAATGAGGGAACCGCCAGAAGGCCCTCGGCGCTGGACCTCAGCATCCGGGCAGAACGATGGGGGTGGAGACGCTCCTTCAGGGATACTGGGCCTAACCCTAACCCTAACCCTAACCCTAACCCTAACCCTAATATCAGCAACAGCAGCAAAAACTCCCGACCAAACTTCCCGCAAAATACCCCAGTTCTTGCTGGGCAGGCGCTGTCGCCGCAGTCCTGATGAGCCCTGCCAGGCCCTGCCCCGGGCCAAGAGAAACAGTTGCTTTCTCCCCTCCGAAATATCACTGCCCCTTCCACCTTCTTGCCGAAGGTCCGATAGAGTTTCTGTTGCCACGGTGTGATGCCGGTCGCCTAGCAACATCCCGACGAAATTAGTTCTGGAGCTATTTATGGGAGGAACAATACTCCGGGCCACCCCGGTTTGGGTGGGTGTGCCTGGGAGGCGGGTGCGAGTGGTGGAAGGTGCTAGGGATCGTTAGGAAAGGAATCGAAAAATATAAGCGCCGGGATCATAATCCTGCCACTCGGATCTCTGGCGCGGCGGCATTTGGAGATGGGTGTACGTCTCTGTCTTTGTCCATGGAGTTTTCTTGGCAGGGATACTGGAGTGGCTTGCCAGTTCCTGCTCCAGGTGGATCACGTTTGGTCAAAACTCTCCACTACGACCTGTTCATCTTGGGTGCCCTGCTCGGCATAGCTCATAGCTTCTCTGAGTTATTCAAGCCCCTTCGCCACGGCAAGGCAGTGATGAAATTAAAAGTGGTGACAGCAGTCACGAAATTAAAAGACGCCTGCTTCTTGGGAGAAAAGCAATGACAAACCTAGACAGCATCTTAAAAAGTAGAGACATCACCTTGCCAACAAAGGTCCGTATAGTTAAAGCTCTGGTTTTCCCAGTAGTGATGTATGGAAGTGAGAGCTGGACCATAAAGAAGGCTGATCGCCGAAGAATTGATGCTTTTGAATTCTGGTGCTGGAGGAGACTCTTGAGAGTCCCATGGACTGCAAGAAGATCAAACCTCTCCATTCTGAAGGAAATCAGCCCTGAGTGCTCACTGGAAGGACAGATCCTGAAGCTGAGGCTCCAAGACTTTGGCCACCTCATGAGAAGAGAAGACTCCCTGGAAAAGACCCTGATGTTGGGAAAGATGGAGGGCACAAGGAGAAGGGGGCGACAGAGGATGAGATGGTTGGATGGTGTTCTTGAAGCTACCAGCATGAGTTTGATCAAACTGCGGGAGGCAGTGGAAGACAGGAGCGCCTGGCGTGCTCTGGTCCATGGGGTCACGAAGAGTCGGACACGACTAAACGACTAAACAACAACAACAACAAGTACCTCTCTGTTTGCCTCACCTTAGAGAGGTGGGAAAGGTTTGGGAAAGGCGACCGAAATGATCAAGGCGATGGAGAGAAAAGTTGCAGCATTTGGGAAGTTTTAGTAAGCGGGAAGCAAAATGATAGGAGTTCATAAAACCATGGAGAAAGCAGATTGAGAAAAGGGGTCCCCCCCAACATTATAACTGGTGGAAGCTGAATGTTGGAAGAGTCAGCACAAATAGAATAAAGGACACAGTTAACTGTGGAACTCACTGCCACAGGAGGTAGTGGTACCCACCAAGCTAGATGGCTTTAAAAGAGGACTGTACAGTTGGGAGAGACCACAATCTGGTCCAGCCCCCCTTGCAAAGCAGGAATCTCAGCTAAAGCATCTACGACAGAGACCATCCAACTTCTGCTTAAAAGGAGGTGGGGTTGCGGGCTTCACGGCCTCACCACGTGCGCGGCAGCTGGAGCCCAGCCCCCGCGAGATTGGGGGAATCCCCGGCTGCGTCACCCCCAATTGGCTAGCTCTGGGTCGTGGCCTGCCCTATTTAAGGCAGCTGCAGCTGGGGATCTCCCTTTTTTGCCACCTACCAACTGTTCCTGTTTTCCCACCCTCCCGCCCTCTAAGGTTCTCGTTCCTTGACCTTGCTATGGACTTCGGTTGGTCGCCGTTGAGGGGCCTGGTAGGAATTTTTCCACTTGGCAAATTGGCACCAGCCACTTGGTCTTCGCCTACCTCATAGCAAATCGTCACAACTTTCTGGTTATTGGCGGTTCGGCATTGGAATAGTTCTGTGGATGGAAAGAGGGGAGGTAGCGCCATCACATATTGAAGGGTAGTCCCGTAAAGGATTCTGGGGGGCGTGGCCCTGTCCGAAGGCACGCCCCCTATAGCACGCCCCTATCGCATGCCTAAGGCACGCCCCCTATTGGTGACCCCGGGGGAGTTCCTAGTTGATGTGCATCAGCAGGACTCCCCCTACTGGTGGTTAACCCTTCCCGGACTTCAAGCGGACGGGCTGAAGTGGTGCCCTGCAAGACGAACACCTCGCAAGACGAAAAACCCGCTAGACGAAAGGGTTTTCCATTTTGGAGGCGCTTCGCAAAACGAATTTCCCTATGGGCTTCCTTCGCAAGACGAAAGCCCATAGGGAAATCTCCAGGACAGCGGGGAAGCGCAGCGCGTCTTCCCCACTATCCTCGGACCTCCTCCGAAGGCTGGCGGTGGGGCGGAGAGACCTCCTCCCCGCGCCAGCCTTCAGATGGCTGTCCTGAAGGCTTGCGGTGGGGAGAAAAGCCCTTCTCCGCACCGCCAGCCTGGCAAGCGGTCTCCATAGGAACGCATTAATTGATTTTCAATGCATTCCTATGGGAAACCGTGCTTTGCAAGACGAAAAACTCGCAAGAAGAAAAAACTTGCGGAACGAATTAATTTCGTCTTGCGAGGCACCACTGTACCTGTAACCAATAAAGTTGTGGCCTTTTTTAGCCCATTAACCTTAATAATTGTTTCATGTGTCTTTATTTCCACTGGGGGGGCGGGAACTTGCCACACAACTCTTAGTGTCAGAAGGGTTTTCCTGATGTTTAGTCGGAATCTCCTTCCGTCTGACTTGAAGCCATGGGTTCGAGTCCTGCCCTCCAGAGCAGGAGATGACTATTGATGGCTCCTAGTCATGATGTTTCTGTTTTGCCTCCACAGTCGGAAGCAGCGATGTTTCTGAATGCCAGTTGCTGGAAACCACAGGAGGGGAGACGACTCTTGTGTTCGAATCCTGCTTGCAGGTTTCTCATAATGGGCATCTGGTTGGCCCTGTGAGAACAGGATGCTGGACTGGAGAGGCCACTGGCTCTTTTGAGGTTCTCATGTGGAATGAAGTCCCCTTGTCTCATGCAATGCTCCTCTCCTTCTTGACGGAAAGCTTTGCCACAGAAAATGAACTCCTTTGCTCTCGCATACTGCCAGCCAGCTGCTGCTGCTGCTGTTGCTCCCAGCCACCACCTGACGGGAAGTGTATCTGATCTACCCTGTCAGCTCTTTGAAATGAAGTGTCCCGCACTGCCGTGAATTGAAAGGAAACATGAAAACGGCAACTCCCAAAGGGGAGCGGCGAGGAAACAAAGCCCTGAGACATGCCTGTCAACAGCCGGTTCTTGCAAAAAAGGCTGTGAACAGAGAAGATCCACTGGCGTCAAGAGGCCAAGCCTGCGGGGACCGGGGGACAGGAGAACCAGCCAAGGGGATACTTCTGGATCTGACCCCGTCACTGTCGACTCAGCCAGCCACAATGGCTAGGAGGGCCTTTTCCCAGTTCCAGCTAGTACACCAGCTACAACCCCTTTCGGATGAAGAAGATGTCCTGGTCGTTGTACACCAAAGAATCACAGAACTGTAGAGTTGGAAGGGACCCCAGGGGTCATCTAGTCCAACCCCCTGCAGCCCAGGAATGCATGCTCTGGAAACGTCCAGGCTGGACTACCGCAATGCGCTGTGCGTGGGGCCACCTTTGAAGATGACTCAGAAATTTGGTCCTAAATGGAGCAGCCAGGTTGCTGCCTGGGGTTCTGTGTTGATCTCACACAACCCCTTTTTTTTTTAAAGGTTGTACCCGTTGCCAGCTCATTTTCAGGCCCAATTCAAGGTGCACATATTGGTATTGAAAGCCCTAAACCAGGGGTCAGCAAAAAAATTTTAGCAGGGGGCCGGTCCACTGTCCCTCAGACCTTGACTATATTTTGAAAAGAAAAAAAAATAATGAACGAATTCCTATGCCCCACAAGTAACCCAGAGATGCATTTTAAATAAAAGCACACATTCTACTTGTGTAAAAACACCAGGCAGGCCCCACAAATAACTCAGAGATGCATTTTAAATAAAAGGACACATTCTACTCATGTAAAAACACGCTGATTCCCAGACTGTCCTTGGGCTGGATTGAGAAGGTGATTGGGCCGGATCCTGCCCCCAGGCCTTAGTTTGCCTACCCATGCCCTAAACGACTCAGGCCCCAAATATCTGAAAGCCCACCTCCTTCCCTATAGATGACTGTTTCTCAACCTTGCAACCTTGGACTACAAATCCCATCATCCCTGACTGCTTGTTCTGCTAGCAAGGGATGTTGGGAGTTGTAGCCCGATGACAGCTGGGAACCCAAGTTTGAGAAACACTGCTAGACCCTCTCAGGTGCTGAGATTGGCAGAGGGTGGCCTCTTGGTAGTTCTTCCACCCTTAGAGACTTAGGGGGGCATCCCAGGAGGGGGGGGGCATTCTCTGTGGCAGCCCCTGTGGACCTCCTTCCCCATGGAGTTCCCCACCAGGAAGAACTTTCTGAGGTTGGATAGCCACCTCTCATGGATGCCTTTAGCTGAGAGTCCTGCCTCGCAGGGGGTTGGACTAGATGACTCTAGGGGTCCCCTTCTATAGTCTTCTATAGCATTTAAAGCCCTATACAGCCTAGGACCCTCGTACCTACGGGACCGCCTTTCCTGGTATGTCCCATGGAGGACCTTATGGTCTTCAAACAAAAACATCTTGGAGATCCCGGGCCACAGGGGGGTTAGGCTGGCCTCAACCAGAGCCAGGGCCTTTTCAGCTGTGGCCCCGATCTGGTGGAACGCTCTGTCATGAGACTAGGGCTCTGCGGGACTTGACATCTTTCCACAGTGCCTGCAAGACAGAGCTGTTCCACCAGGCCTTTGGCCAAGGCACAGTCTGACCTCCTCTCTCCTTCTGTAACCCTCATAGAACTCTAGCCCAGTGGTTGCCATTAATTTGATTCTGAACTGATTTTAGAATGTATTTCAATTAATTGATTGTGATTTTATGTAAACTGTGTTTTTTTTACTGTTGTCTGAGCCCAGCTTCGGCTGGGGAGAGCGGGACATAAATAAAATGTTGTTGTTGTTGTTATGATGATGATGAAGAAGAAGAAGAAGAAGAAGAAGAAGAAGAAGAAGAAGAAGAAGAAGAAGCACACAACTGGGGGTGCAGTGCAAGTCAGGCCCTGCCTGAGACCTTCCGTCCCCCTGCCCCACAGAGGAGGAAAGGATTAGCACATCCTCTGGCCCAGGAACCTTCTGAGATCCAGCAAATAGCAGGACCGCCAAGCATGCTCTAAAATTATTTGGTGAAACAGCTGCACAAGGCTTTGCTGACCCATCTCTGGTCTGATGATGGATCCAGACTTCCAGAAGGGAATCAAGTGGTTTTATTTGTATTGCATGGTCTCCCACAGCAATGGCAAAGCCTCGGAAAGGGACCACCAATAACCTTTGCCATCGCCCAGCTCATTTGGCCGTGTGTGTGTGTGTGTGTGTGGGGCAGCAGTCCTGAAGAACATGAAATCCGGCCTCTTTCTCTCTCCAAGGCAGCCTCCCTACTGATTTCCTGATTCAATGCCATTTTCTTGACCCACGGACCATTAAATTGAAAGAACATGAGAAGCATCACCCGGCCTTGCTTTTAATGGAGAGGGGACCCCCCTTGCTCCCCAAATGGCCAGGAATACCATTATTACGTTTCGTTTTCTTTTCTTTTCCGGCCGTTGAAGCTTTGCACATTGATACGAAAAAGCTATTTTTTCACAAATGGAAGGAAGACGTGCAAAGAGCAACTACAGCAAGTTCTGGGACAGAACAAGCCAAACTTTATTAAGTTGTCGCCTCATACGCCAGCCAGGAAGTCAAAGAATCATAGACGTGTAGAGTTGGAAGGGACCTCCAGGGGTCATCTAGTCAAACCCCCTGCAATGCAGGAATCTCAAGCATCCATGGCAGAGGGCCGACCAGCCTCTGCTTAAAAGCCTCAAGGAAGGAGAGTCCACAACTTTCGGAGGGAGTCCATTCCACTGTCAAACGGTTCTTACCATATTTTTTCCCTTGTTTTTTTTAAATTTTTATTTATACTTTTCAAGTTTATACATTTCACTAATTTTACAATCCTTTTGACATTTCAAAAACTGGCTTCCTCCCCCCTCTTTCTGCAGTTCCTTACATTTATTTTTAACATCTTCTGCATATCCAAATTAACTTAATTTGCTCATTTATTCATCTTCTTTAAATACATCTTCTTCAGAAACTGCAGGTTATTACAATAGTCCTGCCAATCTTTTTATCTGTTTACCATTTTTCTGGAAATATTCAATACTTCCTTTATTTTATATATATATATAAAAGTTATCTTGATTTCTTATCCTTCTGGTAAGTTTTGCCATTTCTGCATATTCCATAAGTTTTTGTATCCGTTCTTCCTTTGCTGGGACTTCCTCCTCTTTCCATTTTGGGGCAAGTAACATTCTTGCTGCTGTAGTAGCATACATGAATAAATCTCTATATAATTTAGGTAGTTCTGTCCCTATAATTCCCCAAATTCTCTTCTTCCTTTCTCTTACAGTATTGCACAGTACGGCTTATGAACATGGTTGTACATGGGGCAGGGACTTTTCCCACTTGCTTCTTCTCTTGAGATTGGACCAGGTTGACTCATCAGAGTGATAAACATAGAATTATAGAATCATAAAGGTACAGGGACCCCTGACCATTAGGTCCAGTCATGACCGACTCTGAGGTTACGGCGCTCATCTTGCTTTACTGGCCGAGGGAGCCGGCGTACAGCTTCCGGGTCATGTGGCCAGCAGGACTAAGCCGCTTCTGGTGAACCAGAGCAGCACACAGAAACTTTTACCTTCCCGCCGGAGTGGTACCTATTTATCTACTTGCACTGGCGTGCTTTCGAACTGCTAGGTTGGCAGGAGCTGGGACCGAGCAACGGGAGCTCACCTTGTCACAGGGATTCAACCGCCAACCCAAGAAGCTTAGTGGTTTAGACCACAGCGCCACCCGCGTCCCATAGAATTGTATAAAATGTCCACAGGACAAGGTGTTTTTATGGGGCAATGCCTCAGAAAGCATTGAAGATGCTTATTTTACCTAAAAAGTTGAGCATCATTTAAATGCAGAGCTTCTCTGCGCGTTTTTTTCCAAGACACCTGTGCGAAAACGGGATATGATGCTTTAGCACCGGTGAAATGGAAAGAGAGGCTGCTCAGTCCCTCGCTGGTGACAAGTGCCGTCCCAGAGTCAATCCACACTTCAGCTCATCTGACAAAGAGGAGAGACTCAGAATTAATCAGTGGCTGCCAATCAAACAGGAGGGCTCTCTGCATTATTGCCACTGCGGCAGGCCACATAATCTGCTTCCTTCTCTTGCCCTCTGATGCCATCCCGGCAGTGTAATAGCAGAGTGTCAGTGTCACTTCCCTCCGACACCTCTGAAGGGCCGAGACGGAGGAGTTCAGCTGCCAGTTATGGGATGCGACACACTGACATCTCACCCACCCCACCTCCTCCCGCTGGCATGTGTCACTCAGGAAATGACATCTTCCTGCTCTGTTTGCTGATGAAAGGAGGCAGGTGGATGATGCAGGCAAGGTGGAACTCCCACCCACAGGTGCGCCAAACCCAACTCACAGATGGCAGAGTTGCAAGGGGCCCCCAAATCTCATCTAGCCCAAGGCGGAAATCACAGCTCATGCAAATCCAGATGCGCTGCTCCTTCCTTTCAGTTGAGAAATCGCCAACTTCCAGAGAGGAGTCAAGGAATGTACCGATTTTTTCCGTGTATAAGACGCCTTTTGGGGGAACTCATGTTTAAGAAAATGGGGGGAGATGGCTCAGAGTTGTCGAGCTTTTGGGGGGAGATTGCCGAAAATTGCTCGCCTGCACGCAGCGCAAAAGCTGCCTCACGCCTGCCCCCTCGCTGGCAGAAGCTGCCAATCGCCCACCCAATTGCTGCAGTGTCAGCCAATCAACGCCAGCCCTTGACGCAACAACACGCCCAATAGCTGCTGACAGCCGTGGCAGCAATCAATCAAATGTCCATCCTATGCACTATCCATGTTGAAATATACTCAGAGTCGCAAAGTGATTTCATGCTCTTTATTCAGCTCATAGTGGTGAGGAGGAATGAATGGATGTCCCCTCAAAGTATCTGCTTTATATACATTATTTACACAATGGGCTGCACATGATTGGCTAATTCCGGAATTCTACTGTAAGCCAATCAGGTTGTGGATTCACTTCTATCTGGAGCATGATTGGGTGGTTCCTGCCAACCAATCATACTGCTGTATTGTTCTAGGACCAATCAGACTGCTGCCTTTTGGATCCTATTGTTCTAGGACCAATCAGACTGCTGCAGTTTGGATCCTATTCAACTCAGTACATAACACATGTATAAGACGACCCCCACTTTTTAGCATGATTTTGGAAGACAAAATCCTAGTCTTGTACAGTGGTACCTTGGGTTAAGAACTTAATTCGTTCTGGAGGTCCATTCTTAACCTGAAACTGTTCTTAACCTGAGGTACCACTTTAACTAATGGGGCCTCCTGCTGCGCCGCCACCACTCAATTTCTGTTCTCATACTGAAGCAAAGTTCTTAACCCAAGGTACTATTTCTGGGTTAGCAGAGTCTGTAACCTGAAGCATCTGTAACCTGAAGCATACGTAACCCGGGGTACCACTGTACACGGAAAAGTACGGTACATTATTCATTCATTCATTCATTCATACCCCACCCATCTGGCTGGGTTTCACTCATCTGACTAGCTTCCCTCAAAATATTAAAAATACAATAAAACACCAAACATTAAAAACCTTCCCTAAACAGGGCTGCCTTCAGATGTCTTCTAAAAGTCAGACAGTTGTTTCTTTTCTTGACATCTGGTGGGAGGGCGTTCCACAGGGCAGGCGCCACCACTGAGAAGGCCTTCTGCCTGGTCTCCTGTAACCTCGCTTTTTTCAGTGAGGAAACCGCCAAAAGACCCTCGGAGCTGGACCTCAGGGTCTGGGTATTAGTTTGATACCACCCCCTCAAATTGCACCGTTAATAGACTGTGCTAACTCCAACACCCATCACTAAGTGACAGGGGAAGCCAATTCTTCGCTGGGGATGAGCAAATCTGCTTATTTTGGTTTTTCTCAGTTTTTCATCTTTCCAGGCTTAAACTCAGTTCACAGACCAATTCAGTTTGTTTTTTTAAATTGGCACGAAAATTTCACCAGCATTTTCCTGTGAATTTCTCCTAATGCTGAGGTTCCCAACGTGGGGGCACACAGCCCACGGGGGAGGGCGGCAATTTGATTTTTAAGGGGGGCAATTTGAGAATGAGTTAGACCAAGTTGAAGACCTTTTAGGCTTCCTCCACGTGAATAGGAGTTCACTTTTTGAATAATAAGAATTATATGTCACAAGGAGGGGGCATCAGGATTTTAGAGATGCTGAGGTGGGGCTTGGCCAAAAAAAAGGTTGGGAACCACTTTCCTAATGTGATGCATTTGTGTGCAATTTTGCCTAAGCAACACATTTTTTGGACAGCAAGATGCCCTAATACGATGCATTTTTTCTATATGCTCCACAATCAATGCGTTTTTATCTACACTTTATCCCAGGAGATGCATGTTTGCCTGCATTTTTTGAATGGAAAAACCCACATCTCCTATAATATATGAAAACAGCAACACCATTTTTGTGTTTCTGGCTGTCAATCTCCGGTTGCAACGTTTGGCCAGTTAGCAGGCTTACTTCAGAACTAAAAGCTGAGAATCGCCTCCAGGCTGCCCAACTTTCCTTCTAAGAGGAGTTGTGCGTCAAGAAAACATGCACATAAGTCTTATTCCCTCGGCAAAAAGAATCAATACCAAAGGGCTCGTCCGTGCTTTCGCTTGTGTTGTGCCTAGAAAGTGAAGGTGTGAGCCGTTTTCGCCTTGCTCTGCTCTTTTCCAAGGGAAAACCCACTCCTTAGTGATAGATTGAAAAAATGCAGGAAGAACCAGATGCACAAATATAAGATGGGGAGATCTGGCTTACTAGTAATACAGGTGAAAAGGATCTGGGAATCTTAGTAGACCACAAGCTTAACGCAACAGTGTGATGCAGCAGCAAAAAAAAAGCTAACACTATTCTAGGCTGCCTCAACAGAAGGCTAGTGTCCAGATCAAAGGAAGGAATAGCCCCACTATTCTGCCTTGGTCAGACCACACCTGGAGTCCCGTGTCGAATTCTGGGCGCCACAATTTAAGAAGGATGTTGACAAGCTATAAGGTGGGCAGACGAGGGTGACCAAGAATGATCAAGGGTCTAGAAACCAAGCCTTATGAGGAATGGTTGAAGGAGCTGAGTATATTTCCCCTGGAAAAGAAGAGGCTGAGAGGAGATGTGATAGCCACCTTCAAATATCTCAAGGGCTGTCACATGGAAGAGGGAGCATGCTTGTTTTCTCCTGCTCTGGAGGGTAGGACTCGAACCCATGGCTTCAAGAAAGGCAACAGTAAGAGCTGTTTGACAGTGGACCAGTCTCCCTCTCAGAAGGTGGTGGGCTCTCCTTCTTGGAGGCTTTTAAGCAGAGCCAAATTTAGGTTTGATGAGGCCCTAAGCTACCGAAGGTAATGGGGCCCTTTCTATGTCCAGCTGTCCTTTGTCAGCAACAAACTGTGGCTGTTTTTTGGGTTGAATATATGCTAGATGGTAATTTACGGACCTAATAGGTATCTAAAGCCATTTGCACATGTTGCCGTGCAACCAGTCCATGCAGAATGTAGGCACTCTATATATAGAAAGGAGCAAACCAGTGATATTTGAGGGAGCAGGCTAGCAGGCGGGGCCCATGACTTACATCACAGGAGCCTACACAACACAAAACACTGTTGCTGTAGGTAGGTTTTACTTTATTTGTTTTTTATCTTTTATTTTGGAAATGTACATCCAGTTTCTTTTCCTTTAAATTTTTTGGGGGTCCCCAAGAGAGTGGGGCCCTAAGCTATAGCTTGTTTAGCTTATACGTAAATCCGGCACTGGTTTTAAGTGGAGGTCATCTGTCATGGATGATTGAGTTGCCATGCAGGGCATGGACAAGATGACTCTTGAGGTCCCTTCCAACACTTTTTTAATTCTATGTTCTCAGGTCTATTGCCGCTCACTCTGCTGAGGTTTCTGCATTGCTGGGGGTTGGAATAGGAGTAGCTAATCCTTGGGGTCCATTCCAACGCTACATTTCTATGATTCTATAAAATGTCAATATGAGGAAAACCTGAATTGTGTTTGCTCTGATTGAGCGCTAAAGAGCAGTTTCTCCTGGGGGAAAAGAGGGCATGCGGATAAGCCCCAAGTTGCACTTTAGCCGGGGACTGCCTCGGTTTCCCCAGTGGGGGAGAATCGATCCCTGGCCATTTGGAAAGCACGCAGGTTAACTAATCACCACCAAAGCAATTTCAGGTGCTTGGCTGGCAGTGGCTGGATAAACCAACTTGGACGCAGATGATGTTTTTCCTCGCCGCTTTCGATTCAGCTGTCAGAATGAAACGCTCAAATCTTTGAAGGGCACTGCATTGGCTCCCGGAAAATATGCCAGGTAGGAGGAAATGCTTTGGAAAAGGAGGTGGAATAAGGTGCAGTGATTGCAGTTATTTAAAAAAATGAAAATTGGAGAGCCATGGTATTTAAACACACGCAGAGAGAGACAGACACACACATTGTGGCTGCTATCTGCAAAGCCTTGGTGCGATGCAACTTGACCTCTATTAAGCATCTATTCAAATTCCTCCAGGAAGCCAAAAGAAAGGTGAGCACTTTGCTTCTGATGGAAGGCTGAGTAATCTCCCTTCTCCCAGCTGGGCCTCTCTCCAGAAGTGCTCACTAAAGCCAAGGGACAAAGCCAGAAAGAAAGAATAGCCCATCCTTCGCTCCTGCCTCCCCTCCGGTGAGTTTGTCGGAAACTTCCACTCTGTTGCAAACTCGGCGTCTCAAAGGAAGGGCTAAGCAGAGCCGCAGTTAACCAGGCTGCTTCACTGCAGCAGCCAAATCCCTTTTCGGGTTACCTAGGAGACTGTATTTGTGCTCCTTGAACTGGAAGAGGCCAGCCTCGGTTGTCCATGCTCGGCTGCACTACTGCAATGTAGGGCTGCCCTTGGAGGCAGTCTAGAGCAGTGGATCCCAAAACAGGTAGTGGGATTACCTGGGGAGATGCTAAGGGGCAAGGAACCAGCAGGAGGGCACTGGACCCCCCCCCCCAGTTGATCACATATACAATTAAAGCTCTGGTTTTCCCAGTAGTGATGTATGGAAGTGGGAGCTGGACCATAAAGAAGGCCGAAGAATTGATGCTTTTGAATTATGGTGCTGGAGGAGACTCTTGAGAGTCCCATGGACTGCAAGAAGGTCAAACCTCTCCATTCGGAAGGAAATCAGCCCTGAGTGCTGACTGGAAGGACAGATCCTGAAGCTGAGGCTCCAATATTGGCCACCTCATGAGAAGAGAAGACTCCCTGGAAAAGACCCTGATGTTGGGAAAGATGGAGGGTACAAGGAGAAGAGGACGACAGAGGACGAGATGGTGGGACAGTGTTCTCAAAGCTTTCAGCATGAGTCTGACCAAACTGCGGGAGGCAGTGGAAGACAGGGGTGCCTGGTGTGCTCTGGTCCAGGGGGTCACGAAGAGTCGGACACGACTAAACAACAACAACAGTTGACCAGGCTAGTTCCTAGAACAAAACATCTCCCTTACTTCATATTTAACGTTTTCCTGCTCTTATCACTTTGAAAGCTATTGCCTTTGCTCATATTTTCTTTGTATTTGCAACTCTGAATTGTCACAAGATGGCCAATTATTGTTGTTCTTATTAAACCGTACATCTGCGGCAGGGGACAGTTTGTACATATTTGGTAAGCAGTTATGTACGTATAAACATTTTATGCTATAAATTTCCCTCACCCTTATGTTTGCGTTAGTAGCAATGCATATAAATACTTTTCACACGATATTCTTAGCTGTGTGTTCTTTTTTTAGCTACAGGGTTAGACTAGAGCACATGTTTTTGTTTGCATGTATTTATTTTTGCATAAACGTGCAGTTAATTGTCACCGCTTTGGGTTTTAACAGTGTTGCTGTCTTTATTAGCGGGTCATGCAAACTGCTGTTCTGCATGCTGCTTTCCATAGGGCAGGGCGCATTAGGGATGAGTTTATGGAAACAAAGCGAGGGGTTGCCCCCCCAAAAAAAGAGAGTTTGGAGGCTGCTGCTAGTGCAGAATGTGACCGCTAGCTTGGAATTGGGCAGCCCAATTGAATCATGTGTCACTGGTCCTGAAATCGCTATATTGACCACCTGTCAGCTAATGATCCCAATTCAAAGTGTTAGTAGCTATGTGGCATGGAACCCGAGACCGGAAAGGTTGTCTCTCCCAGTATCAAGCATCTTGGGCCTTATGATAGACAGGAGAGGGCCTATCACTGATGTTTGCTGCCCAGTTACAGATAGGTAGCCGTGTTGGTCTGCCATAGTCAAAACAAAACAAAAAAAATTTTCCTTCCAGTAGCACAAGACAGAGAAACCAGTAGGAGAACACTTCAGTCTCCCAGGACATTCTATACAAGATCTCAAAGTAGCTGTATTACTACAAAGGAATTTCAGAAATAGACTGGAAAGAGAAGCTGCTGAATTGCAACTCATTACCAAACTTAAAACCATGGAGAGAGCTGGTCTGAACAAAGACATTGGATTCTTATCTCATTATACATGACAAAGCCATTTTTCACCTTCTCACCCCTTGCTTTTTCCTGTAAGACCTATTGCAGTCGTTAAGAGTCGTCAACAGGCTCATCACAGCTATCTGCCAATCACCCATTCCCACCACCCTTCTGAGTAATACCCCTCCCCACCTTCTCACTATATAGAAGGATCTGGCAACTTCTGTTTCAGTGTATCTGAAGAAGTGTGCATGCACACGAAAGCTCATACCAAGAACTAACTTAGTTGGTCTTTAAGGTGCTACTGGAAGGAAAAAAAATTTTTTGTTTTGCTGCCCAGTTGTCTGTCGCCATTCTGGGTCCTTGGGTCCTGGAGCTGTAGCCTGGATACGCAGTGCGATGCTGTGTTGCCTGTGGCGGCTGTGTGCGGTGCGCGGCAGACAGCTCAGCAGGATCCCACCTTCGTCGCCAGTGAAATACACTCAGAGTCCTGTAGCGATTTCATGCTCTTTATTGCAGCTTGTAAAACAGTGATTGAATTGCCCCCCAAACCTCAGCCTCTTATATACATTATTTACACAATGAGTCCCATCTGATTGGCTGATTCTGCTTCCCTCCTGTAGCCTGATTGGTCTTTTCCTGCAGGCCAATCAGTTTTTGCATTCTACGATCCTACCAGCCTAATAGGCTGATTCTGCTTCCCTCCTGTAGCCTGACTGGTCTTTTCCCGCAAGCCAATCAGTTGTTGCATTCTAGGATCCTACTTGCCTATTGTTATAGGATCCAATCTTAGTACATAACACAGGGCCTTCTAGGTGGTGGCTCCCCATTTGTGGAACAGGTGTGCTGCATCTGCCCCTTTCTTCATTAGCACTCAGGAGAAACTTCATAGAATTATAGAATCGTACCACTGTAAACATGGAAGGGAGCTCAAGAGTCATCTAGCCCAAAGCCCTTCAGTGCAGCTAAAGAATCTCCAACAGAAGGTCATCCACTTAAAAGCCTCCAAGATGACCACCCAGCCTCTGTTCAAAACTTCCATCGAAGGAGATCCCACTGCCTTCTGATGGAGTCCACTGTCGAAAGCCCCCCCCCCCCCCCGCGGAAACACTGAGGTGAGCGATCTCTCTGCTCTTTCCCCAGCAATGAACACCCTTCGTTCTAAGGGCCCAAGGTGGCAATTCTCTGTTTGCAGAGCCAAAGGAACAGAGGACGTAGTTTATATTTCAACGCATGGTTGCAAAAAAAAGGGGCTACGTCTTGTCCTGCTGTAAAACTTTCTCTCCAGTGAAAGTTCTTGGGGCCTTCTGCTGACATCAGCCCCTGCTGTGCCCCCAGCCGGAAATAGGATTCATTTTCACTTCCTCCACCTGCCTCCTGACATTTGACAGATAGAAATAGGTGCCTTTGTTTTCCATTATCGGAGCGCAGCTCATCATCTTGTGTGGAGCGGAGACGACACTCCAGCAGGGGCTGAAGGAATGAATTCTAGTCACCTTCGCTCCGAAACATGCTTGTTCTTGCCTTGCTCAAAGGTGTGTGGTATGTCTGGAGATAGGCTTTTGTTCTGAGCTGGATAGCAGTACATGTGAACAGGACCGAGGGGTCTTAGAAGACCGCAAGCTTCACACGAGCAACATATTGCAGCAGCAAAACAAAAAAGTCAAATACTATTCTAGGCTGCATCAAGTGAGGTAATAATGTCCAGATCAAGGGAAGTCGTGTTGTTGTTTAGTCCTGTCCGACTCTTTGTGACCCCCTGGACCAGTGCACGCCAGGCCCTCCTGTCTTCCACTGCCTCCCACAGTTTGGTCAAACTCATGCTGGTAGCTTCGAGAACACTGTCCAACCATCTCGTCCTCTGTCGTCCCCTTCTCCTTGCGCCCTCCATCTTTCCCAACATCAGGGTCTTTTCCAGGGACTCTTCTCTTCTCATGAAGTGGCCAAAGTATTGGAGCCTCAGCTTCAGGATCTGTCCTTCCAGTGAGCACTCAGGGCTGATTTCCTTCAGAATGGATACGTTTGATCTTCTTGCAGTCCATGGGACTCTCAAGAGTCTCCTCCAGCACCATAATTCAAAAGCATCAATTCTTCGACGATCAGCCTTTATTCTGTCACAGCTGGAGTCCTGTGTCCAGTTCTGGGCACCACAATTTAAGAAGGATGTTTGACAAACTGGAATGTGTGCAGAGAAGGGCAACCAAGATGATCGAGGGTCTGAAAACAAGCTTTACAGAATCATAGAATTGTAGATTGGAAGGGACCCCAAGGGAAATCTAGTCCGACACCCAGCAACAGAGGAATCTCAGATAGATTATACATGACCCATTAGCATCTCACCTCTGATTAAAGAAGGAGAGTCCACAACCTCCCAAGGGAGACTGTTCCACTGTCTTTCAGAAAGTTCTTCATGACATTTAGTTGGATTCTCCTTTCTTGTAACTTATGAGGAACAATAGATGGAGTTGGGTATGCTTAGCCTGGAGAAGAGGAGACTGAGAGGAGATATGATAGCCACTTTCAAACATCTAAAGGGCTGTCATATGTAAGATGGAGCAAACTTGTTTTCTCCTGCTCCAGTGGGTACCAATGGATTCAAGAAAGAAGATTCCAAACAGACATTAGGAAGAATCTGTTAAGATTCCTGCTCTGTGTTTGCAGTCATGAGATTGTTGTCTATCACATGACGGTGCATATTTTCATTCCACAGTGTGGGAAGAGACGGAGACAGGATGTTTGTGTTACTGTGTTCTGTGAAGTGGGACTATTGTCCTTTGTTTTCTCTCTTTGCTGTCTGATGAGAAAGAGGCAGGAGGTAAGTTGGAATGCTCCGAGTGTATTATATGTAAATAAAGTAGATTAGCCAAAATGCTGTGCTATTGGTTTTGTTACGCAAACTGCAAATACTCTGCGGATCCCTAAGTGTGCTGATGTCTCTTGGTATTAGTCGCTGTGATGTTTGGGCTGAAGAAAGCTTTTGAAGCTCCCGAACGATCAACCAGGAGGGAGAGAACATGCCAGTCGGGCATGTGTCTCTGCCAGGGTCCTACACAAGAGTAGGACGCTCCTAACAGAATCTTCCAACATTCAGCTTCATTGTATACCCGCAACTTCCAGTTTTAGGACAAAGGGAGAAAAACTTCAAAATACCAGTTGCTGGAATCCATGGGCAGAGAGGGTGCTCTAGTGGTCGAATCCTGCTTATCAGTTTCATATGGACATCTGCTTATCGACCCTGAGAAGAGGATGCTGGACTAGATGGGTCAATGGCTGTTCTCATGTTCCCTATCCAATTTCTCCTTGCCGTGCAATAGTTTTATGGACTTTGGTCATTTCTGTAAAGTGTCAGCTTTGACTAAAGCTTGCAAATGCTGTCCTTGCAGGAATGCTTCAGTAAGCCCTCCTCCCCAGCTCTCTCTTGCATGCCCACCCAACCATCTTCCAGCCCCATCATCCATTATGGTCAGGGGAAGGCTGCTCCCTTTCTAAAGAAGGGGATAATCAGCTGGGCTGCGTGGATTTACCAGCTCAGAGACGGAATCCCTCGGAGATCAAACACTGCCAGGCCAAACCCCGCAGCCACGGACGCTCACGTCAAAACTTGGAAGGAGCTCTTTGCTGCCTTCAGGTAATCCAGGTCGGTGTGTCCAGCTCTGAGCTGCCTAGCACTAAAGCTCTTGTCACTTTGCCGGCAAAGATAAGGCAGGGCTTAATCTCTCCATACAATTGAACAAGCAAGTACTAAATTGGCATGTAGAGTCTACTGCGTGTGTGTCTTAAAAACGGACTGAAAGAGATTTCCAAGGAGGTTTTGCCTGTGGCTAATTTGCTGTTTTCAAATGTTCATTGCTGTCTTTTTCACTTAAAACATTTAATTATTTGCTGTCTATTTACTTAATATTTCATATCCCGTCTTTCTCCTGAGATGGAGATTCAAAGAGGCTTCCAGCATTCTAATGAAGCAGTGAAAGACAATAGCTAAAACTCGCTGGAACATGTTTAGAACTGGCGACTAAAATAAAGTTCGCCCCGACAGCAGCCAGGTGGTCAGTCTTAGTCTCCAAAGGCCTGTCTGAACGAGGACTTAACCTGTAGGTGGGAGGAAAACAAGGAGGGATCCTGTCTGGGGAGGGAATTGCTCAATTGGGAAGCAGCCACGAATGAGGCTCTCTCCCTTGTGTCACTGCCAGCAGTGGTGGTCACTGAGAATGAGACCCAAAGCTGCCTGGGTTCCATCGTATGGCTGGGTCATGTGCCCTCATTCCCATGCCCTGAGCTGCCCTTGATTGGTGGGAAGGAAGTAGGAGGGGCTTTGGAAGGGTGTGGTGGCCTGAGACTTTGGGCGTTGCTGCTGCTGCCCCGTGTGGCAAGCCACTGAACTGCATGCTTCAGCCCCCGCAGCAAGGTGATGTGTTGGGTGGATGGTTGCGCCTCTAGAGTCTTCCGTACTGGACTCCGCAGCACAAGGCAGGGACAGTCCTGGATTCGCAGACTTCTCGAGGTGGAAGAGACTACATCACAGCCCAGTGTTCAGGATGGGCTTCTGAATCAGGGCCTGGTTAGATTTCCACCCTGTAACTGTGGTAAAGCAGCTTTCTTTGCAGAGCTCAGGGCAAAGCAAAACCTTTCTCAATCTCCCGATACATCTGTATCTGCCTGCTGTTCTCTTTATCCCGCATGCTGAGCAGCAGCAGCTCAAAGAAACCTAACAGAGATGTCCGAGGCGCTGCTACAAAATTGAGTGTGCTTTTTATAGACTGCTGTTTGGATGGCTTTCAGAGAGGATTAGGCAAATTCCTGGCAATCAAGGCTATCAGTGCTACTAGCCATGGCAAAGGCTATGCTCTGCCTGCACAGTTGGAGGCTGTGATGCTTCTGAGTAGCCATGGCTGGAAGCCAAGGAGGGGACAAGAGGGCTCTTGTCTCCAAGTCTTGCTTGTGGGGCTCCTGCAATGGGCACCTGGTTGGCCAACGTGAGGACTAGGTAGGCCAGTGGCCTGATCTAGCGGAATTCTTTTCACGTTCCTAATACTTGTCTGGAGAGATGCTTTGCAAATGGCTGCGTTTCAGTTCATGAATTGTTTGGGAAAATGTATTACAGTGGAACCTCGAGTTACGAACCGTCCTCCTTACGAACACTACGGGTAACGAGCTCCGCTAACCCGGAAGTAGATGCTCCTGGTTGCGAACTTTGCCCCGGGATGTGAGCGGAAGTCGCATGCCAGCAGCACGGCGGCAGCGGGAGGCCCCATTAGCGAAAGCGCGCCTCATGTCAAGAATGGTTTCGGGTGAAGAATGGACCTCCGGAATGAATTAAGTTCTTACCTGGAGGTACCTACCACTGTATTAGTTTTGCCTTTCATTGTGAGATGAATCTGATTTCTAACCAACTAGATATCAGGAAGAACTTTCTGACAGTAAGTTTTTCAGTGGAACAGACTCTCTCGCGAGGCGACGGACTCTCCTCCCTTGGAGGTTTTCAAGCAGAGATTGGACGACCATCTGCCAGGGATGCTGTAGCTGAGTGGGCTAGAGGACTCTACAGTTCTGTGATTCTACACCCTCTCAATACCAGCCACTCCTAGAGATGCTCATTTGGACCCTGAGTGAACATTTCAGGTGATAAAACTGGCTGCCCCCAGATCTGCAAGAAAACCATGTCAGCCCGCAGGGAAGAGCGAGTAAACACGTCTGCTTGACTGGCCCCTTTGGATAACAATTTCTTGAATCATCCTTCGTGTGATTCTCATATTCCGGGGGGTTGGACTAGATGACCCTTCGTGTCCCTACAATTCCGTGATTCCTTCCTTCCTTTTCAGCAAAGCAGCAGGTGATGCCCTGCTTCGGAGCATCTCCTCCTGACTGACAGCTCCTCGTTTCACTAAGAACAGGGTGGGCGTCGAGTTCAAATCCCTTCGCAGAATGGCAGCTCGCCTTAATTGCAGGCTTTGCATTGCCCCCTGCTCTCTTTCCCTCCTTCAGGTCTTTCAGGTGATAAAGCTGGCTGCCCCCAGATCTGCAAGGAAACCATGTCAAAGCTGCTTGGTCGGCCCCTGTGAGAAGAGGACACTTGAATAGATAGGCTCCCTTTAGTCTGACCCAGCAGTCTCTTAACTTCTTCTGCTCTTATGAATACACCCTTTACAAGACAGGGCTGGGAAAGAGACCAGCATCCTTTTACATGCTTTGTCTTACCAGCCTGGGGAAGGCTGCTTCTCTCAGAAGATGCTGCAGGCTGAATCTGAGACTTCCGGCATTCAAAGTATGCATGCTGCAACCACTGAGTCACGCTGCCCAGCAGCTCCGCCAAATCCCACCCAGCCTTTTGCAAAAGTTCGGCTGTGATTCACTTTGCAACCCATCCCATGGTGCCGGCACGCTTGTGGCTCCTTGCTCTTCAATTATCTGCCGGCATAGCTGGAAACTTGCAGTACGTCAGAAACAATTGGAATTTGCCCATTCCATGCTGGGCAAAGCACAGTGGGATGCCAGGGCCCCGAGTGTGCGCGAATTCATTCTTGGTGTTGCATGAGCCATCTGCCTCTGGAACTCAAAATGAAGTACGTGACACAGGCAGTGGAGCTGAGTGCGTTTGGGGCCTACCTTCCGCTTCAGAAGGGGCATACAGGGAACACTTTTAGCGCAAGAGCAAGCACGCCGCTGCTCAAATCCCAGAAGACCAATGAATTGTAGAATTGGATCCCAACCCCCTCCAACGCAGGAACCCGTGATCCAACCTCTGTTTAAAAACCTCCGAGGGAATCCACCACAGCTCTTGCCATCAGGAAGTTCTTCCTTGTCATTTGAATTCTTTCGTTTGAAAAGGAAACAAGATTTTCAAGCAGAGTTCGGAGCGCCACGTGTCTGAGGTTCTTTAGCTGGGATTCTTGCATTGCATAGGGTTGGACTAGATGACCGCTTGGGTACCCCCCAATGCTACAATTCTACGATCCTACCCTCCACTGCAGGAGAGTCCACCACTTTCCAAGGTAGCCTCTGTCCTACATTGAAAGACCTACATTGGGTCCCCGGACGTTTCCAAGCACAATTCAAAGTGTTGGTGCTGACCTTGAAAGCCCTAAACGGCCCCAGCCCAGTACACCTGAAGGAGCGTCTCCACCCCCATCGTTCTGCCCACTGAGGTCCAGCTCCAAGGGCCTTCTGGTGGTTCCCTCACTGCGAGAAGTGAGGTTGCAGCGAACCAGGCAGATGACCTTCTCGGTGGTGGCGCCCGCCCTGCGGAACGCCCTCCCATCAGATGTCAAGGAATTATACAGCTATCTGACTTTTAGAAGACATCTGAAGGCAGCCCTGTTTAGTTAAGTTTTTCATGTTTGATCTTTTATCACTTTTATTATTATTATTAATAATAATAATACAGTGGACCCTCCGGATATGAACTTAATTCATTCCGGGGGTCCTTGCACAACCAGATAAGTCCGCAATGAGGTGCTGCTTCTGCGTGTAGCGAAACCCGGAAAGATACACTTCCGGGTTTGCAGCATTCACAACCCAAAAGTTACGTTAGCCGAAGGTAACGTAACCTGAGATACTACTCTATTCTGTTGGGAGCATCCCAGAGTGGCTGGGGAAACCCAGCCAGATGGTCAGGGTATAATAGTAGTAGTTATTATTATTATTATTATTATTATTATTATTATTATTATTATTTCCTCTGTCAAATGGCAGAGAGATCTACATTCATTTCCCCACTCCACCAACACAACCAGCAAAGCAAAGTTTTAAAAAATACAGATGCACGATGCCACAGTTTCCATATTCCATTCACTTTGCAGAATTCTGGAGGTTTCCCATCTTTTCTCCAAGGGGCATTCGATTGAGAGAGAGAGAGAGAGAGAGAGAGAGAGAGAGAGAGAGAGAGAGAGAGGTAACAGGGCGTAAAACCAAGATGCCTTTTTTCCTTTTTCGGCAAGAAAAGCCCTGACTTCTGTCACAACCAAACCCTCCAAGGGGGGGGGGGCTGAACATCCTGGAGTCCCCCCCCCCCCCGGCCACGGACCTGCCTCTCGCAAGGCCACCTCACATCACCACTCTTGGCCTCTGTCCCGGCAGGAAAGAACCTTCCTTCTGGCATCCTGAGCTTGATGGGAATGGGAAAGGGAAATGATCCATCAACTCAGCCCCTGTGGCTGTCCTGGGACTGCGGAGCTGAAGAAGAGGCTTATGCAGAGCCTCCGAGCGTCCCTGTTTTCCAGGGGCGTCCCTGATTTAGAGAAGCCGTCCCAGTTTCTGATTTGATCCTGGTATATCCCACTTTTCCTTAGGACGTCCCTATTTGCATTGGAGAAGTGTTGGAGGGTATGGAGTTATCTGACCCCTGAGGCATCTGAAGGCAATCCTGTATAGGGAAGGAGTTTTTTTAATGTTTAATGTTTTATTATGTTTTTTATATATGTTGGAAGCTGCCCAGAGTGGCTGGGGCAACCCAGTAAGATGTGTGGGGACTAAATGGTAAAAAAATATAGCTATGGAATGAGACATCCCTATTTTCATCGGAGAAATGTTGGCGGGTATGCATATGTGAGGGGCAAGGACAGTAGCTGAGACGGAGAGAGGAGGAAGGATGGGAGGAAAACCCCAAACCATGTCCCATTATTTACTTTACTTATCTTTTTTTCATAAAATGTATACACCCTTGATTGCAAAAAAAAAGGCCTCTCAAAGCTGTTTGCGAAAAGATAAAACCAAGAAAACATATGAAAAGTTAAAACATTAAAGCAGATTAAAATTCACATCCCAGTGGATTGCTTGGTTAGTTACAGCCTGGTGCGGATAATGCCAAGGGTGCAAGTTCTGTTCCCGTATGGGACAGCCGCATATTCCTGCATTGCAGCCTGTGATCAAACTAATGCCAGTGAAATAATGGCGAACTAATGCCAGCAAAGCAGAAGCAAAGATCACCAGTGTCAAAGTGATGATTCTTCAACATCAACTTCATTGGACTGGTCATGTTGTGCAGATGCCTGATTGTCGTCTGCCAAAGCAACTACAGTGGTACCTCAGGTTAAGTACTTAATTCGTTCCGAAGGTCTGTACTTAACCTGAAACTGTTCTTAACCTGAAGCACCACTTTAGCTAATGGGGCCTCCTGCTGCCGCTGCGCCACCGGAGCACGATTTCTGTTCTCATCCTGAAGCAAAGTTCTTAACCCGAGGTACTATTTCTGGGTTAGCGGAGTGTGAAACCTGAAGCATATGTAACCTGAAGTGTATGTAACCCGAGATACCACTGTACAGTGGATGCTTGGGTGGCAAACGTGATCCATGTGGGAGACACATTCGCAACCCGAAGCGTTCGCAACCCACAGCACCGCGTCTGCGCATGCACGGGTTGCGATTCGGTGCTTCTGCGCATGCGCATGCGCATGCACGGCCACCAAAGCCTGGAAGTAACCTGTTCCGGTACTTCCGGGTTTCGGCGCATCCGTAACCCGAAAAAACGCAACCTGAAGTGTCTGTAACCCAAGGTATGACTGTACTCTATTCCAAACTTAAAAATGGACAGCATAATGCTGGCGTTCAACAAAAGAGGTTAAAAGACTCTCTCATGGCAAATCTAATAGAATGTAATATAAACACTGACATATGGGAAACACTGGCCTGTGAGTGCTCCAGTTGGAGAACAGCCTTTCTCAAAGGTGTCATGGGCTTGGAAGACACTCAAACTCAGGACGCAAGGGAGAAACGTGCTAAGAGGAAGGCACGCTTGGCAAATCCACACCGTGATCAACTCCTGTCCAGAAACCAATGTCCCCACTGTGGAAGGACGTGTGGATCCAGAATTGGCCTCCACAGTCACTTACAGACTCACTGCTAAAATGTGTTTATGGAAGACAATCTTACTTGACTACAAGTGATCACCAAAGAAGAAGGACAAGGATTAAATGTAAGGTATTGGTTGTGTTTAGAATAGATTTATGAAAGATTTAGAAAACTTATTGATAAGACAAATAATAAATGTTGGAAATGTAAAGAAAAAGAAGGAACATTTTATCATATGTGGTGGGAATCAACTCTATGATTCTATAAAGAAAAAGAAGGAACATTTTATCATATGTGGTGGGAATGTAAGAAAGTAAAAAACTTCTGGAAAATGATATATAATGAGATGAAAAAGATGTTGGAATATACATTTTTAAAAAACCCAGAAGCATTTTTACTTGGTATTATAGGTGAGGATATTAATAGACAAGATGTTAAATTGTTTTTATTTGCAACAACAGCGGCAAAAGTATTGTTAGCCCAGAAATGGAAGCAAGAAGAAATTCCAACGAAAGAAGGATGACAGACAAAATTAATGGACTACACAGAATTAGATAAAATGACAGGAAGGATTCGAAACCTGCGGGACAGAGATTCACAGAAGATTGGAAGAAATATACGAACTATTTGAAGAGCAACTGTAATCAACAAATTACATTAGTAGGACTACAAGAAATATATGAAATATTGCAAAGTAGAAAAAGAATAGAGATATTAGTTATGAGATTTAAATGTAATAGTGAAAGTAAGAAATGTATATTAAGTGAATAGACTGGAACGTTTTCAGATGTGATTGATGGAAGTCAAAAAAACTGTATAAGATGTAAAAGTATGTTTAATTATTGTTGAAAATGATATGTTAAAAAAACTAATAAAAATTTATATATATAAAAAGAAAGAAAGCGAATTCATTCCAGGCCCTGTGATGATTTATTTCCCAACGTAGCTTAGTTTGCAAATTAGATTCCTGGAATCAAATCAGGCAGCCACAGCCTGCAGCTGGAGGTACCACTCCTAATTGCGTAACCTTTGATAATAGGATAACAAGAACCAGCGCCAAGAAAATTCTTTCTGCCTGGGGTCCATCTGCCTCGCAATGCCATTTCTCTGGGCTCAGTGACCAGACTTTAAATGCTGCCCCGTCTGCCAGGAGAGGGGCTTAACAATACAGCCCCCATTATTTGGGTCAACTCTCTTATATTGCCTAGTGAACCTCAGGATCTGCTCTACATACGGTCCCCCCCTCTCACTTCCCAGCCACGAGTGGAGCTGCTGTGATGTCACAGAATGCACATGAGCATTCCAGTGCTGCCAGGCGGTGGGGAGTGGAAAGGATGAGCTGTGGAATGTTGACAGGGTGTTGGGAGACCTGGGTTCGAATCCCCACTCAGTCATGAGGTTCACAGGGTGAGGCAGTCACTTGCTCTCAGCCTAGGTTGTTGTGGGGGTAAATGGGAAGGAAAAGAGCTGCGTATGCCACCTTGAGCTCCCTGGAGGAAATGTGGGGTATTAATATTATCTAAAGTCACCTAACATCGCTCAACACCCTTGAAAAACAGAATTCCCAGGATTCTGTGAGGGAAGCCACGACGATGTAAAGCCATGGGGTCAGTGCTCCAAATGTCCGTTTCCCACACCTCCTCTACAAATCTCAGCTCTCGTGGCAGGTTCAGCAATTTTCATTAAACTCGAAGCACACCTGCCACCTTTCCAAACAGCTGAAGCTTACACCCAGCTTACCTAAGAACCTGAGACCCTCCAAGTTTCCCTATTTTTCAGGGACAGTTCCAGATTTACAGAAGCCATCCCAGTTTCTGATTTGATCCCGGAAGGCCCTGCTTTATCTTAGGGCAAGACTCTTGATACCACAAGGATGGAAGAATGAGGAAACCCCGACAAAAGAACAGTGGCAAGAGAAATTAATGAACTATGCAGAACTGGCGGAACTGACATGTAAAATGCGAGACAAAGACAACTGTGACTTTAAAGAAGAATGGGAACCTTTTGCAGTCTATTTAAAAATACAGCAAAATGAATTGGACTCCTTGGCGGGTTTTGAATAAACATACACAAATTTATTGGGTCAATATGGTGGATAGATAATATGAGGATGTATGCAATTTTATAATATGCAGAGAAAAATATGAGATGAGAAATCAGAGAGAGGAGCTGAGGGAAGAGTCCGGGGGGGGGAGGGGGAGGGTTTGTTGGGGAGGGGGGAAATGGGAGGGGGGGGAAACAACGAAGATAATTTGTATTGTTGATTTGTTACACTGAATTTGTTAATAAAAAAAAACTTTTTAAAAAGGACACCCCTATTTCCATTGGAGAAATGTTGGAGGGTATGGAATAATGTGACCCGCCCCCCCAGCCAAGGAAACTAGACAACTAGACAACCTTTAGAAGGCAGCCCTGTATAGGGAAGTTTGTTTTTTCAATGTTTAATGTTTCATTGTGTTTTTATATATGTTGGAAGCCGCCCAGAGTGGCAACCCAGTCAGATGGGCAGAGTATAAATAACAAAACTGTTGCTGTTATTGTTGTTGTGGTGGTGGAATAGGATGTCCCTATTTCCATCGGAGAAACCTTGGAGGGCATGTCACCATGCCCAGATTGTGGGAGGCTGCGTCAAAAGAAGGCATCCGTCAGATCTCCTGCTGCACATTGTGTCCTCCCCCGAGGGCAGGCAAAAGCGAACACGTGCGCCTACGTTATCTGGATGTGCCCATTTGGCACCTCGGGGGCCACCTCCTCCCGCCCTCCCCTTGCAGCCTTGCCCCAGCTGGACATCGCCCGCGTCAAGTGCCCAGCTGAACAAAAAGCCTCGAGGGCAGCGATTAAGAAAAGGGAAACAGAGAGAGCCCGTGTCAAGGCCGCATCCTGTTGATCCTCAGCTGTCGGAGAGGACAAATGGTGCGGCGGACGCCTGGCGTCCCTCTTCAAGGATTTCCCGTCGCACAGAACATTGCGCTCTCCCTGGAAGTGAACACTGTATTATTATTTGCCGCTCATAAGGCGGAGGCGTTGGGGTGGCTCTCCGAGAAGGGGCAGGAAGTCGTTGATTTAAGAGGTAAACAAAGGATGGAGAAGAGACGAGTGGTTCTGGGTGCTAGAGGCGTGCCGTACCTCCCCAGCCCTGGACATCAAAATAAACTGTTTGCCTGGCCTTGAGAAGTACTAAAGACATTCTTTGCGCACTTGCAGCCCACTCCAGCCCAGTTCACGCCCAGCTGCGAGCCAACTTTTGTTTTCGGGAATGTCAAGCGAAGCAATTCATCGAGAATAAAGCTGTCAAGAATCTAGGCAAGGGCATGGTGGACGGGACTAAAGGTTAATCTTCCCCTGTGCTGTGACTCCAACAGGGGCCAGCTGCCAGGGTGTAAACAGGAGGTGATGGCCAGGAGGTGATGTTCGTTCCCAACATCCTTGCTGTTTTGCTGGGGGACAAAAGGGACATGGAGCAGAATCCTTCTTCTGGACCTCATTGGAGGTGTGATTTGATGTCTTCTGCAGGTCGTCTAGTTCCTTATCTCCTCCATTCAGGGGTCGCATAACTCCATACCCTCCGAACAATCAGAAACCGGGACGGCTTCTCTAAATCCGGGACTGTCCCTGGAAAATAGGGACACTGGAGGGTCTGGGAAGGCCATGCGCTCCTCTCTGTGTGAATGTCAGCGTGCAACGCTCAGTGGTTTTGCAGATGTGGCCAAAGCGAGGGCAAACTTTCCCCTTGGAACCGCAAAAACATCTCTCTCCCCCACACACAACTCTCCACTGGCTAGCTTGTGCACAATGAAAGAGGGAGGGGAGCACACACAATACCAAATGAAGTTGTTTATCCGTGAGCGCATTCCCAGGAGAGTGCAAGTTCTCAGCCACATCAAAGGCAGCACGTCCATCCCCAGCTCAGGCGGCGCAGCTAGAAACCGGACAATTATTCTGTTTAGCTGGCAGGGCTGCTCCCATTGTACGGCAGGGTAGCTTTCAGAGGTTCCCAGCCGGGCTAAATCACAACATGATCCCACTGGAAGCTCTCCGATACGAGCCCTCAAGCACTTTCTTCCAACCTTGATTGATTGATTGCAATTATTAGTCGCTGTTTTTTTATTAACGGAATGTAGCTGAAAGCAACTTACAAAAAAAGAAAAAAAGCACATACATTAAAACCCACATGAAGCTAGAACAGAATAAAAGCTGAAAATGCATTCCTACTAACACGCCCACTGAACAAGGTCACAGAGGTCTGGTAGGAGAGAAAACTTTTTGCCCGGTGCCTAAAAACAGATAGTGAAGGTGCCAGGTGTGCCTCTCTGGGGAAAGGGTTCCCCAAGCAGGGAGCCACCACCAAGGAGGCCTGTTCTCATGTCATAAAGGTAAAGGTAAAGGGACAGCATCCTAAAAAGCAGAGACATCACCTTGCCAACAAAGGTCCGTATAGTTAAAGCTCTGGTTTTCCCAGTAGTGATGTATGGAAGTGAGAGCTGGACCATAAAGAAGGTTGATCGCAGAAGAATTGATGCTTTTGAATTCTGGTGCTGGAGGAGACTCTTGAGAGTCCCATGGACTGCAAGAAGATCAAACCGATCCATTCTGAAGGAAATCAGCCCTGAGTGCTCACTGAAAGGACAGATCCTGAAGCTGAGGCTTCAATACTTTGGCCACCTCGTGAGAAGAGAAGACTCCCTGGAAAAGACCCTGATGTTGGGAAAGATGGAGGGCGCAAGGAGAAGGGGACGACAGAGGACGAGATGTTTGGATAGTGTTCTCGAAGCTACCAGCATGAGTTTGACCAAACTGCGGGAGGCAGTGGAAGACAGGAGTGCCTGGCGTGCTCTGGTCCAGGGGGTCACGAAGAGTCGGACACGACTAAACAACAACAACAACAAAGGGGCCCCTGACCATTAGGTCCAGTTGTGGCCAACTCTGGGGTTGCGGCGTTCATCTCGCTTTACTGGTCGAGGGAGCCGGCGTACAGCTTCCGGGTCATGTGGCCAGCATGGCTAAGCCGCTTCTGATGAACCAGAACAGTGCACGGAAACGCCGTTTACCTTCCTGCCGGAGCGGTACCTATTTATCTACTTGCACTGGTGTGCTTTCGAACTGCTAGGTTTGCAGGAGCAGGGATCGAGCAACGGGAGCTCACCCCGTCGCGGGGATTCGAACTGCTGACCTCCTAATCGGCAAGTCCTAGGCTCTGTGGTTTAACTCACAGTGCCACCCGTGTCCCTTTTCATGTCATAGAATTGTAGAATTGTAGAGATGGGACCACAGGAGTCATTTAGTCCAACCCCCTGCAATTCAGGAATCATTACTGAAGAATCCCTAATAGGTGCCCATTCTGGCCTCTCTTTAAAAACCAGAGGAGAGCCCACCACCTTCCAAGGAAGTCCATTGCACTGTTGAACAGCTAAGTTCAAATTGGAGAAATCGAGAGAGAGATAGCCGCACTGGCAGCATATCTCTTCTTTCTTGTATCCAAAAATGCAAGAAGGGCTTTTACACTCGCCAGAAGCTCAGCTCTGCCCTCGCTGGTCCTGGAAGGATCCTTTTAACAAGTCCCATATGCTCAGAGACTTTGCGCCTGTTCATCGGGGGAGATAGGAAGCCCAGAGCACTTGTTCTTTAGATGTCCCTTTTATGAAGAAGCACGGAGTGAGACCATTGATCCCCTGCTGGTGGGGCTCGCTGACCTCCCGGAAAAGCAAAAATTTGACCTTCTCCTGTTAGGCAAAGGTCATAAGACGACCCGGATGGTCGCCAGATTTTGTGTACAAATCTGTAGGCGCAGACCATCCCTCAACCCAAACTAGTTCGGTAAGAAAATCCCCCAACTCGGTTCCATGGGTGACTCTGGGTCATCTCTCTGCGGTGGTTTATCTTAAAGTTTAAGTGTCTATACACTTATCACATTTGTAAATTTTAATTTATTGTTGTACATTGTTTTAAATGTTTGTTTTCCTTTTGGAATTGTACCCCCAAGTGTGTTTTATAAGCTGTTCTCCGACCGTAATAAATTATCTAACAGCTAAGTTCTGTTTAAGGACATTCAATGACGGAGAGCCCAACATCCCCTGTGGAACGGCTCTTAGAAAGTTCTTCCTAATGTTTAGTCGGAATCTTTTTTCTTGCCCTTGAATCCATTGGTTTGGGTCCTCCCCGATGGGGCAGCAGAAAACAACCCCTTCGGATATTTGAAGGTGGCTCTCATATCTCCTCTTCTCCAGGCTAAACATTCCCAACAACTCTCTCAACTTTTCTTTTGTAAAAATAAAAATAAATTTTATTAGAGTTGTTAAAGAGAAATACAAAGACAATCGTCCATTGGTTCGGGTCCAAGCTTGTTCCTTCTTCCATGTGAGAGCACTTTAGAAATTTGAAGACAGCTATCATATCTCCTCTCGCGGGACGCGGGTGGCACTGTGGGTTAAACCACAGAGCCTAGGACTTGCCGATCAGAAGGCTGGTGATTCGAATCCCCATGACGGGGTGAGCTCCCGTTGCTCAGTCCCAGCTCCTGCCAACCTAGCAGTTCAAAAGCACGTCAAAGCACAAGTAGATAAATAGGTACTGCTCTGGCGGGAAGGTAAACGGCGTTTCCGTGCACTGCTCTGGTTCGCCAGAAGCGGCTTCGTCCTGCTGGCCACATGACCCGGAAGCTGTACACTGGCTCCCTCGGCCAATAAAGCGAGATGAGCACCGCAACCCCAGAGTCGGCCATGACTGGACCTAATGGGCAGGGGTCCCTTTACCTTTTATCATATCTCCTGCAAGCTAAATATCCCCAACTACCTCAACTGTTCCTCATAAGGCTTGGTTTACATCTTGTCTCTGCATCTTCCAGGAGAGAAGGAACAGTGCTGGTTGTGATAAACACAGAGCAAGATAGAAACCTCCTCACCTCCCTCCAGGCTTCAACAGTTTGCAGCAATCCCCACCTGTTCCTAGCTTTTTTCTATTGCTTATCAGATGACGAGATGGAAGGGGCGCATCAGGCAATGGAGATGATGGCTTCAGAACGAGCCTGAGAGATTTGGCCAAATCTGCCAATGCAGCTGGAATCCAGAGAGCGTGAGCACACAAGGCCTAATGAGAAATTAGAGAGCCCAAGATCAGGAAGGAGGGAAAGAGAGCAGGGGGCAATGCAAAGCCTGTAATTAAGGGGAGCTGCCATTCTGTGAAGGGATTTGAACTCGACGCCCACCCTCTTCTTAGTGAAACGAGGAGCTGTCAGTCAGGAGGAGATGCTCCGGAGCATGGCATCACCTGCTGCTTTGCTGAAAAGAAAGGAAGGAATCATGGAATTGTAGAGCTGCAAGGGACACAAAGGGTCATCTAGTCCAACCCCCCGGGATATGAGAATCACAGGAAGGATGATTCAAGAAATGGTTATCCAAAGGGGCCAGACAAGCAGACGTGTTTACTCGCTCTGCCCTGCAGGCTGACATGGTTTCCTTGCAGATCTGGGGGCAGCCAGTTTTATCACCTGAAATGTTCACTCAGGGTCCAAATGAGCATCTCTGTGAGTGGCTGGTATTGAGAGGGTATAGAATCACAGAAGTGTAGAGTTGGAAGGGACCCAGCTACAGCTTCCTTGGCAAATGGCCATTCAATCTCTGCTTGAAAACGTCCAAGGGAGGAGAGTCCGCTGCCTCGCAAGGGAGCCTGTTCCACTGTCAAACTTACTGTCAGAAAGTTCTTCCTGATATCTAGTCGGGTAGAAATCAGATTCATCTCACAATGAAAGGCAAAATTAATACAGTGGTACCTCCGGGTAAGAACTCAATTTGATCCGGAGGTCTGTTCTTCACCTGAAACTGTTCTTAACATGAGGCGCGCTTTCGCTAATGGGGCCTCCCGCTACCGCCGTGCTGCTGGCATGCGACTTCTGCTCGCATCCCGGGGCAAAGTTCACAACCAGGAGCATCTACTTCCGGGTTAGCAGAGCTCGTTACCCGTAGTGTTCGTAAGGAGGACGGTACATAACCCGAGGTTCTACTGTCATACATTTCCCCAAATAATTCATGAACTGAAACGCAGCCATTTGCAAAGCATCTCTCCAGACAAGTATTAGGAACGTGAAAAGAATTCTGCTACATCAGGCCACTGGCCAACCTAGTCCTCACGTTGGCCAACCAGGTGCCCATTGCAGGAGCCCCACAAGCAAGACTTGGAGACAAGAGCCCTCTTGTCCCCTCCTGTGGCTTCCAGCCACGGCTACTCAGAAGCATCACAGCCTCCAACTTTGCAAGCAGAGCATAGCCTTTGCCATGGCTAGTAGCACTGATAGCCTTGATTGCCAGGAATTTGCCTAATCCTCTCTGAAAGCCATCCAAACAGCAGTCTATAAAAAGCACACTCAGTTTTGTAGCAGCGCCTCGGACATCTCTGTTAGGTTTCTTTGAGCTGCTGCTGCTCAGCATGCGGGATAAAGAGAACAGCAGGCAGATACAGATGTATCGGGAGATTGAGAAAGGTTTTGCTTTGCCCTGAGCTCTGCAAAGAAAGCTGCTTTACCACAGTTACAGAGTGGAAATCTAACCAGGCCCTGATTCAGAATCAAGGGAAGTTGCAGTACCAATCTATTATGCCTTGTTCCGACCACATCTGGAGTCCTGTGTCTAATTCTGGGCACCACAATTTAAGAAGGATGTTGACAAGCTGGAACGTGGGCAGAGGGGGCAACCAAGGTGATCTGGGGTCTGGAAACCCAGCCTTGTGAGGAATGGTTGAGGGAGTTGGGCATGTTCAGCCTGGAGAAGGGAAGACTAAGGGGGTGACACAATAGCGATCTTCAGATATCTAATGGGTTCTCCCATGGAAGATGGAGCAATCTTGTTTTCTCCTGCTCCAGGCAGTAGGACCCAACCCAATGGATTCAAGTTACAAGGTAGGAGTTTCCGAATAAACATCAGGAAGAACTTTCTGAAAGAGCGAGCTGTTCGAGAGGTGGGATGCAGTGTCCTTGGAGGTTTTTAAGCAGAGGTTGGATGGACATCTGTCAAAGAGGAAAATTTATGCCCTGTACCTAGGCCCTAAAGGTGTATTGCAGACATAGGTAAACTCGGCCCTCCAGATGTTTTGGGACTACAACTCCCATCATCCCTAGCTAACAGGACCAGTGGTCAGGGATGGTGGGAATTGTAGTCTCAAACATCTGGAGGGCCAAGTTTGCCTATGCCTGGTGTATTATGAAGCGCCTCATGAGCCTCTCTGCACAGACGGGGAGCCACTGCAGAGAAGGCCTTGTTCTCGTTTTCCCTCCCTCCAGACCTCTGGCAGATGAGGCACATGAAGAAGGGCCACAGAAGATGATCTCCGGGTCCAGGTTGGTGCATATGTTCTCATGTACTTTCAAAGAGAGACATGAGATATCTCCATTGCCATACAAGCAAACAGGTTGCTAAAGCCAGCTGATGCCACATTCAGATGTAACAGGATCTGCCCTCAAGGCATTTATTTCTGGCCGGAGGGATTACTGCCCTGAAGCAGAAACCCTGAGATTATAGCTGTGGAATGCAAAGCATTAATCTCAGCTGTTCTGTTCCTGGAATCTTGGGAAGGGTAGAGCGTGGGGCTTGGGGCTTTTCTGGGGAGAGCAGAGGGCTAGCATCTCATGGGCTGCATGCTATATGTGGGATAAAGAGCTATGCTGCAGCATTCTAGGGCACGGGCATTGTTGTCACAGGAGACAAAAGGATTTTTCTCACTTTGAAGGGCAACCAGCGCCCAGACAGCAGAGTCATATTTATTCTGGCACATGTACTTTGAGGTCTGCGCAAGATCAGTTTCCCACACCTCCTCTACAAATCTCAGCCTTCGTGGCAGGTTCAGAAATTGTCATTAAACTCGAAGCACACCTGCCACCTTTCCAAACAGCTGAAGCTGACACCCAGCTTGCCTAAGAACCTGAGACCCTCCAAGTTTCCCTATTTTCCAGGGACAGCCCCAGACTTAAAGAAGTACATTTTGATCCTGCAATCTCCCGCTTTGCCTCAGGGTGTCCATCATTCCATCAGAGAAATGTTGGAGGGTATGGAGTTATGCAACCCTCGAGCCAAGGAGGTCAGTAACTAGACAACCTTTAGAAGATATCTGAAGGCAGCCCTGTATGGGGAAGGTGTTTTTTTTTTTTTTTTTTAAATGTTTAATGTGTTGTTATGTTTTTCTGGTGTTGGTGCTGGAGGAGACTCTTGAGAGTCCCATGGACTGCAAGAAGATCAAACCTATCCATTCTGCAGGAAATCAGCCCTGAGTGCTCACTGGAAGGACAGATCCTGAAGCTGAGGCTCCAAGACTTTGGCCACCTCCTGAGAAGAGAAGACTCCCTGGAAAAGACCCTGATGTTGGGAAAGATGGAGGGCACAAGGAGAAGGAGACGACAGAGGACGAGATGGCTGAACAGTGTTCTCGAAGCTACGAACATGAGTTTGACCAAACTGCGGGAGGCAGTGGGAGACAGGAGTGCCTGGCGTGCTCTGGTCCAGGGGGTCACAAAGAGGCGGACACGACTAAACGACTAAACAACAACAACAACATGTTTTTCTATGTTGGAAGCTGCCCAGAGTGGCTGGGACAACCCAGTCAGATGGGCAGGGTATAAATAATAAAATTATTATTATTATTATTATTATTATTATTATTATTATTATTATTACTACTACTACTATGCAATAGGATGTCTCTATTTTCATCGGAGAAATGTTGGAGGAGATGTGAGAAGCATCTGCTGGATCAGGCCAACGTCACATCTAGTCCAACCTTATGTGTTGTCATAGTGGCCGACCAGATGTCCCCCAAGGAAACCTGCAAGCAGGATTCGAACACAAGGTTTACTCACTACATTCGGAAGGTTCTTGAGTGGGTAGGGGGCTCATAAAAGCTTGCTGCCATTCTACTCCACCCCTAGCCCTCCTGGGCAAACTGAAAATGGACAGAGTGAGGAGGAGGAAGGGAAGAGACGAGATCCTAGACTCCTTAACAGAAAGACAGGGTGGGACTGGTGGGGAAAGGGAAGCGGGGCTTGGCAGTGCTGGAGAGAAGGGTCTTGCAAATGCCTGGCTGCATCAGAAGAAGGAGGTGGGGCAGTAGATACTCAAGCTGTGGCCCAGCGTGGCAGCAGGTGGGGTGGCACAAACTGGGCAAAGTTTCTAGTCCTTAGAAGCCACCCTGTGAAAACAAGACAGAAAGGGCTGCGGAGAACAGGGGAAAGCGGACCAATGTGGGCTGTTTTTGTGTGTGGTTTTAAATGAAACCCCTACAAGAATGAATCTGCCTTGATTAAAAGTAATTATCAGCGACTGTCGATGACGGTTGCTAGGCTCTCCATCTGCTTCGGGGGAATGAGTTGCCAAGTTATCTTTTATTAGATCTTCGCCGGACAGGCTAGATTGTTCTGTGTCTGGGGAAAGCAGCAACAACATCCCCCCCACCCCATTTAAGCCTTTTGCCTTCCTTGCTTCCACCCCTCACTGCCCTAGTCTGGCTGCAAAGCGATAAAGCCGAGCTCATTGCTCTAGACGAAAGAAAAGCAAGCCCAATTCTGGTCTGCATCAACAAAAGTATTGGGGGAAGGAACAGCGCCTTGCACCGCCACAGAAGACGCTGGACTCTCCTTCATTGGAAAGTTTTAAACAGGGGATGGGTGGCTCTCTGTCAGGGATGCTATAGCTGGGACTCCTGAATTGCAGGGGTTGGACTAGATGACCCTTGGAGTCCCTTCCAGCTTGCAATTCTAGCATTTTAGGGTTCTGCCTTGGTCGGACCCCCACCAGGAGTATCTGCAAAAGCGGTGGCTTGATCTCTCCCAGATCTGCAGGTAATCACCGGTATTGATCAACCGCGTGTTACAAGAGGCAGGCAGAAAGCAATGTCTCACTCTCCACCCTGGGATGTGATCCATGAGAGGCAGTCAAGTCCAACATTCCTTGAAATGCTAGAGAAGACATGCGAGGGAATGTTTGGTCCAGCCAGTTGAAACTTCCTGTTCCTCCTGGCTGGAGCACCCTTCCTTTCGCATGTGATAGAAGGTGGGCAGGACCTAACCATAGCTGTCAACTTTTCCCTTTTTAAAAGGGAAATTCCCTTATTCCAAATAGGATTCCTCGCAGGAAAAGGGAAAAGTTGACAGCTATGGACTTAACCTGCCCAGGTAACAAAATGACGAGTCACGCAACACACCTCTCTCTTTTTGACTCCCTTCTTTGTTTGACCAGCTTCTAGCTAGGACTGCTCTGCCAGCTCTCAGTTAGCAGAAGCACTGGGATTATTTCCCTATGTGGCGTAGATCCACATGTACATTTCTGTAACTATGTCTGCCATGAGGGACCCAACTGTGAACTGTCGTAAGTAAACGTCTTTTATTGGCTTTGAATAAGATTGTGGCGTCTTTATTCTTTTGAGACGGATTCAAGGGAACTTACTAGGAAGGTACAATTCAATCTGAGACAGACTGAACTGTATAATAGCGAGAGGCTCACACGAGCCTGCAACCAGTTATCTGCTGTGCATGTAAAAGGGGGGATGTAACTCTGCTACTAGCGCAAGTTAGGAAGGATATTAATAAACAATATATCCCTCCTGCCACCCTGAACATTCCCACATCCACTTGTAGCCAGAAAAGACAAGTCTACCCTCAGCCTCTCTGGAGAACAGAATAAAGTACCTCAGGCTGCTCTACATGCAAATAATGAGAGTGAAGAAGTGGTCCCTCAATATTCTCCCGCCTCCTCTGCTCATTACTGGGAGCTGAATGGGATTTAATTTGATCACCTCCTGCAACTGAAATGGGTTTGTTTTTTTCAGTGAAGAGGAGGGGAGAAGAAAGGTCGGTCCAGCGATCTTAGCTTTTTCTATATATTCTTAAGAGGACGGGTGCTCTCTGCAAGTAAATACGCAGCATAACTTTAGAGAAACTGGACATTTACGTCAGAAGAGCCTCCTGGATCAGGACAACGGCCCACCTAGGCCAGCATCCTGTCTTCACAGATGCCAATGGGAAACCCGCAATCAGGATTCGAACACAAGAGCACCTCTCCCCTCTTGCTGTTTCCAGCCACTAGTATTCAGAAGAATTGCAGCCGCCAACTGTGGAGGCAGAACTTAGCCATCGTGGCCTGTAGCCATTGAAAGCCTCACCCCCCATGAATTTGTCCAGTCCTCTTTTAATGCCATCAAGATTTCTGGCCATCCCTGCCTCCAGTGGCAGGGAGTTCCATAGTTTTAAGAGGGACTTTCTTCTTTTGTCCTCAGTCTTTCAACATTCAGCTTCATTGCATGTCCACAAGTTCTAGCGCTATGAACGAGGAAGAGAAAAACTTTTCTCTCTGCTTTCTCCCTACTTTGCTTTATTTTTTTAAACTTCTACCATGTTGCCTCTTCCTTGGCTGTTCTCAGAACTGAAAAGCCTCAAATACTCCCCATTCTTCACAGGGGAGTCGCTCCTTCCCCTGGGTCACTTGACTTGCCCTTTACTGAAAAATTTCCAACTCTATAATATCCTTTTTGGGGTGATATATCTTCCCTAAAACTTTTGCAGCTGCAAATACTACTGAAAGTGGTGTTGTGTGTAATTGCTCTGACACCATCGTGAGCACAATTTGTCATAAGGAGAAGGGCTATCTGGAGGGACCCTGGGATTTCCTTTTATATATATATATAATTTTTTTATTCGACTTAAGTATATATATAAGCATACAACCAAAAACAGTTCTGAATCCCAATATCAAGATTGCTCTGAATCTTTTGACTTTCCCCCTATCCCTTTTGTCCCTTGGGTCCTAAGGGTATTATTTAGTAGTACTACTATTACTACTACTAATAATAATTTATTATTTATACCCCGCTCACTCTGGGCAGCTCCTAACAGAATATTAAAAATAGAACCAACCATTAGAAACTTCCCTAAACAGGGCTGCCTTCAGATGTCTTCTAAAAGTCAGACAGTTGTTTATTTCCTTGACATCTGAAAGGAGGGCATTCTACAGGGCGGGTGCCACCACTGAGAAGGCCCTCTGCCTGGTTCCCTGTAACCTCACTTCTTGCAGGGAGGGAACTGCCAGAAGACCCTCAGAGCTGGACCTCAGTGTCCGGGCAGAACGATGGGGGTGGAGACGCTCCTTCAGGTCTACTTATCAATACTTATCAAAAAATGTAATCCTTCTAAATTATCCCTGCTTTCCATTACTTTACAAGTGTGGTTAAAATCCTGCTAATGTTTTAACCTGCTTGCAGTGGTCTCTTAAATAAATGATAAACTTTCCCCATTCCTTGTCAAAGTTCTTGTCTTCTTGATTTCTGAGCTGCCCAGTAAATTTTGCCATTTCGGCATAATCCATGGGTAGGCAAACTAAGGCCCAGGGGCCGGATCCGGCCCATTCGCCTTCTCAATCCGGCCCATGGACGGTCTGGGAATGAGCGTGTTTTTACATGAGTAGAATGTGTCCTTTTATTTCAAATGCATCTCTGGCTTATTTGTGGGGCATAGGAATTTGTTCATCCCACCCCCCAAAAAATATAACCTGGCCCCCCACAAGGTCTGAGGGATAGTGGACCGACCCCCTGCTGAAAAAGTTTGCTGACCCCAGCATAGTCCATCAACTTGGTTTGCCCGGGACTCTGGGACTTCCAAGCATGAGTGCAATACTTCTTTCCTTCCTCTCCAAAGTGTCACTGAGTCACAAAAGGAGCCAGCAAAGCCCTCCTTGCCAAAATAAAGTGTTTCTTAACCTCTCTCCCCCCCCCTCCTTTTTTCTCCAGTTCCTCAAATGGCAACAACTGTACAGCCCAGAGTATTTTCACTTTCCGCAGCTCATTTCTGCGTGGACCTAGTTCTCCGCGGGTGGTTTAATCACAGTGATTATGAAGACGCAGGCGCCTGGTGGAAAACATCAGGAATATGAAGAATTGCTCAACTGCGGCCCTTGAGTTGGAAAGAAAGGCGATTAACTCCTTCCCAACCTGCGCCTGCGATAATATATATAAAACGCGGCCGCCTGTTGCCGTATCAGGAGATTAAGCCCATCCCACTTAGCAGTGGCTGAGAGAGCAAAAACATGGGAAGAAAATGAAAACAGATGGGTAAGTCAACAAGAAAGAAAGGGCCCAAACTGTGCCAAAAAAAGACTTAACGTATGAAGTTGTCGTCTGCTAAATCAGACTGTCCATTGCTCCCCTCCATCACTGCCTCACCTCCTTGGGGTCTCAGGCAGAAACAGCATCTTTTCCATCCCTGCTTTGTGAGATGTCTTTTCAATCCTACAATTGTAGAGTTGAAAGGGACCCCTAAGGGCCATGCAGGAGTCACAGCTCAAGATTCCCTGATGGATGACCACAAGCCATCAACCTCTGCTTAAAAACCTCCACTGCCTTCTGAGGGAGTCTGTTCCGCTATCAAACAGCTCTTGCCTTCAGAAAGTTCTTCCTTGCGGGACTCTCCTTCCTCTGCCGTTTTTAAGCAGAGGCTGGATGGCCACCTGGCAGGGATCCTTGAGCTGTGATTCGTGTGTTGCCGGGGGTTGGACTGGATGACCCTCAGAGGTCCCTTCGAACTCTGCAGCGCTATGATTCTGTGATGAGGACTGTGGCATATTGTGAGCCGCAGGACCTTTGCACAGATGCTGCTCACGAATTGGCCCAGCCCTGGACCCAGTGACAATGCAGGTAAGTTTGTCTTCTGGATCAGGCCCCAATCCCCTGTTCCTCATCTTCCTCTTCTCCCACATCGCTTCCTTTCTTTTATTTAAATGCACATGCTGTTCATCCCACTAAGATTCTCGCTTCCCACAGTATAAAAAAACCCCATATATAAAATATCAGCTGCCCCCCCCCACACACAAAAAACAAATCTAAGAAGAGCTAGCACATCAATACAAGCAGAAGAAGAGAGATTAAAAACAAGGACTTGAGGGCAGCAGAACAGATCCATAATTCAGGGCTCGGCTCCGTGTAACAAAGACATCTTTAAGATGCTCCAGGGAAAACCCCAGGGGTTCGACCAGGCAGGGGAGGTAGCAGACAGCTACTAACATCTCCTTGCAGAGTTCATTCCACAAAGGAGCTTTAGACTAGAGAAGTGGAAACCCTTTTTGCCCAAGAGACACAGTCGGTCCTTTCAAAGGTCACCCAAGAAGAGCCTGCAGGATCAGGCCAATGGCCTGCATGTACAGTAAAGAAAATGAGCTGAGCTTCCAGGGACTGTGGTGGGATGAAAGATGGTGGGGCGAAAGAGTGCTAAGTTCATGTATATTTTTCCTATAGAGAGTGTATCATCATGAAGTGATCTTGCAGACTTTGCCCTGTAACACATTCCTCTGAATAAAGCCTAAGAAGTAGAGAACTTGGGGTGGTTATACTGAACCTCCAAAGGCAATAAAGGTAAAGGTACCCCTGCCCGTACGGGCCAGTCGTGTCCGACTCTAGGGTTGCGTGCTCATCTCGCTTAAGAGGCTGGGAGCCGGCGCCGTCCGAAGACACTTCCGGGTCACGTGGCCAGCGTGACAAAGCTGCAACTGGTGAGCCAGCACCAGCGCCGCACACGGAAACGCTGTTTACCTTCCCGCTATAAAGCGGTACCTATTTATCTACTTGCACTTAGGGGTGCTTTCGAACTGCTAGGTGGGCAGGAGCTGGGACCGAACGACGGGAGCTCACCCCGCTGCGGGGATTCGAACCGCTGACCTTACGATCAGCAAGTCCTAGGCGCTGAGGTTTTACCCACAGCGCCACCCGCGTCCCAAAGGCAATACCCCTGGCCCTACTGCCATCCCGTGAGTGGCCCCACTGTGGGAATGTTGTGGTTAACAGGAGAGGATATATTGATTAATATTTTCCTTCCTAACTCGCGCTAACAAGTTTCTTTATACTGCAGACTGCTTTCCCCTATTACACACCAGGAAGCTGGCAGCAGGCTCGTGTGAGTCTCTTAAGGCAATAAGCAATTCAATCCGGCTTGCCCAGAATGAGATATGTTCTATTATTCCCGGTAAGACCCTTTTGATCCCTCCTAAAAGAATAAAGACACAACAGCCTTATTCATAAGTAACAAAAAGTAAAAAAAAAATCCTTCTGGTAGCACCTTAGAGACCAACTAAGTTTGTTATTGGTATGAGCTTTCATGTGCATGCACACTTCTTCAGATACCGTTTCGTATGCATGAACATGAAAGTTCATACCAATAACAAACTTAGGTAAAGGTAAAGGGACCCCTGACCGTTAGGTCCAGTCGTGTCCGACTCTGGGGTTTTGGTGCTCATCTCGTTTTATTGGCCGAGGGAGCCGGCGTACAGCTTCTGGGTCATGTGGCCAGCATGACTAAGCCACTTCTGGCAAACCAGAGCAGCGAACGCAAACGCCGTTTACCTTCCCACTGGAGCAGTACCTATTTATCTACTTGCACTTTGATGTGCTTTTGAACTGCTAGGTTGGCAGGAGCAGGGACCGAGAAACGGGAGCTCACCCTGTCGCGGGGACTTGAACTGCCGACCTTCTGATCGGCAAGTCCTAGGCTCTGTGGTTTAACACACAGCGCCACCCGCGTCCCTACAGTAACAAACTTAGTTGGTCTGTAAGGTGCTACTGGAAGGAATTTTTTTATTTTGTTTCGACTACGGCAGAACAACACGGCTACCTGCCTGCAACAAAAAGTAGTTTTACTCACGATCAGGCAAAGCACAGTGTGATCCCTGAAGGCAGGCTTTAAGCTTAAAGTTACAAATATGTACAAACAGGTTTACCCCATATGGGAGATAACCCAGGGACTGCTGGCTGAGAGTGCGGTCCAGGTGAAGCAGGTAGGACGAAAAAGAAGGGAGGTAGCTACAAGACTTGACCTTTTTCTAGGTCTGGAAAGGTCACGCCCACCTACTAGTCGCATGCAAAGGAAGGATGCTACAGCCAGGTGTAACAGGAAGTTCGACTGGCTGGACCAACATTCCCCTGCATGTCCACTCTAGGCAAACAAGGAATGTTGTACTTGACTGCTCCAGAGGATTACATCCCACACCCACCAGTATAGAACTCCCTTTGTGAAACAATCCATCAGAACCTTGACCTCCCATCCTGCTTTTAGATGGGTTCCGAAAACTTTTATTTCATTATCCCAACAGGCATTTTTAAAGTGCTTTTTTTTTTTTTACACTGATGATTTAGCTGTTTCCCTGGTGCATTTATTTCTGCTCATTGTCAGGATTTTTTTAAAAAAATGGTTTGTTTGTCTTTTTTTTGGGGGGGGGAAATATTGATTTTGTCTTTTTTTAAAAAATATATATATTCATTTTGTTGTATTGATTTGATATGCTCGTTTGCTGCTTGCCCTGTTTAGGGGGAGGAAAAGCAGCTGAAAATTAATTAGAACAAACCAGAGGAAGTTCAAGAGGTGAATCTGGGCAACTTGCATCCCACTGCCAGGTTTTTTGGGGGGTGGGGAGGGAGGAGGGGGGAGGGAGCTCAATCTTGGAGAGAGGAGCAGATACATCTGGAGTTAGGGTTGTGCCAGAAAATTTTTTTCCTGCATTATTTTTATTCTTTTCTTCCCTCCATGTATTTATGAGGAAAGGAGCTGCATTTGAAAATTATGAAAGGAGAGAGACAGGCTTTGTGAAATGCACAGGTTGGGGTGGGGCGGGTGAGCACTCTTCATGCAACAAATCTTATCTCCAGGGGTCTGCACTCTGGAGACTACCACCCATTCCTGGTGGCTGCATTTGCTGAAACCCCAAGGAAATCCTCATCCGAGTGTAAACATTGTCCAATTGATTTTTGAATTTTATTGTTATTCATGTTTTTATACTGTATTTTATGCTGCTTTTATAATTAAGTGTTTTAAAGTGTTTTGAATTTGTTGTTAGCCACCCTGAGCCTGGTTTTTGAACCGGGAAGGGCAGGGTATAAATAAAAAAATTATTATTATTATTATTATTTGTTAAACATGGGCAGGTCCACTGGAGGTTCCTATGAAGAGGCTGGCTGGCCATCTCTTATAGAAGTTTTAGTCACAATTCCTGCCTTGCAGGCACTTGGACTAAATTGGGGTCCCTTGCAGCTCTACAATTCCATGATTCTAACACGGGGACATAGAAAGCTGGCTGATCCCGAATCGGACTCTTGCCCCATTTAGCTCTGGCCACAGTGATCCACACGACAGTCACCTCCAGGCTTGACTACTGTAATTCGCTCTACGCGGGGCTGCCCTTGAAACTGTCCCAGAAACTCCAGCGGGTGCAGAATGCTGCAGCGAGGCTCCTCACGGGGTCCCTGCCATGCGAGCATATTCACCCAGTGCTCTACCAGTTGCACTGGCTCCCGGTGGAGTATCGGGTCAGGTTTAAGGTGCTGGTTTTGACCTTTAAAGCCCTTTGTGGCTTAGGGCCCTCGTATTTACGGGACCGCCTCTCCTGGTCTGCCCTGCAGAGGACCTTAAGGTCCATGAATAATCAAAGTTTAGAGGTCCCGGGCCCTAAGGAAGCCAGACTATCCTCCACCAGGGCCAGGGCCTTCTCAGTGATGGCTCCGAACTGGTGGAATGCTCTGTCCCATGAGACCAGGGCCCTTCAGGATTTAACCTCCTTCCGTTGGGCCTGTAAGACAGAGCTATTCTGCCTGGCCTTTAATTTGAATTCAGCCTGATCTTTTATTTCTCTTCCCTCCCCTCCCCCTCCCCTTTTATGAAGATTACCCCTGGCCTCCTCGCTGGCCCAAGTAGGACCAATTCAGCCAGCTAGCCCTGGTGACTATCTTATGCTTATTAGACGGATTTCCCCCAAATTGATTTCTGACCTTTGAATTTTATTGTTATTCATGTTTTTATACTGCATTTTATGCTGCTTTTATAATTAAGTGTTTTAAATTTGTTGTTAGCCGCCCTGAGCCCGGTTTTTGAACTGGGAAGGGCGGGGTATAAATAAAAAATTATTATTATTATTATTATTATTATTATTATTATTATTATTATTGCCTGCACTGACTGGCAGCAGCCCTGCAGGATTTCTTAGAGGCTGCCTGCCTGGAAGGTGATGGACTATATGGAATTGGCGGAAATGACTGGCAGAATCCGAGACCTGGGAGAAGAGTTGGTGGAAGAAGACTGGAAGAAATTTAAAGACTATCTGCAGAAACACTGTAAAATTAATGAATGTTAAAATGATGTTGGATTGAAAATAAGTGGCATTAGCAACAAAGTTAACAAGAGTATGCAAAATTGAATTGATAATGGATGAAAATATAGAGTTATAATATGTTAAGATATAGAGTTAAGATAAACGAAAGAGGGTAAGGATTTGCTGATTTTGATTACTTAAATGGGAATAAAAAAAGGGGAGGTGTGAGGAGGCCAAGGAAATAAGATAATGAGTTAGGGTTACAAAAAATGGATTTGTTTTTATTCTTATTTTTTCTTTTTCATGTATTTTTCTATTTATTTATTTTTTGTATTTCTTTCTTTTTATATGACCTTTTTAAATTTATGTTTTTGTAAAACTTCAATAAATATCTTTTTTTAAAAAAAATAGAGGCTGCCTGCCTGCTTTCTTAAGGAACATAGCAGCTCCCAGTTCTCCAACACTGGGAGCACCACCTCATTTGGGAAAGGGGCTTCCAGTGCTTCAGAAAGTGGTTAGACTCTCCTTTGCTGGAGGTTTTTAGGAAGAGCTTGGATAGCCACCTGTCAGGGATGCTTCAGAGGGTTGGACTAGATGGCACTCAGGGGTCCCTTCCAGCCTTACACTTCTCTGATTCTGTGAGTGCAGCAAGAGCACTTCCCATTCATCCCCAAATGCTCCACGCTGTGTTATGCCCGCCTCCCCTCTCTGCATTTCAACCCCTGACGTGTGGAAGGCGTGGAACAAATGCCCTATTTCTGCCACTGCCCTTTGTCTCCCTCCAGGCAGAAGCTCTCCGACTCTTCGGTGTAGGCAGGAAGAGGAGACCCAGTGACCTCCTTTCTCTTCGGGAAACAAACATCTCTGAAAAGCACTTTGGGATGGGTCAGAGGTCAGGATGCAGAACCTGCCACGGCAGGGCAGGCTTGCATTTCCCCCCACTTCCTCTAGACAGGCAAGGAGATCACGAGAAAGCGGTGTTTGGACAGGGGAAGCAGAGAGAAAGCACGCCTGTCATTTCAAAACCGAAGTACATAAAAAGAGGCTGTTGGATCGCCCAGCATTATGTTCCCCCAGGGCCTAACCAGATGCATCAGTGAGAAAGCCGCAAGCAGGATCCGAGCACAAGAGCATCTCTCCCCCACTGTGGTTCCCAGCAACTGCAATTCAGAAGCCTTGCTGCATCCGACTGTACAGTGTTGTAAACAAAATCTGCCCTTTTTCCCTTTTGGGGTATCCAAGAGCCCATATAGAGTCCTGACGTAGGTTCCCCATTGGTAGGAGAAAAGAACAGAGGCCAGCCAGAGAATATTGAGAAACAAAGCAGCTCGTAAGCCTGATCTTTATTGATCAGTTGCAACAGGGTGCTCCCTTCACACACAGGAAGAGGAACCCCGAACAAAAGTGTGCCTGCCCTTATATAGACATTTTAAATTGCCCACCTTGGAGTCCAAGACCACCCCCAGAAACATCATACATACATCACAGAAGGGGTGTAACCTAAGACCACCCCCCAGATTCATCATACCTACCGTATTTTTCACCCTATAGGACGCACTTTTCCCCCTCCAAAAATGAAGGGGAAATGTGTGTGCGTCCTATGGGGCGAATGCAGGCTTTCGCTGAAGCCTGAAGAGCGAGAGGGGTCGGTGCGCAACAACCCCTCTCGCTCTCCAGGCTTCAGGAAACTCTGCACAAGCCGCGGGAGCCCTCCCCCGGCTTGCGCAGAGCTGCCTCTTATCCCAAAGCCCCGGCGCGCTCAGCAGTCGCGCCGGGGCTTTGGGTAGCTCTGCGCAAGCCGCGGGACGGCTCCCACAGCTTGCGCAGAGCAGCCTGTTCTGGGGGCTGGGGTCGGGGGAAGCTCGGGCTTCCCCCAACCCAGCCCCGCGCCTGGGGAAAAAAAATAATTTCCCCCCTTTATTTTCCCCCAAAAAAACTAGGTGTGCCTTATGGGCCAGTGCGTCCTATGGGCGCAAAATACGGTACATCACAGAAAAGGTGGTCTACAGCAGAAATCTGAGTGCGTTGTTAATCTCATCTGACAGGGTACCTGTTAATGCTGACTTGATTGGATACCCTGCGGAGCCTGGCCAGTCTTTTGTAATGATAAATACTTAGTTCCTGAGCCAGGTCACAGGGTCACCCTATTCATACACAGACATACCCTTAAGACAAGATTTGTGAAGGAAAAGACAATGGGGAGACTTTTCCATTTTCCTTGACCTTGCAGAGAACTCATGTGTTCAGTTTGGGAGTCAAAATGGTTTCAGGGCTGTTTTCCTGTGCTGCTTCAGACATGTGGTTTATATATTTATGTATGTGTTTGCTTGGTACATTTATGAACATTTATTTTATATATATATATATATATATATATATATATATATATATATGACAATTTTTTTTATTTCAGTTGACCCATAAGAAGAACTCACAGCTCCTTTTTGGGGAAATACCTGACAAAGGCAAAAAGTGTGGCAAAGCGGGGCATAAGCCTTGTATATAAGGGCAAGCAGAACTATCACAGAATTAGAGCTGGAAGAGGACCCCTGAAACCATAAGGGTATGTCTGTGTATGAACAGGATGTGAGCCTGTGACCTGGCTCAGGAACTAAGTATTTATCATTACAAAAGACTGGCCAGGCTCCCCCGGGTATCCAATCAAGTAAGCATTAACAGGTAACCTGCCAGACTGGAGGTAAATAATGCACTCAGATTTCTGGTAAACAACGCACTCAGATTTCTGTTGTAGACCACCCTTTCTGTGATGTAGGTATGATGTATTGGGGGGGGGTCTTGGACTCTAGGGCGGGCAATTAAAAATGTCTATATAAGGGCGGGCACACCTGGGTTCGTGGTCCTTCTCCTTTCCTGCGTGTGAGGGGAGCACCCTGTTGCAACAGTTCAATAAAGATCAGACTTACTAGCTGCTTTGCTTCTCAGTATTCTCTGGTTGGCCTCTGTTATTTTCTCCGACCGATGGAGAACCTGCAAAGGACTCTATAAGGGCTCTTGTGTCCCCCATAAGGGAATAAGGGCAGATTTTTGTTTATTACACAACACAGCTATCGTTTCATTTTTATGCTACTAAAAAACAAAGACCTCGCTAACAGTCCCCCTTTCCAGTGGCTGGAGTCACCCTGGTGCCATAAAGTCACAGCTGGGCCTTCCTAACTGACAAGGACAAGATGCCATGAGAGAGAAACATAATGAGCCATCATCACCCAAGTGTGAGCGAGACCCTGAGCGTGGGACGGTTCCCCTGGGTTTTGTGTTGGCCCAGAAACAGAACCCAAACTGCGAGAAGCTTGACAGGAATAGCAACACTCAGGATCAATAGCGCTCATTCATCCAAGGAGCTCTCGACACGGATAAGAGAGCCAGGCAGATATTCCGGTGCTGTATCGAGGCAGAAGAATCTGCAGCTCTTCAGTCAGGTGTGCAAGAAGAGGAAAAACACCTAGAGCAGCTGTTCCCACAATGCTAGATCTGCTATGCTCAGTTTTGTCAGCGCTGAATGGAAGCAGGGAATTGCAAATCAAAAGGAGAACTGTCCCGACCTGGAGATGCCTTCTCCATGCCCTGCGAGTGTTCTGCCACCAAACCACAAATTACCGTATTTTTCGCTGTATAGGACGCACTTTTTCCCCTCCAAAAATGAAGGGGGAATGTATGTGTGCATCCTATGGAGCGAATGCAGGCTCCTTGGCTTCAGCAATAGCAACGGGAAGCCTCCGAAGCGCAGAGGGAGCGCTCCCTCCATGCTCCGGAGGCTTCGCGTTGCTTTCGCTGAAGCCTGGAGAGCGAGAGGGGTCGCTGTGCACCAACCCCTCTCTCTCGCTCTCCAGGCTTCAGGCAGCTATCCACAAGCCTTCGGAGCGCAGCAGGCATTCCCGCCACGCTCCTGCAGCCTGAAGCCCGGGGAGCGCAGCGCCAACTCCTTCAGGCAGTTATCTACGCCCCCATCCCCGCAAGCGCCCAGACCTGTTCTGGGGGCTGGTGTTGGGGGAAGCTCGGGCTTCCCCCGCCCCAGCCCCAGCCCTGCGGCTAAAAACGAAGCCACGCACAGCCTCTCCCGGCTGGAGAGGTTGTGCGTGGCTAAAGAGGAAGCCAAGACAGCCAGCGGGATGGATCCCGCTGGATGTCTTGGCTTCTTTGCTCTTTGGGGCTGGCAGGGGGGGGATTTTTTTTCTTTATTCCCCCCCCTAAAAACTAGGTGCGCCCTATGGTCCGGTGCGCCTTATAGAGCAAAAAATACAGTAGGCATGACATGGAGAATTTTGCAAGCTGGCAACTGAATTTGGGACTGGCCATTGGTCCAGCTAGCTCTGTAATGTCCACACAGACTGGCAGCAGCTTTCCGGGATTTTAGGGCACCCCCACACTTGCATTTGCCCCACAGCTTTCCTTCTGCAGTTTAGCACTGAGTCAGAGCAAGCAGCAATTGGGTTTTCTGCGGAACTGCCTCTTATTCTAGCCAGAAGCATTTTTGTTAGGGATTGTAGGGAAAGACCTGGCAAGGAAAGTGAAGAATATATTTAGGTATGCAACAACGGCAGCAAGAGTCTTAATAGCACAAGGATGAAAGAACAGTGGCAGGAGAAATGGATGGATTATGCAGAACTGGCGAAATTGACATATAAATTGCGAGACAAGGACAACTGTGACTTTAAAGAAGAATGGGAAGCTTTTACAAATCTTTTTTAAAAAAAAAAAAAAAAAACGAACTGGACTCCTTGGCAGGTTTTGAATAAACATGCACAAACTTATTGTTACTAATATAATAGATAAATAAACTGAGGATCTTTACATTTTTATAACATGCAGAGAATAATGTGTGTTAAAAAATCAGAGAGAGGAGATGAGGGAAGTCGGAGGGAGGAGAGAGGGGGAGGGGAAAACAGGGTGAAATAGAATGAAGATGATTTGTTGGAATAATTTGTTATGTGAAAGCATTCAATAAAAAATTATAAAAAAGGAATTGCCTCTTATTCTGATTTAGCACCAGAGAGCGAATTTTCCACGGCAAAAAAAAATTCCTAGTGCAACATGCATTGCAGGGGGTTGGACTAGATAGCCCTTGGGGGTCCCTCGCAACTCTATGATTCTATGAAAGTAGCAGGGCAAAGGCACAACTGCTCATGTGTGCCCAGAAATCATGGGGAAAGTGGAAAACCACTCAGACCTGTGCTTTCTGGGTCAAGCGGAAGTGTGAATGAGCTGTTAGACAATAATATTTTCCTGGCACTGCCCAGAGATGTTGTTGGCGATTGAAGCTGGGATTCCTGCATGCAAAGCATGTTGGAAGATTTAGGGCAGGTAAAATAAAGTCCTTCTTTGTGCAGCACATACTAAGGAACTCTCTGCCACAGGAGGCAGTGATGGCCACCAACTTCAATGGCTTTAAAAGGGGAATAATAATAATAATAATAATAATAATAATAATAATAATAATAGTTTATTTATACCTCACCCATCATCCCTAGCTAACAGGACCAGTGGTCAGGGATGATGGGAACTGTAGTCCCAAAACAGCTGGAGGGCCGAGTTTGGGGATGCCTGATCTACGCCTTCCTCTTTTTAAAAAACACACCATGGTCCTGCATGTTGAGCCTCTCTCGCTCTCCACAACTTCTCTACTCCAAGGCTCCTTCAACCTGAGTACAGTTTGTTTTGTCAGCCCTGGAGGATGAGCCAGGCGCTTATCAGAGCAGCGAATGGGGCTGCTAATTGCCTCTCACTGCAAATGTCTCCTCCTGGCTTCAAAAGCTCAGGGAGGAGGAAAAGGGGAAAGCAGAAGGCAATTTGAACCAGGAAGAGTGCTTTGCTCCATATATTTCGTGGGGTTTTTTTGGGGGGGGGGTTGTGTGTGTTTTTTTAAGTTTGATAACACAGTTCATCCCCTGTCCCCATAAAATGTAAAAAAAATTCACCGTGGTTTTGCAATGAAAAAGCAGCACTAAGGAAAAGTGAGGAGCTCTAGATGGCAGCCAATGGCTTCTTTCTGCTTTCCGATGGGTCTGGACAGCTGCACAGACCCCACTGAACGGGACCATTGTTTGTGTCTCCTGGGGATCAAGCAGGTCAGCTGGGTTTCCCCCTACTTGAGAAAAGTCACATCCTGGTGCGAAATAGCAAGGCTGGCTCAAAGCACCTAGAGGAATCCGACAGGTCTCCAAAGACATCAAGCCTCCCAAAAATGGAAAGACACACACACACACACACACACACACACACACACACAAACACAAGAATCACCTGCTGGATCAGGCCAGTGGTCCATCTAGTCCAACATCCTGTTGTCACAGTGGCTGACCAGATGCCCATTGTGGGAAACCCGCAAGCAGGATTCGAACACAAGAGCCCTCTCCCCTCTTGGTTTCAGAAGCATTGTGAAATAAAAAAATTAAGGTCTTATATATAATAAATGTTCATAAATGTACCAACCAAGCACATACATAGATGTGTGGACCACATGTCTGGAGAAGCACAGGAAGACCGTCCTGAAACCATTTTGACTCCCAAACTGGCCAAATGTTTTCTCTGCAAGGAGGGAGGGGGTGAGGGAATTTTCCCATTGTCTCAGGAATTGGGGAATCACCATCTCAAAGGAATGGGCAGACTACCAGGAAAGGCAATCGGATAAGGCATTATCAGATAACCTGGCAGACAGGGAAAACAATAGCATTCAAATTTCTGTTGTAGACCACCTTTTCTGTGATGTAGGTATGATGTTTGTGGGGGGTGGTCTTGAGCTACACCCCTTCTGTGATGTATGTATGATGTATGGGGGGGTGGTCTTGAGATCTAGGGCAGGGAATTTAAAATGTCTATATAAGGGCGGGCACACCTTTGTTCGGGGTCCTCCTCCTTCTCCTGTGTGTGAAGGGGGCACCCTGTTGCAACAGTTCAATAAAGATCAGGCTTACTAGCTGCTTTGCTTCTCAATATTCTCTGGTTGGCCTCTGTTATTTTCTCCGACTGATAGATAACCTACAAAGGACTCTATAAGGGCTCTTGTGTTCCCCATAAGGGAATAAGGGCAGATTTTTGTTTATTACAGTCACTTGCACCTGACCGTAGAAGCTGAGCTGAGCCATCAGGGATAGTAGACAAGGGTGAGAACAGGCTTTCTTTCTTTCTTTCTTTCTTTCTTTCTTTCTTTCTTTCTTCTCTCTCTCTCTCTCTCTCTCTCTCTCTCTCTCTCTCTCTCTCAGGTCAGGCTGGGAGCCTCAATGCCTCTGGAGGCTTGACACAGGGCAAAAAAACCTGCCTAGCCTGTCTCTCCCCCAATATAGCTACAATTCTGCTTTCCTGTGGACCAGATCCGTGAGACCAGATCATCTGGGCAGCCCAGGACCTCCAGACACATTGCCCAGGCTTGTGCCCCTGTATGGGCAATCTATCCAGAAGATATTTGTATTTCGAGGAGTTAGCGATCTAACTCGGTTGCCCTCTTCCTGCCACCTTGTTCCTTCCGTTTCCCTATATTTTGTTAAGCTCTTTGATGGCTGAGAACAGCCATTAATGTCCTAGTCCTAATCTGTTGGAAGGAAGTGGATATTGGTGGGTACATTCTTTTGATGCTGGACATTGTTTGAAGAAAGTGAGGCGTTGGGAGAGGGTGGCTAGTAAATAATCTGCACGTAGCTAGTAGCACACAGCCAGTCAGGCAAGCTACACAGGCTAACAGGCTATCTAGCTAGAAATCAGATGATCAATTGAGGGTCGTGAAACCAAAGGCTACCTGGGGGAGTCACTTTGCCGCTTCTTGAGGGCTTCCAAGTGGCAGATCGAAGTGCTTCCTTGGTAATGTATATAATGCTTGCTGTTTAGAATAACATCTTTAATCTTCTCACTCACTTGTGTTTTGTATTGCCTCTGAATCTCATCTGAGAAGAACCACCTGGCATTTGGCAAGAGAGCCCCCGAGTCGTTACTTTGGTGCTGTTAAAAACAACGCAGGAGGCAGCAGTTATGAGTTGCCAGTCTCTGCAGCCACAGCAGGCGCTGTGATTCTCCACCGATTTGACTTTACTCCTGCGGGCTGTGGGAATGTTCAGGGAGGCAGGAGAGGATACATTGTTTATTAATATCCTTCCTAACTTGCGCTAGCAAGTTCCTTCATTTAGCAGAGTTTACATTCCCCTTTTTACATGATCAGCAGATAGCTGGTTGCAGGCTCGTGTGAGCCTCTCACTATTGTACAATTCAATCTAAGATAGATTGAATTGTACATTCCTGGTAAGTTCCCTTGAATCCCTCTTAAAAGAATAAAGACACCACAATCTTATTCAAAGTCAGTAAAAGAAGTGTACTCACATCAGTTCACAGTTGGATTCCTGAAGGCAGACTTAGTGACACATATGTACATGTGGATCTATGCCATATGGGGGAATAATCCCAGTGCTTCTGCTAGCTGAGAGTTAGCAGAGCAGTCCTAGCTAGAAGCTGGTCGAGCAAAGAAGGAAGTCAAAAAGAGAGAGGTGTGCTGCGTGACTCGTCCTTTTGTTACCTGGACAGGTTAGGTCACGCCCACCTTCTATCACATGCGAAAGGAAGGATGCTCCAGCCAGGAGGAACAGGAAGTTTCGACTGGCTGGACCAAACATCCCCTCTAGGAAAACAAGGAATGTTGTATTTGACTGCTCCCAGTGGATTACATCCCACAGAGGCCCACTCCATTGTCTCTTGAGACAGATGGATGCCAACCGCAAAAAGGTGGTGTAGTGGTTAGCGTGTTGGGCTAGGACCTGGGTGACCAGGGTTCAAATCCCCACTCATCCATGAAGCTTGCTGGGTGTGAAGCTCATTGGGCCAGCCACTGCCTCTCAGCCTGCCCTACCTCGCAGGGTTGTGGGGAGGATAAAACAGAGGAGCAGAACCACGAAAAGACACCTCGAGCTCCTTGGAGAAAAGGGTTGGATATAAATGAGGTGAATAAATAAGATAAATAAATTGTGAATTTGACAGAATTGTTGAGGAGAGGCCGAAGAGGTTAACGGCTGGTGTACATTGCCCCCCTTGGCTGAAGCTGGACATATGCTTCAGGGCACCTCTCTGAGGCTCTTTAGCCAGACAGAGGAGACTTGGGGGGCAGGGAAGTTTAAAGAGGGTCGATTTAAATGACCCCCCCCCCATGGCTGAACAGGCGCCTGTAAGCATGCAGCAGTCCCCATGGCAACTCCTTGCAAAGTGGGTGTTCTCTTCCTGTCAGCCAAGTACTCCATCCTGCCACATTCATCCAGAACGACTCAATAATTTGTAATTTCCCTAGCAACGCCTTAACTACCTTCAGACAATGCTGGGGGGAGTTTTCTTCCCTCCTCCCTTAACCTGCCACTCTCCTCCTCCCAAAGGTTTTGGGGTTTGAGACGGGTGAGAAGGTGGGATCTTTTGATCCCTCCCAAGCTGCACCCAACCCAACACTCCCGAATTCTCAGGTCCTTTTCAGCTTTGATGTCCAATGCGGATATTTCGGTGCCAAAGGGATGATCTCACTTTTCTGATTCCCGTCCAATTTGCTTTCCACCAAGAAGTGTGGGAAGCTGCCTGGTGGCTGGGTGGGAGATTCAGAACGGGTTGGGTCTCTCCTAACATGCAGATTGTGGTATGAAACTTCGACTAGCGTTTTATTCTTATTTATTTATTAAATTTGTACACCACCCCCTTCATCCAAAGATCTCAGGGCGGAGATATATTGACCTAATATACTGGCACCGTTAACAGGTGCCACATAACACCCACTTTTGTTTTTTTAAAAAATCACTCTTTTAGCAAAGTGGCACATACACATTGAACCATAGCTGCTGTTTCCCTGGTGTCCTGGGAGTCCAAGCACCCACATAATTCCCCATGAAGGAGCCAGGCACCCACAGATTTTGGCACCAGGGCCATACATGCTACATGATACCCATGGCCCTGGGCACCCCAGTTGCAGGGCCAAGTTGGCACTCCTGCATTGAACATAAAAGTCTGCCGGATGAGGGCAATGGCAAGAGCAACTCTCGCCTCCAGCAACCAGTGTTCAGTAGCATTGCTGCCTCCGACATTGCTGCCTGCCCCCCAGGGCCGGATTTACGTATACGATACAATGCGATACAATACAATATGATAATACGATACGATAATCTTTATTGTCATTGTCCCATACAGAACAATGAAATTGAAAATCTACATCAGACATTCAGAAACCATCAAGCCATCTATCCCAGCTATCCCAGCCTGGTTAGCCCCCTAAAAATTCTGATACCCCATAATTAAATACAATATACTCCCACAGAGACTACTTACACTGTGTTTAAAACCAAAATCGCATTTGGATAAAAACTGTTTCTCAGGCGGCTAGTCCTAGTCTTTATAACCCTGTACCTTCTTCCAGAAGGCAGAAGCTGAAAGAGATCATTTCTGGGGTGTGCACTATCCTGCACTATCTCTGCAGCTTTCTTGTGGCATCTGGAAGCATAGATTTGATCCAAGGTGGGAAGAGTGCACCCAATTATTCTTTCTGCAGTCTTTGCAACCCTGGACAGCATTGGTTTTTCCCTGGCCGTGCAGCTCCCAAACCACACACACAGACCAGAGTTAATACACTCTCCACAGTACAATGGTAAAATGCCATCAACAGGCCCTCTGAGAGATTATTTTTCTGGAGCTATAGCTTAGGGACGCGGGTGGCGCTGTGGGTAAAACCTCAGCGCCTAGGACTTGCCGATCGCATGGTCGGCAGTTCAAATCCCCATGGCGGGGTGAGCTCCAGTCGTTCGGTCCCAGCTCCTGCCCACCTAGCAGTTCGAAAGCACCCTTAAGTGCAAGTAGATAAATAGGTACCACTTTATAGCGGGAAGGTAAACGGCTTTTCCGTGTGCTGCTCTGGTGCCGGTTCGCCAGAGCAGCTTCGTCACGCTGGCCACCTGACCCGGAAGTGTCTGCGGACTGCGCTGGCTCCCGGCCTCTAGAGTGAGATGACCACACATGGCAGAATCCGAGACCAGGGAGAAGAGTCGGTGGAGGAAGATTGGAAGAAATTTAAAAACTATTTACAGAAGCATTGTAAGATTAATGAATGTTAGAATGATGTTGGAATGAATTTATGTGATTTTAGCAGAAATGTAACAAAGATTTAGAAAAATAGACTGTTAATTGGTGAAAGGAGGGAAAGTAAACTTATATTGATATCAAGATAAATTTTCAGGACAAAAATTTGAAAAGAGGGACAGGATTTGCTGAAATGGATAATTGACCTAGAATACAAAAAAGGGAGGTGTGAGGAGGTCAGGGAAATAAGCTAATGAAAGGAAAGTAATGGGAAGATTTGCTGTATTCTTTTTTTTCTTCTTGATTCTTCTTTTTACTTAATGGATTTTAATTCTTTGTTTTTTCCTTTTGATTTTTCTTTTTCTCTTTTGTATTTTCTCTTTTCTTGTTTAAAAGGATGTTTTTCTTGATTTTTCTTTTTGTACTTCTAAAAACTTTAATAAATATCTTATGAAAAAAAATAGAGTGAGATGAGCACACAACCCTAGAGTCTGTCAAGACTGGCCCGTACGGGCAGGGGTACCTATAGCTTAGGATTCCACTCTCTTGGAGTTCCCCCCAAAAAAATTAAAGGAAAAAAAACCTGGATGTACATTTCCAAAATATAAGATAAAAAGAAATAAGATAAAACCTACATACAGCAAGAGTGTTTTGCGTTGTGTAGGCTCCTATGATGTAAGTCATAGGCCCCGCCTGCTAGCCTGCTCCCTGAAATATCACTGGTTTGCTCCTTTCTATATATAGGGTGCCGACATTCTGCATGGACTGGTTGCATGGCAACATGTGCAAATGGATTTAGATACCTATTAGGTCCATAAATTACCGTCTAGCATATATATCCAACACAAAAAACAGCGACCATTTGTTGTTGACAAAGGACAGCTGGACATAGAAAGGGTCCCATTACCTTCAGGAGCTGAGGGCCTCATCAAACCTAAATCTGGTCCTGCGCCCCCCCCCCCGGCCTCTGGCCTGGAAGAGATCCTGTACTTTGGCATTTACCACAATGCTAGACGTTCCCCAACTTTTTCTGGCAACTGCGCACTTGGTTCAATAAACATATCCTCAATGCCCCCTACCCTATTGGAGTAATTTTAATTTGTTTTAGTGTTTTAACTTTTGTATGTTTTAAAGTATGGTTGTGGTTTTTCTTCTTCTCAGTTTTATTGTTTTATCTTTCAAAAAATCACTTGGAGGTGCCGTTGATGTTGTTTTTATAATCAAGCAAGTGGCACATAAATTTTCATGAAATAAATAAATAATTCAGAATAGCGATCCACACAACCCATTCAGGAATAACATAATAAAATTCAAAGCAGTAACAATTAATTGCACCCTTACTCAAAACCCAATTTGTAGGTATAAGTTCTCAGAAAAACTAACTTGGATAAATAAATTTATGCTCTGATCTGATCTTGTAGCTTTTTTTAAAAAAAAAAAGGTATATGCAGCAAAGAGTATTGCATGAAAAATTTTTTTACACATTCTTGCGTAATTTATAGCCTGGAACATTCATATAAAACTACTTACCGAACCTTCATCTGTACAGAGATGAACAGTAACTAATTTATACAACACTGAGCAAAGGCAACAGCTTTGAAAGTAAGAAGAGCAGGAAAAGTTTAAATAAGGAAGATGTTTGGCTCCGGGCTCTAGCCTGGTGAATGGAAAATAATTGATCAATGCACTTGGAGGAAGTAATTTCCAGTGCCCCCCCCCCCCCGCTGCCTCCTTGCCTCTAAAGCAGGCATAGGCAAACTCGGTCCTCCAGATGTTTTGGGACTCCAACTCCCATCATCCCTAGCTAACAGGACCAGCGGTCAGGGATGATGGGAACTGTAGTCCCAAAACAGCTGGAGGGTCGAGTTTGCCTATGCCTGCTCTAAGGGTCCCCCAGGTGATGCCACTGTACCCCCAGGGGGTGGGATTTCTGAGCAACTGCAGAGGCTTTGTGGAAACCGAGCTCTTCCAGTTTGATCATGGCATACCCAACCGGCAAAGCGACCAGGGTTGCGGTGACCAGTTGAGACGGCCACTGGTTCCTCATTTGTCTCTCCTTAAGCAGCATCTTAAAAAGTAGAGACATCACCTTGCCAACAAAGGTCTGTATAGTTAAAGCTATGGTTTTCCCAGTAGTGATGTATGGAAGTGAGAGCTGGACCATAAAGAAGGCTGATTGCCGAAGAATGGATGCTTTTGAATTATGGCGCTGGAGGAGACTCTTGAGAGTCCCATGGACTGAAAGAAGATCAAACCGATCCATTCTGAAGGAAATCAGCCCTGAGTGCTCACTGGAAGGACAGATCGTGAAGCTGAGGCTCCAAGACTTTGCCCACCTCATGAGAAGAGAAGACTCCCTGGAAAAGACCCTGATGTTGGGAAAGATGGAGGACTCAAGGAGAAGGGGACGACAGAGGACAAGATGGTGGGACAGTGTTCTCGAAGCTACCAGCATGAGTTTGACCAAACTGCGGGAGGCGGTGGAAGACAGGAGTGCCTGGTGTGCTCTGGTCCAGGGGGTCACGACTAAACAACAACAACAACAAAGCACCATTTCCTCTCGTGACTCTTCAGGCTATTGATAAATGAGAGTGGAAGGACGGCCAGGGAGCCTGTGACTTCATACAATGACATGGAAAGCTCGGCCCCTTCCTGGCTTCCCAGAACTGGGTGCTTGCAGTGACCCCACATACTGTAAAAAGGGAGATACGGAGCCTTTGGCGGACACAGGAGATCAGGAAGCACCTACACAACACACACACATACCCCAAAACCCCAATGGCTCCCAGACCAGGTTTGATCCGATTTGAAAACGTAAGGAACCCAAAGGCAGGCATGCCTCCAGACCCTCAAACATTTCTCCGATGAAAACAGGGGCATTCTATTCTGCACCAGGAAGCTTCTCCCATGTTTGTATATAAAAAAATTTTTATTGAATTTTCTGTCTTACATTTGAGAACAGGCACCCCAAACTCGGCCCTCCAGATGTTTTGGGACTACAACTCCCACCATCCCTAGCTAACAGGACCAGTGGTCAGGGATGATGGGAACTGTAGTCCCAAAACATCTGGAGGGCCGAGTTTGGGGATGCCTGTTTTAGAATATTCATTTAAACATCCAGAGAATATCAACGACTTCCCTTCTTCTCTTTCCATGGTTCATTTTACATAGCATAAATCCCTGCATATTTTACAGAAACTATACCACTCAGTATTCCATTATTACATCCAGCACAACTTATTTATACCGCTGAATTTATCTTAACGCTGCCAGCATTTTCAGCTGTACACAGTTATTTCCTATATATTTTCCAATCTTCTCTAAACTTACGCTCTTCTTGTTCTCTCATTCTATATGTTAGGTCTGCAAGTTTGGAATACTCTGTCAGCTTAAGTTGCAATTCTTTGCCTGGGACCTCGCTCGTTTTCCATTTTTGGGCTAACAGAACACAGGCCGCAGTGGTGGCATACATAAATAACCTGTTTTGACACCTGGGAATTTCAATCTGAATTATCCCCAACAGAAAGGACTCTCAGTTTTGGGGGGGAAGTAATTTTAAACATTTTTCCCCCAAGTCATTATGGATCATCGCTTATCGCTTCTCCCGCTTTTGATCTCGCCGCACCCATAGAAGTCAAGTATACATCAAGGTTGGTCACCTTGAGCCAAGGACAACCTCTCTGCCAAACCTACCTTGCAGGATTGTTGTAAAGGAAAAAAAATGTACGAGGGAAGGGATCGTGTACAACACCTTCCACAGATAAATGGAATGAAATGTAGCAGTAAGCTGCCTTGAGTGCCTGCCAGGGGAAAAGGCGGGATATAATGATGATGATGATGATGATGATGATGATGATGATGATGATGGAAACTGTGAGAATGATGAGGAACATAGCAGAGCAGGACTTAAGGTAAAGGTAAAGGGGCCCCTGACCATTAGGTCCAGTCGTGACCGACTCTGGGGCTGCAGTGCTCATCTCACTTTACTGGCCAAGGGAACCAAAGTTTGTCCGCAGACAGTTTTTCCGGGTCATGTGGCCAGCATGACTAAGCCGCTGCTGGTGAACCAGAGCAGTGTGCGGAAATGCCACAGAGCCTAGGACTTGCCGATCAGAAGGTCGGCAGTTGGAATCTCAGTGACGAGGTGAGCTCCCGTTGTTCTGCCCCTGCTCCTGCCCACCTAGCAGTTCGAAAGCACCTCAAAGTGCAAGTAGATAAATAGGTACCGCTCTGGCGGGAAGGTAAACGACGTTTCCGTGCGCTGCTCTGGTTCGCCAGAAGCGGCTTAGTTCTGCTGGCCACATGAATACAGTGGGACTTACTTCTCGGTACACAGTGTCAGCCTCCACTTACAATAAAGGAATAAACACTCCATGCATTTCTTAAGAGATGGCTGGCTGCAGAAGCATTGCAATGAGAGGATTTAAAGTGGATTGCTGACGTTTCCCTTCAAAATTATAGGAAGGACTTATTATGCCAGCGTCACCATTTCCTCCATTTGGTGCAGGGATTTTATGTTCAGGATAAACAGGACTCCGGTCTTGCACCTACAAATGCACACTTTTCATTGTTCTCTGAGACACGGAGGGGAGGGGAAAGGAAAAGCGGGACATTCCAGGATCAAATCAGAAACCGGGACGGCTTCCGTAATTCCGGGACTGTCCCTGTATGCTGGGCATACAGCAGGCAACTTGGAAGAGTATTCAGCCATACTGGTACGTAGCGTAAGACCATGCTAGGATCTTTTCAAGGAGGGTCTGATATGGTTTCAATTGGATGTGGGACCGTGTGTCGAAAAATATGTTAGAAAAACAGTTTGGTTTGAAAATACGTTTTTTTAAAAAAGTTAGAAATCTGGGAATCTGGCTCACAGTAAGAAATCTCAACTTCTTTGGAAATAATTATGTTAAACTGTGGAAAGAGATTAAGAAAAAGTTGAAGATCTGGGAGAGAGAATGAAGCTCTCCTTGCTTGGCAAAATCTCAGCCACCAAAATGAATCTACTGCCCAAGAAATATCTACTGAATTATTATAAATAATTCAGGCTGCTTCAAAGAATGGAAGGAGGATATTTCCTATTTCTTCTGGCAGAGGGGGAAAGCCAAGAATTAAACATAAAATTATGATAGACATAAATGAAAGAGGAGACCTGCAAATGTATTATGAGGCAGCCTGCTTGTGCTGGTTAAGGGAATGGATTACCGGTACATTGGATAATGCAGACATCCTGGACCTGGAGAGCCGTGATTTAAAATCCGGCTGGCATGTGTTGAGATTCGTACATTTCAGGGGGTTAAAGGACCCTTGCGGTCCCTTTCCAACTCTTCAACTCTATGATTCCAGGAACCTGTTGAATCAGGTCAAAGGTCCACCTGGTCCAGCCTCCTGTACTCACAGTGACAGAGGAGCAAATGCCCACAGGAAACCCACAAGCAGGATCTGAGCACAAGAGCAATTCTCCCTTCCTGCAGCTTCCAGAAGCTGGTATTCAGAAGCATCTCTGCCTCCAGCTGTGGAGTCAGAGTGTATTCACCATGGCTGGTGGCCAGATAGCCCTCTCCTCCTCCATAATGTTGTCTAATTCTCTCTCAAAGCCATCCAGGGTCATGGTCATCCCAGCTTCCTGTGGGAGGGAGTTCCGCAGTTTAACTACGTGCTGCATGAAAGACGGACTTGTTTTCTCTGCCTGGAACCTTCCAACTTTTAGCTTCCTTTCGGGGGGTATCTGGCTGGCCACTGTGAGAACAGGACGCTGGACTAGATGGGCCTCCTACAGCCCAATCTATCTTCATAGCTTTTGTGGATTTATGTTCCTAAGTCAAGTGCAGATGCACTAAGACAGCCTTTCTCAACTTGTGGGTCCCCAGATGTTGTTGGACTACAACTCCCATCACCCCTAGCTAGCAAGGCCAGAGCTCAGGGATGATGGGAGTTGTAGTCCAACAACATCTGGGCACCCACAGGTGGAGAACCACTGCGCTAAGATAACCAGGCAGCCACCCACACGGCTGTTTTACACCTTGCAGCTGCCGAGTCCTGTTCCGAACTGTTGTAAAACCTTGCGGAGGTCAATTACGTTTTTCTAGCATATCATCAACCCAGAAAACAAACATCCTCTGGCTTTTAAATTGGCAGGAGACAGATTACTGTTCAATCAGCAAATACAGCTGATACAAAACAAGGGTGTGGGAGGGGAGCAGGGAGGAACTGGTTCCGGCTCCTGAATGAACCTTGCCTTGTCGCCCCAGAGCGCTCCCAGATTCTCGCTGCTTGCGGGTGGATTCGGTGACCTCAAACCAGAAAATTCAGTTTGCGCAATTATTCCCAACCGAGTCACAGAGCTGTAGAGGTGGAAGGGAATTGTGGAGCTGGAATCTTGAGCAGTGCTTCGTGCGTTGCAGGGGGTTGACTAGATGGCCCTTGTGTGCCCCTTTCAGCTCTACAATTCTACGAGTCGAAGGCTGGAAGAGCGCCTCTGTTTTCAAGAGCCTGAAATTAAAGTCTGGAGCCTGAAATTATAGTCTATGCCATGGGTAGGCAAACTAAGGCCTGGGGCCCGGATCCGGCCCAATCGCCTTCTAAATCCAGCCCACGGATGGTCTGGGAATCAGTGTGTTTTTACATGAGTAGAATGTGTCCTTTTATTTAAAATGCATCTCTGGGTTATTTGTGGGGCACAGGAAATCGTTCATTTTTTTTTTTCAAAATATAGTCCGCCCCCCCACAAATTCTGAGGGACAGTGGAAAAAGTTTGCTGACCCCTGGTCTATACTAGTCTAATGATTGTTGAATATTACATATTTTATGTAGGTTGCTTATTTTAAAGTTATGCTTTATTATCATATTTTTGTATTGCATTGATTGTTATAAGATGTACATTACTTGTTTCTGCAGCTTGTAAACCGCCTTGAGTATTGTAAGATAGAAAGATTGTAAAAAGGTAAAGGTAAAGGGACCCCTGACCATTAGGTCCAGTCGTGGCCGACTCTGGGGTTGCGGCGCTCATCTCACTTTATTGGCTGAGGGAGCCGGCGTACAGCTTCCGGGTCATATGGCCAGCATGGCTAAGCCGCTTCTGGCAAAACCAGAGCAGTGCACGGAAATGCCGTTTACCTTCCCACCGGAGCGGTACCTATTTATCTACTTGCACTGGTGTGCTTTCGAACTACTAGGTTGGCAGGAGCAGGGACCGAGCAACGGGAGCTCACCCCCATCGCAGGGATTCGAACCGCCGACCTTCTGATCGGCAAGCCCAAGGCTCAGTGGTTTAACCCACAGCGCCACCCGCATCCCTAGAAAGATGGCACTGCATATAAATTAAAAGTGGTGATGATGATGATGATGATGATGATGATGATGATGGATGCTCTCGGGCTCTGCACAGCTGAAAGGCGGACTTCAACTTTGCAAGCTAAAGAAATGGATTTCTCTATGGAGTTTTTGTGTTTGTGTGTGCGTGTGCAAGGACAACAAGAAGCCTTTCCCCTCAGCTGCCTGCACCTCTGTAAGCTGTGCTCCTCTCCCTGGGATGAAAATCAAACCCAGGAGTCCTGCTGCCATGCCTACTCTTCACACACTTCTGCATAGCAGGGACTAGATGACCTTTGGTGGCCCCTTACAATTCTATGATCTGCTGCTAGGACCATTCTCACCGCCCTCCTTCCCTTAACAAGAAAAACCTCCTCCTCCTCCTTGATAGGCACCATATTGGCAGAAGGGCTAATTACCGAGGCAGGCGGCAATTCACCACGATCATTAGATCTGCTAAGGAAGCGCATTTGTAGCAATCATGTGCAGAAGGAGACGGCTCACATTTCAGTTAGTCATGCCGCAGTAGGACGCCGTTTCACTGAAGAGGGGCTGCCTGCAGTTCAGGTCACAACTGTCGAGATGCGTGGGACCCAAAGGGTCTCCTCCCCTTTGCACCCATCGTGGGTTTGGCGGACCGTTCACAAGTGCAGCTCACACCTGCAGAGGATTCGCTTTGAGTCCTGGAGGTGTGCACATATGGGTGGAGAACAGCCTTTAAGAAAGGTGTCGTGGGTTTTGAAGACACCCCCTCAGGACAAAAGGGAGAAACACGCTAGGAGGAAGGCACACTTGGCAAACCCTCACCATGATCAACTCCTGCCCAGAAACCAATGTCCCCACTCTGGAAGGACATGTGGGTCCAGAATTGGCCTCCACGGTCACTTACAGACTTACTGTTAAGACCGTGTTCATGGAAGACAATCTTATTCTGCTATGAGGGATCACCTAAGAAGAAGAGAAGAAGTTGTGTGGGGCAAGAGAAGCTCATCTAAGCCCACAAGGAGGAGACAATCCATCGATTCTGCACCAATCTATGAGGACCAGATGACAATCATGAGCCAGATAGTCAAGAATGATGCAGCGGTTGGAGGTTTGTTTATTCACTCATTGGCAAGATCTCTTATCTGACCTTTGCCATAATGTCCCCAGAGTGGGATACCAATATGTGATATAAGGATCACAGAATTGTAGAGTTGGGAGGGACCTGAGGGTAATCTCCTCCAATCCCCTTCAATGCAGAAAACTCAGCTAAAGCATCCATGACAGATGGCCGCCCAACCTCTGCTTAAAACCTCCAAGGAAGGAGAGTCCACCATCTCTTGTGGGAGTCTGTTCCACTGTCCAGCAGGAAAAATGTTCCAATTGTTATGTCCTGAGCTGAATCCTAGAACAATAGGATCCAGAATGCAGCAGTCCGATTGGTCTGCAGGAGCCACCCAATCCAGCTCCAGGTGGAAGTGAATCAGCGACCTGATTGGCCTGCAGGAGCAGCCCAGAATTAGCCAATCACGTGGGGCCCATTGTGTAAATAATGTATATATAGCTAGACTTTTTGGGAAAAGTTTGATTCATTGCTACTACAAGCTGAATAAAGAGCATGAAATTCACACTCAACTCTGAGTATATTTCACCAACCAAAACAGAATGGTATAAATTCAGCAAAAGACGCAGGTCTGCCAAAAAGCAACGCATCCTCCTGGACTTCCACCCTCCGCTTTATGGGTCCTAATTTAATCATTTTCTCCCGCATCTTTTTTGATGATCCAAATCTTTTACTTCTCCATTGTCACATCCCTGATACAGCTGTGGGTTTCACTAGGTGGCCAGGACAGGTAAAACAAAAGTCATTTGTGGGGAAACTGATCCCCCATTAACCCCGTCATTCTTGCGTTGCAGATGTTTGGACCCATGGGGATCCCTTCCAAACTTGCTATTCTATGATTCCGTGATTCTAACCCAGGGGTCCCCAAACTAAGTTCTGCGGGCCGGATAAGGCCCAAGGGACTCGTTTATCTGGCCCACGGTGACCCCTGCTGCCCGCTGCCACCACCCGCTCTTACCGGCTCTGCGCTGCGCAGCTGCCCACTTCTGGGTTGGAGGAGCACCGGAAATCGCTTGTGCGCATGCACAAGCATTATTTGCGCATGCGCAACCATTATTTCCGGTGCACATTGTGGGATGTAAACACAGGAGCAGTCAATGACAACATTCCTAGAGTGTACATGTTAGAACATGGGGAGGGATGTCTGTCTAGCAAGCAGGTAAACTTCCTGGGGACGGACTTCCTCCGCATGTGACCAGAGGTGGGTGTGGCCTCACCTGTGCAGGTAAATGATAAAAGCACAGGGCAGGCAGCTATCTCTCTCTCTGCCATTTTTCTTTCGAAGAAGAAGCATCTAAAGATGCTCTCTTGGCTCTTAGCCAAGAGAGGAGGAAAGGACTATCTTGCTATAAGATAGATTCCGAATGCATGCAACCTTTTTAAGCCTGTCTGCCTTCTGGGATCATATTGTGAACAGAACGTGAGTAAACTCTTTTATACTTTTATAAAGACTGTGTCGTGTCTTGTATTTTAAGAGGGAACAAAAGGGGAAATTACCAGAGTAATTATTATAGAGGTTCTAGCGAACCTGTGCAAGCGTTACTGTTGCGAACTTAAAGGGGAATGTCTATAAACTCTGCTGATATTTTGGGAACTTGTTAGCACAAGTTGGATTAGGATATAATCTCACAATATATCCTCCCCTGCACCCCTGAACATTCCCACACACATCTGGGTCGGAGGAGGCCTGTGCACATGCGCACAAGCTATTTCTGGTGCTCCTCCGACCTGGAAGTGCACCGGAATTAGCGTGTGCGCACACTTTGGGGCACATGCTCCCCCGCCCTCTGGCATGCCGCAGGATCGATGCTGGAGACACCGGCCCGAGGCGTGGTAAGTTTGCTGACCCCTGTTCTAGCAATGTCAGGGAATCAGGCAAGGCAAACTCCTGCTTCAGCACAGATGTGGGGAAGCCACACAAACGCCCTTTCCCAAGGGAACGCCCTTTCGGAGCGGCCCCTCTCCTGTGCCACCCATTTCGAACCAGACCTGTGAGCCGCACTCTTGCCAGCACTGGCCGAGGCACGCTCATCCCTTCATGACTGCAACATCACATGGCAGGGCTGGCAAGCGTCCAGTTTGCTTGCCAAAGACAGAGCGTCGCTGTCACCCTACATCGCCCTCAGAGGCAGCACACTCAGTGGAGACCGTTTACATGGACAGCCTGAGTGATGGTGCCAAGGAGGATATGAGCAGAAATCTGGGGAAGGAGCCAAGAAGCAGGTTAAGGTCCTCCTCCGTCCTGGAAGAGATGATATAGATGGAATGGTTTGCCAAGTGGTCGGCAGCAGGAACCTCTATGCATCTTCCTTCCTTCCTTCCTTCCTTCCTTCCTTCCTTCCTTCCTTCCTTCCTTCCTTCCTTCCCCTACCTCTTCCCTTTCCTCTCCTTGCAGTTGATCCAGAAGCTGCAGTCCATGCAGAATGCTGCAGTCCAATTGCTGAACAGGTGTGAGGCCTTGCCAGCAAATAACACCTGGGCTCAGAAATCCGCACTGCTTGCCGATTTGCTGCAGGGACAAGTTCAGGGTGTTGTTAGGAGCACGTAAAGCATTTAGCAGCTTGAGACCGGTTTACCCATGAAATTGACTGACCCCCGTATGCACCCCCTCGAACCCTTCGATCGGCAGAACTGGCCCATCAACCGCATTTTGTTCCACATTTGTGAAAACGTGACGTTTCATTCCACTAGGCAGCACCTGCACTTTGGAACTCCCTGCCACTTGAACGCCAGACAGGAGCCTCCACTGCTTTCGGCACCTGCTGAAAACATTTTACCCAGATGTAGAGAAAGCTGATGCAAGCTTTAATCCGCTTTGAGTCTATTGGAAGTATTAAACCATTGGATTAGATGGGCCTGATCCAACAGGGCACTTATATGTTCTTAAGACTTTAGTTCTGAACCCCATTTCCTGTGGGGTTACCAATGTCAATAAATCGCCAAATCCATGTTTGGAATCTAGCTGTATTTAGGAAGTCACCGCAGACCACCCTTCCTTGACCTGGTGCCCTCCAATGATCTTGAACTATAACTCCCATCTATCTGCCCCTGGGAGTATGGCCACACTGGAACAGGGATGATGGGAAATATAGTGCAAAACATGAGGGGGGAGGTCGACTTTCTGCTGTCCATCAGGCAATAGCTTTTCCCACCTGTGTTGCTCCACCCTCCAGCCTCAGGCGTCTTTCCCAGACCACGGCTTTGAAAACAGCAGAAGCAGTTCAGGGATATTTTTTAAAAATATTTTTATAAGTTGTGTGTCCTTGTTTCTCAATTTGATCCTTTCACATGGTTTTGGATGCTTTGTGGTATTTTATGCACTGTGACGGGCTATTGTTTTTATTGATTATACTTTAGTAATTATTTATAGCAAAGGATAAGTGTACAGTGGTACCTCGGGTTACAGACACTTCAGGTTACAGACTCCGCTAACCCAGACGTAGTACCTCGGATTAAGAACTTTGCTTCAGGACAAGAACAGAAATCGCACGGCACGGTGGCAGCAGGAGGCTCCATTAGCTAAAGTGGTACCTTAGGTTAAGAACAGTTTCAGGTTAAGAACAGAACTTCAGAACGAATTATGTTCTTAACCCAAGGTATCACTGTAAACTGCTTAAATATTATTTGCTGATGTCTAATTTTACTGTTTACTATTACATTCTGATGGATTAAGTTGTTTATTTTAAAGTTAATGTGGCTTTTTGTATTGGGTCAGATTGTTATGAAGAGTGTGACTTTTGCTGTCTATTTTGTTGTTTCTTCAGCTTTGTAAACTGCCTTGTGCATAGTAATATAGAAGAGTTTGGATTTGATATCCCGCTTTATCACTACCCTAAGGAGTCTCAAAGCAGCTAACATTCTCCTTTCCCTTCCTCCCCCACAACAAACACTCTGTGAGGTGAGTGGGGCTGAGAGACTTCAGAGAAGTGTGACTAGCCCAAGGTCACCCAGCAGCTGCATGTGGAGGAGCGGGGAAGCGAACCCAGTTCACCAGACTACGAGTCTACTTCTCTTAACCACTACACCACACTGGCTCTCCATATAGAAAGGCAGCATACAAATTCTAGTTCTAATTATTATTATTATTATTAATTTATTTATACATGCATGCATGCATGCATACATACTCCACCCATCTGGCTCGGTTTCCCCAGCCACTCAGTGCAGCTCCCAACAGAGTATTAAAAACACGATAAAACATCAAACATTTAGAAACTTCCCTAAAAGTGAAATGAAAGGAACGTCTTCTTTGGGAAAGGCAGCCGTTCAGAATCTGCTAAACCTTTGGAAGTTTCAGATACAGGAAGCCTGGCTGCCGCTCAGAGCGATTTACATCTCTGCCCCTTCTAGGTGGGTGTGGCTGACAGCTAAACTCTAGAGCAGTGATGGCCAAACTCGGCCCTCCAGCTGTTTTGGGACTACAACCCCCATCATCCCTAGCTAACAGGACCAGTGGTCAGGGATGATGGGAACTGTAGTCCCAAAACAGCTGGAGGGCCGAGTTTGGCCATCACTGCTCTAGAACAACAAGAGAAGGTGGTGGTCAGTTGGTCCTTCCCTTTGTCCTTTTGACATGCTCTCGCTCTTTCTGTGCTCCCCTGGCTTGGAAACAAGAAAGGAACCGCAGCAGCAGCAGCAGCAGGGACTCACAATCAGATTATTTCCCATTTAGGCAGGCTGCTAACACATATCAATTAGGGTGTGATTTATCGGAGTGTCACTGACAGTGGATAATTGCATTGAGCTGCAAGCCGAGAGATCTAGCTTCTAGCCAGTGGCTGAAGAGACTAAAGTCATGGGCTGCGGAGAGAAGGAGGGGAAGAGAGAGAGAGAGTCGTTCCATTAAAGCATGACTTCCCGCTGAGTTTTCGACTGGCGGTCTCCAAAATTATGGCCCCAAAGTAGGTAGGAAATGACTCCCTTAGCAAGTGCAAAGGAGGGAGGGTCCCTCTGAGCAAAACCAAATTCATCCAAACCCATGGATGCCTTCCAGGATATGCTCCAGTTGTTGGGGATAGTCAGAGGTAGCAACCTCAAATGTGGTTCCCATCTGCGCCAGCCAGAATGGCCAGCTGTAATGGCTTTAGGGGTTGCTTGTGCGTAAATAGCCGCCGCTCTGGGCTAGGTTGGCTGGTTAAACCATTTCTCGCTGGACAGCCATCCACTCCGTGGCTGTTCAGTCGTTGGCAGAATCCGTCCGTGGGCGTTTCTTAAACCTTTTCCAACATAAAAGTTGTTTGACGCCCAGTCTCCTCCTACTCTCCCTGTGCGGAAGTCTTCTGCGCAGGGAGGGCGTGGGTAGCGGAGGACCTGTGCTCTCCCCGCTGGTGTCCAGTGAAGAGTCCCGGAGCCTGCTCTCTGCTTCCCCCATTGGCCCCCCTCTATCCCTGGTGTTGCGCTGATTTTCTTCCCCAACAGGAGACTTGCCTCTCTCCCTGCTTGGCCCCTCTCCAGCATCGCTGTGGAGCCTCGCCTCCTCCTCCTCTAGTTCCGATGGCAGTTCCCTGACACCAGCAGTCCAGGTCAATGAGAGTTTCTGTTACCTTTGTTTATATCCTGACTTTCCCCCAGACCTGAGGCAGCTTAAAGACATTAAAATGATGCAGGGAAAATACAAAAAGCTGAAAACAGGGAAGTCATTACAAAGGTGATTAAATTCGAATAGAATTGAAACAATATTAAAAACAAATCTATTAAAATGCAGATAATAAAAGTGTTGCGGTGCTTCTAAGACCCTTTCCTAAAACCCAGTCTGCTCTCCCTAAGGTTCTTGTTGGCATACATCTGTCCTAGAATACAGAATCGTAGAGTTGGATGGGACCCTGAGGATCATCCAGCCCAACTCCCTGCAATGCAGGAATATACAGCTGCCCCATATGGGGATCAAACCTTCAAACCTTGACATTATCAGCACCCTACTGTAAGCAACTGAACTACCCAGGTTGATAAGAGACATTGTCTTAATGTGACAATGGAGTGCGCTTCCAGGGGTGAAATCAGAATAACACCTGGGAGGCAAATGTGGCCCTCTAGACCTGTCTATGCGGCCCTTTGGATTCTGGCCATGCCCCCTCTCCCATTGCCCCCCCTCCATCCCTCTCCCCCCACCCCGCTGGATCGCTCTGGCTTGGCCAGATTGCATCCTTGGACTGCATTGCTGCTTCTTGCCTGCCTGTGTGGGGAGAGGAGTCTGTAGGGGGAGACCTCTGACCTTTGCATGCTTGTGAATGCAATGTATTGTACAAAAGGCATAATAATAATAATAATAATAATAATAATAATAATAATAATAGTAATTTATACCCCACCCATCTGGCTAGGTTTCCCCAGCCACTCTGGGCTGCTACCAACAGAATATTAAAAACACAATAAAGCTTCAAACATTAAAAACTTCCCTAAACAGGGCTGCCTACAGATGTCTTCTAAAAGTCAGATAGTTGTTTCTTTCCTTGACATCTGATGGGAGGGTGTTCCACAGGGCAGGTGCCACTACCGAGAAGGCCCTCTGCCTGGTTCCCTGTAACCTTACTTCTTGCAGTGAGGGAACTGCCAGAAGGCCCTCGGCGCTGGACCTCAATGTCTGGGCAGAACGATGGGGGTGGAGACGCTCCTTCAGGTCTACTGGGCCATGGCTGTTTAGGGCTTTAAAGGTCAGCACCAACACTTTGAATTGTGCTCGGAAATGTACGGGGAGCCAATGTAGGCTCTGGTACTGCTGTACCCACTTTCGCCTCTTGCCCTGACTGGTTCGTGCCCCCTAGAAGATAGCCCATGAGATAATATGGCCCCAGGCCAAAAACATTTCCCTCCAGCTGTACGGTAGGGGTCCAAGGATATCTGGAATCAACCATGCTGGTTCCCCCATTGTAGAGACTGGAGGCCTCTAGAGACTGGTCATACTTTTGTGTTGCTGGATCAATTTCTTTGCAGGAGAGAGGTTGCAGTGGATATTTATTTTTCTAAAATCATTTCTGTTGGGATTTTTTAATGAGCTGGAGATTTAGAACGTTGCAGAGCTGGTGCAGAAGGGAAGAAGGGGGAACAGGTTAAACGACAAACCAGGAGGTCCGCAGTTCAAATGTCTCCTCTGCCGTGGACTCCCTGAATGGCCATCAGAAAGCAATTTTCTTTTCAAGCTTTGGCAACTCTGAAATATGGGGAGATCATCTGACTGACCTACGCCCCTTTGCTGTAAGGATTACAAGGTACTATACATGAGAAGTCTCAAAAACACAAATGAACCCTGGGGACCTTGATTCTCTTGCAATAAAACAGAGTTTTCTCCCTATTCATGAGGACTAGGAAGTTACTTTTGTAAGAGACTGGCGGTCACAACAAAATCCTCGCGAAATGGTGAAGAATAAGGACATCAGCAGTTGGGCTGGAGAGATGTTAAGAGAGGCATTTCCACTGGAAGTTTGGTCACTAGTCACCGCAGAACACATGCAAGGTGCTCATTCAGCCTTCCCCAAGCTGTTGCCCTCAGGATCTTTTGGACTACAACTCCCATCAGCCCCAGCCAGCACACTGATGGGAGTTGTAGTCCAAACATCTCTCTGGCCTGTGCTAACTGGGACTTCTCTGAGATGCAGTCCAACTCACCCAGAGGGCACCAGGTTGGGGGAGGTTCTGTTGCTTATTTTCAACAGCAGAGAACAAGAAGCTCGCAGGCTTCTCTGCAAGATTCAATGGGGAACTCTAATTTCTCCTGTCGCAGAAAGAGGCGGCAGCTTCTGCCTCTTCCTGGCAGGGAAAATGAAGAAATTCTGCAATGAGTGTTGCAGAGAAGCAGGGAAACAGGAAGTGCGAGATCCTCACGCTCAAACACTCAGCGTCTGCAAATTTTGCATTTCATCTGCCTCTGCTCTGACCATACTGCTTGCAATTCCACCCCACCCTCACACAATGTGCATCTGAGGATCACACTTCACACCTCTGAGGAAGGCCAACTCCGGTCCTTGGCAGTGTGGGATGTGAAACACACAACAGTCAAATACAACATTCCTAGAGTGGACATAAAAAGGGGGTGTCTGGACCAGCCAGTCAGAACTTCCTGTTTCCTCCTGGGCTGGGACAGACCTCCTCTACATGTGACCAGAGGTGGGCGTGACCTCACCTGTGCAGGTAACAAAATAGCACAGGAGAGGCTGCCATCTCTCTCTCTGACTCCATTGTTCGAAGAAGCAACATCTTCTTACCCTGAGAGGACAAAGGGACTATCTCCTCATGGGACAGATTCCAGGTGTATATACTTTGTAACTTAAGTCTGGCTTCTGGGATCCATCTGTGAACAGAATGTGTGTGAGTAAACTCTTTTATACAAGACTGTGTCGTGTCTAATCTTTTATGAGGGAATAAAGGGGAATTGTCCAAGAAACTTATTTTAGAGGCTTAAACAAGCCTGGCAAAGACGTTATCCACTGGTACAAGTTTAAAAGGGGAATGTTACTCTGCTAAATTGTAGAACTTGTTAACACATGTTGGGAAGGATATAATTAAACAATATACCCTCTCCTGCCTCCCTGAACATTCCCACAGGCAGCATGAATATGAGAAGAGCCTGCTGGATCAGCCCAATGGCCCACCTAGGTCAGCACCCTGTTCTCACAGGGGCCAACCAGATGCCCCAATGATAAGCACCCACCTCCGCCCCACAGGGTAGCTGGCATGAAGCTGGCATCAAGACACTGAAGGGCTTTGGGAACAGATTTATAATGAATTGAAAAAGATATTTAAATACACTTTCCCAAAAAAGCCGGAAGCTTTCTTGCTAGGCTTGATGTGAGAGGAAATAAAAAAAGCAGACCAAAGGTTAGTTATGTATGCTACGACTGCTGCCAGAACTTTGTGAGCCCAAAAATGGAAAGTACCAGAATTACCAACAATAGAGGAGTGGCAGACAAAGATGGTTGACTATGCAGAACTAGCAAAACTGACCTACAGGATCCGAAATCATAGAATCATAGAATCATAGAGTTGGAAGAGACCACAAGGGCCATCGAGTCCAACCCCCTGCCAAGCAGGAAACACCATCAGAGCACTCCTGACATATGGTTGTCAAGCCTCTGCTTAAAGACCTCCAAAGAAGGAGACTCCACCACACTCCTTGGCAGCAAATTCCACTGTCGAACAGCTCTTACTGTCAGGAAGTTCTTCCTAATGTTTAGGTGGAATCTTCTTTCTTGTAGTTTGGATCCATTGCTCCGTGTCCGCTTCTCTGGAGCAGCAGAAAACAACCTTTCTCCCTCCTCTATGTGACATCCTTTTATATATTTGAACATGGCTATCATATCACCCCTTAACCTCCTCTTCTCCAGGCTAAACATGCCCAGCTCCCTTAGCCGTTCCTCATAAGGCATCGTTTCCAGGCCTTTGACCATTTTGGTTGCCCTCCTCTGGACACCTTCCAGTTTGTCAGTGTCCTTCTTGAACTGTGGTGTCCAGAACTGGACACAGTACTCCAGGTGAGGTCTGACCAGAGCAGAATACAGTGGCACTATTACTTCCCTTGATCTAGATGCTATACTCCTATTGATAGGAGGAAACAAAATTCCAAAAAGATTGGAGTAAATTTATGGAATACATAAATAAGAACTGTAGAAATTTGAAGACTCTGGCAGGACTGAAATAAATCTTACAATGTCGATAGGTTTGGATACAATAAGAAACTGTGGAAAAGTAACTGACTTAGAAAACCTGTTGAAGGGAGGGAAGGAAGTCAATGCTCAGCAGAGTTCAAATGACTGTTGAATTTTACTGTATTCTGTTTGTTTGTATTAAATGAAACACCAATAAATAGCATTTTTTTTAAAAGACACTGAATAACTCCAACTCCCATCAGCCCCAGGCAGCAGGGTCAAAGATGATGGGACTTGCAGTCCCATAAGCTCCAGAGGGCGCCATGTTGGCTTCTTCAGTCACAGGCTATCCAAGGGTGGTTCTGAAGAAAGGGGCAGCTGCATGGCATCATTGCACCTCAAAAGACCGACAAGACTTCACTCAGCAGACAGTTGACCTATGGAACTCCCTCCCACTGGAGGGTGATGGCCACCAACCTGGATGGTTCTAAAAGAGGATCAGACAAATTCATAGAGAAGGAGAGGGCTGTCGAAGGCTACTAGCCAGGATGGCTTTGGGCTGCCTCCACAGTTGGGGGCAGCAAAGCTTATGGGTCACAGTTGCTGGAAACCACAGGAGGGGAGAGGGCTCCTGCGCTCGGATCCCGATTGCAGGTTTCCCACAACAGGCATCTGGTTGGCCGCTGTGAGAACAGGATGCTGGACTAGATAGGTGGTTGACCTCAGCCAGCAGCAGCCCCTTCTTATGTTTTTGTGGAATGACTGGTCAATAAAGTCTGGACATCAGCTAATAGTCTGACAACAAAGCAAGCAAATCAGGATGAATACTGAATAAATCAGTCTGGAGTAGCCCTGGGTGTGTTTCATGTGGCAGACATCAGCAAACCACCCAGGCTCCCTAAAAAAACCCATGAAAGGTCAGAAAGAAACCAGGGTTTAATGCCATCGTTTCTCACTATAGTTATCACACAAGAACATGTTTAAGAAGCCTCAAAGCTTTTCTTTAAATGTCAAGCACAGGGAGCGATGAGAGATTGGGGAAGGAGGGGGAGGGAGGGAGAAGACGAGCTGTAAACCGTTTTCCACAGCCACCCTCCTACCCCCCCCCAAAAAAAATCATGTCCCCGCACCCCTTGATCTGGTCCACAACTCCACACACACAAACCCCAGACCAAAAGGAGTGTCCTTTCAGTAGCCGAGTCCCTTGGAGGTTTGGCGTCTCCAACAGCTTCTAGTATTGTTTAGGATTGCAGTCAGATTATTTATTGATTTATTTTTATTATGCACACCTATTTCCACCCTCAGATTGCAGGCCAGGTTATGACACCAAACGGCATAGACAAGAAACACAGTCATCAGCAAGCTAAACCGCGGAGACCTCTAAAAACCAGCTCGATCGTGGCATTTCTCTGTTTCTGGCATCTATAAAACAGTGGTGTGGTAAATACCATGATGTGATAACAGGGCGTGGACCATCCAGGTCTCTCTACAGGACTCGCCCTAAACCAAACCACATCCCTTCTTCCAGGCAACCCCCCCATCCCACCCCAATCCCATTGGATTGAAGTATGCCTCTTGGTTTCCTAAATGCAGAGCCAGGGATGTGTAGAAACCTCTGGCCTTTACATGCACATAGGAAACTGTGTTTTACAGAGTCAGACCATCGGCTCACCGAGCTCATATTGCCTAGAGTTTCTCATACTTGGGTCTCCAGCCAGTGGCATAGCATGGGGGGGAGGCCACGGTGCAGTTCCCCTGGGCGCAAAATTCTTAGGGGTACAAAATTTCAAAAGACAAAAAAGTAGGAATAAAAAATAGCACATCCTCCCCCTCACAGAGAAAATCTCCTGACGATCGCGTGGGCAGATGGAGGAATGAATTTGAGTGACGGCCGCTTTGCTAGGGCATCCTCTGCACAGACTTTGGAAAGGTAATCACTGTGAGCAATCTCCCATCCCACTCTCCTCCATGCTCATGGGGCACCTCGGCTGCCACTCAGGTCAGTCACTGAGCTATCGCCCCTCCCTTCCACCCTATCAACAGGCAGCGCTGAGGATCCTTGCCTTGCTCCGGGTGCTGGCAACCCACGCTAAGCCACTGTCTCCAGCTGTTTTGGAGCTACCACTCCCAACATCCCTGGCTAGCAGGACCAGGGATCAGGGATGATGGGAGCTGGAATTCAAAATCAGCTGGAGTTGGGGAAGCCCTGGTCTACCCTGACTGGCAGTGAAAGTTCCAGGAGTTCAGGCAACATTCTTTGCCAACCCTACCTGGAGATACCGTTGCGGATTGAACCGGGACCTCTGAGCTATGGCCCATCTGTATGGCTGAAATGGCCGCTGAACAAAGGTGAGAGCCACAGCTGTCACTCTTCCTACTTTTGCACCCAGCCCCGCCCACAAGTATGACGAATGCTCCCCACCGGTGATTGACGGTTGCTCATTCATAATGATACACAGGAATACGCAGGATGAAACGGTTAAATCTGCTATGATTAAATGGGCACAATATATTGGTCATAACATTATGTTTGCTGACTGGGAACAGTTGTGGACCGCCGGTATGAAATTTACGGCATGTAATGCCTTAAGAGAGAATATTATGAAAATGATATACAGGTGGTACATGACACCAGTCAAGCTTGCAAAAATATATCATTTGCCCGATAACAAATGTTGGAAATGTAAAGAAAATGAAGGTACATTCTTTCACCTTTGGTGGACGTGCCCAAAGATTAAGGCTTTCTGGGAGATGATCTATAATGAAATGAAAAAGGTATTTAAATATACCTTCCTGAAGAAACCAGAGGCCTTTCTCCAGGGCATAGTCGGCCAATTGGTGCCAAAGAAGGATAGAACTTTCTTCATGTATGCAACAACAGCAGCAAGAATACTCATTGCAAAGTATTGGAAGACACAAGATTTACCCACCCTGGAAGAGTGGCAGATGAAGGTGATGGACTATATGGAATTAGCGGAAATGACTGGCAGAATCCGAGACCTGGGAGAAGAGTTGGTGGAAGAAGATTGGAAGAAATTTAAAGACTATTTGCAGAAACACTGTAAAATTAATGAATGTTAAAAATGATGTTGGATTGAAAATAAGTGGCATTAGCAACAAAGTTAATGAGAATATGCAAAAATGAATTGATAATGGATGAAAATATAGAGTTATAATATGTTAAGATATAGAGTTAAGATAAACAAAAGAGGGTAAGGATTTGCTGATTTGATTATTTAAATGGGAATACAAAAAGGGGAGGTGTGAGGAGGTCAAGGAAACAAGCTAATGAGTTTAAAGTTACAAAAATGGATTTGTTTTTAACTCTTTTTTATCTATCTGTTTTTTGTATTTTGTATTTTTATTTTTTCCTTTTTATGTATTTTTGTATGTTTTCTTTTTTTATCTTTTTCTTTTCCTATTTTTTTTTGTATTCTGTAAACCTATGTTTTTGTAAAATTTCAATAAATATTTTATAAAAAAACAACAACATAATGATACACATGTCCGCTTCAGCCAGGGTTTGCCAACCCGGCGCCCTCCAGATTCCAGATATTTCGGACTACGACTTCCAACAGGTTGGGCAAAGGCTGCCTTAGAAAGCCACACAGCACTGCTTCCTCTTAACCTCGCGCCACGCCAGCGCTGACCGAAAGCACGTTGCATGTATACATTGCAGCAAACGATCATCTCTGCCAGAATCACACAATCTTGGTCCGGAACGGACGCCGGTCAGGAAATCGGGGAACTGGAAGAGATCCACAGCCAGCGTGGCTTCCGCCCATCAATTCACATCACCCACAGGCTGCTGCTGCAGGCAGAGAGCAGAAGGGGTGGCATTTGTGCCAAGATGCTCCAGCGATCAGACCATTTTTCAGAAAACAGGACTGAGCCACATGCTGCTCCAAAGAGCCTGAGGAGGCTCACACACATTTCCCCCCTCTCTCCATGCTAACCTCACAACAACCCTGTGAGGGAGGCTGGGCAGAGAGATGGGAACTGGCTCAAAGTCGCTTGGCGGCTTCATGCATAGCTGTCAGCTTTTCCCTTTTCTTGTGAGGAATCCTATTTGGAAAAAGGGAATTTCCCTTAAAAAAAGGGAAACATTGACAGCTTCATGGCTGAGTGGCGATAAGAACTCTGGTCTCCCTGGTGCTAGTCAGACACTCTAATGACTGTAACATGCTGTTGCCAGAGCACAACAATGGGAATGGGTCAAATAAACACCCCCTCCAAACAATAAATAAATAAAACCACAACAACCCACATTAGCAGTCTAAAAAGTTACAGGGTTTCAACGGGAAGTGCCCCAGTTTGGAAAAGTCGCAGTACACCCACCCTGAAACTTTTGCAAGCTCAAACAGAATTAAAGTGGGATTGCGCATAACCTCCCTGATACCATCAAGGGCGCAAATCATGACAACCGTACAATAAAAGAGGCATCTAGGAGGAGGTCTCCCCTGGCAGACGTTTCATCCCCAACCTGAAAGGCAGCGCAGAACAGGAAGGAAGGAAACACCCAAGTCCAAAAACTTTTACGCTCAGAATCATTTTCAGAGAATCTCAGGGCCAACGGTGAACAGTTATTTTCCCGTTTTACGCATAGGGGGTGTTTAGCTGTGATGCCCACGCGGAATCGGAGAGATCTGGGGGCAACAGCGGGAATATGCCCTGGCAGGGTTAAGGTGGGTGGATCTGCCGGGATCCCTGACGGATCAAGCACTAAGGAGCAGCCGTTCTCGCTCCCAGAAGACAAGGAGGAAATGTTCCTCCGGCTGTCCTGAAACGCTCAGCCTCGTCACCCACCATGCTCCGTAATGCTCGCTAGCGCTCAGTCAGTCACCTCGACTTCCCCAACAGGAAAACGCACACGCAACCGGAGCACGGTTGTTACGCTTGCACACGTGCACAAAGCCCTAAAGCAGAAAGGCAGGCGGGAAGCAAATCCGGAGCCCTCTCGGGAACAGGGGACCCCCTCAGCAAGCTAAAGTCGGGCGTTCCTCCTCCCCGAAAAGGATGTGAATCGCAACTATAAGAGACTAGGACGAGGAAAAGAGGGAGGCAGGGTTGCAAGCTGGAGACGCAGGGAGTTTGGGAGGCGCAGCCGAGCGCCCCTCAAAGCGCATCGAGTAAAAACGGGTCCTTACACTCTCGGAGAAGGTGCCCATGTCCGGAGCCCATCACCTGCGATCCGGCCAGCCTGCTGGGTCCCTGGAAAGTGGTCCTGTGGCTGCGGGGAGACGGGGCTCAGCTCGCCTGCCCTGGAAGAGAGAGTCTCGTCCTGCCCATTTCCTCCAAGCTCCGGCTGGAACCGCTGCGGTCTGCAAGGCGGCTCTCCCTCGGCGCGAGAGCGCGCGGCTGCCTCTCTCTGTGCGAGGATGATGCAGGAGTGTGTGCGCCCGGGCGAGGGAGGCAGGAACGGGGCGCCGAGCCAAGCCGAGCCCCCCCCCCGCTCCCCAACTCATCAGCCGTGCCTCGCGAGGGAGCCTCGCTCACCAGGACCAGCCTGGGTTTTTGCGTGAGTTAGGAAGCACGGTCCACAAACGCTTTCCTGCACAGAAAGCAGAGAGCGCAGCTTCTCTCCACCCGCCTCTCTAAGTGAGATTGAAGCTCTCTTTCATATTGCAGAAGGAGCTGTGGCTCAGCTGCTTTGAATGCAGAAGGTCTCAATGATATATCCAGGCAGGGCGGGGAAACCCTGGGCAACCTGCTGCCAGCCAGAGCAGACATTACTGAGCTAGATGGACACCATGGCTCTATATAATAGAATCATAGAGTTTGAAGGTGTTCCCATGATCATCTAGTCCAACCCCTGCAATGCAGGACTATGCGATTTTACCATGCGGGGATCAAACCTGCAACCTCTGCATTTATCAGCAACACGCAGCCAATTGACCTACCCAGGTATAACTCAGAACAAGGCAGCTCCTGCTCAGTTCGACTCTATTTTCTTTTTTGTAGAACCACAGAGACTAGAATCTGTTGTTGTTGTTGTTGTTAAGGGGAAGGTCCCACGTTCAGTTCCACCACTGGCCTCTCCAGACAGGACAGGGAAAAAGCCGTCTCTGATACCCTGGAGAGTTGCTGCCCACCAAGCAAGATTGACCAGTGTTCTGATTCAATGTAAGACACTTACCTCTGTTCCTATGAAATAAGTGGCTTGCATTATGTGCAACCAGCCCCTTCTGACAGAGGCACATGGCGGCAGGGGTTTTGTAGGGCGAGATGTCAGCCAAGGACTGCTCTGTGGCCTGACTCTGAAAGCAAAAGTTAGCAGCCCACAGAAAATCCTCCTCATCCCTACATGGCCCCTATTCCTGGGTGGTCTAGGGCCAGTCACTGCATCTCTCGGGTTGTTGTGGGGATTAAATGGGGAGGGGGGAGGAGAGGAGAACCACCTATGCTACCTTGAGCTCCCTAGAAGAAAAAGTGGGCTAGAAATGCAATACTAATAATTCTGCAGCCTAGAAAGGGAGGGGGTTGACAGCCTGAAGTCGGTTCACCATCAACTCCCTGCATCATAGAGTTGGGAGGGACCCAGGGGTCATCCAGCCCAACCCTCTGAAATTACTACATACTCCTCCAGGTACTTGTCTGAAATGCTTCTTCGCAGTATAAGCCTGCAGAACTCACTGCCACGGGAGCACACATGAGTGGAGATCATTTTGCTGCAACAGAAATCTAGTTCACTGAAAGGTGTCCCTGTCCATAACTTGTGCTCAGACCAGGCATAGGCAAACTCGGCCCTCCAGATGTTTTGGGACTCCAACTCCCATCATCCCTAGCTAACAGGACCAGTGGTCAGGGATGATGGGAACTGTAGTCCCAAAACATCTGAGTTTGCCTATGCCTGGCTGAGTTTGCCTATGCCTGGCTCAGACACACATCCTTATGAAATAACCCATGCTCTTTCTAGAGAAAGTTGGGGGGAGAAGTGATTCTTATCCTCTCCCCCAATGCTACAATTCGGGGTCACTTCAGGCCTCTTTAAGGGTGCTTTTATTGTCTTCTCGTCCTGATGCTTTGAGCTCCAACTAGCTCCTCAACACTGCCCCTTGTCAGTGGAAACCACCCTCCCTGCAACGTCACTCACAAGGTTGGCCAGGGGCTTGACCAGCCGCCCTCTGCAATGTCAGGGGCAGATCTATGTGAAATGGCATGTGTGTAAAATATCTAGGTTCAAATCCCTACTCAGCCAAGGTGGCCAGTGAATTTGGGCCAGTGACAGCTTCTCAGCCTTGTGAGATATTCTCAATTCACATTTTGCTATTTCCTCCTTTCTTCCATGCCCTTGTTAAATCTCAGCTGGTCTGTAAGCTCCTTATGCAGCCACACCGGTTTCCTTCGATGCCTCCCACTTCTCTTTCTTGCTGGTATCGCCTGCATTTGGGCCTTCAATATTTCACCCATAAGAAAACTCCCATCGATCCTGAATGAGTCTATGATGTCATGTTACATATGCACATGACGGGAGCTGAAGCTCGCAGAATTTTCCTGCAAGTTTGCTAGAGAGAACTCTGTGAGATACTTCTTTTGTGCCCTGACAGCAGGAGGACTAAGCTGTAGCTTCTCTTACCTGCCTGGGCAAAACCTCTTTCCATCTCTTTCTGCTCTGCCAGCAATTTAGTCTAGGTCCATGTCTCCTCTGCCACATTAAAAGAGTTTGTTTGGATTTGATATCCCACTTTATCACTACCCGAAGGAGTCTCAAAGCGGCTCACATTCTCCTTTCCCTTCCTCCCCCACAACAAACACTCTGTGAGGTGAGTGGGGCTGAGAGACTTCAGAGAAGTGTGACTAGCCCAAGGTCACCCAGCAGCTGCATGTGGAGGAGCGCGAACCCAGTTCACCAGATTACGAATCCACCGCTCTTCACCACTACACCATGCTGTAGTCATCTAGTCAAGAGTCACCTAGTCCAGCCCCCTGCGATGCAGGAACCACGGCTCAGGAATCACTGACAGATGCCCATCCCACCTCTGTTTGAAAGCCTCCAAGGAAAGAGAGTCCACCACCTTCTGAGGGAGCCTATTCCACTGTCGACACCATCCCGTGACATCAGGAAATCCAAAAATGGTGATCTCAACATTGCCATGTATCTTCTACCTTACTGCCCTCTCCTTTTTCAGGGACCCATCCAAGGTCAATAACCTAAGGTTACCAGATTTTTTTCAATGAATCTGGGGACGCTATAAATACATACATACATACATACACACACATTCGGGATGTTGATGCTGCAGGAATGGTGGTGGCAGAGGGGCGGCCGCTGCTTTGACCTCAACCACCATGTTTTCCCTTCCTCTGAGGCTTCTAGCTCCTTTCTCCATGAGCCTGGATGACAACAAGACTCGGGCAGCACAATGCCTCCTTTCCCATCAGAGCAGCCCCAATCCCATTCCTACTTGCGTGCAAGCGGGAGAGGGCAGGGATCCCTCGGCTGGGAAGGGAGGCTTCCCGTTGCCTAAATGAGAGGTCCCTGCCCCCTCCTGCTTGCACACAAGCTCTGATAGGCAGCGTGAAGTCTCCCTTCACAGCTTAGTTGCTGGGGTCAGGGAAGGTGGAGGCAGCCCGGAAGCTGCATCTTGGAGCCCCTGCACCACCATCACATGGGGACTTCTGAGCAGCTCCTGAAGCCAGCCAGAGCCAACTGCTCCTGGCTGATGAGACTGCCGCCGCTGCGTTTCCCGGGGACGTTAGATGAAATCCGGGGACATTCCGGGGATGGAATTTGTCCGGGGACTTATTCGCAAATCCGGGGACTGTCCCCGGGAAACTGGGACATCTGGTAACCCTACAATAACCCAGCCTGTGTTGCTCCAGGTGCAACAGTGTGTCAATATCACAGCTGTGAGATTTTCAGAAGGCTCTTCCCAGACCCCTCTGCTAACAAAGCGCTTCTCAAAGTGGGTGCAAAGCCATTTCTTCAAGAGTGGATAGCCCAGCTCTGCTCATCTGACCTGCCCCCCCCCCTCTCTCTCTCTCTCTCGGCATTGCTTTTTCTGCCTGCTAAACTAGAAGCAACAGGAGCGGCGCCACACTGCCTCCCAGCATGCGCACGACCCCCCTGGATGGTGAGGGCGAGGCATGCAGCAAAAACAGCACCAGAACCAAGCATGGGAAACTTTGCCTTCTGGCTGCATGGCTGAGATCAAGTTGGAAAACCGCAACCAAGATGAGCGAGGAGAGGGAGCGATTCCCCTGCAAAGAAAGGTTGCAGCATTGGGGAGTTTTTAATTTAGAGGAAAGCAAGGAAGCGACCGGATAGAAGTTTATATGTTGGAAATGTAAAGAGAAAGAAGGTTCTTTTTATCATATGTGGCAGTCTTGTAGTAAGGTTAAAGCTTACTGGGAAACGATATAGAATGAATTGAAAAGGGTGTTTAAAATAACATTTGTGTAAAAAACAAGAAGAAGAAGAAGAGGAGGAGGAGGAGGAGGAGGAGGAGGAGGAGGAAGCAGCAGCAGCAGCAGCAGCTTTTCTTTGGGGAATTATAGGGCCAGAACTACCTAAACTGTATAGAAACTTATTCATGTATAGGTGGCAAGAATGTTACTCACCCAAAAATGGAAAGAAGCAGAAGTCCCAGCAAAGGAAGAATGGATACAAAAAGTTATGGAATATGCAGAAATGATGAAACTTACCGGAAGAACATTGACAGGATTATTGCAATAACCTGCAATTTTATAAGAGTGTATATATTTAAAGTAGATGAATAAATGAGCAAATTAAATTAATTTGGATATACAGAAGATATTAAAAAATAAATTTAAGGAACTGCAGAAAGAGGGGGGAGGAAGTCAAGTTTTGAAATGTTAAAATGATTGTAAATAAGTGAAATGTATAAACCCGAAAAATATAAATAAATTTTATATATTGAAAAAAAAGTTTATGAGATTGTGCATGGCAGAGAAAAAGGGGAGAGCGAAAGGTTTTCCTTTGTCTTCATAGAGCTGGAACTCATGGACTTCCAATTAAGCTGAACACTGAAATATTCAGGGCACAGAAAAGGAAGTGCTCCGCACAGCACATATATAAACTGTGGAACTCCCTGCCACAGGAAGCAATGATGGCCACCAACATGGATGGATTTAAAAGAGGATTGGACAAATTCATGGAGGAGGAGACAGCTATCAGGAGGGGAGAGTTGCTCTTGTGCTCAGATCCTCCTTGCCAGTTTCCCATATAGGTACCTGACTGGCCACTGGGAGAACAGGATGCTGGGCTAGGTGAACCTAGCTGAGTTTCCTGCATTGCAGGGGGTTGGACTAGATGAACCTTGGTGTCCCTTAAAGGTAAAGAGACTCCTGACAGTTAGGTTCAGTCGCAGATGACTCTGGGGTTGCGGCGCTCATCTCGCTTTGCTGGCCGAGGGAGCCGGCGTACAGCTTCCGGGTCATGTGGCCAGCATGACTAAGCCGCTTCTGGCGAACCAGAGCAGCGCACGGAAACGCCGTTTACCTTCCCGCTGGAGCGGTACCTATTTATCTACTTGCACTTTGACGTGTTTTTGAACTGCTAGGTTGGCTGGAGCTGGGACCAAGCAACGGGAGCGGGGATTTGAACCGCCGACCTTCTGATCGGCAAGCCCTAGGCTCTGTGGTTTAACCCACAGCGCCACCTGCGTCCCCCTGGTGTCCCTTACAACTCCACAGTTCTATGATTCTATGAACCATCACCTGATCTAGCAATGCTGCCCATTGGCCTAATCCAGGAGGCTCTTTGAATGTTCTTCATTTATCCTGAATGAAACACCAATTACAGTGGTACCTCGGGTTAAGAACTTAATTCGTTCTGGAGGTCCGTTCTTAACCTGAAACTGTTCTGAACCTGAAGCACCACTTTAGCTAATGGGGCCTCCCACTGCTGCTGCATGATTTCTGTTCTCATCCTGAAGCAAAGTTCTTAACCCAAAGTACTATTTCTGAGTTAGCAGAGTCTGGAAGCTAAAGCGTCTGTAACCCGAGGTACTACTGTAATACGTTTGCTTGGGAAAATCCACCTGTGAGAATATACTGCATGAAAACAGTGGGCTTCCCCAGCAGTCCCTCTTGACACCTCCAGAGTCTGTTCAGCCTGGCTTTCCGCAGATAAAGCTTGCCATTCGTGCCCCCTCGGCCGGCTCCAGGAGCAATAAAATAGCCACACATCCCATTAAGCAGAACAAACAAGAACACCTCCACTCTCTGCTGCCACCGCCTGCCTGCCAGCCCCGCTGTCTTCCTGAGGTTCCAGTTACTCTCCCCAGCAGAAGGAGAGCAGCGTGTGCCTGTTGCCAGAATAGAACGGAATTCGTGACAACCAGGCGTGGCCCGCCTTCCAGGGCTGCTGTGCGTCTTGGATGCCGACAAGCCACACAGGCGGGTGACCTTCTCAGCTGACTGGCGCTGCCTCCTCTCATGCGCATAGCACTCCTTTTGTGGAACAGAACATTTGCCTGCCATAAAACCGGAGAGGCGCAGCCAACAGGAGGATGTCGCCGGTGCAATTTGCCATTTTTTAATTGGCAACGCGCTTTAGGAGTCTTTAGCAACCCTTCGAGGGCAAAGTCAATTACTCTCATCTAGCAGATAGCGGGCTTTATTGCTCTCTGTTACTGGTGCTGTGTGCCGCCAGTGGCTTGCTGGAAAGGATAAGGGCATAAAAAGAGGCTGCTGGATCAGGCCAGTGCCAGCATCCTGTTCTCACAGGGGCCAACCAGATGCCCAGGCTGAGGAACTCCCTCCTGCAGAACTTTCCTGGCACCTTCATCATGCAACTTCTGGGGCACGCAGAAGGCTTTTAAACTCTTCTCAATGTTGTGCTATAAAGTTGCAGCCTGCTCTGATGCCTTAGGAGGAAGAATGAGCAATGCATACATGCATAATGATCTGGAACAAAGAACCATGGAATTGTAGAATTGGAAGGGACCCCAGAAGTCATCTAGTCCAACCCTTGCAAGGACAGGATCACAGCTAAAGTATCCTGTATACCGGAAGGAGTGTCTCCACCCCCATCGTTCTGCCTGGACACTGAGGTCCAGCTCCAAGGGCCTTCTGGTGGTTCCCTCCCTGTGAGAAGTAAAGCTACAGGGAACCAGGTAGAGGGCCTTCTCGGTAGTGGTGCCTGTCCTGTGGGATGCCCTTCCATCAGATGTCAAGGAGATAACCAATTACCTTTAAAGCCCTATGTGGCCTAGGACCCTCGTAGCTATGGGACCGCCTCTCCTGGTATGCCCTGCGGAGGACCTTAAGGTCCACAAATGACAACACTTTGGAGGTCTCGAGCCTCAAGGAGGTTAGATTGGTCTCAACTAGGGCCAAGGCCTTTTCAGCACTGGCCCCGACCTGGTGGAACACTCTGTCGTGGGAGACCAGGGCCCTGCGGGATTTGACATCTTCCCGCATGGCCTGCATGACGGAGCTGTTCCGCCTGGCCTTTGGCTTAGACTCACTCTGACCCCTTATATGGGATTTGGTATATAAATTTTCCCTTGGCTTTTTTGCTGGCCCGTGTAGGACCAGCATGGATAGCTGGCTCGGGTGAATATCTGATGTTTCCTCCCTTTATGGTCTTGATTTATGGGCTTGTACTAAAATGAGGCTGCATTTTAACCTGTATTTTAAGCTGCATTTAAAGCCGTGTTTTAATTAACTGTTGTTGTTTTTTTATTACATTTTATTGTAATTTATATTTGGTGTTAGCCACCCGGAGTCCGGAGCCGACCAGGGAGGGTAGGGTTTAAATAAGTTGTTGTTGTTGTTGTTTTGTTGTTACATGAAGGCAGCCCTGTATCAGGGAGTTTTTTTTTAAAAAAAAGATATTTATTGAAATTTTACAAAAACATAAGTTTACAAAATGAAAAGAGGTCATATAAAAAGAAAAAGATACAAAAAAGAAAACATAAAAAATACATGAAAAAGAAAAAAGAGAATAAAAATACAAAAGACAAATAGCAAAAAAAGAATTAAAAACAAAATCGTTTTTTGTAACTTTAAACTCGTTAGCTTATTTCCTTGGCCTCCTCACACCTCCCCTTTTTGTATTCCCATTTAAATAATCAAATCAGCAAATCCTTACCTTCTTTCGTTTATCTTAACTCTGTATCTTAACATATTATAACTCTATATTTTCATCCATTATCAATTCATTTTTGCATATTCTTATTAACTTTGTTGCTAATGCCACTTATTTCCAATCCAGCATCATTTTAACATTCATTAATTTTACAGTGTTTCTGAAGATAGTCTTTAAATTTCTTCCAATCTTCTTCCACCGACTCTTCTCCCAGGTCTCGGATTCTGCCAGTCATTTCCGCCAATTCCATATAGTCCGTTACCTTCATCTGCCACTCTTCCAGGGTGGGTGTATCAGGGAGTTTTGAATGCTTGATGTTTAGTTGTGTTTTTATATTATGTTGGAAGTCACCCAGAGTGGCTGGGGAAACCCAGTAAGATGGGTTGTGTACAATTATTATTTATTATTATTATTAATAATTATTATTATAATTATTATTATTATTATTCCTGCATTACAGGGGGTTGGACTAGATGACCCTCAGGGTCCCTTCCAGCTCCAGAATTCTGTTGTTATTGTTGTTGCTGTTGTTAGTAGTAGTAGTATACCTGAGAGGTGGGTACCCAACCTCTGTTCAAAAACCTCCAGTGAATGTTTAAAAACCATTGCTGAATGTCCTCTGCTTCCAGATAAGGTACCCCTCGATGCTATCAAGGCCAGTCTATTCCACTGGCAAATCCTTCGGAAGCACCTGAACATCATTATCTCCTCTTTGGAGATGAGCCAGTGGAGGACGACAAGTCCCACGATTTGAGGTTGACGCAAACACCCTCAAAACCTCAAGCCAAACGATTGCCATCTGGACGAATTGATGAGGTGCAGAGCTGGGGTGTCTCGCTCCATGTGAAGGGGACACAAAGTCCAGACCAGGTTCTGCGGCACAGAAAGGTTATGAGCACTGAGTGTTTTCAAAAAATATTGACAAGCTGGAAGGTGTGCTGAGGAGGGAGACCGAAAATGATTTGGAAACCCAGCCTTATGAGGAATGGTGGAGGGAACTGTGCATATTTAGTTTGTGAAAGAGGAGGCTGAGAGGAGATATGATAGCCATCTAAAGAGCTGTCGCGTGGAAGATGGAGCAAGCCTGTTTTCGGCTACTCCAGAAGGGAGGATTTGAACCAATTAATTCAAATGACAAGAAAGGGGATTCTGACTCTGAAATATACTCAGAGTCGCAAAGTGATTTCATGCTCTTTATTCAGCTCATAGTGGTGAGGAGGAATGAATGAAAGTCCCCTCAAGGTATCTGCTTTATATACATTATTTACACAATGGGCTGCACATGATTGGCTAATTCCGGAATTCTACTGTAAGCCAATCAGGTTGTGGATTCACTTCTATCTGGAGCATGATTGGGTGGTTCCTGCCAACCAATCATACTGCTGCATTGTTCTAGGACCAATCAGACTGCTGCATTCTGAATCCTATTGTTCTAGGACCAATCAGACTGCTGCCTTTTGGATCCTATTGTTCTAGGACCAACCAGACTGCTGCAGTTTGGATCCTATTCAACTCAGTACATAACAGACTCAATATTGGGAAGAACTTTCTGAGGGAGAGAGCTGTTTGACAGTGCAGCAGACTATCTCAGAAGGTGGATTCTCCTTCGTCCAAAGTTTCTGAGCAGAGGTTCGGTGGCCACCTGCCAGGGGTTCTTTAGCTGTGTTGTAGGGGGCTGGACTAGATGACCCACGGGGTCCCCCTAAAACTCTGCAATTCTATGGGAGGCAAATATGTTTTCAAAAGTGCTAGGAAAATGTGCAGCACAGAAGGGAGAAATCACAGGGACTGAGTTGGCTGGTGGTCACAAGGTCTAGTTCAGGAGGCGCTCAGCAAAGAGAGATCTAAAGTAGACAAAAGTGTTCTAGGTCTTCGTTCACCTGATATCATTGATGGGGACTTCATGTTACATTGAATTAATCTATGGAAAAACTTCTGGGAAATGATATGTAATGAGATGTAAAAGATGTTGAAATATACATTTATTAAGAAACCAGAAGCATTTTTACTTGGCATTGTAGGAGATATTAATAGACAGGATTGTAAATTGTTTTTATATGCAATGACAGCAGCAAGAATATTATTGGCACAAAAATGGAAGCAAGAAGAACTACCGACGAAAGAAGAATGGTGGATGAAGTTGATGGACTATGTAGAATTAACAGGAAGAATTTGAAACCTGCGGGATCAGAGATTCTTAGAAGACTGGAGTAAATACATGAATTATTTGAAAAGTAATTGTGATGAACAGATTACGCTAGTAGGACTGCAAGAAGTTTTGTAAGGTGGATTATTTGAAATACTGCAAGAAAGACTATGAAGAGAATTATTAGTTAAGGATAATTAAATGTAATATAGAAATTAAGAAATGCAGAATAAGTGACAAAGAACGGAAAATCATCAGAGGTGTTGACAGAAGTCTAAAATATTGTATAAGATGAGAAGATATGTTGTATGACTGTTGGAACTGATACGTTAAAAAAATCAATAAAAATGTATATATAAAATGAATTAATCTATGGAATTCAGAAGCACAAGGCGAGACAAGAGCTGCTAGCTGAGGAGGTTGGGAAAGGATGTTTGTTACACCAGTTCATGGAGAAAAGGAGGAGGAGAATATCAATGGTAATCATCAATTATAGCTCTGTAGAATCCCCAGAGTCAGGGGGAATCTTTCACTGAATGCCACCTGTTAGAGGGCAAGGAGATGTTTATTGCTTGTGGGCTTCCTGGAGACACTGGACCAGCCAAATAGTCCCCACTGTGGCCATCTAGATGCCTGTGGGAAGCTCACAAGTGGGACCTGCCAAGCCCTCAAGCATCTTGGTTGCCGTTGTCTGCATCACAGGAGATTGGACTAGATGAGCCTATGTGGGATGTGAAACACAAGAGCAGTCAAATGCAACATTCCTAGAGTGAACATGTTTACACATGGGGAGGAATGTTTGTCCAGCCAGGAGGTAAACTTCCTGCTTCCTTCTAGGCTGGGACAGACTTCCTCTGCATGTGACCAGAGGTGGGTGTGGCCTCACCTGTGCAGGTAACAAAATACCTGAATGGAGGCCACTATCTCTCTCTGACTCCATTCGTCGAAGAAGCATCATCTGCTTAGCCTAAAATGCTCCAGCCAAGAGAGAACAAAGGGACTGTCTTCTTATGAGATAGTTTCCAGGTGTATGTTACTTATCTAAGCTAAGTCTGCCTTCTGGGATCCTATTGTGAACAGAATGGTGTGTGAGTAAACCTTTTTATACTTTAAAGAAGACCGTATCATGTCTTATCTTTTTATGAGGGAATAAGGGGGAAATACCAGAACAGTTATTATAGACGCTTTAGCGAGCCTGAGCAAACGCATCCGCTGCAAGTTTAAAAAGGGGAATGTTACTCTGCTAAATTGTGAACTTGTTAACACAAGTTGGAAAGGCTATAATCAGACAATATATCCTCTTCTGCATCCCTGAACATTCCCACAGCCTTTAGGTCCCTTCCAACTCTACAACTCTATGAGAAGCAGGCATGGCTTTCGATTCCTAGAACTCTTCTGCCAGCAAATGTTGTAGAACGCCTTTGCATTCAACGCCTTTGCATTCTGGCTGGAATCTACCCAAAATAAACTTGCATGCACTACCCCACATGTCAAAGGGTCCAGTTCTGATTCCTTATTTAAAATAATAAAAAACCCTGTATTTTATTGATATTCAGATATAACAGAACTAAGAAAATAATAACATTATTGCCAGTCCACTCCCTCCCCCAAAGTACAGAGACGGCATTAAAAAATAGTACATTGGAATCAAGATGCAAAGTGCTGACACACAGCAAGAAGAAATCAACACAAAGTGTTCTTCCACAGCGTCCCGTGAGAAGCTGTTGCACAGAAGCCATCTTCAATAAAATATTGAATAAACTTTAATAAAATTAAACCACACCATACAGAAAGCGGTGTTTCTCTTTCCAATATGGGGTTCTCTCTTTAGGATGATGTTAGCTTATCCGTAAGAATTAACTACTGACCAAATGGCCAACTCCCTGCGCACAACACAACAGCTTTCAAGAAAGGCCAAAGTTTTGCACCAGCAATGCAGAATCACAGAATTTGACGATTCACCCCAGGAACCAGCCTGCGGGTTTCAAAAGACCCAGAGCTGCCTGTGGAGAGCCAGTGCGGCGTAATGGTCAGAGCGTCAGATTTTGACTTGGGAAAACAGGGTTCAAATCCCGCTTGGCCATGAAGTTTCCTGGGTGTGACCTTGGGGGCCAGTGATAGAATCACAGAACTGTAGAGTTGGAAGGGGACACACAAGGGTCATCTAGTCATACTTCGCCCAATGTGGGACTTGAACACACAACCCTGACATTAAGGGGTCTCATGCTGTACCAGTTGAGCTATCTGTCCCTGCCTCTCAGCTTAACCTACCTTGTAGGGTCGTTGTGGGAACTAAATGAGGAGGGGAGAGAACCGTGTACACTACCTTGAGCTCCTTGGAGGAGGAAAGAAGGGATATCAAAATAAAATAATAATAATAATAATAAAGATTTGCCACCCATCATGCACACAGCTTTGGGGTGCTGGCGAGTAGAGAAGCAGGTGCTTGGAAATAGAAGAATGGTGTGTGTGTGTATGTGTGGCCCGCAGAGTCCCCTGGGTGCTTGCAGAGGAGGAGAGGGAGATACAGACGCCAAGCCAATGCTCTGAAGCTGCTTCTCTGCTTGCCAACAGCAGCCAGCAACTTTCAGAGACTTCCAGGGCCTCTGCTCTGCTCGCAGGAGCGGTGCTGTGCAGAGCACGCCTGCATTGCAGCGAGCCCGCTCTGCCTGCGGCTGGCAGGAGCGCGCCACGCGCCTCCCGGGCCCTGCCGAGCCGCCGCGAGGGTCGTGGCTGGCAGCCTCGGTGCCCCGCGAAAAGGGGGGGGGCATGCATGGGGTGGTCCTGCCCGCGGCGCAAAGAACTCCTCCATTGACAAACTCAAGCAGAGGAAAATCAGGCAAGGAGAAGAGGCGACGGAGCCCCATGGACTGTCCAATAAGAGGAGAGGGAGGGAGGGAGAGTAGGAAGGAGAAGACATAAAGGAGAGGGAAAGGATAAATAATGTGAATAAAAGATGTTTTAGCCAACAGAGGGAGGGAGGGAGGGAGGGAGGGAGGAAGGAAGGAGAGGGGATGTTGTTGGTCAATTACAAACAGGACTTGGTCGCTTCTGAAATAGCAAGAGAGCGCGCTCCCCTTACTCAAAACTCAACCGGGCAGAGATGGAGGCACCAGCAATCTTAGGTCTTTTCCCTTGCTTAGTTGAGAACAAATCTTTGGGCGCTGACATGCTAGCGGGACAACAAAACTATAAAAGCTTCGCAGTGCCTCTGGACGAACCCTGCTTTGGGGGCCGCGTTAACAAGCGCCACCCTTTTGTCCCAGCAAGCTACGAAATGATCTATTAGGGATGGGATCAAAGGATCGCCTTCAGAAGAGTTGTCTTCTGTTTATGCCACGCATGACCTTCACTGTGCTTGCGCCGTGTCCACTTACGAAGAATCAAAGAAGTTGGAAGGGAGCCCCCCGCCCCCCCAGGGGTCATTCAGCCCAACCGCCTGCAATGCAGGAATCACAGAGAGTTTCAAAGTGCTAAGATGCTTTGGAATATATTTTGAGACATCCCAAAGTCATTTGCAAAGTTAGCCGCGAGTTGATGCGTATAAGGATGGAAGTGGCATTCGAAAGGGACATTCCCTTCTTCCGAATAGGATTCCTCGCAAGGAAAGGGAAAAGTTGACAGCTATGCTTAGAACAGAGTAAAACGAGTTAATTTTTTTTTGGGGGGGGGGGGGTCGTGGGGAGACCAACTTGGCCGATCGCCAACAAGAGTTCCTCAACCGCAATCAAGAGTTCACCGGGCCACGTACAGAGCGCCGCGAGAACATGCAAAAAGGCGGACATCCCGAGCACGCGAAGAGAGTCACCACCTTTGGGGACCACCCTGGGGGAGTCCCGTCACCCCCACCCCCGGGAACAAAGGGGGAACCGAAAAGAGCGACCTACCTGTAGCGTGTCCGAGCCTCGGGCCGCCGCCTCCTCCGCCTTCAGGAAGACCTGCTGGCCCCGTCTGAAAAAGTGAAGGGCAGCAATGAGAATGTGCGGCAGGATCAGGACCATCCTGCTCCCCCGCCGGGCTTGCAGAAGAAGCCGGCTGAGGACCGAGCGCGGCCGCCGCTGGAGCCGGGAGACTTTTGCAAGCGAGAGACAGAGAGAGAGAGATACAGAGCGAGAGCGCGCCCGTCCCCCCTCCCGGTGGCCGGCCTGCCTCTGTCACACACACTTGGCTTGTCATGCACACCTGCTCCCGGGAGCGCGGCTGGGCATCGCTCTCTCGCTGCCACGCAGAGGGAGAAGCAAAGAGGAAGACTTCGCAGGCTTGATGCAAGAAGCAGCAGAGCCCAGGGGCTTCCCCGGGTCCTAAAAACCTGGAGAGACAGAGAGAGGGGCTGCCTCCATCCCCCAGACCTCAGCGCCTGCGGCTGTAGAAGTCCCGTTGCTTATTTGCTTTTTTAACACCATGGCTTTCTTACCGATCGCTCATAAGCAGTGATTCTTACACAGCCTTTTATTTTATTTTGACAACCCGCCCCCCCCGCCCAGAAGCACCCAATGTCTCTTTAACTGCACGCAACTTTTCAGGTTTTGAACAATGGCACCCTCTAATTAATAAATAATAATAATAATAATAATAATAATAATAATAATAATAAAACAACTTTTTATTTATACCCTGCCCATCTGGCTGGGCTTCCCCAGCCACTCTGGACGGCACCCAACAAAATATTATAATACAGTAATGCATCAAACATTAAAAACTTTCCCTAAACAGGGCTGCCTTCAGATTTCTTCTAAAAGTCTGGTAGTTGTTCTCTTTGACATCTGGTGGGAGGCTGTTCCACAGGGTGGGCACCACCACCGAGAAGGCCCTCTGCCTGGTTCCCTGTAACTTGGCTCCTCACAGGGAGGGAACCACCAGAAGGTCCTCGGAGCTGGACCTCAGTGTCCGGGCAGAACGATAGGGGTGGAGATGCTCCTTCAGGTATACTGGACAGAGGCTGTTTAGGATCCCCACATCCCCTCCCAGAGGTCTAGGACTATGGGCATAGCCAGGATTTATTTTTTTGGCGGGGACAGGGCTTACAGTCCAAGCAAAATAGAGACTGGGAGGCAGTCCTTCCAGCAGAGTCCTTTGTGTTTGTGTGCTGCCTTTGGCAACATCTGACCACCCTCCACTCCAGATGTTTTGGCCCACAATTCCCATCACCCCCCGCCAGCTTGGCCATGCTCCCATTTGTGTGGGAGTTGTAGTTTACAACAACATGTGGGCACCAGGTTGGGGAAGGCTGTGCAGTGGAACAGAAAAGAAGTGAGTAAACCGTTCCCGAAAGGATTTTGTGAACGTGTGGTTTTGGATTTCCTTGATGGGGAAATGGTGTTCAGGAAGAGGTGTAACGGCAGGTGCTAGTCTAGACTTTTCACATGGTTTATTTCTATGGATCATGGCATCAGTGCAGCCGATCTCCGACCCTGGTACAAGCTCTTATCTCATACATGACCTGCAGAGAACAACTAGCTTCTGGACTGCCTAACAGTTCCAGAAAAGATCAGCGTGCTAATCCTTGCCTTTGCCAGGAAGATCTAGTTATCAGACTCCTGTAGGCAGGAACCAGGCCTCAAATGGAAATGGAAGATTGCTTTTAAGGTCAATTTATGATTCAGGAACTGCAATGATAAGACGCCGTCTTCCCTAAATTAAGGCTGCGCCATCCTCACTTCAGACTTAATCTTACAGAAATGAAGTAGTAAGCCAGAAGGAACCAGCAGCAATTCAAAGCAAGCACTCTCCTCTTTCCCCATAGAAGTTCAAATTTAATTTAGTATGTGTAAACCTGAGAGGGGTTTGTTTCTTTTCCAATGGTTAGCTAGCTCACAGCTCCAGTGAAGAAGAGGTTTGAGGTGGTTGCTCCAGCTCAACTGCATATGCACTCAGAAGCCATTCCTGAGTTCCTATACCAATAAGTTAAGAACTTTCATCACTTTGTACCTAAACAAAGTTTTACTGCCTGTGCAACTTTTTCTGAATGCTGTGTGGAAAAGCACATGAATCTGACCTTTGAAGAGTTTGTAAGTAAACCATGTTTAACTTATCAAACATGGTCTTTTTCCATGCTAGGGGAAGAGGGGGACTTTGGAAATAAACTTTTAAAGGGGGTCTCCAGCTGTTTTTGGACCAACTCGCATCATCCCTAGCTAGTAGGACTAGTGGTCAGGGATGATGGGAATTGTAGTCCATAAACTGTTGGAGACCCAAGTTTGGGAACCCTGCTTTATTGTGTACTTTATAAGGTTTAAAGGTATACATACATTTGACAGGAACACACAAAAGGTTCCATTGGGCTGATTGCCTTTGCCTTCTCTAGCCTAGTTGTTTAGGCTAGAACTAGATATCATTTATAACCAAGTTAAACGTACTTCCTACAATAAATTAATTTGTTATTTTTTTGCACAACAAATCTCTCTCTCTCTCTCTCTCTCTCTCTCTCTCTCTCTCTTCTCTCTCTCTCTCTCTCTCTCTCTCTCTCTCTCTCTGTGTGTGTGTGTGTGTGTGTGTGTGTGTTTGCAACAGACAAAGGCCATTAGCCATACAATGCTTACTCGCATACTAAAGAACTCCAACAGATAACTGGCCCAGTCATTCAACAGGGAAGATGTGTAAACAGACCGCAAGCAAATCAGGAAGATTGTAGGATGAGTGATCATTGTTTAACCACCCTGTAAGCAAATCAGAACATATGCTCGATAAAGGCTGGGCATAGTCTAAGTAATGCACAACGCTTTTGGCAGGCAAATAAGATGAGCGGGGAACAAACACATCCATGGAGGTGGCCTGAGATGAAATAATAAACCTTTTGACTCTAAAACTAACAACACACATGTTTTCCATGTGTCCTTGGAAGGAAGTTCCACACAGTCCAATAGTTTTATGCATAGGTTTGCAGTCAAGCATTAGAGCATGTGGAGCTGAATGTTAGAAGATTCAGGACAGATTTTTTTTTTAAAAAAAAAATATTTCTCCATGCAGCACGTATTTAAACTATATGGAACTATTGTCTGTAAACGAGGTGTTCAAAAGAGGATTAGACAAATTCATTAGCCTTGATGGCTGTGGACTGCATCCAGGGTCAGAGGAAAAAATGCTTCTGAATGCCAGTTACTGGAAACCACAGGACAGCAGTGTGCTCCTCTGCTCAAATCCTGTCTGGCCACTGTAAGAAGAGGATGTTGGACTTAGTCTTAGAGCTATTGCATGTGAAACTGAACATATCAAGCTGTCCAGTTCTAGCTCAGCATTGCCTGTTCTAAACAGCAGCCGCATTCTCTGCAGATCCCCTGCGAACAAAGTTCTTTCTCCCCATCACGTGAAACCTGGTCCTTTTCACCGAAGATGCCCAGGTTCACAACCTGGGTCCTCCGACATGCAGAGCAGGTGTTCCTGCCTTCAGCTGTGGCCCAAAAAACCTATTTAAACCAACAGAAACCGCATCTTAAGCAGAATTATTTCTAAATGTGCTGAGGATCAAACGTAGCTTGGCTGGAATTAAAAGCTAAAGAGGAGAGCTCTGGAAGTTGATGGATGGAATTTGGAAAGTGGAAATAATGACCAAGCTGGTAAAGTTAAGAAAGCTAATGAGAATTGTGGGGGGGGGGGGAGAGAGAGAGAGAGAGAGAGAGAGAGAGAGACTCAAACATATAATAATTCAGAGATATGATGCCTCAGTCTTTTCTGGTGTCTTTATACTCAATTCCTATTCCAGGTTTCATCACCAAACAATTGGTTTCCAGCTATATGAGCCTGTCAGTTATCGTACATCCAGAACAAATACAATTACTATTAGGAACAGCTTGGCCCTGTGACTGTGGGTGCCCTGCAACATGCATGGCCCTAGTTCCTGAAATTTGTAGGTGCCTGGCCCCTTCATGGGGAATTTTGTGGGTGCTCAGCACCCAGGACGCTGGCACCTACGATTAAGTACGTAAGAACCACCCTGTAGCTGGATCAGACCAATAGCCCATCTAGTCCAGGATCCTGTTCTCAGGTTAGCCAAGCCAGGTACCCTAGTGGGAAATCTGCAAGATGGACCACAGCAGCGAACCTCCCCTCTTGTGGGTTTCCAGCAACTGCAGTCCAGAAGCATTTTTGCCTCCATCTGTGGAGGCAGAGCAAAGCCATCCTGCCCAGTAGCCATTTATGGCCTTCTCCTCCATGAATTTTCCAATCCACTTTTAAAGCCATCCAAGTTGGTGTCAATCGCTGCCTCCTGTGGAAGTGAGTTCTGTAGGCTAACAATGCACTTTCTTTTATCCGTCCTGAATTTTCCAACATTCAGCTTCATTGGATGGCCCTGAATTCTAGTTTTATGAGAGAGGAGAATTCCTCTATTCCCTTTCTCCACACCACGGACAATACCTGTTTATCTACTTGCACTTCGTGCTTTCGAACTGCTAGGTTGGCAGGAGCAGGGACAGAGCAATGGGAGCTCACCCTGTCATTGGGATTCGAACCCATAGCTGTCAACTGTCAGATTTGAAAATAAGGGATCAGCAGCTTCACCTCTCCCGGAGACAGTCTACGGGATATCTAACAATCCGGGACAGCAGCGGGAAGCAGCGGGAAACGGCACTGGAATAAGGGAATTTCCCGCAAAAAAAAAGTGAAGGTTGACAGGTATGTTCGAACCACCAACCTTCTGACTGGCAAGCTCTAGGCTCAGTGGTTTAGACCACAGCACCACCCGCATCCTTGACTACCCAGGATACATGAGCTTATATCTGAAACTTGTACTTCAGAATGCAAATCTGTGATGACAGCATACTTGGAATGTTGCGTACAATTCTGGCTGACTTGCCTCAAAAAAGGATATTGTGCGGCTGGAAAAGAGGGTGGAACAGTTACAGCACTTGGGGAGTTTTAGTTTAGGGGGGAAAGCAATTAAGGAGGCCCTCAGGGGGCAAATATCTGGCCTGAGGTCACCCAGTAGGGACGTGAACCTGGTTCCCCCCAGGAGCTTCACTAATGAAAGAAGAGGGTGACTAAATCACATGCAGAGTTCCTTTGCCTCACCATAGCGCAGTGGCGTAGCGTGGGTTGTCAGCACCCGGGGCAAGGCAAGTAATTTGCGCCCCCTAACCCGTGGATTTGCGCCCCCTAACCCGTGGATTTGCGCCCCCTAACCCGTGGATCTGCCCTAACCCCCAGATGTTGTGCCTGGTGCGGCCGGCCCCCCTGCACCCCCCACGCTACGCCACTGCCATAGCACAACAAGCTTTTCACAGGGTTGGTCTGGATGACCCCCTGGGACCCCTTTCAACTCTACAGTTCTATGATTCTATGAAGCAGTCCTCTGCGCAGTGGGGATTAACAGGCGGGGCACCACATCAGCTGGGCTCTAGTCCCGACATTTTCATTTTGTGAAGATTACGCACAAAAGGATCAGAACCAATCTTAACCGGTCGCCTCGCGTTTAAATTATTGCTGCCCCTCTGAGCCTCGGGGATTGCAAATAAATAATTCTTTTTCAAAAGCGGGAAGCAAGGATGTGAAATGGAAAGGGGGAATCATCCCCAGGTACTGGGGACAAGATGACAGCCGTGTCCACTCCACACGTGGGATCCCTTTTAATCATGCAAATCAGCTCGTAGAGAAACACCCTGTACCTCTCCCGCAGAAAGCTGGCGAGACCCGATCAATAAATGAAGTTGATGCAGCCAAACCCTTTGCAAAACAGCACACACAACCCCTCTGGAGTAGTCCATCTCGCCTTGGGTTCAAATGGTGCTTTTCCTCTCCATTTTGTTTGTTATTCATTGAATCGAGACAATACAAAACGAATCACCCTGAGCACACAGGTAATCCAGCGTAATCAAGATTAAATGCTACAAATGAGCCCAGAGTCCCGGGTTTGTGTTCCTTTCCTACACAGCAAACAAATTTGTCAAACTCTGCAGGGAGTCTCGCAAGCGAGCGGGCCTGATAACTTGAGGCTGAGCTTCCATTTCATTTCAGAGTTATTGGTTGGCTGTCGAGTCTCTTGCAGATGCTAACTGCATTTGTCAGCCTGGCCACCTGGGCCAAGATCCACGCTTCCTTTAATTATTTGCTTTGAGCGGGGATATTCGGCAAGTGATTGCTACCCTAAGCAAGGTTAATATGCTAAAATAAAATAATTATAATAAATTTTTATTTATGCCCCACCCTTCCCGGTTCAAAAACCGGGCTCTGGGCAGCTAACAACAAATTTAAAACACTTTAAAACACTTAATTATAAAAGCAGCATAAAATACAGTATAAAAACATGAATAACAATAAAAATAAAAAATCAGTTAGATAGTCACCAGGACTAGCTGCCTGAATTGGTCCTACTTGGGCCAGCGAGGAGGCCAGGGGAGAATTAGCTGTGGGATCTCAGAGCAGGTGATCTTCATAAAAGGGGAGGGGGAGGGAAGAGAAGGGAAATAAAAGATCAGGTTCAAATTAAAGGCCAGGCGGAATAGCTCTGTCTTACAGGCCCTGTGGAAGGAGGTTAAATCCTGCAGGGCCCTGATCTCTTGGGACAGAGCATTCCACCAGGTCGGAGCCATCACTGAGAAGGCCCTGGCCCTGGTGGAGGATAGTCTGACTTCCTTAGGGCCCGGGAGAGGCAGAGAGAGATCAGAACACAAGGAAAGTCTGCTGGATCAGGCCAATGGCCCATCTGGTCCAGCATCCTCTTCTCATGGTGGCCAGCCAGATGCCTCAATGGGAAACCCATTAGCAGGATCCAAGCACGAGAGTCCTCTCCCTTCCTGTGGTTTCCATCCACATCCACTGGCATTCAGAAGCACTGCTGCCTCTAACTATGGATGCAGAGAGCATAGCTGCTGTGGCTAGTAGCCATCAACAGCTCTCTCCTCTTCTGTGAATTTGCTGAATCATCTTTTCAAGTCATCCAAGCTAATGGCTATCACTGCCCCCTGTGGCAGTGAGTTCCATAGGTTAACTATGCACTGCATGAAGGAGGACTTCCTTTTATGTGCCCTAAATCTTCCAACAGCATGTGCCCAAACCTTAGATACATAGAAGACTGTACAACATATTTTTTTACATATGCAGGAGGGTAGAATGAACGACAGGTCCTGAAGCTGACAAAGGTCTGTATACTTGAAGCGATGGTTTCCCCAGTACAGTGGTAGCTCGGGTTACAGACACTTCAGGTTACAGACTCCACTAACCCAGAAATAGTAACTCGGGTTAAGAACTTTGCTTCAGGATGAGAACAGAAATCACGCGGTGGCAGCAGGGGACCCCATTAGCTAAAGTGGTGCTTCAGGTTATGAACAGTTTCAGGTTAAGAACGGACCTCCGGAATGAATTAAGTTCTTAACCTGAGGTACCACTGTAGTGATGTATGGAAGTGGGAGCTGGACCATAAAGAAGGCCGATCGCCGAAGAATGGATGCTTCTGAATTACGGTGGTAGAGGAGACTCTTGAGAGTCCCATGGACTGCAAGAAGATCAAACCTATCCATTCTGAAGGAAATCAGCCCTGAGTGCTCACTGGAAGGACAGATCCTGAAGCTGAGGCTCCAAGACTTTGGCCACCTCATGAGAAGAGAAGACTCCCTGGAAAAGACCCTGATGTTGGGAAAGATGGAGGGCACAAGGAGAAGGGGGTGACAGAGGACGAGATGGTTGGACAGTGTTCTCGAAGCTACCAACATGAGTTTGACCAAACTGCGGGAGGCAGTGGAAGACAGGAGTGCCTGGCATGCTCTGGTCCAGGGGGTCATGAAGAGGCAGACACGACTAAATGACTAAACAACAACATCATAATGAATGAGGAAGCTTTCCAAACCAGTTCCTTTGTCAAGGTAGTTAAGTACCGCAAATTAGCATCTCGAAAGAAGTTGCTCTGTTGCCACAGAAACAAATGGGTAGGATCCTCTTTCCACCCACTTCACCAGGCTGGTAAAGGTAAAGGGACCCCTGACCATTAGCGACCATCATCTCGCTTTACTGGCTGAGGGAGCCGGCGTTTGTCCACAGACAGTTTCCGGGTCATGTGGCCAGCATGACTAAGCCGCATCTGGCGAACCAGAGCAGCGCACGGAAATGCCGTTTACCTTCCCGCCGGAGCGGTACCTATTTATCTACTTGCACTTTGACATGCTTTCGAACTGCTAGGTTAGCAGGAGCAGGGACTGAGCAAGGGGAGCTCACCCCGTCGCGGGGATTCGAACTGCCAACCTTCTGATCGGCAAGTCCTAGGCTCTGTGGTTTAACTCACCAGGCTGATAGTTATAAGAAAAATAGCCAGAGGTGTTGAGTGTATGTGAGCCCAAAGCTGGACACTGGAGAGAGACAGAGATATAACTTGATCCATGCTGAGCATAAGCTAGACTTGGGAGCTCCCCTGGAAACCAAAGCCAGATCTGTAGGGGGGTTCATGCCGTGAGCCCCTCCACCCTGTGGTCAAGTTGTATATAAATAAAACCACATATCCTAAAGACACCACAGTCTCTGCTGACTTTCGTTCCAAAGAAACCAAACTCAGAAAAAGCACTTGGAACTCTAGTGGGAGGCCCATAAGCATCTATTCAAGATGCAATATAAATTCAATCAACAAAAGGCCTTGGGGGCAGATGTGTTCTCAGAGTTTTCCATGTCTACTCAAGCTCCAAAATGCTGGAAAATCACACCTCATAAATTAATAATAATAATGTTTTCATTTATACCCTGCCGATCTGGCTGGGTTGTGGTACTAAGAGCGGCACCTGCAATATTGATATAGGGCAGCCTTTCTCAACCTGCAGATCCCCAGATGTTCTTGGACTACAACTCCCATCACCCCTAGCTAGTAAGTGTAGTCCAACAACATCTGGGGACCCACAGGTTCAGAACCACTGATACAGGGTGTGGTATTGGTTCTCATAGCTCATTGGTTTTCAACCAGTGTGCCGTAGCACCCTGGGGTGACTTGGAGGAGTCCCTGGGTGGGGAGGCATTTCATTCATTAACTTTCAGCCCAAATATTCCTGCATTCTCTCTCTTTCTCTCTCTCTTTCTCTCTGAGGAACATCCACGTGGCTTCCTAGGTTCCTGCGATGGTTTGCCATTTACTTCCAGTACTGTATAAAATTACACCAATATTCCCTCAAACCCCTTTTGCTTTCACCTCCCTCCCAAAATGTCTTATGCTACATCAACACCCTGCTCCAAAGACTTTTCCTTTCCAGTCTAATAATAATAGTAGTAGTAGCAGTATTAGTAATAATAATAATAATAATAATAATAAAAAATAATAATAATAATAATAATAAAATAATAATAATAATAATAATTATTATTATTATTATTATTATTATTTATGACTTATACCTCGCCCATCTGGCCGGGCCTCCCCAGCCACTCTGGGTGGTTCCCAACAGAATATTAAAACACGATAAAACATCAAACATTAAAAACTTCCCTAAACAGGACTGCCTTCAGATTTAGAAGACATCTGAAGGCAGTCCTGTTTAGGGAAGTTTTTAATGTTTGATGTTTTATCGTGTTTTAATATTCTGTTGGGAACCACCCAGAGTTGTTTATTTCCTTGACGTCTGGTGGGAGGGTGTTCCACAGGGCGGGTGCCACTACCGAGAAGGCCCTCTGCCTGGTTCCTTGTAACTTGGCTTCACGCAGGGAGGGAACCGCCAGAAGGCCCTCAGAGCTGGACCTCAGTGTCCGGGCAGAACGATGGGGGAGGAGACGCTCCTTCAGGTATACTGAATAACTGAGGAATGAACACTTTGTGCATGCTCAAGTGTCCTCCTGTTCATATCTTCCAGCACTGAACTGTGGCACTTGAGGCCTAGGCACAGCACTCAGCCCAAGTCCACTCTGGCTCATCAAAAACACCGTCTCTCTTCCGCTTTGCCAATCTCTCACCTGTGAGACACACGTTCGCACTCTTCCAGGGACGAGGTTGCGCGTGCAAAGCAGCTGCTGCACCTCAACCGATTTGCATGCTTATCTGCCCACATGACGGCGTCCCAGGGATCCTGCATGCTTGTTATGGAAATGACTGCGTCGCACAGAGGCTCCGGCGTGCGGATCATCCGTGTGGTCTGAGAGGACAAGACCCGAGGCCAAAGTGCAAAAGCAGAGAAAGGGAGATCTCTGTTCTGCTGCTGGCTCTTCAGCAGCTTCTCCCTCCCTGCAGTCAGGCCAGGCCCGATCTGCCAACAGGGACAAGTTCTGCACTCACACAGGGAGAAACAGAGGCACAAATAGAAGATGGGAGGTTGCCCAGCTTGATAGCCGTGAAAAGAATCTAGAGGGTCTCAGTAGACCACAAACTTGACATGAGTCCCATTCTAGGTTGCATCAACAGAAGCCAAGTGCCCAGATCAAGGTTTAATAAATAATATTAATAAATAATAATAAATAAACAATAATAATAATTTATTTATACCCCGCCCATCTGGCTGGGTTTCCCCAGCCACTCTGGGCGGCTTCCAACAAAAGATTAAAAATACATTAAAGCATCAGTCATTACAAACTTCCCTGAACAGGGCTGCCTTCAGATGTCTTCTAAAAGTCAGATAGTTCTTTCTTTCCTTGACATCTGATGGGAGGGCGTTCTACAGGGTGGGCGCCACCACCGAGAAGGCCCTCTGCCTGGTTCCCTGTAACCTCACTTTTCGCAGGGAGGGAACTGCCAGAAGGCCCTCGGAGCTGGACCTCAGTGTCTGGGCAGAACGATGGGGGTGGAGACGCTCCTTCAGGTATACTGGACCTTAAAGTTTAGGGCTTTAAAAGTCAGCACCAACACTTTGAATTGTGCTCGGAAACGTACTGGGAGCCAGTGAAGGTCTTTCAGGACTGGTGTTATGTGGTCTCGGCGGCCACAGCCTTGTTGACAGCTGGCTTCCGACCTGTTTCTGGGCACAGTGCAAAGTGCTGGTTATGACCTGTAAAGCCCAATACAGTTTAGATCCAGTCTATCTGAAAGACAATTTTCTCCTGTATGAACCTGTCTGGACTCTTAGACCTCAAGGGGGAGGCCCTGATCTTGCCGCAGTGGAATATGTAGTGGTCTGACTTGCACAGCACCCCACACCAGAAGTGGTTCTTCCTCAAAGCAGTTGCTGACCAGGGTTCTGGACTTCACGACTTGTGAATGTCATTGAAAAGAGGGAGGAAGCGGAAGGGCATGGTTTTAAAACTGCAAAGTACATTCTAGCCAGAGTGGCAATTTTAAGTAGTGTCATTAAAAAAAACAAAAACTGCATAGACAGACTATGGAACTCCCTCCCACAGGAAGCCGTGGTACATAACCAACCCGGGTGGCTTTAAAAGAGGGCCGTATAAATTCATGGAGGAGAAGGCTGCTACTGGGACGTCTCTGCTCTGCCTCCACAGCTGAAGGCATGCATGCTTCTGAATACCAGTTGCTGGAAACCACAGGAGGGGAGAGCTGCTCTTGTGTTCGAATCCTGCTTGCAGGCATGCAGAAAAGGGGCATCTGGTTGGCCTCTTCTATCGCTCTTGCGCTGTTGACAGAAAGAGTTCCTGAAGCTCTGCTACCACATCCTCAACTTCCCTTTGTAGAAGTTAACGAGGAAGAAGATGGGGACAAGCGCCTGTAGCTCAATGGCAGAACAGATGCTTTGAACGCAGAAGGCCCCTGGTTCAAACTACAGCAGGACTGAGAAAAGCTCCAGTGTCTGAAAGCCTGGGAGAGCAGCGATGCCAGGCTCGTTGGTCCAAGGGTCTGACACAGCAGAAGGCAACCTGTGATGTCCTGATGCAAATAAAACCCTAACTTTTGCACAGGGGAACTAGCAGAAACTAGCAGTGCAGTTTACCCAGAAGGAAGATCCATCCTGCCTGGTGCTCTGAGCTGTCCCAGAGCGCCCCCTTGTGACGGAATCTTGCCTTCCTCCGGCCAGAAGACTAACAAAGCAGCAAGCACAAAACTCAGGAAGGGCAAAAAAAACCACCAGAAGAACAACTCTCTCCCTCAAAATCCTAGAATCATAGAGTTGGAAGGGACCCCCGAGGGTCATCCATACCAACCCATGACGGATGGCCACCCAGCCTCTGTTAAAAAGGTCCAAGGAGAGTCCACAACCTTCCGAGGGAGACCGTTACACCATCGAAGAGCTCTTGCCGTCAGAAAGTTCCTTCAATGTGTTTAGTTGGAATCTCCTTTCTTGCAACTCGAAGCCATGGGTTCGAGTTCTGCCCTCCAGAGCGGGAGAAAACAAGCTTGCTCCATCTTCCATGCAGCAACCCTTGGGATATTTGAAGATGGCCATCTGGTCTGTTCTGCCATTGGAGGTTGAACCTTCTGGCAGCAACAGCTGTTGGACAGAGAAACGGTCTCCCCAGGGAGGTTGTGTGGGCTCTCCTTCACTGGAGATCCTTAAGTAGAGATTTGATGCAGATCCACCAGGGATCCTTGAGCTGTGGTTCCTGCATTTTGGGGGTTGGACTAGATGGCCTTCGGGGGTCCCCTTTCAACTCTCTGGATCTACAGTTTTTGTGATTCTAGAGAACACAGCTGCCCTCTAGTGGCTGTTGGGTGGAGGTGAGGCTCCTCCTTCCTTCCTCCCACCCTCGGCTCCTGTTCCTGTTAATGAGCTGCCTCGTTCAGTCATCTCTCTTTTTGCCAACAACCTGCCTCTCCCAGGAGTGTTTTCAAATTGGTTGTCTCTTGAACCCCGGCAGGAAAGGCTTTGGCTGCGCACCAGAATCTGGGGTCCCGCAGAGCCCCCCTAAATCAGAACAAATTGCCCATCTTCCCTCTGGGCTTCGAGCTCCCTTGAAAACAACTTCTCATCCTTCAGGTGGCATTCAAGTTCCCATTAATTTGGGTTGCTGTGTGCTTTTTTTTAAAACACACACACACACACAGCTACAAAACCCATAACTACCGCCTGCGTGGCGTTGCTTTTCTACAATGCTTTGTGGCTCATTATCCTCTCTCGCACGTTGACTTTCATCTCCACAAGTGGCAATTTCATAACTGAACTCCTTCTTCTCTCTTTTTTTCCCATTCTCTGGTGCAGATCGTTGCCAAGGAAAGGGGAAGGCAGAGTGAGGTCAAACGTTCAGTCGGCTCTAATTAGCTTTCAAGGATGCTGGTTAGTCACTCTGTCGTCACAAATGGACACGGCTGGCTTCGGCAAGGGAGGCTCAGATGTAGCCTTTCACCAAATTCATTGTTGTCGTTTAGTCGTGTCCGACTCTTCGTGACCCCCTGGACCAGAACACACCAGGCACTCCTGTCTTCCACTGCCTCCCACAGTTTGGTCAAACTCATGCTGGTAGCTTCGAGAACACTGTCCCACCATCTCGTCCTCTGTCGTCCCCTTCTCCTTGTGCCCTCCATCTTTCCCAACATCAGGTTCTTTTCCAGGGAGTCTTCTCTTCTCATGAGGTGGCCAAAGTCTTGGAGCCTCAGCTTCAGGATCTGTCCTTCCAGTGAGCACTCAGGGCTGATTTCCTTCAGGATGGATAGGTTGGATCTTCTTGCAGTCCATGGGACTCTCAAGAGTCTCCTCCAGCACCAGAATTCAAAAGCATCAATTCTTCGGCGATCAGCCTTCTTGATGGTCCAGCTCTCACTTCCATACATCACTACTGGGGAAACCAGAGCTTTAACTATACGGACCTTTGTCGGCAAGGTGATGTCTCTGCTTTTTAAGAATCATAGAATCATAGAGTTGGAAGAGACCACAAGGGCCATTGAGTCCAACCCCCGCCAAGCAGATTAGATTAGAACTAGATTAGAACTGGAACCCAGTAAAGCTGAATATTGTTGTTGTTGTTGTTTAGGAACTCTGCTCCCTCTGTTGATTTTTGCACTCTCATCAAAGTCAACCCCACCCCCTCCAGAGGTTTTGCTCTGCAGTTCCCAACCTGGTGCTCTGCAGTCGTTTCAAACTAGAACTCCCATCAGCTCCTGGCCCAACAGAACAGCATTTTAGGATGTAAGGGTGCAAGAATAGTGCTGCTGGGACGGAGACTTTTACCATATGTGGTGGATGTGTGCAAAGTAAAAACATTTTGGGAATTGATCTATAATGAATTTAAAAAGATGTTTAGATATACGGTACATTTCCCAAAAAAATCCTGAAGCATTTTTGCTAGGTTTGATGGGAGGTTGGTTTGGATTGTGTCTATGGGTCCCACACATGCCTCTACCACATGGGGGTCTATAGGAGAATCTGAACTAGTCAAAGCATTTTCTTTTTCCTAGCTGGCCCAGTTAAGTACCCCCCTCTGTACGACTGAAGAGGTTGCCATAGAGACAGCTGGGAGAGGATGCTCTCGGAGCGGGGCTGGGCTTCCTTCCCACCTGGCTGGAGACAGCATCTTCTTGCAAGTAGCAGAACAATCTCCAGAGTGAGTGCGCTTCTTCTTGGCCAGGGGGGGCTGAAAGGTCGAAAGGCAGAGAGGCCGGGCTTTCTATCTCTGCTGACACCAAAGCTATCCCGCGCCAAAAAACTATCTAACAGAGAAGCAAGATTTTCTGGGATGTTAATGCTGTGAGCCCTTCCATCCTATATATGTGCAAATAAAACCATACGCCCCGAAAGCACTAGACCTTCATTCCAAGGAAACCAAACTTGGGTAAGAACCGGACTCTCTCACCACTCAAATATTGGAGCACGTAAAGGTAAAGGTAAAGAAACCCCTGACCATTAGGTCCAGTTGCGGACGAATCTGGGGTTGCGGCGCTCATCTCACTTTATTGGCCGAGGGAGCCGGCGTACAACTTCCGGGTCATGTGGCCAGCATGACTAAGCCGCTTCTGGCGAACCAGAGCAGCGCACGGAAACGCAGTTTACCTTCCCGCCGGAGCGGTACCTATTTATTTACTTGCACTTTGAGGTGCTTTTGAACTGCTAGGTTGGCAGGAGCAGGGACCGAGCAACGGGAGCTCACCCCGCCAACCTTCTGATCGGCAAGCCCTAGGCTCCGTGGTTTAACCCACAGCGCCACCCGCATCCCATTGGAGTGCATACAACATTATTAATCGAGAGAGCATGCGCAGAACCTGTTAAGGCTCACAGCAAAACCAACATGTGCAAAAAGGGAGGGTGGGAAACCTGCCCCCCCAACCAGGTATTGTTGAACCATCACCAACAAAGCCATAAATTATTTGTTGCTAATTCTCCCCCCCAGTTGCTAATTTATTAGTGTGCTAGAATTGCAGAGTTGTGAGGGACTCCTAAGGGTCCTCTAGCCCAACCCCAGGCAATGCATGAATCTTTTGCCCAATGTGGGGCTCAAACCCACGACCTAGAGATTGAGAGTCTCATAGGCTTGTTTGTTTGTTTACCATCAAGCGGAGTACAAATCCAGTGAAGCAAATAAATGAAATGGCATAGATGGGCCCACCTTGACAACAGAGGCTGCTCCACTGGGCTCCCTTTTCTTTGAATCATAGAACTGTGGAGTTGGAAGGGGACTCCAAAGGTCATCCAATCCAACCCCCGTCCCAATAAACGCCAGCTCTCCCCATCCCATTGCACCCCAGTCTGACGCTTCAAGGCTGGCCTGACCATCTTTAACTGCCTGTGATGTTTCGTTTGCCTTGCAATTGTGGGGAGGGTGGGGGGTGTTGGAAGATCAGGCAAGAAAGCCCTAGAGGCCCCCCGCTCTCCTTCCTGGATTTTCCCAGAGCTGGCAGGTGTGTGGAGCAGTGTTACTCACACTGCAAAGGAAAGCTATCCTTCCCAGTGTGGGAGTGTTCATTGTCAGTGGTGAGTCAATCCGTGCTGTGCTAAAATTAGAGTCCCATCCCCCCACCCCGCCCCCCGCTTGCAAAAAGAAAAATTAAAAAGGACGCAATGCTCTTTCGGGTCCAGAGATCTAGTACAACCTGGATCCAGCTGTGCTGAAGGGGGTGCATGGGAGAGGGTGTAGCATAAGGAAGAAGAAGTGGTAGGGCTGTTGTCCAAAATCAGGGCTGGGTACCAGGGCAGCTCAAAAACTGAAAGGCAGGGAGATTGTTAGCCGGTGAGCCAGTCAAATGTTTTGTGCTGCCTCACTGTTACTTTATGCCTCTGAAAACAGCTGGCAGGTGGAAAAACTTGAGCAGACAATTGTTGCCCGATTGTCTTTCTTGTGAACAGAAGGAAAGTCCTGGGCACATCTGAGTCCAGGATCCCATTCTCACAGTAGCCAACCAGATGCACTGCTAGGAATCTGAGCCCAAGAGCAGCACTTTCCCCACCTCCGACTCCCATTGCCCAGGGATGCCAAGTGCTGGACCCCACCCTGATAGTGCCCACCGAGGTTGTTTCTGCCCTCAGATATTGCAAAAAAGGAAAGGAGGGGGTCGACATTTATGCAAATGTGGTTTCAGTGGGCAGCGAAATTGCTTTACTATTGCATTTCTGTCCCTCCCTCCCTGCTTTCCTCACAACAACCCTGCAAGGTAGTTCAGGCTGATGGTTGGGATTGGAAATCCATCTCATTCAGCCTTTGGTGAAGTGGAGCCCCCATTTCAGCCCCCCCCCCCTCCCTGAGCTGCCTGCAAGGATCTGTGCCTTCTGCAACCATTGCTAGCAAAGCCTCTGGAACTCGTCTATTTCCGATTTATTTCCTTTTCTCCATCGCCCTTCTATCCCATCTCTTTTTCTCCAAGGAGCCCAAGGTAGCATACATGCTTCTTGTTTCAACCCCACGACAACCCTGTAAAGTAGCTTCATGGGATTCGAACTCAGGTCCTAGTTCAGCACTTTAGCCTCTGCACTGGTGGGAGTCGCTGGAAGGAGAGAATTCCTTTTAATTTTCCAAAACCGGTGCTGGGGAAAGCCTCGAATCAGCCCAGCCTCTCCCAGCTGAAAGCTCCATCCCTTTCCCTCCCAGAAGCCTCGTCTTTCTGACTCATAAAGCTGTAAGCCAAGCATCCGAGCAGCAAATGCACCTTTCGGTAATGAGGGAACATGTGTCGAACATCCTTGCTCTGGCACGGAGAGCAGCGGCCTCTTGCCAGCAGCGCAGCGCCACTGCTCCTCTCTTCAAAAGGAAGGAATTCACCCTGCCTCCCAGACAGCTCGCCTGTCAAGTCGTTGGCACGCTAAGAGAGGAAGGAGAGTCGGCTGGATCTGAACCATCTTCCAGGGCTGGGTGGCGTCAGAGTCAAAAGTGGGCAGAGGGCATGGAAGGGAACTCGGCAGGCAGGGCGATGCCCAGGCAAGAGGACTCTGGTGCTCCAAGGCTGCTTGTTGGTTTCCCATTGAGGCACCTGGTTGATGCTAGAATTCCTGCTCCATGATTGCAGTCATGGGATTGTTGTCTTTCACATGACAGTGTATGTTTTGACTTCACAGAGTGGGATGTGATGGAAACAGGATGTTTGTGTTACTGTGTTCCGTGAAGTGGGACTATTGTCCTTTGTTCTTTTTCTCTTTGCTGTCTGATGCTAGAGAGAGAGGGAGCCATGTTGCAGTGCTCTGTGTGTGTTTATATGTAAATAAAGTAGATTAGCCAAAATGCTGAGTTGCTGAGGTCTGTCACGTGCAAGTTGTGCAAACTCTGTGCATCCCTAAGTGTGCTGGTGTCGGTTGGCACCAGTCACTGATGTTCGGGCTGAAGAAAGCTTTTGAAGCTCCCAAACGAAAGACAGGAACCACTAGTCCATGTACCTCAGCATCCCCACAGGGGCCTTTTATTGTGATGGTCCGAGTTTTGGCACATATCAGTTGCTGGGTGCAATGGGGATCAAGCTTGTGGACCAAGTGGCGTATCGTCAGTTGCCAGTGCCCGGGGCAAGGATCAAAAGAGACAGGAACCGCAGCTCACCTGTGTCTGCGTTAGGCACTTTGGCAGTGCCCCGCCGTGCCTGCAGCTGCCTGCTCCCGTATGGGGGACTTCCCTGGGAGTTCTGTGGTGGCACCTGGGCAGGAGACAGCCAAAGAGGCTGCCCCGCACAGCAGCAGCTCAGCACGCACAATGGTGGCACCAGCCATGGCATGAGAAGCGGGTGGCGTGCACTGTTCCAAGGTGCTGAAGGGGATGGGCAAACAGAGGGGCTCCGCATGGCAGGTTGCCCACTCTCCAGTCACTGTTAGAATTCCTGCTCCATGATTGCAGTCATGGGATTGTTGTCTATCACGTGACAGTATATGTTTAAACTCCACAGAGTGGGAAGTGACGGAGACAGGATGTTTATGTTCCTGTGTTCCGTGAAGTGGGACTATTGTCCTTTGTTCTTTTTCTCTTTGCTGTCTGATGCTAGAGAGAGAGGGAGCCATGTTGCAGTGTTCCGTGTGTGTTTATATGTAAATAAAGTAGATTAGCCAAAATGCTGAGTTGCGGAGGTCTGTTACGCAAGCTGCGAAGACTCTGCGGATCCCTACGTGTGCCGATGTCTATTGGCATCAGTCGCTGTGGTGTTCGGGCTGAAGAAAGCTTTTGAAGCTCCCGAACAATCGACCAGGAGGGAGAGAACATGCCAGTTGGGCATGTGTCTCTGCCAGGGTCCTACTCGAGTGTAGGCTGAACTCCTGACACTCACAACCCATCCCACCACCCAAGAAACACATGCACTATGCTTTGCCAGGCCAAAAAAGGGAGGCCCCCCCCATTTTCCTGGCACCTTCAGGACCACTGCGGCCCAGTTGCGCCCTTCTGAATGTGCAGCCAGGACAGTGGCCCCTGCTTCCCCCCCACCCTAAACACATGCAATGCCTCTGTCGGTGGCGAAGCATCTGCTTTTGCTTTCTTTGGAGAAATGGCCCTAAGAATGTCAGAAGAGTCCTGCAGCAGGATCAGGCCAAGAGAGCATCTTGTCCTCCCAGGTGCCTCAACAGGAAACCAGCAAGCGGCCTTGGCGCACCAGAGCCCTCTGGCCTGCGCATCACCCCACCTGCCAACTTCCCTTCCATGCTCTTTTCCCTGACAACCGATGCCAAAAGAAAGCTCATTTTAAACTGACATTCCCCCGCTCTTCATAATCTACTCTCCAGGTTTTGAGGCTTTCCCCTTTGAATCCTCTTTTTTTTCCCAGTGGCAAAGAAATAAATTGGAATTCTAATCTGGGCACATGAAAAGAAAATACTGATGCTGAGCAGAAGATTCGTGAAGGTCTTTCTGTATTTACTTGGTTTGGTAGCATCGCTTTGCCCTGTACAGTATGTTTTGCAGAATCCAGCCTCTTCCCTCCTTTCAAACGTCTCACCTTCTGCACACCTTCTAAGGGAGTTTCGGGCTGCTCCTGTTTTGGAGTGGGAAGCGATTGGCTGAGCTGCCCGGAGGACAGGGCAAGAAAAGGGAACCTCAGCTGCCATATTGGAACCTTGGTCCAGTATACCTGAAGGAGCATCTTCACCCCCAGACACAGAGGTCCAGCTCCGAGGGCCTTCTGACGGTTTCCTCGGTGCGAGAAGCCAAGTTACAGGGAACCAGTCAGAGGGCCTTCTCGGTGGTGGCTCCCTCCCTGTGGAACACCCTCCCACCAGACGTCAAAGAGAACAACCACCACCAGACTTTTAGAAGACACCTGAAGGCAGCCCTGTTTAGGGAAGCTTTTAATGTTTAATAGACTATTGTATTTTAATATTCTGTTGAAAGCCTTCCAGAGTGGCTGGGGAAACCCAGCCAGATGGGCGGGGTATAAATAAATTATTATTATTATTATTATTATTATTATTATTATTATTATTATTATTATACTGCATCAGGCCATTGGTGCCTCTAGCTTAGTATTGTTTGCACTGCAGCAGCAGCTCTCCAGGATTTGGAGCAGGAATTCTTCCCAGCCCCACCTGGAGTTGAACCCGGGACCTTTGGCCTGCAGAGGCAAGGTGAGGCAACTGCCTTGGGCGGCAGCATCCACCAGGCAGCAGGGCCCCTGTGCTGGGGGCAAGAGGGTTCTTGTGTTTGGGTTCTTCTTGCCCGTTTCCTAGAGGCCTCTGGGTGACCATGGTGAGAACAGGATGCTGGACCAGAGGAGCCATGGAACGTAAGAACTGTGGGATGTATCTTCACTGTAGCAGTCAAATACAACATTTCCAGTTTCCTAGAGTGGGCACGCAGGGGAATGTTGCTCCAGCCAGGAGGACTTCCTGTCTGGAGCATCTGCCCCTGGCATAGATGGGACGTGACCAGGTAGATGGGCGTGACCCTGGCAGACCCTATAAAGGTGCTAGTCAAGCAGCCATCTTCCTCTTGCTCCTTTTGGCTCTTTGGCCACTGCTCTTTTGCTCTCTCTCCCCCATGTCGTCTCCCCCATGCTTTTCAACATCTACATGCAGCGGCTGGGAGAGACCATCAGGTGGTTTGGGCTGGGTGTTCATCAATATGCAGATGATACCCAGCTCTACCTCTCTTTCAAATCAGAACCAGTGAAGGCGGTGAAGGTCCTGTGTGAGTGCCTGGAGGCGGTTGGAGGATGGATGGCGGCAAGCAGATTGAGGTTGAATTCTGACAAGACAGAAGTATTGTTTTTGGGGGACAGGAGGCGGGTGGGTGTGGGGGACTCCCTAGTCCTGAATGGGGCAACTATGCCCCTGAAGGACCAGGTGCGCAGCCTGGGAGTCATTTTGGACTCACAGCTGTCCAAGGAGGCCCGGGTCAGTTCTGTGTCCAGGGCAGCTGTTTACCAGTTCCATCTGGTACGCAGGCTGAGACCCTCCCTGCCCGCAGACTGTCTTGTCAGAGTGGTGCATGCTCTGGTTATCTTCCGCTTGGACTACTGCCATGCGCTCTACATGGGGCTACCTTTGAAGGTGACCCAGAAACTACAACTAATCCAGAATGCGGCAGCTAGACTGGGGACTGGGAGTGGCCACCGAGACCACATAACACCAGTCTTGAAAGACCTACACTGGCTCCCAGTACGTTTCCAAGCACAATTCAAAGTGTTGGTGCTGACCTTTAAAGCCCTAAATGGCCTCGGTCTTTTATCCCTGAAGGAGCGTCTAAACCTCCATCGTTCTGCCCGGACACTGAGGTCCAGCGCCGAGGGCCTTCTGGCAGGTCCCTCGCTGCGAGGAGCCAAGTTACAGGGAACCAGGCAGAGGGCCTTCTCTGTAGTGGCGCCCTCCCTGTGGAACGCCCTCCCATCAGATGTCAAAGAGAAAAATAACTACCAAACTTTTCTAAAAGACACCTGAAGGCAGCCCTGTTTAGGGAAGCTTTTAATGCTTAAAGGTTATTGTATTTTAGTGTTTTGTTGGAAGCTGCCCAGAGTGGCTGGGGAAACCCAGCCAGATGGGCAGGGTATAAATAATAATTTATTATTATAAATTATTATTTTCCTTCTGCTGGGTCTTAGCCAGCAGCACACGGCTCATCCTTACAGAGGATGGAAGCCACAAGGTAGAAAGTCTGAGGCCTAGCTCAGGCTTCTTTTCTCTACACGTGTACAGTGGTACCTCGGGTTAAGAACTTAATTTGTTCTGGAGGTCCGTTTTTAACCTGAAACTGTTCTTAACCTGAGGTACTACTTCAGCTAATGGGGCCTCCCGCTGCCTGAGCACGATTTCTGTTCTCATCCTGAAGCAAAGTTCTTATAGCTGAGTCTATAACCTGAAGCGTCTGTAACCCGAGGTACCACTGTACCTGTAACTATAAGATAAAGCCTGCCCTTCAAGGCAATATTGTGAACTGAATGTAAGTAAACTTTACCATTACTTTTAAAAGAAGACTGTCATGTCGTTACTGGTTTTAAGAAGGAACTAAAGGGCACAGCTGTCAACGTTTCCCTTTTTTAAAGGGAAATTCCCTTATTCCGAATAGGTTTCCTCGCAAGAAAAGGGAAAAGTTGACAGCTATGACTAAAGGGGAATTTGCCAGGACTGATCCAATCTTGACAAGCCAGACTGGATTGCTCAACTTAAATGATGGTAACGAATCCATCAACTTGCTTCCAGCAATGTGCAAAGGAATGTGCTCTGCTACCAGCTCACTGGTGTGAGCGAGGAAGAGTAGTATTTAATCAATATATCCTCTCCTACTATCCACAACATTCCCACAAGAACATCAAGATTCTGGCATTGCAGAGGGTTGGACTAGATGATCTTTGGGGTGTCCCTTCCAACGTTACAATTCTACGAAGAATCTCTTGCTCTACAGTAAATGTGCTCTGCAGGAAGAAGCACTTTCTTTAGCCTATCCCCAACCTTCCAACCTTGGCCTGACCTAGCAGGCTCTTCTTACGCTCCTACGGTCTGCTTAGCTCAGTAGTTCCCACACTGACTGGCAGCGGCTGTCCAGAGTTTCATTCAGGAGTCTTTCGCAGCCCTCCCTGGAGATGCCAGCCACCCAACCAGGGACCTTCTACATGCCAAAGCAGGTCTGGAATTTAGTGGTGGCCAAGATGCCCCTTCATGGATCACTGCCTTGCCGTGGTGAAGGGGCTTGAATAACTCAGAGAAGTTATGAGCTATGCCGTGCAGGGCCACCCAAGATGGACAGGTCATAGTGAGAGTTTTGACCAAACATGATCCACCTGGAGCAGGAACTGGCAAGCCACTCCAGTATCCCTGCCAAGAAAACTCCATGGACAAAGACAAAAGGCACTTATCAACAAAGGTCCATATAGTTAAAGCTCTGGTTTTCCCTGTAGTGATGTATGAAAGTGAGAGCTGGACCATCAAGAAGGCTGATCACCGAAGAATTGATGCTTTTGAATTCTGGTGCTGGAGGAGACTCTGGAGAGTCCCATGGACTGCAAGAAGATCCAACCTCTCCATTCTGAAGTAAATCAGCCCTGAGTGCTCACTGGAAGGACAGATCGTGAAGCTGAGGCTCCAATACTTTGGCCACCTCATGAGAAGAGAAGACTCCCTGGAAAAGCCCCTGGTGTTGGGAAGGATGGAGGGCACAAGGAGAAGGGGACGACAGAGGACGAGATGGTTGGATAGTGTTCTCAAAGCTACCAGCATGAGTTTGACCAAACTGCGGGAGGCAGTGGAAGACAGGAGTGCCTGGCGTGCTCTGGTCCATGGCGTCGGACACGACTAAACGACTAAACAACAACAACAAAAGATGCCCGAAGGAAAAGGACTCTCTGGCTACCATTGGCAGAGCTGTTTATTTGTCCAGAAGGGCCACGGGAAGGCGACCTCAGAGACACAACGGTGGAGGGGAAATCTAGGAAGATGGAGGAGCTGTGTTTCCCAGCAGTGCTTGAAAGGCTCTTTTGAAGGATCCTAGAGAACGCCTTTGGCATCTGTCTGGATGCAAATGCGCCGTGGCAGCAGAAGCCGCCGTGATGATAGGGTACAGTAAGTAATAGCCGGGCTGCCGCTGCTTCCCCACCCCTGCTGGCACTGACAGCCCCCTGGCAGGTAAAGTGTAGCGCTCCAGCTGCCTGAAATAAGCACTTTTCGACAACAACCCAGAGCGGGAAATTGTGGCAGAGCAAAGCGGGCGTTATAGCTGGTTTTGTGTGCGCTCGAGAGAAACTTAAGTGGCGGCTTGGAAGAGGCGTCAACAAGGGGAAGGCACCGGACCCAAATGCGCTGGAATTAAGGAGGAGGAGGAGGAAAATCACAGAATTGCAGAGTGGGAAGGGTACCCTAGGGTCATCTAGTCCAACCCCCTGCAACGCAGGGATCTCAACTAAAGCATCCAAGACAAGAGGACCATACAACCTCTGCTTAGAAACCTCCAAGGAACCAGAGTCCACCATCTCTCGAGGGAGACCATTCCAGTGTCAAACAGCTCTTAGGACTCAGCTATATAGCTGCAAAGAAAAGGTTTGGAATGTGCTGTAAAGTGCAATATACAGTTGTGACCAGTGGCGTAGCGTGGGTTGTCAGCACCCGGGGCAAGGCAAGTAATTTGCGCCCCCTAACCCGTGGATTTGCGCCCCCTAACCCGTGGATTTGCGCCCCCTAACCCATGGATTTGCCCTAACCCCAGATGTTGCGCCCGGTGCGGCCCGCCCCCCCTGCACCCCCCACGCTACGCCACTGGTTGTGACACTAGATGGCAGCTGAGAGCTATAGCAAATTCAATGCATTTTTTAGAACGATTTTTAAAGAAAGCTTTTGAATTATGGGGACATTCTATACAAGATCTCAAAGTACATTCTATACAAGATCTCATTCTATACAAGACATTCTATACAAGATCTCAAAGTACATTCTATACAAGATCTCATTCTATACAAGACATTCTATACAAGATCTCAAAGTAGCTGTATTACTACAAAGGAATTTCAGAAATAGACTGGAAAGAGAAGCTGCTGAATTGCAACTCATTACCAAACTTAAAATCAGCCCAAAACCTGGTTGAAGAGGTACATTTTCGCCTGGTGCCTAAAGCTGTATAATGAAGGCTCCAGGTGAGTCTCCCTGGGGACAGCATCACACAAATGGGGAGCCACCACAGAAAAGGCCCCATTTTCATGTTGCCACAAAGAAGGTGGCATGCGAAAAAGGGCCTCAGAGGATGTACACAGTCAGGGAGGGTATATATGGGGAGAGGCTAGGCTTGCCGAATGTCAGGAAAATCCCTGATATGTTGTGGTTTTGGGGTGCAAAAAAGGCATCAGGGGGAATTTTGCCAAATCGGCAAAATGTCAGGGGAAAACCCGGATGTATGGCAACGCAATGGGGAAAAAAACAGTGAAACAGCTCAAAAGGCTTAAAATGGAATATTGGAATTGAGTCAGGGAAAGCTGCGCTGGCAAGTAGACAGTTGAATATATATATATATATATATACAAATAAAGCTGTATTCGCCGGAAGAAAGGATATATGATTTCTGACACGATTGAAAATTGCAGAGCCAGGGATGGAGAACTTTAAAGTGTTAAGATTGGGATGTGGAAAATATGAAAACAACGAGAGGAGGCAGGACTGAAGATTTGGAGAATTGCTTCAGAGGTCCAGACTATGGGGAGCCCGGAAAAATTAATAATCAAAATTTGGATTACAATTTGGTCTATTTTATTTTAGTTTTTTGTTTTTAATTGGAATATGATGTGGACATGCTGATTGGCTGTTTTTTTTGGAAAATCAATTAAAAATGATTTTAAAAAGAAAAAAAAAGGCTTAAAATCACTATTTTTGGGTTAGGTTTGCCCAAAAGAGCTCCGCAATGTTGAGCTCTTCGTATAAAAAAAAAAATTCAACAACTTAGTGGGTGTCAGGAATTTTACCTTTTGAAAGATGGCAACCCTGGGAGAAGAGGTCTTTTAGATATTGCAGTCCTGAGCTGTTTAAGGCTGTATAGGTCAAAACCATCACTCTGAATTGGGCCCAGAAACTAAATGGCAGCCAGTGCAGTCGGGTCAGGATCAGTGCAATGGGCTCCAAGCCTCTTGCCCCAGTGTTCCCCACATTTCTATGGTTCTATGGAAGTCATAAGAGTCCGCTGCAGGATCAGGCCAATGGCCCTTTTTGTCCAGCATCCTGTTCTCGCAGTGCCTGACAAAAAGCCTGTGGGGAAACCTGCAAGCAGGATCCGAACACAAGAGCCCTCTCCTGTTATTTCCAGCATGGCTGTTTGAGACCCACGGAGGCAGAGCAGAGACATTGCGGCTAGTTGCCATTGACCATGGCTGCAGGAATTTATGTATAGGTGGGGGGGGTGTTTGCCCCTCCAGCAGATATCATGCACATGCAGCCCACTACCAAAAACAGCACAATCGCTTTTGTGACTTTTGTGATTTGTCCCCACAAAACACTTCATCACAGTTTCTTCCTATCTATTCAAAGGGCCTCTGCTGCAGAATACCAAATGTAATAATTCACTGATAAATGTACCTATGTACTGGCTCACTGGGAAAACTTCAGAAATTCATATAGACACGTGAGTTCAGCTACTCAGCAGCCCCTCTGCCTGAGTGATAATCCCTGGCATCCTGATACCTGAGCGCCAGACAGGTAGCCATTCCAGAAATAACAAACCCAGATGAAGACAAAAGGGTGTGATGAACTTGGCTGGGAAACAGGGAAATGTGAGTATCTCTTTTGTGACACTTGATGGGTGTTTGGTGGAGGGCAAGGGGAACCACGGGGCAGGGTCCAGGATGCTCAGATTCCTGCCACCAGACCTCCCCTTTCATGATGTAACTGTGATGTATTAGTGATGTTTGGGGGATGTAACATGGGGATTAGCAGCTAATAAAAGTTTGGGGGCTCTTTTCTTCACGGCATCCATCTTGTTCCACCTTGTGGCAGGTGGGAGTCCTGTCGCGACAGTCTTCAGTAAAGACCAAGCCTACTGGCTGCTGTTTCGCTCTGCTATTCCTGGCTGGTGTCCTTGTTTTTTGTCCAAGGGAGCCCTCAGATTTCTCCGTTAACACCATAATGGGTTAAGTCTTGGGGCAGGGGGATTCCACCAGTCTGAGGCGAGTGAGAAAGCTTTCCATCACCAGCTCCTCTCTCAGATGCCGGGAAAGCACTGGAGTCAAATTCTCCTGTTGCTTAGCTACAGGAAAAGGGTAATCAATAGAAGCTGGGTACTCCCTGCTCCCCACACAGGCAATTTCTGAGCAGGTGCTCCCATTTGCCCAGAGACCACCATCACCTCTGCCCAGAAATCTTTCCTCACAAGCCTCAGCTGGGTGGAACTACCCAGGGCTGCTAAGGGGCAAGGAGACAGGTGTCCCTGGATATGTATGTATGTATGTATGTATGTATGTATGTATGTATGTAATGTAATGTATGTAATGTAATGACCAACCTAGACAGCATCTTAGAAAGTACAGACATCACCTTGCCAACAAAGGTCCGTATAGTTAAAGCTATGGTTTCCCCAGTAGTGATTTATGGAAGTGAGAGCTGGACCATAAAGAAGGCTGATCGCCAAAGAATTGATGCTTTTGAATTCTGGTGCTGGAGGAGACTCTTGAGAGTCCCGTGGACTGCAAGAAGATCAAACCGATCCATTCTTAAGGAAATCAGCCCTGAGTGCTCACTGGAAGGACAGATCCTGAAGCTGAGGCTCCAATACTTTGGCCACCTCATGAGAAGAGAAGACTCCCTGGAAAAGACCCTGATGTTGGGAAAGATGGAGGGCACAAGGAGAAGGGGACGACAGAGGATGAGATGGTTGGATAGTGTCTTCGAAGCTACAAACATGAGTCTGAACAAACTGCGGGAGGCAGCAGAAGACAGGAGTGCCTGGCGTGCTCTGGTCCATGGGGTCACGAAGAGTCGGACACGACTAAACGACTAAACAACAAATGTATGTATGTATGTAAGTAAGTAAGTAAGTAAGTAAGTAAATAAATAAATATTTTTATTTATACCCCGCCCTTCCTGGTTCAGAAAACCGGGCTCAGGGTGGCTAACAACAAATTTAAAACAATTGATGCAACAAAAAAACAGCATAAAATACCGTATAAAACATGAATAATAAATTCAGAATTCAAAAATCAATTTGGGGGGAAATCCATCCAATAAACATTAGATGATCACCAGGGCTAGCTGGCTAAATTGGTCCTATTTGGGCCAGTAAAGCGAGATTAGCGCCGCAACCCCAGAGTCGTCCGCGACTGGACTTAACAGTCAGGGGTCCTTTACCTTACCCAAATATATGACGTTGGGGGGCTTTTGGGGGAATTTTTGTGGATTTAAAAATAAAATTTAGCACAGCCCTTTGAATAAGATGTTGCCTTCCTCCAACAGGCATATCCCTGCACTGTTGGGGGTTGGGCTAGATGACCCGCAGGGGTCCCACCGAACTCTAAGTGTGCAATAGACGCACACATACTGTGCCTGCACACAGCAGTGCTGAGTTGCGATGCAGCCCTCTTCCCTTCATCGAGTCTTTTAATGCTTTTCTGATTGCCTCTCAAGACCCCCGTGGGGACACGACTGCTGTGCGGCAGCCGGTGCCTCCCCAGAGCCGCACGGATCTCAAACTCTTTGGAGAGGTTCATCAGACGCCTACGGTCCCCCTGGGGGAGGCCAGCAATTAGCACTTACCATGAAACCCTCCAGCAGGATCACTTTCAGAAAGTGTGGCAGCCCCAGTGTGAATCAGAGAGAGATTTCAAAGCTTTGCAGGAGACACTTTCCATAAACTCTGCTTCTGGGCCCCCTCGACCTTAGGCAGAAGTGGGAGCTGAAGAGATATTAAACAGCGCTATACATTTTAAACTCAGTTTGGAACAACAGTGTGCAGTCCGTGGGCTAGGAGGACTAGACTAGTCTAGTCTAAATGTTCCGGGTAGTGTTTTTCTTCTAAAAAAATGTTTAGGGATGTGGGATGTGAAACACAGAGCAGTCAAGTACAACATTCCTAGAGTGAACATGTTTACACATGAGGAGGAATGTTTGTCCAGCCAGCAGGTAAACTTCCTGTTTCCTTCTGCGCTGGGACAGACTTCCTTTACATGTGACCAGAGGTGGGCGTGGCCTCACCTGTGCAGGTAACAAAATACCTGAGCGGAGGCCGCCATCTCTCTCTGTCTCCATTCATCGAAGAAGCAACATCTGCTTAGCCTAAGATGCTCTCTTGGCTTCCAGCCAAGAGGACAAAGGGACTGTCTCCTTTCCAGGTATATTACTTTTGTAACTTAAGTCTGCCTTCTGGGATCCATTTGGGAACAGAATGTGAGTGAGTAAACTCTTTTTATACTTTTATAGAAGACTGTGTCGCATCTATCTTTTTATGAGGGACTAAAGGGGAAATTACCAAAGAAACTTATTTTAAAGGCTTATACAAGCCTGGCAAATGCTGTTACACTGTTACACTGCTAAACTGTAGAACTTGTTAACACAAGTTGGAAAGGATATAATTAAACAATATCTCCTCTCCTGCCTCCCTGAACATTCCCGCAAGGGGTGCTCTCATTTGCCTACTCATATTGAAATACTGCCCCTCAATGAGGACAAACTTAGATTCACAAAATGTTTAGGGGTATGCGTACCCCTGCATCCCCCCAGGGGAAAAAAGCAATGGTTCCAGGTAAATTAGAGTATGCTTACAGCATATAAAAAATTGTAAAAATGTCAAACATTAAAAACTTCCCTAAACAGGGTTGCCTTCAGATGTCTTCTAAAAGTCAGGTAGTTGTTTATTTCCTTGACATCTGATGGGAGGGTGTTCCACAGGACGGGTGCCACTACTGAGAAGGCCCTCTGCCTGGTTCCCTGTAACTTGGCTTCTCGCAGGGAGGGAACCGCCAGAAGGCCCTTGGAGCTGGACCTCAATGTCCGGGCAGAACGATGGAGATGGAGATGCTCCTTCAGATATACTGGACTGAGGCTGTTTAGGGCGTTAAAGGTCAGCACCAACACTTGGAATTGTGCTCAGAAAAGCTGGGTGGCTTTAAAAGAGGGTTGGATAAATTGATGGAGGAGACAGCTATCAATGGCTACTTGGCACGATGGCTCGGCTCCGTCTCTGCAGTCAGAAGCAGCAATGCTTCTGAAAGCCATTTCTGCAAACCACAGGAGGGGAAAAGATGCTCTGGTGCTCAGATCCTGCTTGCTTTTCCCCCACGGATGCATCTGGTTGGCCACTGTGAGAACAGGATGCTGGAGAAGACGGTCCCTCGACCTTAGGCAAAATATGCAACTGAAAGATAAAGGCACAGGCTCTGGGATGACACCTGCAGTTTCCTTGGATGCAGGTCAGTTCTTCTTATGCTAGCTGCCTTTCACTCTAGGCCATGGGTAGGCAAACTAAGGCCTGGGGGCCAGATCTGGCCCAATCACCTTCTAAATCTGGCCTGTGGACAGTACGGGAATCAGCGTGTTTTTACATGATTATGTTTTACCATTATGTTTCCCTCCCCTTATGGTTTTGACTTTTAAAATGAGACTGCATTTTAAATTGTTTTTTTCTTTTTCTTTTTCTTATTATGTTTTTATTGAAATACTATTGGTGTTAGCCACCCTGAGCCCGGGGAGGGCGGGGTATAAATAAAATTTATTATTATTATTATTTATTATGAGTTGAATGTGCGCTTTTATTTAAAGTGCATCTCTGGGTTATTTCTGGGGCATAGGCATTCATTAATTATTATTATTATTCAAAATATAGTCCGCCCCCCCCCCATATGGTCCGGGGGACAGTGGACCGGCCCCCTGCTGAAAAAGTTTGCTGACCCCTTCTCTAGGCTCCCAGGGCACATCACAGCATTTTAAAGCGCAGTTTAAAACAGTTTTTTAAAAACTTGCAATGAAAAAAACACAGTCACACAAAACAGAGCGGGTCTTGAACAGGTATACATGTCAGGTGTCAAAGCCCGTGGAAAAGACGCAGAGGCAACGAGAGAAAAGCCTTGTGTGATTGCTAGATGCTGACAGGAAGAATTAGACAGGCGTTGCTCAAAAAACAGGAAGGAGCCCTGACAGGCAAGCATTTCAATCTGCCCGATAAGGGGAGGCAATTTTTGTTTTGCTGGGCACTGCCTCACCTAGCACAACTTTCCGGTGTTTTCCCGACAGCTCAGACATCTCTCAGAGAGGGGAAAGTGTGAAATCCATTTGCTTCGCTGAGAGGCCGAGGGGAAGAAATCAAGTCTGCGTTTGCTGCAGAGCATGAAGAGAACATCTCTGCATCCTCCGCTAAATTTCCCACCTCTGAGAATAGCATCTTCCAGTATACCTGAAGGAGCATCTCCACCCCCATCATTCTGCCCGGACGCTGAGGTCCAGCGCCGAGGGCCTTCTGGCGGTTCCCTCGTTGCAAGAAGCAAAGCTACAGGGAACCAGGCAGAGGGCCTTCTCGGTGGTGGCACCCGCCCTGTGGAACGCCCTTCCAGCAGATGTCAAAGCGATAAACAACTACCTGACATTCAGAAGACATCTTAAGGCAGCCCTGTTCAGGGAAGTTTTTAACGTGTGATATTTTACTGTATTTTTGGTTTTTATGGAAGCCGCCCAGAGTGGCTGGGGAGGCCCAGCCAGATGGGCGGGGTATAAATAATATATTATTATTATTATTATTATTATTATTATTATTATTATTATTATCTTCATAGAACCATAGAACTGTAAAGTTGGAAGGGACCCCTGGGGTCATCCAGTCCAACCCCCTGCAATGCTTGTATCGCAGCTAAAGCATCAGTGACAGATAGCCATCCCAACTCTGCTTTAAAACCTCCAACGAAGGACCTTCTCAGGTAGCCCTTATTCTTTTAGCACCTGCCTTGCAGAGGGTTGGTCTGGATGACCCTTGGGAGCCCTGTCCAGTAATACAATTTGATGACCCACCTCACCTCTGTGGTGGCTAAGCCATTTTAAGCTGCTTTTAGCATTGGGTTTTTATTGTCATAATGTACTCTGGGACCTTAAGGTGAAGGCTGAGCAATCAATCAATCAATCAATCATCTTTCTGCCCAAATATTTGTATGGCAAAAATTCCATTATGAAATAAAGGGAACCCATTTTCCACGAAGGCAGGCCATTTCTCACCCTCCTTCACTCCCTCTTTGTTAGTCGCACAGCTAATTCACGAGCCTGAAACAGATTCAAAACGTGCCCCCCCCCCATAACATTTGGCAAAGCCAGTCACAGTCCTGATAGAGTGTAGACTATTATGAAAATATCTCTTGCAGCTCTTCCCGGAAGAAAAGGAGGAGCTGAAATGCCAAGGTTTTTTCTGACCTCCATTTACACAACAGCACAGAGTAATGACCTGACATAACTGTATTACTGGTATCTAAGGAAATGATTTTACCACGATAAGCAGAGAGAAACATAATGCAGTCTTCTTAGGCTCTGCCAGTGCAGGCAGTAAATGCGTCCCCTGACTCCAGGACAGGGTTTTGTTCTTTCCCCGCCTTTTAATTATTATTTTTGAAAATAGTATTCGTGACAGATGAGTCGAGAGGTGTAGTTCCAAAAGGGGACAGGTAGTTGGATGGAAATTTCTGGGCAGGATTAGCTAAATGCAAACATATCCTTACTTAATCCTTAAAGGTACCCCTGCCCGTAAGGGCCAGTCGTGTCCGACTCTAGGGTTGCGTGCCCATCTCGCTTAAGAGGCCGGGGGCCAGCGCTGTCCGCAGACACTTCCGGGTCACGTGGCCAGCGTGACGAAGCTGCTCTGACGAGCCGGCACCAGAGCAGCACACGGAAACGCCGTTTACCTTTCCGCTAGAAAGCGGTACCTATTTATCTACTTGCACTTAAGAGTGCTTTTGAACTGCTAGGTGGGCAGGAGCTGGGACCGAAAGACGGGAGCGCACCCCGCCGCGGGGATTCGAACCGCTGACCATGCGATCGGCAAGTCCTAGGCACTGAGGTTTTACCCACAACGCCACCCGCGTCCCTACTTAATCCTTACATAAAGGGAAAAGGGACCTTCACTCAGCCCACTTTTGGTGCCAGAGTCACAACATGTCCCACCCATGCCAGTGGGGTGGGGTGGTTAGGTTGTCAGACTAGGCCTGAAAGGCCAGGGTTCAAGCACTCCACTCAGCTGTAGAATCACAGAAAGTTGGAAGGGACCCAAGGGTCATCTAGTCCAACCCCCTGCAGTGCAAGGAATCTCAGCTAAAGCATCCATGACAGATGTCCATCCAACCTCTGCTTAAAAACCTCCAAGGACAGTCCATCCTACTTCTCGAACAGCTCGCTCTTTCAGAAAGTTCTTCCTGATGTTTATTCGGAAACTCCTGCCTTGTAGCTTGAATCCATTGGGTTGGGTCCTACTGCCTGGAGCAGGAGAAAACAAGATTGCTCCATCTTCCATGGGAGAACCCATTAGATATCTGAAGATCGCTATCGTATCACCCCCTTAGTCTTCCCTTCTCCAGGCTGAACATGCCCAACTCCCTCAACCATTCCTCACAAGGCTGGGTTTCCAGACCCCAGATCACCTTGGTTGCCTCCTCGGCCCACGTTCCAGCTTGTCAACATCCTTCTTAAATTGTAGTGCCCAGAATTGGACACAGGACTCCAGCTGTGGTCTGACCAAGGCAGAATAGAACGGTACTATTACTTCCCTTGACCTAGACACTAGACTTCTGCTATGCAGCCTGGAATAGCATTAGCTTTATTTGCTGCTGCATCACACTGTGGACTTGTTACAGATAGGTAGCCGTGTTGGTCTGCCATAGTCAAAACAAAAAAAATTTTTTCCTTCCAGTAGCACCTTAAAGACCAACTAAGTTAGTTCTTGGTATGAGCTTTCGTGTGCATGCACACTTCTTCAGATACCCTGAAACAGAAGTTGCCAGATCCTTCTATATAGTGAGAAGGTGGGGAGGGGTATTACTCAGAAGGGTGGTGGGAATGGGTGGTTGGCAGATAGCTGTGATGAGCCTGTTGACTACTCTTAACGACTGCAATAGGTCTTACAGGGAAAAGCAAGGGGTGAGAAGGTGAAAAATGGCTTTGTCATGTATAATGAGATAAGACCTATTGCAGACCTGTAAGACCTATTGCAGACCTGCTACTGGAAGGAAAAATTTTTTTTTGTTTTGACTGTGGACTTGTGTTCAGCTTGAGGTTTGCTAAGTCACCCTGGATCCTTTTCACATGTACTGATCTCAAGCCATGTGCCTCCCATTCTTATATTTGCACTTTGGGTTCTTCCTGGCCACATGTAGAACCTCACTTTTGTCCCGATTAACAATCATTTGGTTCATTTGGCCCAGTTTCTCCAATCTGTTAAGGTCATCTTGAATCCTGATTCTATTGTCTCACCTTTTCGTCTTTTCTCCAGACACAGAACACCCAACCATTCCTTATAAGCCACAGTTTCCCTGGTTCCTCTTGACTTCTGGCACCACCCCAGAACGTAGGAACATGAAAAAATGGATGCCTCCTTCTCCTTTAATTTAGACCCCCCCCCCTTGCAAAAAAAAAGAAACCCTGCTCTCTTGGAAAGCCTCTACCTTTCTGAATTCCTCCGCATGCTCTGCTGCCCTTAAACTGCCACATTTTGCAGTGCTATGCAAATAAACACCTCCGTGCGAAAAAAGAAAAATAAAGGAAAAAAAACACTCCTGAACAGAAAATGCAGATAAGCACCCTGGATGATTGGCATAATCTTTTCACGCAGTGGCTCATTGTCTCCAATTTCCACCGCCCCCAAACCAAGCTGCAGCTCTGAGTTAGCAGCAAAACATGGGAGCTGGGTGAGTGATTCTGACTCACAGAATTGAAGAGCTGAAAGGGAACCCCAATGGTCATCTAGGCCAACCCTCTGCAATGCAGAAAAGTGAGGCACTTGAGATGGCAGGGAGAACAGCGCACTCCCGGAAGTCAGCTGCCTGGCTAGGGGTGGCTGTCATAGTCCTGCGCTGCCAGACATGGCAGAGGTCAGTGGAGGCAACCAGGGGGTACTTACCTGGGGGCAGAGTTCAGTCTTAAGGCCAGGAGTTTCGCAGTTCACACAGTCAGATGATCCGGGGGTCAAGAAAGACGAGGGTCCAAGGCTACCAGAAGCAGCAAGGTCAGGGCAAGAACAACGAATGCGGTTTCCAACAACTAAGTGAGACTGGAAACGCTGCTTCAGAAAGCTGGAGCCAGCTGGTTCTCATCAGGAGCAATAAAGGCTGATCAGCAACAGGTGGAGCCCCTTTGCCCTCTGCTGCTTCAGGCTGCTGCTCAACAGGTGAAGCTGACTCCTGGCCCATGACAATGGGGAACAATTCAATTCCATTCGCATTTAAAGGCGAATCAAATGGGATGGGATAGCTCAGTTGGTAGAGCACAAGACTCTGGATCTCAGGGCTGCGGGTTTGAGCCCCACGTCAGGCAAAAGATTCCTGCATTGCAGGGGGTTGGTCTAGATCATGGGTAGGCAAACTAAGGCTCGGGGGCTGGATCTGGCCCAATCGCCCTCTAAATCTGGTCTGGGATTCAGCGTGTTTTTACATGAGTAGAATGTGTCCTTTTATTTAAAATGCATCTGTGGGCTATTTGTGGGGCCTGCCTGGTGTTTTTACATGAGCAGAATGTGTGCTTTTATTTAAAACACATCTCTGGGTTATTTGTGGGGCATAGGAATTCATTCATTCCCCCTCCCCCAAATACAGTCTGGCCCCCCACAAGGTCTGAGGGACAGTGGACCGGCCCCCTGCTGAAAAAGTTTGCTGACCCCTGGTCTAGATGACCCATGCAGTCCCTTCCAACTCTACAATTCTACAATTCAAATTCACAGGGTTCAAAACAGTCTTCAGCCTGATACCCAGCTGTCCTTTGAAACCTGCAGTTTTGCAATGCAGTTATTTGCCTTGTGGGTTTCGCTTTGGGGCATCTTGTCAGCCACTGTGAGAACAGGATCCTGGCCTGGCCTGGACATTGGCCTGATCCAGCAGGCTCTGTGATTCTTATTTTCTTATGTTCGCAAGAACAGCAGCAAGGAGCAATAGTGGCTGTGCCTGCTGGCAAGTTACAGATTGGTATGGAATTATACATTTCAGAACCAACCCCTAACAAATTGCTTTGTTTTTCCGTTTAACAGTAACAGGGTATGGCACTCCTTCAGTCTGCCCGTTCAGCAGCATCACTGTAGGACTCTAAATCAAATATTAAAAACCTAAGGCTGAATTTCACACTTTTTATGCAGGAACAGCCTTGGATGCGGTGAATGCCAGACTGAAATCAGTCAGGCTTTTTCGTCGATGCCCATGACACAAAGGAAAGTATAATACAAAGCGGAACGTTCCCTAAACAAAAACCAGAGTCTCTTGGGGTCTTGGCCAATACGGTCAATATCTTCTGCTATGTATTTCTGCTTGGGGTGGGACTTTTCTCTGCGGGCTGCCAGCCAACAGAAGCCAGACAATTTGTTTTCTCCCATTGTTGAACGTTGTGGTGTCTTCACCCCGCACGAAGGATCGTTCGGTTGTGCGCATTGTAACAGGGAGGGAAAATGCAACGAGTATGGCTCGAATTGTGCCAACTGTATTGCAGACCCTCCAAATGCCCCTTTGCTGCCACCCCCAAGGTGGGTCTTTGGGCACACCAATCAGCTCAGAAAGGTGGCGATGCCAGGACAGTGTGGCTGAAATCCCACAATTCCTCCCTGGCGTACGAGGGGGCTCCATATTACCAGCCCAAAATAAGCCATCTGAAGGCAGCCCACCCGGGATTTCCTTTCATCTCCTCCTGGGGAACAGCTGGACCACAGTCGCCTAACTGGGTCAATTTACATTTCAGCAAGTGATTAGCTCCTAATTTCCATCCCAAATTACCATTTAGGAATAACTTGCCAAGTCCCATTTATTTCCTCAAGCTGGCGCCAAGGGCAGCGGGTTAAAATTAGATGTACAAACTGAACCGGTGCCTCATGGAAGCCAAAGGCCTCTCATTGAAGATGGCTCAGTGTCGTTGAACTACCTGGGACTGTGGATGCACCTGAAGGGGGGACAGAGAGGACTGCATCATTTCGGGCAACAAAAGGGAAAATGTTCTCTTTCATCCCCCCCCCTGCCTCCGCCACCCTCCCCCTTAAAAGGACAACAGTCAATGGAGCGCCCTGCAAGAGGAAAGCTAGCAGCTGTGGGAGAGTGGCCCTGCTCTGGCTTTCTCTACGTTAAGCTGCATATTCTAGGATTCCCCTAGATTGAGGTGATACAGTCAGTTCCGCCATCTTGTTCACACTGCACTCTGCAGAAGTTGCAAAGACTTTCTTGGCAACTCAGAGGGATTTAATAGGCTCATGGGACTGTAGAGCTGGAAGAGACGTCAAGGATGGGGAAGATAAATGCAAGGCGTGTACATAGCCTCAGTCTCCAGCTTGTGTCATCTCTGACCGCTGGACATGCTGGCTAATGGGAGCTGGAGTCTGACAACATCCAAAGGACCACAGCTTCCCCATCTCTTTTTCTTTTCATATTTTTCTTTCAATTAATTAATTAATTAAGTTTATTCTGACAAAGTAATAATCATACATAAATAAGAATAAAAATGTGCACCTCACCACCGAGACCACTCCATTGTAACTATCCAACCTCCCCAAAATTTCAACACCTCTTGCGATGGTTTGGCCCCTTTCTGCAAACACCTTCCATCTTTCCTCAAAATCATTTCTCCAGCACATGTTAATTTATCATTAATAGCTGTATCCCACACCTCTTTATACCATTCTTCCATTTTATATTCTGCTTGCCCCTTCCACTTCCTAGCTATCATAATTCATACATCTGCCAATAAATTTGTGAGCAATTCCTTCATAGCCTGAGAACCTTCCCCATCTCTGTCGTTTAATCAGCTACAACACACACACACACCAGTGTGGGACATTATTGAACTCCAGCCAACGATACATGCTTTGCTAGATAGGCACATGAAGGAGCTGAGGTTCATGAAGCTTTCCTGTGAAATTTACTAGAGAACTCTGTAAGATCACTTCCCTTTGCCCATTGGCGGAGGAAGGGGGTGCGGCGGAGGCAGTCCACCCTGGGTGTCATCCCTGGGGGGGGGGTGGCATTCGGCACGGCGCCCGCCCGTGACCCCCAAGCCGTCGGGGGAAGGGGAGGAGCTGTGCCTCTTTGCCGACGGCATTCTCCCCTTCCCCCATCATTTCTACAGCTGGGGGAGGCTTGGTAATCACGGGCGGGCAGTGCGCCAATTTTCAGCCATCAGCGATTTGCTCCACCCCCATGGGTGGCTCACTCCGCCCCCGGCTGCAGGGCGCGCACCGCTCCGTGCACCCGAGTGGCTATCCCGCACACCTCGGGAGCGCACCTGCCCTGGGCAGAGGGGGCATATGCTCTGCTGCTGCCTTTGTCTGCCTTGGGGGGAAGTTGTAACAATAGATACTTCTACCTACGTGACCGCCTCTCCTGGTTTGCCCCACAGAGGACCTTAAGGTCCACAAATAACAACACTTTGGAGGTCCCAAGCCGCAAGGTGGTTAGATTGGTCTCAGCTAGGGCCAGGGCCTTTTCAGTACTGGCCCCGACTTGGTGGAACGCTCTGTCACAAGAGACTAGGGCCTTGCGGGATTTGACATCTTTCCGCAGGGCCTGTGAGACAGAGCTGTTCCACCTGGTCCTTGGTTTGGACTCAGTCTGACCCTTATGTTCCCCTCCCCTTATGGTTTTGATTTATGGGCTACTATTAAAAGGAGGCTGCATTTTAAACTGCATTTTAACCCGTATTTTAATAAACTGGTTTTTTTGTTTGTTTGTTTGTTTGTTTGTCCCCCCCCCATTATGTTTTATTGTAATTTTATTGGTGTTAGCCGCCCTGAGCCCGGCTCTGGCCGGGGAGGGTGGGGTATAAATAAGAATTTATTTATTTATTTATTTATTTATTTATTTATTTATTTATGCCTGGGCATCTATGTTTTTCTTTGTCATGCTTCCAAGCTGAGCCCATGTGTATGTCTGAGGTCTGCAGCTCAGACACAAGTTAAGTTTTAACTTAGATTCTCGTACTTTTGTAACTTATATAGTAGTTATGTTATTGTTTAGTTGTGTCCGACTCTTTGTGACCCCCTGGACCAGAGCACGCCAGGCACTCCTGTCTTCCACTGCCTCCCGCAGTTTGGTCAAACTCATGGTCAAGCTCTGAGTAATAGTAGTTATAAACTTCCCTTAATGTTGCTTTTGTAACTGCTGCTTCGAGACCTCGGTTATGTAAGTAAATACGACTTTTACTTCTCCACCAAACAGTGTGTGTGTGTGTGTGAGAGAGAGAGAGAGAGAGAGATATCATTGTTTTTAAGGAGGAGAAAAGGGGTAAAACCAGGAATATCTAGTCTGCCTTAAAGCACCCAAATTACCATTTCTAGAAGGTTAAATCAACCTTGTCTTTTCCAAGTTTAAGCTGCAAAAGATGGAGTGAGCAAGGAATAATAATCATAGAATTGTAGACTTGGAACAAAATATCCTCTCCTACTGTCTAAATCCATTCCTACAATCAGCTACATGCATCCGACAATGAGGACAATCAGAAACTAATTGCACTCCAGAAAAAAAGCAGGAATTCTAATTTTGGAGCTCTGATCCAGCAGACCTGAGTCCTGGGGTGGGTGGCCTGAATTATGCCACACAAAAACTTCAGGAAATCCCAGAGAAATGTGGAAGGGGTTGGGGCCAGGAGTTGGGGACATAAGAAGAGTTTGCTGGATCAGGCCAATGACCCATCTAGCACAGCCTCCTGTTCTCACAGTCAAAGACCCACGAGCATCATTTGAACACAAGGGCCCTTTCTCACATACTGCAGTTTCCAGCAACTGATTTTCAGAAGCACTACTGCCTCTGATCGTGGAGACAGAGCACAGCCATCACGGCTAGTGTTGTTGTTTTTCTAAAGTTTTTTTTTTAAAAAAAATCCATTTTATAATGTATGCAAAACATTGTTGTTTAGTCGTGTCCACCTCTTCATGACCCCCTGGACCAGAGCACGCCAGGCACTCCTGTCTTCCACTGCCTCCCGCAGTTTGGTCAAACTCATGTTGGCCACTTTGAGAACACTGTCCAACCATCTCGTCCTCCGTCGTCCCCTTCTCCTTGTGCCCTCCATCTTTCCCAACATCAGGGTCTTTTCCAGGGAGTCTTCTCTTCTCATGAGGTGGCCAAAGTATTGGAGCCTCAGCTTCAGGATCTGTCCTTCCAGTGAGCACTCAGGGCTGATTTCCTTCAGAATGGATCGGCTTGATCTTCTTGCAGTCCACGGGACTCTCCAGAGTCTCCTCCAGCACCATAATTCAAAAGCATCCATTCTTCGGCGATCAGCCTTCTTTATGGTCCAGCTCTCACTTCCATACATCACTACTGGGAAAACCAGAGCTTTAACTATATGGACCTTTGTTGGCAAGGTGATGTCTCTGCTTTTTAAGGCAAACCATACAGCTCAATTATAACAACAGATGAAGACTGACAGATGAAAAGCAAAACTACGAAACAGACACGTAGAATGTACGCAGTTGCACATGGGTTAAAAAATAAAAGCCCTTAAGATTATCAGCGATATCGGATTATCGAATATACTTCTAGATTTTCCAGGCCTGCGTCGAGGGTTGTTTTGAAAATGGTGGTTCTGCTGTAAATGTCATAAAAGAATGCTAAATCATTTTAAAAGTGGAAGCGCTGTCCTTGTCAAAATATCAAATTATGCATAATTTTCTCCATTATAGTTCTATTCCAGAATGAGTGGTACCAAGCGTCCTGCACAAAATTTTGAGATTTCCTCCATGAATTTGTCTTTTAACCCTCCTTGAAAGCCATCCAAGTTGGTGGACATCAGCAAGAGTATTCTTAGCCCAGAAATGGAAGCAAGAAGAAATTCCGACGAAAGAAGAATGGCAGACGAAATTAATGGACTAAATGACAGGAAGGATTCGAAACCTGCGGGACCAGAGATTCACAGAAGATTGGAAGAAGTATATGAATTATTTGAAGAGCAACTGTAATCAACAAATTACGCTAGTAGGACTACAAGAAGTTTTGTAAGGAGAAATATGCAAAATGTTACAAAGTAGAAAAAGATAGAGATATTGGTTATGAGTTTGAAATGTAATAGGGAAAATAAGAAATGCATACTAAGAGATTAGATTGGAAAATTTTCAGACAGGACTGATGGAAGTCAAAAAAATTGAATAAGATGTAAAAGTATGTTTAATTACTGTTGAAAATGATATGTTAAAAAACTAATAAAAATTTATATATATATATTTTTTATATAAAAATTTTATTGGTTTTTAACACATAATAATAGACAATACAAAACAATACAAAAACAAACAAACATATAAACACGTATAATTTCTTCACATTTTTTCTTAAACTTTCTTTCATCGACTTCCTCATACCTCCCTTTTCTGCATCCCTACTTTAAAGTTTTCCAGCAAGCCCCAATGTCAACTTATAACATTTTTTCCCCTTTAAATCCTTTTTCTCATATCCAATTGTTTGTCCCCGCAATTCTGTTTTACCTGACCCAAAACATTTTAACACTCATTAATTTTGCAACAGTTCTTGAGATAAACTTTAAATTTCTTCCAATCTTCTTCCACCGTCTCTCTCCCTTGGTCACGGATTCTGCCAGTCATCTCCGCCAGTCCCATGTAGTCAATCACCTTGGTCTGCCATTCTTCCAGTGTGGGTAGTTCTTGTGTCTTCCAGTACTTTGCTAGAAGTACTCTTGCTGCTGTTGTAGCATACATAAAATCGTCCTATCTTTCCTTGACACCAATTGGCCCACCATGCCCAGGAGAAAGGCTTCTGGTTTCTTCACAAATGTGCATTTAAGCACCTTCTTCATTTCATTATAAATCATTTCCCAGAAGACCTTAATCCTTGGGCACGTCCACCAAAGGTGGTAAAAGGTACCTTCAGTTTCCTTACATTTCCAGCATTTATTATTGGGCGTGTGGTAAATTTTTGCAAGCTTGACTGGAGTCATGTACCACCTATAGATCATTTTCATAATGTTTTCTCTTAAGGCATTACATGCCGTAAACTTTATACCGGTGGTCCATAACTGTTCCCAGTCAGCAAACATAATGTCGTGACCAATATCTTGTGCCCATTTAATCATAGCTGATTTAACCGTCTCATCCTGTGTATTCCATTTCAGCAACAAAAAATTTATATATATAAAACAAAGTTGGTGGACCTCACTGCCTCCTGTGGCGGTGAGTTCCATAGTTTGTGCTGCATGAAGATGTCCTCCTTTTTCTCTGTCCCAAATCTCCAACATTCCTTGGATGTCCACAGGTTCTACTGTTCTGAGAGAGGGAGAATGGCTTTCCTTCCTTCTCTTTCTCCCTGTCATGCATCATTTTACAGTGGTACCTCGGGTTAAGTACTTAATTCATTCCAGAGGTCCGTACTTAACCTGAAACTGTTCTTAACCTGAAGCACCACTTTAGCTACTGGGGCCTCCTGCTGCTGCCGCGCCACCAGAGCACAGTTTCTGTTCTCATCCTGGGGCAAAGTTCTTAACCTGAAGCGCTATTTCTGGGTTAGCGGAGTCTGTAACCTGAAGCGTATGTAACCTGAAGCATATGTAACCCAAGGTACCACTGTACAGACTTCCCTTAGGTCGTCCTCTACTTGTCTTGTCTCCAAACGAACAAGTTCCAAACTCTGCAGCCTTTCTTCATAGGGGAGTCACCCCAGTGCATTAATTTGTTCTCCCTCCCCATTCGCACCCCACGCCCCACTGGCTAGCATGAACTCTCCTTCCCCGTAGACCACTTAGAGGACGTAAATTAGCATTCGAAACAGCCAGCCAGGTCCTGTTCTTCCAAAGGGACTTATGCAAATTGTGATAAGACACTGGCGATATCACAAATAATACTCGACTATAATTACATCAGGTAGTGGTGCCAGGGGAGAGCAGGGACTAGCGCAGCGAAAGCAACCGGCATGAATACAATGAGTCACGGAATGACAGTCCCTCCCAGGGAATAGGCTAAGGATGCAGCTCCAGAGTCTTTGGGAATGCTGTGTACAGTTCTGGTCGCCTCACCTCAGAAAGGAGTTGGAAAAGGTTTGGAAAAGGGAGACCAAAACTGTTATGTACTGAGTTGAATAGGTTCCAGAATGCAGCAGTCTGATTGGTCCTAGAATAATAGGGTCCAGAATGCAGCAGTCTGATTGGTCCTAGAACAATAGGATCCAGAATGCAGCAGTCTGATTGGTCCACAGGAGCCACCCAATCCTGGTGGAAGTGAATCCGCAACCTGATTGGCCTACAGGAGAATCCCGGAAGTAGCCAACCACGTGGGGCCCATTGTGTATATAATGTATATAAAGCAGACATTTCGGGGAAACTTGCATTCCTCACTACTATGAGCTAAATAAAGAGCATGAAATCCACACTCAACTCTGAGTATATTTCAAAAACGAATAAGGAGATGGAGCGATTCCCTCGTGAGAGAAAGGTTGCCGTGTTTGGGACTTTTTAGGTTAGAGGAAAGGCAGGAAAGGGCTCCGCCATGTTTTGTTCTGTGCCGCTGCTCAAAACCAGGAAAACCACTCTTTAGCACTCAGTCAGAGCAACCGGTGATTTTGGCTCTCTCCGGATTGATGTTTGCCCTGATTTAGCACTAAAGAATGGGTTTTCTCTGGGAAACTATGGAACTCCCTGCTGCAGGAGGTGAGAAGAGGGCCCTCTGCTCTCTAACACTAGACCAAGATTAACCTTCCCTTGCGATGCAAATCAGGTCCCTGCTGAAAATCTCCTGTTGGCTACTGCCTCAATCTCAGCATAGGTTATTTCAAGGTAAAGGTAAAAGGAAAGGAAAAGGAAAAGGACCCCTGGACAGTTAAGTCCAGTCAAAGGCAACTATGGGGTTTTGGCACTCATCTCGCTTTCAGGCTGAAGGAGCCGGCGTTTGTCCACAGACAGCTTTCTGGGTCATGTGGCCAGCAGGACTAAACCGCTTCTGGCGCAACGGGACACCGTGACGGAAACCAGAGCGCATGGAAACGCCGTTTACCTTCCTGCCACAGTGGTACCTATTTATCTACTTGCACTGGCGTGCTTTTGAACTGCTAGATTGACAGGAGCTGGGACAGAGCAACGGGAGCTCACCCTGTCAGGATTTGAACCGCCAGACCTTCTGATTGGCAAGCCCAAGAGGCTTGGTGGTTTAGACCCCTCAACGCCCCCTGAAATTCACTCGCCACCACCCCGCCCCCCAGCAAACATCATGGCTATTTAGCTTTAAACTGCTTTGGTAACCAGCAGTGTGTTTGGATTTGATATCCCGCTTTATCACTTCCCGAAGGAGTCTCAAAGCGGCTGACATTCTCCTTTCCCTTCCTCCCCCACAACAAACACTCTGTGAGGTGAGTGGGGCTGAGAGACTTCAGAGAAGTGTGACTGGCCCAAGGTCACCCAGCAGCTGCATGGGGAGGAGCGGAGACGCGAACCCGGTTCCCCAGATTACGAGTCCACCGCTCTTAACCACTGCACCACACTGGCTTCTTACTCATTTTCCTGATGCAAAAAGGCTCAGCTTCCAGAAACACAAGGGAAACTCACAACCAAATATCTCTCGCCTTGTGGGAAGAAGACTGAAAGTCCTCTTCCTTGCCTGAATGGACTACTTCATCCTCGCCCACAGTCTCTCGATTCCCCTCTGTAAAATCTCTTTGCAGCTGAGTCTGGATCGATTTCAGGAAAGCTGCAACTGTTGTGAAGACAGGCAAGGGACCAAGAGGGACTCATCCCTTTTGTTCAGCTGCTGGTGGAAAGGAGAATAACTCTTCTGCAGCCTCTTTCTCCATGCCAGGCATAATTCTGTAAATTTCTATCATGCCATCTCTCATTTGCCTTTTCTCTAAACTAAGGAGTCCCCAACGCTGTGCTCCAAATCTGGCCAGCAGTGGTGTAACGTGGGGGGTGCAGGGGGGACCGGGCGCACCGGGCGCAACATCTGGGGGGGCGCGCTCGCACTCGGGTGCTAAAATCCACGGGTTAGGGGGCGCAAATTACTTGCCTTGCCCCGGGTGCTGACAACCCACGCTACACCACTGCTGGCCAGACCATAGATTTGTATAATGACCTTCAGATTTTTGGCAGTTTTATTTTCAATTCCTTTCCTGGTGATCCCTAGTCTAGAATTTGGCTTTACGATTTACACAGTGGTGGAAAGAGAGGGAAGTGCAGCCTCTCACCTTTCCCATGAGCGCATGAGCACATTTTTGGAGCCTTATCTCTTCTTAAAACAAGGGCTTTTTGATCCTCGAACTGTATTTAAGAATTCTCTCTGCCCGCAGGCAGCGTGGCGATGTACATCGTTAAAGCACAGAACATTGTGTTGTACAAAAGACCTGCTCCGGGTATTTCTCGGGCAGCTTCGAGGCTTCTGCTTGTTTCAAGTGGGATTCAATCCCAATTCGGGCAATTCAAGTTGATAGGGAGCGCCTGCAGGACAAATCCAGCTCCCCCTCCCAAAAAAAATGGATTGGAAAATGCACCGGAACATGTTGTACGCTGAAAGAAAACTATATGAAAATCATGTACTGGTGGTATTTGATGCCTACTAGAGTCCCATGGACTGCAAGAAGATCAAACCGATCCATTCTGAAGGAAATCAGCCCTGAGTGCTCACTGGAAGGACAGATCCTGAAGCTGAGGCTCCGAGACTTTGGCCACCTCATGAGAAGAGAAGACTCCCTGGAAAAGAACCTGGTGTTGGGAAAGATTGAGGGCACAAGGAGAAGGGGACAACAGAGGATGAGATGGTGGGACAGTGTTCTCGAAGCTACCAGCATGAGTTTGACCAAATTGCGGGAGGCAGTGGAAGACAGGAGTGCCTGGCGTGCTCTGGTCCAGGGGGTCACGAAGAGTCGGACACAACTAAACGACTAAACAACAACAACAAAATTATCTAAAAAGGGACGTGGGTGGCGCTGTGGTCTAAACCACAGAGCCTAGGGCCTGCTGATCAGAAGGTCAGCGATTCAAATCCCCGCGACGGAGTGAGCTCCCATTGCTCAGTCCCTGCTCCTGCCAACCTAGCAGTTTGAAAGCACGTCAAAGTGCAAGTAGATAAATAGGTACTGCTCCAGCAGGAAGGTAAACGGCGTTTCCATGCGCTGCTCTGGTTTCCCCAGAAGCGGCTTAGTCATGCTGGCCACATGACCCAGAAAAACTCTCTGCAGGCAAACGTCGCCTCCGTCAGCCAGTAAAGCGAGATGAGGGCCGCAACCCCAGAGTCGTCCGCGACTGGACCTAACGGTCAGGGGTCCCTTTACCTTTACATTATCTAAAATGTATAGGACAAGTTCAAATATCTGCTGGAAGTGAAAAGAAAAGGAAGGTACCTTTTCTCATATGTGGTGGACACGTAAGATAATAAAATCATTCTGGGAAATGGTATATAATGAACTGTTAAAAATGTTTAAAATAACTTTTGTCCAAAAACCAGAAGCGTTTTTACTAGGAATTATAGGTACCAAGATTCCAAAAGACCAGAAAAGACTTTTAATGTACGTGACAACAGCTGCACGGATGTTATTAGCCCAAAGATGGAGAGAAACGACAATCCCAACAAGGGAAGAATGGCAAGCCAAGATGCTGGGCTATGCCGAAATGGCAAAACTAATGGGGAGACTCAGGAATCAAAAAGACAAGGGCTTAAAAAAAGAATGGGGGGAAATTATAACTTACCTAGGAGACCATTGTAAACAAATTAAAATCCTAGCTGGACTCTTAAGAAACACTTGTAAAGTACGGAGATTATGGATAATTTGGAAAAATGAAAATTATGGAGAATCTACTGATATGTAGTTCAAAATTCTGTTTTAAGGAGCCATGTAGGGGATGGGGGAAAGTCACGAGATTCAGGGAATCTCACAAAATGATTACACAAACTGTTTGAATGCAATGATAAATGATAAAAATAAATACTGTGCTACGTTGGTTCTCAAAATCCGTTTCGGAAGTCCGTTCCAAAACAAAAGTGTTCCAAAACCAAGGTGCGTTTTCCCATAGAAAGTAATGCAAAATGGATTAATCCATTCCAGACTTTAAAAAACACACCCTAAAACAGCAATTTAACATGGATTTTACTATCTAACGAGACCATGTCTGTTGTTTTAGTCCATGGAGTTTTCCTGGCAGGCATACTGGAGTGTCTTGCTGGTTCCTGCTCCAGGTGGATCACGTTTAGTCAAAACTCTCCACTATGACCTGTCCATCTTGGGTGGCCCTGCACGGCATAGCTCATAGCTTCTCCGAGTTATTCAAGCCCCTTCGCCACGGCAAGGCAGTGATCCATGAAGGAGACTGAGGACTGGGAAAGATGGAGGGCACAAGGAGAAGGGGACGACAGAGAAAGAGATGGTTGGACAGTGTTCTCGAAGCTACCAGCATGAGTCTGACCAATCTGCGAGAGGCAGTGGAAGACAGGAGTGCCTGGCGTGCTCTGGTCCAGGGGGTCACGAAGAGGCAGACACGACTATACGACTAAACAACAACAAACAACGAGACCATTGATCCATAAAATGAAAGCAATCAACAATGTCATACAATCAATCAGTCAGTGGCTGAACTGCGTTCCACACAGTCACAAAAACAGAACAAAAAGAGTCGCAAAAACGTAAAATAAATAGCAAAAACAGACAGAACTCAGCGCAACACTCAAAACGGAAGTGTGGCACTCAAATAGGACGTATAACGCTCAAAACGGAGCATGTTCAGCTTCCGAAAAAAGTTCGCAAACTGGAACACTTCTAGGTTTGCAGTGTTTGGGTTCCAAGTTGTTTGAGTACCAAGGCGTTTGAGAACCAAGGTACAGCTATAAATAAATATTGTGGGGGGGGGGAGAGAAAATGCACCTGGAAAGTGTGGTATAACATTTGCTTGATGTGATGTCATTCTCAAAAAAGTCAGAATGGAATTTGCATGCTTGGCAAAGAATTTGCATAATATGCAAGTTAGGCCTCCCAGATTCATGGAGGGGGAATATGGCGACCCTCAGCACAGACCTGAAATGGATTAAATGGGATTATGTGCTCTGTACATCTGCCAAAAGCACAAATTCCTTTGCTTCCTTGCAAGGCAGGGCTGTGCTGTGCTGATAATATTGCCAGAGCTGTTTTTATTTTAAATTTTTTTATTTACTGGGTTTATTTGGCCGCCCCCATGGAAGGAGTCTTTCTGGACGGCTCGCAAAGCAAACAAGGAAAGGAACAAAAAGAACCCCCTGTTTTACAGTGTAAAACAATAAAACTAATTTAAAAACCAAAACACAATTATGACACTCGTTTTAATGCTATTAAGATATTTTTTTAAAAAAATATTCCTCATATTCTTAAAATAGACCACTGGACTACATTTTAACCCTAATGCTTCTGTGTTCTTTCCTCTGCTTCTAAATCTGCAATGGCAGCCCGGAAATGAAACCCAACCGTCAGAATGTTGAAGGTGCCATTCTTGAGCAAATCACTGTGGACATTTTAGCAGTTCAGACCTTTGGCTTCCCTGTCCATCTTTATGTAATCAAAGAATAAAATTAAACCTAACCAGTATCTCAGAGATGCTTCCCATTGCTCATTTATATTTATTCGTGTATTTCATAAAATTTATGCACCACTTGTATGTAAAGAACTATGGCAAACTAAATTAAAACAGAGTTTTTCCTTTATTTATGCTTACGCAGCAACAAAATGCACAAAAAGAATTTATTCCACATTTTACCAGTTTTCTCACAAGAATATCAGAGGGAGCTTTGCCAAAAGCCTTGCTGAAATCAAATGCACTATGTCCACAGCATTCCCCTGATCCATCAAGTGTGTAACTCCATCAGAAAAACAAGAAATGAGATTTGTTTGACAACTTATTTTTTGAGAAACCGATATCTGAGATTCCTACATTGCAGGGAGTTGGACTAAATGATCCTAGGGGTCCCTTCCAATTCTGCAATTCTGGGATCCAAGAGAGTTGGGGGGTGTAGCCTGCAGAAGAGAAGATGGAGAGCTCAACATGAGAGCCACCTTCCAATACCTGAAGGGCTGTTGCATGGAAGATGGAGCGAGCTTGTTTTCTCCTTCTCTGTAGGACCCAAACCGATGGATTCAAGTGAGAAGAAAGGGGATTCTGACTCAACATCAGGAAGAACTTTCTGAGTCTAAGAGCTGTTCGGCCGTGGAATGGACCCCCTCAGAAGGCCCCCCCTCAGAAGACCCCTTCTCTGGAGGTCTCTGGAGAGCTAACAACTTGCTCATAAATACAAGGAAGACAAAGGAGCTTGTGGTGGACTTCAGGAGACAGAAGAGCAATATCCAGCCACTTTTGATTGATGGGGTCTGTGTGGAGAGGGTAACAACGTTCAGATTTTTGGGCATTGAATTACAAGAGGATCTGTCCTGGAGTGTCAACACAAGGGGGCTTGTGAAGAAGGCGCAGCAGAGACTGTACTTTTTGAGAATTTTAAGGAAAAACCATCTTCCGCAGAAACTGCTGCTTGCCTTCTATCACTGTGCCATTGAGAGCGTGCTCACTTATGGCTTATGTGTGTGGTACGGAAGCTGTACTACCCAGGACAGGATGGGGTTGTGCAGAGTTGTTAAGGCAGCAGAGAGCATTGTTGGCTGCCCACTCTCCACCTTAGAGCAGATTTATGCCACAAGGTGCCATAGGAAGGCACTGGACATAGTAAAAGATCCATCGCATCCTGGTCACTGTCTCTTCGAGCTCCTGCTGTCGGGACGGAGATACAGGACGATGAAGACAAGAACGAGCCGTCTTAAGAACAGCTTCTTCTCCAGAGCGATCTCAGCCCTGAATGGGAAGCCTGGACTTTGAAAGTCATCTAATCTTCCTTGCTGTACTATACTGTATTGTTTTAATTAGTGTTTTTATGGAGCAGTCAAGTAATTTCGTTGTCCCTGAGAGGGGGCAATGACAATAAAGATTATTATTATTATTATTATTATTATTATTATTATTATTATTATTTAAATCATTGTTGGGATGACCACCTATCAGGGATTTTTTTTAGTTGTGATTTTGGCAGGGGCTGGACTGGATTGTTGATATTTTCACCCCTCCCATTAACAGAATCTCCTGATCTGATGTTTTGAGTGGCCGCCGGGACCGCATAACACTGGTACTGAGAGATCTGCATTGGCTCCCTGTATGTTTCCGAGCACAATTCAAAGTGTTGGTGCTGACCTTGAAAGCCCTAAATGGCCTCAGTCCTGTATACCTGAAGGAGCGTCTCCACCCCCATCGTTCTGCCTGGACAATGAGGTCCAGCGCCGAGGGCCTTCTGGCGGTTCCCTCATTGCGAGAAGTGAGGTTACAGGGAACCAGACAGAGGGCCTTCTCAGTGGTGGCGCCCGCCCTGTGGAACGCCCTACAATACGATATGAAACGATACGATACGATATGTTTATTGTCATTGTCCCATACAGAACAATGAAATTGAAGGCAATAAGTAGCTATCTTCTCTTTAAAAGACATCTGAAGGCAGCCCTGTTTAGGGAAGTTTTTAATATTTAATGCTGTATTGTTTTTAACACTCGATTGGGAGCCGACCAGAGTGGCTGGGGAAACTCAGCCAGATGGGCAGGGTATTAATAATAATAATAATAATAATAATAATAATAATAATAATAATAATAATAGATTATTATTAAGAAAGGAGGGGGTGGAATGCTCTTCTTCTCTTCCACTCCTGACTGACTGCCTGACTCTGTTTGTGGAGAGAGTCTTATCTAGGTAGTGACCAGATGGCTGAGTGAGAGCTGTAACACTCATGCAAGCCAGTAGTTCCTTAATTTGTAGTAGCTATTAGAAATAAAAGGAGTTATGCTTCACAGCTAGCTTCCGCGTTATTTATACTCCGCATGAGTCTGGTGCTCATGATGTACAGTTGTGGGTCCAGTGCACTGGGACCTGTTTTCCAGGATTGGAAGGTCTCCAGTCGCCTAGCCCAGTCGGGACAGAACCAGTGATTGAGCCCAGTCGCTGACATTGGTTGAAAGGCGTACTGACATGGATTACCTCTGGGGGCGCCTTCCAACTTTAAATCTCTATGACCCCCCTGAACTGTGAGAGGATGACCTTTTTGGAGATTTTAAACAGAGGTTGGACGGCCATCTGAACTGTGTTTCCTGCACTGCAGGGGGTTGAACCCTTTGAACTTTACCATCCCATGATTCGAGGAGGCTAAAGAACTGCTGACAAGGGTGCATGTATTTATTCCATTTCTATCCCACCTTCCATCCAAGGAGCTCAAGGTCCCTTCCAGGGACCTGCACTTCTGTGCTTTCATTTAACAGCAACAGAGACGTCTCCTAACACCACACACGGTCTCTCTCCCCCCTCCCTCCCCTGCTAACGCTTTGCCAAGCAGTTCAACCTGGATTAAAAAGGGATCATTTCTCTCCAATTAATTCATTCAATATTTATATTTCCAAATTAATTTGCCGGGGTATCGTGCTGAGAGGAGCTGCGGAAAGGGGATCGCATTTAATGAGACCGACGCAGGAGCCTTGGGAAGGAAAGCGAGCAGCAGAGAGCGTTAACGATCAGATTTCTTTCTTTCTTTCTTTAGACATGACCAGAATGATAGGGCTCTGCGGTGCGATTGGCCGCTGGCTCTCTGGAAATGGAGGGGGAACCAGAGAGCCAAATTTGTTCCACGAACATTTGCTCTCTGTTCTCCACGGGCTTCGGCAGAAGTCCTTTTTATTGCTCATTTGCCATGATTTGTGCTCATGATGCTATCAGGGGGGTTATATATACCGTCCTGCTTTTAAAGCAGTTTGCACTTTGCAGAAATTATGGGATGGATGCACTGATTTGGTCCCAGTTGGTGCATATGCCCAGGCCAGCCCATACCTGGAATAACTACATGGGGGGGTAGCATATGCCTTTAATGTGTTTATTTACGATAGCTATGTGCCTCCCAATAACATAGGTTTTCTGGACAGCTTCCAATAGGAAATTAGAAGACAGATAAATGCAACGAGGAGCATGAAATCGAAATTAATGAATCTATGACTAGGTAGACCCAGGCAGTGCCGGATTTACGTATAAGCTAAACAAGCTATAGCTTAGGCTCACACTCTCTTGGCAGCCCCCCAAAAATTTAAAGGGGAAAAAATGGGTGTACATTTCCAAAATAGAAGATAAAAAACAAATAGAATAAAACCTACATACAGCAACTGTGTTTTGTGTTGTGTTGGCTCCTGTGATGTAAGTAATGGGCCTCGCCTGCTTCCTAAAATATCACTGGTTTGCTCGTTTCTATATATAGGGTGGGGACGCGGGTAGTGCTGTGGGTTAAACCACAGAGCCTAGGACTTGCCGATCAGAAGGTCGGCGGTTCGAATCCCCGCGACGGGGTGAGCTCCCGTTGCTCAGTCCCTGCTCCTGCCAACCTAGCAGTTCGAAAGCATGTTAAAGTGCAAGTAGATAAATAGGTACCGCTCTGGCGGGAAGGTAAATGGCATTCCCGTGCACTGCTCTGGTCCGTCAGAAGCGGCTTAGTCATGCTGGCCACATGGACACCCAGAAGCTGTAAGCCGGCTCCCTCGGCCAATAAAGCGAGATGAGCGTCGCAACCCCAGAGTCGTCCGTGACTGGACCTAACGGTCAGGGGTCCCTTTACCATTTTATATATAGGGTGACTACATTCTGCATGTGCAAATGGCTTGAGATACCTATTAGTTCCATAAATTACCATATAACACACACAAATTGTTGTTGACAAAGGACAGCTGGACATATAAAGGGCCCCATTACCTTCAGTAGCCGAGGGCCTCTTCAAACCTAAATCTGGCCCTGGACCCAGATTCAAATCAACGCTCAGCCATGAAGCTCATCTTGGGCTAGGCTTAACCTAGCCTACCTCACAGGGTTGTTGTGAGGGGGAGAAGCACACATGGGACACAAGTGTAATAAAATACACATTTCCAACATTTAGAGGGGGGGGTTCCTCCCTTTGGGGCCTGGCGAAGCTCTGCCTTCCCTGTTTCCACCAAAGGGTTAACTTGTGCCGAGGGTGCACTGTGGCAGCTAAAAATATACAGTGACTTTTCTGCACTTGCTGTAATGAGTCATCCCTTTTAAGTCATTTACTGCGAGTTATATAAATGCTTTATGCAGTGCCAGAAAAAGGGGGGGCTGAATTAAAGGGAGGGGGAAAATATTTTTAAAGGCAATTTAGACGCTCTTCTATCAAAATAATAATTACATGCTTTCCATCTTTTGTGGTGCCAAATCTACTTTTTTTTCATATTTTCTTAAGGGAGAAACACCTTTGGGAAGGAAGCTAATAGTTTCTGCTATGAGACAGGGAAGGAAGGTCTTCGCCTCCATTAGCAAGGCAGTCTTTTGCTTGCGTTAGGAAGAAGCTATTTCAAGTTGGTTCCACTTAACTAAGGACTGAGCAAAGACACCCCTCTGTCTCCAGCTTTCAGCATCTGGTTTCCAGCTTCTGGCTCGCACACCCACAACCACCTTGGCTATTGTTCTTCTGCCTTCAAGACAGGTGAGTGGGGTCTCCATGGCAACAGAGCAGCCTCCTTAGTGATGCTAAATCACGGTACTTAACTAACCAGACCTGTTCGACGGTGGGACCGACTCCATCTGAACATGGCTAGGCCCCCCCCCCCAATTCATTGGCGGGGTTAAAGCAGAGGTTAGATTCTTCTGCTGTGATCCCTGCATTGCAGGGGGCTGGGCTGGATGACCTTTGGGGGTCCCTCCCAACGAGCCTATGAGATGGAGCTGGTGCGTAAAGATGCACAAGAGCGGGGAGACTCTCCTCCCATTCCCACGCTCATTTCTCCGTCTCCCGCCCGCCCGCACTTAATAAAGACGAGCGAGGCCTCTCCCTGTCTCCCTGCCACAGAGATGTCATATTTCACGGTGCGCTTGGCCTCGTCAGCTGCGCGGCACAAGCCCTGGGAGCCAGTGCGCTGGAGCAGCTGCCGTGGCAGGCTGAGCATCGCTCGCGAGAGAGCGATAGAACATCCAGCTGACAGCTCAGCCACGGCGGCCGGCATGCCAGCCTTGTCGTTATTACTGTAAGACGCGATGAGCTGCAGCAAATCGCCTTCCTCTCCCTGTCCCTGCAAACACGAACCTTTACAGCCACCGTATTTTATCCCGAGACGTGGAGCTGTAAAGAAAGTGGAATCCAGGGCAGCTGTCTGGCAAAGAGATAGAACCATCACTGACCCAGCCCAGAGCTGCTATCCGGGGCAGGAGGATCATAATCCCAAGGTCACAGAATTAAGGAATTGGAAGAGTTGGTCTTCAACGCCCTGGAGCGTCCATGAAAGTTGGCCATCCCAGCTCTGCTTAAAAACCCCCACCACCTTCCATCCCACGGTCGAACAGCTCTTACTGCCAGAAAGTTCTTCCTGATGTTAATTGGAATCTCCTTTCTTGCGACTTGAAGCCATGGGTTCGAGTCCTGCCCTCCAGAGAAGGAGAAAACAAGCTTGTTGCATCTTCCATGTGACAGCCCTTGAGATATTTGAAGGTGGTTCTCATATCTCCTCTCAGTCTCCTCTTTTCCAGGCTAAACTCACCCAGCTCCTTCAACTGTTCCTCATCAGGCTTGGTTTCCAGACCCTGGATCATCTTGGTTGCACTCCGCTGCACACCAAGGCAGAATAGACTAGAACTATTTCTCTGCTTGAACTAGACGCTAGACTTCTGTTGATGCAGCCTAGAATAGCATTAGCTTCTTTTGCTGCTGCATCACACTGTAGACTCATGTTAAGCTTTTTCATAACATACGTTGTTTAGACCACAGTGTCACCCGCACTTACACCGACTGCACTGGCTGTCGGCATGCAGAGGGTCGCAAGGCCAGCTGGCTAGCCCCAGCTGGGCCATCTCCTTCCAGACATCAGCTGCAAAGACCATCGGCCTCTGCTCCGACATAAACCAGCGAGCCGGGCTTCAAAGCCAGGGCACACTATCAGCAGAGCAAACTGCACACACAGAATAGGCTTGAGGCTTGTGGAAGCATACTACAACTACAGATTTAGTAATCATAAATCAGGACAAAGAAACATGTCATCTCTATTTCTCTTCGTCTCAGAGAGAACAGCAAAAGCAAAAGCTATACACACAACGGAAGTTCCCAGCAAGCTGTGCTGGAATGTAAACAGACAAGTGACACGCAACAGTTCCACATGTCTGCTCCTTAAGGTGGAATAGAAATGTCAACATTGGCTACCGGTTAGTTTCCAGGCCCAATTCAAAGTGCTGGTTTTGACCTATAAAGCCTTAAACAGCTCATGACCGCAATACCTCAAGAGCTGCCTCTTCCCATATGAACCCTGAGATCATCTTCTCAGGCCGTCCTTCGTGTGCCTCCTCCTCAAGAGGTGCGGAGGGTGGCAACATGAGAACGGGGCCTTCTCTGCAGTGGCTCCCCGTCAGTGGAATGCTTTCCCCAGGGAAGTTTGCCTGGTGCCATCATTGTACACCTTTAGGCACCAGGCAAAAACGTTCGTTTTGGTTGATCTGATCAACATCCTATACCCTTTCAAATTGTGGGTCTTTGGGGGGGGGAGTATTGCTGGGTTATTGCTTTTATTTTTATTTTATATGTTGTGATTTTTTGACCAAACTGCGGGAGGCAGTGGAAGACAGGAGTGCCTGGAGTGCTCTGGTCCAGGGGGTCACAAAGAGTCGGACACGACTAAACAACTAAACAACAGTAACAACAACAACACACTGACTAGCAGCTGCTCTCCAGTCGCCCCTCCCAGCACTGAATGGTGGACCAAGGAGTCCCTCTGGCGTGACTCCATCCAATCTTTGGTGCGACCGGCCCAAACTCACAATTTACACTATCGATTTAGAAATCACAATGTTCCTGGGTTTCTAAACATTTCTGGACAGCGCTGGGCACTTGAATCAAGATGCCAGACCCAGGCATGACTTTGATGTGACTGCGCCCATTTTTGGCCACTGGTGATATATCGTGATATAATTTTTGTTTCTGAAGATTCCCAGGCAGTGCCAAGCACTCCCGCTAATGTGCATCCACGTCTGCCAAAACCTGGAACGGTACCATTCTGGTACTTCCGGGTTTCGGCGGTCCACAACCCGAAAAAACGCAACCTGAAGCTGCTGTAACCCGAGGTATGACTGTACAGTGGTACCTTGGGTTAAGTACTTAATTCGTTCCAGAGGTCCATTCTTAACCTGAAACTGTTCTTAACCTGAAGCACCACTTTAGCTAATGGGACCTGGAGCACAATTTCTGTTCTCATCCTGAAGCAAAGTTCTTAACCTGAAGCACCACGAGGTACCACTGTACAAGCAAATCAGGATGGATTTCCAAGAAACAGGAAGTTCTGGAGGAGCTCCTGGTGCCACGGAGACCCTGATCCCTTAAGACAGAGGGTGCCAGCGTACCTGTGGTTAACCTGCAGCTCAACACCACCTGCATTTACTCTGAAGGCACCTTGATTTCAATGGGATTTGCTTCCCTGCACATCTAGAATTGCCTGCTTAGTCAATGAGGCCAAGTGTAAAGTGGGTCCTTATGGCTCCATTAACAGGTCTGCTCCTAAAGAGCTGGGAGCTGCTTTCAAACTCCTTGTATCTCTTTTGTCATCAATAAAGAAAAAAGGCCACATGTATCATTAATTAGTCTATAAAAAGCCAGGTCCTTGATGCAGAGAGAGGCTTTGCAGGATGTCCTCCTGCTGTGAATAGAGAATCCTGGAGAGGAATTGGAAGAGGGAGGAGGAGGAGGAGGAGGAGGAGGGGAAATGAACCTTTCTAGCGCTCCTCTTTCTCCTCCGCCAAGCTCAGCAGTTTTTTTTATCCAAAGAGATTTCTGAACGCTTTAAAAAACATAAAATGAGCCCTGCTGGGCCCAAACAGTGATAGGGCTGGGCAAGATCTCAATATATCACGCAAAACTGGTTTTAAGTCCTTATGTTGGTTTCATAATTTTTGAACTGGCAATATATTGCAAATCATGATGGAAGCCGAGTAATATTGTCTTCTATAAACACAGTCTTAACAGTGAGTCCGTAAGTGACTGTGGAGGCCAATTCCGGATCTACAAGTTCTTCCACAGTGGGGACATTGGTTTCCGAGTGGGAGTTGATCATGGTGAGGGTTTGCCAAACGTGCCTTCCTCTTAGCAGTTTCTCCCTTGTGTCCTGAGTTCAAGTGTCTTCAAAGCCCATGACACCTTTGGTAAAGGCTGTTCTCTAGGTGCTAACTATTAATGGTCAGCTTTCCTGCTCTCTCTCCTTCAGGTTCTTTCCTCTTTAAGCTAGACTTGGCGCTTATCCACATTTCTCTTTGTCCCTTGATTTCTAGCCATGATTTCTTTTGTCCCACCTCTTTCCCCAGGGAGACCCTCTGTTTACTGCTGAATTGGAGCAAACGCCAGTTGGGTTTTCTGCGAATTGGCTTTTGTTCTGACCCAGTGGGAAACAGTGACTTCTCCTGGGAAAGCAGCAAGATAAAAACAGAGAACCAGAAATGCGTGCAGCATGTGTGCGCAGCGAAACACTTCCGGGGGTGCTGGTAACATAACCCAAAGTTTACATTACCCAAGGGTAACATAACCCAAGGTTCCACTGTATAAGCTAAACAAGCTATTGCTCAGGGCCCCATTCTCTTGGGGGCCCAAAAAAAATTTAAAGGGAAAAAACTGGATGTACATTTCCAAGATATAAGATAAAAAACAAATAGAATAAAACCTACATACAGTAACAGTGTTTTGTGTTGTGTAGGCTCCTATGATGTAAGCATGGCCCCCACCTACTAGCCTGCTCCCTAAAAGATCACTGGTTTGCTCTTTTCTATATATAGGGTGCCTCCATTCTGCATGGACTGGTTGCATTGCAACACGTGCAAATGGCTTGAGATACCTATTAGGTCCATAAATTACCATATAGCATATATTCAACACAAAAAACAGGAACAATTTGTTGTTGACAAAGGACAGCTGGACATATAAAGGGCCCCATTACCTTCAGTAATGGTAAGGGTAATGGTAGGTAATGGTAAATAATGGTAAGGGACATGGGTGGTGCTGTGGGTTAAACCATAGAGCCTAGGAGGTTGGCGGTTCGAATCCCCGCAATGGGGTGAGCTCCCATTGCTCGGTCCCTGCTCCTGCCAACCTAGCAGTTCGAAAGCACGTCAAAGTGCAAGTAGATAAATAGGTACCACTCCGGCGGGAAGGTAAACGGCGTTTCCGTGCGCTGCTCTGGTTTGCCAGAAGCGGCTTAGTCCTGCTGGCCACATGACCCGGAAGCCGTACGCCCGCTCCCTCGGCTAGTAAAGCGAGATGAGCGCCGCAACCCCAGAGTCGGTCACGACTGGACCTAATGGTCAGGGGTCCCTTTACCTTTACTTTCCCTTCAGTAACTTAGGACCTCATCAAACCTAAATCCAGCCCTGCTTCCAGCTACTGGAGCTGCAATAGCATATCCAACAATTTAAGACTTTGTGAGATTCAGTTAGGCAGCTCTACCATTTGGCTCACAGCCACAAGGTGTGTGTGTCCTCGCACTCGCAAAGACACCCTTCACTCGCCTGAATTCCGATTGTATTTACTCACCCTCGGTTAAGCTGTTTGCTTTGTGCTGTTGTTAAGTTGGAGGGGAAGCAAAAGAAGAGAAAAATCTGCCAGCTCGCATTTGCAGACTAGGAATTACAAGGCTGAATGTTTTATTTGTACAGAAATGTAATTATGTTAATTAAAGCTTAGCTGCAATTACCGCATTTAGTGGCCCATACGTTCGTGCACTATTGCGACGATGAGCGCAAGCATGCGCCCTCTCTGCAGATGGAAGGTGGCAAGGCGTGAAGGAACCCAGCACCCAGTCCTTGAAAAACACTTTCCCATTCTCAGTTCGTGGAAGATCAGGCTTTCGGCGGCCGCAAGCCACAATGGTTATATGCTACCCTTACAGAAGCAAGCACCATTCCTGCTGGAAAAGGGCCATAGCTCAGTGGCGGAGCTCCTGCTCGCATGCAGAAGGTGCCAACTTCTATCCCTGGCATCTCCCAGCAGGGCTGGCAAAGACTCCTGGTCTGAAATCCTGGAGAGTCGCTACTGCCAGCCTGTGTCGACCATACTGAGCTAAGAGGTGAGCCAAGGGTCTGACTCTGCAGAGGGCAATTGCTGCTGTTCCTCTGCAAGCCCAGCCACACAACCCACAGCTGCCACAGGGCTCTTGCCAGGCCCAAATGCCATAAGCCCATGTCTGCCATCCTGAGCTCTTTGGAAAGGGAATATCAACAGACTTGCCAGCGGTTCCTTCTTTCAAGGAAGAGCCATTAAGCAGCATTCAAACGTAATACCAAATGAGGAGCTACTCCGGGGAACAGCATTAGGCCCTTCGTGTCAGGGTTGTGGGTTCAAGTCCTGGGCTGGGCAAAATATTCCTGCATCGCAGGGGCTTGGGCTCGATGACCCTCGGGGGTCCTGTGATAAGAATTTTAAAGTCTTAGATATATAATAAATGTTCATAACTGTACCAACCAAGCACGTACATAGATCAGCACAGGAAGACCGACCTGGAACCATTTTTGATTCCCAAACTGATCAAATGTTTTCTCTGCAAGGTCAAAGGAAAATGGAAAAGCCTCCCCATTGTCTTTTCCTTCACAAATCCTGTCTTAAGGGTATGTCTGTGTATGAATAGGGTGAGACAGTGACCTGGCTCAGGAACTAAGTATTTATCATTACAAAAGACTGGCCAGGCTCCCCAGGCAATCCAATCAAGTAAGCATTAACAGGTAACCTGTCAGACGAGATAAACAACACACTCAGATTTCTGCTGTAGACTGCCTTTTCTGTGATGTAGGCATGATGTTTTGGGGGGGTGTCTTGATCTACAGGGTGGCAATATCAAAAGTCTTTATAAAGCTTTGTGTGCCATTTTTCTGGGTCCGCCCTCTCTCCTGCGGGTGAGGCGAGCACCCTGTTGCAACAGATCAATAAATATCAGGCTTACTAGCTGCTTTGCTTCTCAATATTCTCTGGTTGGCCTCTGTTATTTTCTCCTACCAATAGGGAACCCACGTAAGGACTCTATACAGGCTCTTGGATACCCCATAAGGGGAAAAGGGCAGATTGATTTTGTTTACAAACAGTCCCTTCTATGATTCTATGATTCTCCAAATTAATGCGTTCATAAATAAAACTCCTGCACTTCAAGAGCGCAATAGTAGTGGCACATCTTGGCTAAAGGGACATAGCTTAGCGACAGCATCTACTTTGACAGGTTTGAACCCCCTTAGCACCTCCCGGTAGGAAAGACTCCCTGCATGCATTCCTAGAGAGCCACTGCCAGTCCGTGCAGGCAGTACTGAGTTAGGTGGCCCAAGGGTCTGAGTCAGCACACAAGGCGGTTTCTGCTCTTCCTCTGCGAGACCCACCATGCTGCTGCCCACACTCTTCAAGTCGTCTCCGCGCAACTATCTCAATGTGCAAAGCGCACAGCTGTCAATGTTTCAAAACCCCAAGTAAAGCAGCTTTCGCATTCTCCCCTTGGCTGGCGCTGAATGCAAACCCCGGGAAAGTAGGTCAGGAATCGTAATGTGGGTTTTTTTCTGCCATCATTCGGATCATGTATGCAGGAGAGAGAGAAACATGTCTGAGAATGGCCTATTTCGGGCAGCAAATGAGTGTTTTTTTGGGTTCAGTGGGGTGTAATTTGCACAGCTAGGCGAAAGGCTCTGGGAGGAAGTTTGGGCAAGAGCAGAAGCCGGAAAACACAACAACAACAACAGCAACAATTTTATTATTTATAACCTGCCCATCTGACTGGGTTTCCCCATCAACTCTGGGCAGCTTCCAACACATAGAAAAACATAATAAAACATTAAACATTGAAAAAATTCCCTAGACAGGGCTGCCTTCATACGTCTTCTAAAGGTTGTCTTGCTATTTCCTTGGGTTGGGGGTCGGATAACTCCATACCCCCCAAGAATTCTCCGATTAAAATAGGGACGTCCTAAGGAACGTGGCAGCCTATAGAGTGAGATGAGCGCACAACCCTAGAGTCTGGCAAGACTGGCCTGTACGGGCAGCGGTATCTTTACCTTTAAGGAACGTGGAGCTTGGACTACCGCAATGCGCTCTACGTGGGGCTACCTTTGAAGGTGACCCGGAAACTACAACTAATCCAGAATGCGGCAGATAGACTGGGGACTGGGAGCGGCCGCCGAGACCACATAACAATGGTCTTGAAAGACCTACATTGGCTCCCAGTACATTTCCGAGCACAATTCAAAGTGTTGGTGCTGACTTTGAAAGCCCTAAATGGCCTCAGCCCGATATACCTGAAGGAGCGTCTCCACCCCCATCGCTCTGCCCGGACACCGAGGTCCAGCTCTGAGGGCCTTCTGGCGGTTTCCTCCTCACTGTGAGAAGCCAAGTTACAGGGAACCAGACAGAGGGCCTTCTCGGTAGTGGCACCCTCCCTGTGGAATGCCCTCCCACCAGATGTCCAAGAGAACCACAACTACCAGACTTTTAGAAGACATCTAAAGGCAGCCCTGTTTAGGGAAGCTTTTAATGTTTGATGTATTAGAGGATTTTAATATTCTGTTGGAAGCTGCCCAGAATGGCTGGGGAAGTCCAGCCAGATGGGCAGGGTATAAATAATAAATTATTATTATTATTATTATTATTATTATTATTATTATTATTATTATGAAAGGCGGGACATTCAGGGATCAAATCAGAAACTGGGACGGCTTCTGTAAATCCAGGATGGTCCCTGGAAAATAGGGACCCTGTAACTTGGCTTCTCGCAGTGAGGGAACCGCCAGAAGACCCTCGGAGCTGGACTTCAATGTCCGGGCAGAACGATGGGGGAGGAGACGCTCCTTCAGATATACTGGACCGAGGCCGTTTAGGGCTTTAAAGGCCAGCACCAACACTTTGAATTGTGCTCGGAAACGTACTGGGAGCCAATGTTGGTCTTTCAGGACCGGTGTTATATGGTCTTGGTGGCCACCCCCAGTCACCAGTCTAGCTGCTGAATAGTTAAATAGCTAAATAGTTCCTCTCTGAGCATCTATTCACACCCCAATATTCAGTTATGGGCCCAGCACTGCAGAGGTGGGAACCTGGCCTTGCAGATTGACTTTGGACCTCACTTGTTGTATTGGACCAGTATTTGACCTGTTGGACTGCTCTCTAGTATTGCCTTTGTGTGCACTGACTTACCCCAGGGTACGCCAGGGTTCAGGACACACTGCTGCCTCCATCTGTGGAGGCACAGCATAGCCATTGTGGCTATTAGCCCTCAATAGCCCTCTCCTCCCAGAATTTGTCTAATCCACTTTTAAGCCATCTTTGTTGGCGGCTGGTCTCTGCCTCAAGGGGAAGTGAGTTCCACAGTTTAAACTATTCAGTCACAATAAAAAAGGAAGCAAGCAGGAAAACCAGTGAGAGACCCAGGAGCTCTTAAAAGCTTCAGTTGCTTTGAGTCTAAAAAAGAAAGGAAGAGAGATGCTGAATCAGATCAAAGGGCAGGTTGGTTTTCCATTTGTTCCGATTTAGCACTAAAGAGCATGTTTTCCGGCAGAGAGCAGCAGGGGCAAAGGCTAAACCACTCAGACCTGTGCCTAGAAAGAACATAGCAAGTGGAAATTGGTTTGGATCCGTGCTTTCTAGGCACAGGGCAAGTGGGGGGGGAGCTGGGGTATAAATATGCCAAATAATAAAGTGAGCAGGCTGTAAGAGACAAGAGCTCTCCTTGCCCCCATCAGGGGCTGGCGGCAGGACAGGATGTGCAAAGTTATGGTGAGCTCAGAGTTGCTGGACCTGCCAACCCCCATTCGAAAGGCACAAGGATTCTGCCAAGAACACAATTTGGGGCTGAGCCAAAGAACTTAAGACAGGAGCCTGTTTTCCAGAGTAAAGGCTTGAACGACTTCCATTTTCACAATTAGCCGTGCCTCTTGGGGATTTTTCACCACTCCTTGCAAGAAACCTCCGCTCCTTCATTTGCACCGACCTCAATGACTTCATTGCCTAACTAGGTCAGGATGAGGTCAGCGCTGGGACCTGATGCTGTTGGCAGCGTGATTCCTGGTTGTGTGGGATCATCCGTGCAGCTAATTCAGGAGTGAGGCAGGAGCAGTTACCAGAAAGCACGGGGGCGTGTACAGCAAAAGCAACAACAGCACCAGCCGGGATCGGGGCAAAACACTGGATCTTTCAGACACTTGAACCCCACCTAAACTGACCTTTTCCGCTTGAAGGTAGAATTGGGGAGAGCAGAAACATGGCTGCTTTATTTTCCGAAAGGCTGAAAAAAATCCTGTTAAAGGACAGCATGTTGGGTCATGATTTGCTAATAGGTGTGAAATAAAAAAATTAAGGTCTTATATATATAATAAATGTTCATAAATGTACCAAGCAAACACGTACATAAATATATAAACCACATGTCTGAAGCAGCACAGGAAAACAGCCATGAAACCATTTTGGCTCCCAAACTGACCAAATGTTTTCTCTGCAAGGTCAAAGGAAAATGGAAAAGCCTCCCCATTGTCTTTTCCTTCACAAATCCTGTCTTAAGGGTATGTCTGTGTATGAATAGGGTGAGACAGTGACCTGGCTCAGGAACTAAGTATTTATCATTACAAAAGACTGGCCAGGCTCCCCAGGGTATCCAATCAAGTTCGTAAGCATTAACAGGTAACCTGCCAGAAAGGAGGTAAACAACACACTCAGATTTCTGTTGTAGACCACCCCTTTCTGTGATGTAGGTATGATGTTTCTGGGGGTGGTCTTGGACTCCAGGGCAGGCAAATGAAAATGTCTATACAAGGGCGGGCACATCTTGATTCTGGGTCCTCCTCTTTTTCTGTGTGTGAGGGGAGCACCTTGTTGCAACAGTTCAATAAAGATCAGGCTTACTAGCTGCTTTGCTTCTCAATATTCTCTGGTTGGCCTCTGTTATTTTCTCCGACTGATGGAGAACCTGCAAAGGACTCTATATGGGCTCTTGTGTCACCCATAAGGGAATAAGGGCAGATTTTCATTTATTACAGGTGAAAACACCCCAAACTACTGGAGCAGGTCTTCTGTGACCAGGCACCCTCCCATATGTTTTGGACTACAACTCCCATCAGCCCCAGCCATGCTAATCTCAATGGATACAGGATCACAAGCCTGAAACGTACCCATGGATATAATCCAAATTGACCCCCCTCCAAACATGAAACAATGTGATTTTCCAGGAGATGCAGCTGTACACACCTTCCATTTCAGGGCATGAAGCCAAGAAGTCCTTGTTCTTTGCTATTGAGGGATAAGCTGCTACTGGCTATGGAGGTTCCACTTAGCTATCGTGACGACCAGCTACTGACAGACCTCTCCCCCTCCTCCATGAATTGGTCCAGCCCAGCCTTCCCCAACCTGGTGCCCTCCGGAACGTAACACCAATAGGCCCCAGAGGGAGTTGTAGTTCAAAAGATCTGGGCCGCGCTGGGTGCAGCGGATGGGAGTTGCCGTCCAAAAAGATCTGGGAGGGTGCCAGCTTGCAGAAGGAAGGTCGCACTGAAAGCATCTTCGAGTGGTGTTACGGAAATTACGGGGGGGGGGGCTCATCTTTAAAGTTGTTAAATGTTACAAATATTATGCATAAAGGCATCCTTTCGACTTGACAGCTCAGGGAAGTTGCCTAGCTTTAACAATCATATAAAATCAACTCCTTTGCCAGTTTCCTCCATTTCAACACTATTTTGCCCTTGGAAAAAACGACTCTTTTCCCTGCCACCTCCCCAAGTGTGAAGACCTCCTACCCCAGGAAATGCCCAGAGGTGACAATTGCTGGACTCATTGTTCTCCAAGGGAAGCCTAATCCCATCACCAGACCTGCCAGGGGGTCCAGACATGCAAAGGAAGTTCTATTGGACTTTGGGTGGTGGGACTTCAGAGGTGTTTGCCTATGCTGATCTTATACCTGAGTCTTGCCCTGCCATGTCTGCTTATGCTAATCTTGTACCAAGGACTTGTCTGGACATGTTTGCCAAGGTTAACCCCTCCCCTTTTGTGACATGTCAGTGATGTAGCAATGATGCTGTACGAACTGTGTTCTGGGATATGGTGGGAAAGTTTTAAAAGTCTTTGTCACCCCATCCTCGGGGTTCAAAATTCCTCTTTGAACCTGTTGCGCAATAAACTTTGGTCTACAGCTATTTGCTCCAGTTGGTTGCTGGACTCCTTCCTTTATTCCGCAGGGACCCGCGGGCTCTGCCCAACCAGCTGGGTGACTGAGCAGCCTCACACCTAGATTTTTCCGTAACAAGCGCAAATTACACACAATTTGCTCACCATGCGCATAAATAGAGCCTGACCTAGCGGCCCCGAGCTCTGGAAAATGTCACCACCGCCTGACCTCCTACAGCCGAGGAGGTCAAATAAACCACACGAAGGCTTCAAAGGGAGTCTTGACTGTGTCAACAAAAGCCGGCAAACTTCTCGCGGCAGCCCTCCAAGGAGGAGAAAGAGCAAAGGCCAGTGGCAATTGCGTGGGAAGAATGGGACCGTAACATCAGAGGCTGTGCGAGTTGCTCGAAGGGTCAGGCACTGTGTCAATGCCAGCGTGAGTTTTGACCTTGGAGGCTGCGACCCTCCATCTCCTGAGATTCTTCCAAAACCTACTTGCTCTGTGTTACGGGGTTGGAGAGGCTTTCTCGTAATGCAGCTCATCTCTGGGACGAAGCTCCTGTTGCACCAATGGCCAGCTCACTGATAACCTCATGGAATCATAGAATCGTAGAGCTGGAAGGGACCCCCGAGGGTCATCTAGTCCAACCCCTTGCAATGCAGGAATCTCAGCTGAAGAATCCCTGACAGAGGGCCGCCCAACCTGCCTTTAAAAACCTCCAGTGAAGGCTCAAATCGGAAACTGCGACAGCTTCTGTAAATCCAGGACTGTCCCTGGAAAATAGGGACACTTGGAGGCTCTGAGATATTATTATTATTATTATTATTATTATTATTATTATTAATAATAATAATACCTCGCCCTCCCCTGCCAAAACCAGGCTCAGAGCGGCTAACATCAAGTGTACAACACACTAACATGAAATCAGGCAATCAATTAAAATACATCGTAAAATCAGATCAGGGTCAGAATAAAATCCCATCAGATGGCAACCTGCAAATTAGGGTTGGGAGCCTTAAATGCTCACCAGGCCCAACTTTTGGGCTGGAACCAAAGTGGCTAGAAAAAGGTTTGGGAACTGGAGCCTTACATTTTATGGTGCTGCAGAATTCTTGGTTGCCTATTTTTATTATTATTATTATTTTCACAGGGGCATCAGATCAGTAGATCTTCATTCACCCCTTATTCCACGGCTCGGCGGGCCATTTTGTGGTTCGCATCCGGTGCCAAAATGTCTTGGGCCAGCCCTGCTTTATGGGGAAGTTTCCCAAGAGCCCCTGGACCAGAACTTGCTCGGCTGCCTTGGCTGGGTTGGCAGCTGTCAATCCTGAAGATGTTTGCCAAGGATGCAGGGGCTGCAAAACGTGCTGGAGGCAGTGCCGGTGAGCGCAGCACCGTTCCCGATAACCCGCGGCCGCCCAGCACACTTAATTAGGTTTCAATTCTTGCCGAGAGACAGCCTGAGCATTAATTAGCCCTCGTTTCCTCATCAGCCTAACGGCCTCGCTCCCAGCCCTGCCCCTCCCACCCTGCTCCTTTGCTGGAGTTTATTAGGAATAATCTCTCCCCACAATTTCTTGGGGATTCAGGGTGGATTGTGCAGAGAAACCAAGCACCAGAAAGGGCTGTTCTGATCAGACCAAGGCTCCATCCGGCCACCTCACCTTGAAAACGATATTGTAGAGTTGGGGAAAGGGTCAGAGAAGGGCAACCAAAATGATCGAGGGGGGTGGAAAGACTCCCCTGCAAAGAAAGGTCTGGGGCTTTTGAGTTTAGAGAAGAACAAGTAAGAGACTCCATGAAGATTAGAGCCATTGATGGAGGAGGAGAGAGATATTGAGGCCTACTAGCCCTGATGACTATGCTTTGCCTTGTGAAGGAAAAATTCTGGGGACTACTCAACAGTCCAGCTCATCGAGGTGCAAGTCCCCCACGGGTCCATGCAGTCAGTAAAAGAAGGAAGTTCCAGCCAGGTAATTTGGAGTAAAACAGTGGTCAATAGACCACAATCATTGTTGTTGCACAACAGGTCCCCACACAGAGCAAGAACCCCAAACATGAGTAGACATCCTCTTTTAAAACTTCCCTCTGTCCCCCAGAATACACTTTGAGCAGCATCATTGATACATCATCACTACACCACTAAAAAGTTTAAGGTAAAGGTACCCCTGACCATTAGGACCAATCGCGGACAACTCTGGGGTTGCGTGCTCATCTCGCTTTACTGGCTGAGGGAGCTGGCATTTGTCCGCAGATGCCTTCCGGGTCATGTGGCCAGCATGACTAAGCTGCTTCTGGCAAACCGGAGCAGCGCACGGAAACGCTGTTTACCTTCCCGCCGGAGCGGTACCTATTTATCTACTTGCACTTTGATGTGCTTTCAAACTGCTAGGTTGACAGGAGCTGGGACTGAGCAACGGGAGCTCACTTCGTCGCAGGGATTCGAACTGCCGACCTTCCAATCAGCAAGCCCTAGGCTCTGTGGTTTAGACCACAGCACCACCCGCATCCACCCACTACATCACTAGCATGGCACAAATGGGGAGGGGTATACAAGGGTTACACAAGTTCAACATCAGGCCACTTTATCAGACACCTTTCCCAACACCTCTTAAATAAAGGTAAAGGTAAAAGGTAAAGGACCCCTGGATGGTTAAGTCCAGTCAAAGGCAACTATGGGGTTGTGGCGCACATCTCGCTTTTCAGACCAAGGGAGCCGGTGTTTGTCCACAGACAGCTTTCTGGGTCATGTGGCCAGCAGGACTAAACCGCTTCTGGCACAACTGAACACCTTGATGGAAACCAGAGCGCACGGAAACGCTGTTTACCTTCCCGCTGCAGCAGTACCTATTTATCTCCTTGCACTGGCAAGTTTTCAAACTGCTAGGTTGGCAGAAGTTGGGACAGAGCAACAGGAGCTCGCTCTGTGGTGGGGATTCGAACCGCCGACCTTCTGATCGGCAAGCCCAAGAGGCTCCGTGGTTTAGACCACAGCGCCACCCGCATCCCAACCTCTTAAGTACCCATCACCGAAAGAACAATAAAACTCTTTACATCTCCTTGCCTTCAGGACTTGTCTGGGGATGGGCTTTCAGAACACCTGACTTGCTCAACTGCCTCTGCAGATGTCTAGTGTTGCCCCCCTGGTCACTCCCTGGGTGGGGGGGCCCTGTACGTGCTCTCACGCTTGGGGAATTATGGCGTGATGCCCTGTTCCTGCTGCCCACGTGACTTCCCACATCTTGGTTCATGGAGGGAGGTGGAGTCCAAATTCACCTTTCTTTAAGGGTTAAAATGGCGTTGGAATGAGGAGAATCGGTTAAAGTATGGATTTTCTACGAATTTATAAAGCTAGGTATCTTCCCTGAGCTGTCAAGTCGAAAGGATACATTCAGGCATATTTGTAACATTGCAACAACTTTAGGCAATCAAAAGATGTGTGTTGTGCATGTGTGACTGATGGCGAGAAGGGCTTGGGCTCATTATCCCGGGGCTTAAGAGTAAAGGGGTGAAATATACTCAAAGTCAAGAGTGGATTTCATGCTTTTTATTCAGCTCATAGTGGTGAGGAGGAATGGAAGTTCCCCCAGAATGTCTGCTTTATATACATTATTTACACAATGGGCCCCACGTGATTGGCTAATTCCGGGAGTCTCCTGTAGACCAATCAGGTTGCGGATTCACTTCCACCTGGAGCTGGATTGGGTGGCTCCTGTGGACCAATCAGACTGCTGCATTCTGGACCCTATTGTTCTAGGACCAATCAGACTGCTGCATTCTGAATCCTATTGTTCTAGGACCAATCAGACTGCTGCATTCTGGACCCTATTGTTCTAGGACCAATCAGACTGCTGCATTCTGAATCCTATTGTTCTAGGACCAATCAGACTGCTGCATTCTAAATCCTATTGTTCTAGGACCAATCAGACTGCTGCATTCTGGACCCTACTGTTCTAGGACCAATCAGACTGCTGCATTCTGAATCCTATTGTTCTAGGACCAATCAGACTGCTGCCTTTTGGATCCTATTCAACTCAGTACATAACAAGGGGGGAGACAGAAACCCGATCTTAAAGATGTGCCCCCCCCTTGTCATTTCCATAACAACTTGCACGGTCACAGAATCATAGAGTTGGAAGGGACCCTGCAGGTCATCTAGTCCAACCCCCTGCAAGGCAGGAATCTTTTCCCCAACGTGGGGTTCGAACCCACAACCCTGAGATTAAAAGCTCTCAATGTTTCCGAACCCCAGTTGCTGGAAACCATAGGTGGGGAGAAGCCCTCATGTACCCGCATCCTACTTGTGGGTTTCCCATTAGGGCATCTGGTGGTCTAACGGGGTTTGTGGTCCAGAACACACAGAGGGCGCCAGGTTGGCGAAGGGCCATCTCCTGCCGCTTCTATTTGGTGACTCTGAGTTCCAATGCAATACGAGTGGGAGGGAAGTTTCCCCCTCGATAAATTTGCAAAAGCCCCTATAGAGAGGCGTCTTTTGAATCTAAGCCTCAAAGCCTCAAAGGCTGCAGCTGTTCCCTACAGAAAAGGTGTTCCAACTCCTTGATTTCCAATGTACTTCTGCAAGCTGCGTGGAACTCTCTATCGGAGATGATTTCCCCTTGAAAGCCGCAGGATCAAAGCCATGTCATTTAGGAGAGGGGTGTAGGCAGTTCGCAACTCTTTCTTTCTCCCTTCCAAATAAGCAGCGAGCAAAAACCCCAGTCCGGAAAAGTCAGAACGTCTCAATGGGGAAAGTTGGGCAGCTTGTATTTAAAGCCCTGTCCTTCGCAGGGGCTTAACTGCCGCTAGATCTCTCCGCTCAGTACATTTTTGGGGGCGGCCAAAGAATTAAATGGGTTTGTAGTCGATAAACGAATTTGTGAGATGCAAATCTTCAGGTTGTGGTTGTACGACATAACATCAGAAGGACAGGCAGGATCAGGCCAATGGCCCATTTAGTTCAGCATCCTGTTCTCGCAGGGGCCAACCACATGCTCCAATGCGAAACCTCACAAGCAGGATTTGAGCAACTCTTCTCTCCTGTGTTTTCCAGTGTTATGGGAATTCTAAGGTCTCAAGTATAGAATAAATGTTGATAACTGCACAAGGTAAACACACATATATAAGTTTGTAAACCACGTGTCTAAAATAGATTCAGGTAGGTCTGACACAGTTGAAATACATTAAAAAATTGTCCAGTAGCACCTTAGTGACCAACTAAGTTTGTCTAAACTAAGTTTGTCTGTGCTGCGCGGCTTGTGTGCATGCGCAAGTGTTAATTTCTGGTGCACATCCGGGTCGGAGGAGGCCCATGCACATGCGCACAAGCGATTTCTAGTGCTCCTCCAACCCGGAAGTGCGCTGGAAATAATGCGTGCGCACGCATATGGGCACCCATTCCCCCGCCCTCCAGCCTGCTGTGCGATCGGCGCCGGAGACACTGGCCCGAGGCGCAGTAAGTTTGCTGACCGCTGACTTAGGCAGATAGCAATCAGGGGACGTTCCTGAGGAGATTCCTCTCTTATATCTGTGAACCTCCTTGGTATTAATTGCCATTAAAGTTACCAGATTTTTTTTCCCAATGAATCCGGGGACACTTTAAATAAATAAATAAATACTACATGTTCGGGGCATTGATGCTGCAGCGATGGCAGTGGCAGAGGGAAGAGAGGTTTCACCCTGCCTTCCAGAGCAGCCCCATCCTAACTCCAACTTGCATGCAGTGGTGTAGCGTGGGGGGTGCAGGGGGGGCCAGGCGCACCGGGCGCAACATCTGGGGGGGGGCGCTCGCCGCCTCCGGAGTCGCCTCGGGCGCAGGCTGTAGTAGAGCCCCATGTCTCGTGGAACCGACGAGCTGTGCGCGCGTCGGGGCTGAAGGCGTCCGGCAGGCAGCGGCTCTCAGCGCTCGCCGCGGCCCCCGCGCGTCAGGGCCGCGGAGGGCGCGCCAGGCAGCCCCTCCTCACAGCCCCGCCGCCGCTGCTGCTGCTGGGCCATGTTGCATTTTCCTCGCCTCTCTGCCCTCCTCCTCCTCCGGGCAAGCGGCATCGTTTGGGCAGCAGCGCCAGCGGCAACTCGCCTCAGATCACCTGACACGGACCCGCCGCCGCCGCCGCCGTGGCTACCTTACTGTAAATACCCCAGCCCAGGCAGCAGCAAGAAGAAGCTGGCAGCGGCGGCAGGTTAGGGGTTACGGGGCACAAATTACTTGCCTTGCCCCGGGTTAGGGGGCGCAAATTACTTGCCTTGCCCCGGGTGCTGACAACCCACGCTACGCCGCTGCTTGCATGCAAGCGGGAGGGGGCGGGGATCCCTCGGCTGGGAAGGGAGGCTTCCCATTGCCTAACTGAGAGATCCCTGCCCCCTCCTGCTTGCACACAAGCTCTGATAGGCAGCATGAAGCCTCCCTTCACATCTGAGAGATCCCCGCCCCGCTTGCACGCAAGTAGGAGTTTGGAGGCTGTTCTGATAGGCATCATGAAGCCTCCCTCCACAGCTTAGTTGCTGGGGTCAGGGAAGGTGGAGGCAGCCCGGAAGCTGCATCTTGGAGCCCCTGCACCACCATCATATGGGGACTTCTGAGCAGCTCCTGAAGCCAGCCAGAGCCAACTGCTCCGGGCTGCTGAGACTGCCGCTGCTGCGTTTCCCGGGGGACATTAGATGAAACCCAGGGACATTCCGGGGATGGAATTTGTCCGGGGACTTAATTCGCAAACCCAGGGATGTCTGGTAACCCTATGGTAGATTGCTAATAGCAATGTTCTTAACTTTAAAGCAGGCATAGGCAAATTCAGCCCTCTAGATGTTTTTTGGGACTACAACTCCCATCATCCCTAGCTAGCAGACCAGTGGTCAGGGATGATGGGAATTGTAGTCCCAAAACATCTGGAGGGCTGAGTTTGCCTATGCCTGCTTTAAAGAGCCCACAGGAGTAGAGCTGCGGGCGTTGCAACTACAAAGACCCACAGGACCACAGCCGCAACTCCTTGTTGGGAAGAGAGCACTGCGGAACGCTCCCGCTTCATTCATGAAAACGGCAAGGGGTGGAATTTGTTTATTTTTTTTAAAAAAATCTTGAGTTAGTGTAAGCCACACAAAAAAAGAGGACATTTTGCCAAATTTTAAAAATCTGCCTGAACAGAAATTTTTAATTCTGAAAAAGTAAGACATGTCCCAGAAAAAGAGAACTTATGTCAACCTACTATCTAGGCAATTATCTTTATTTTCATCTCTTCCTACTCTTCCCTTCTTCTGCTGAAGGGATCTCTTAATTGAAAGATGAACAGGCAGGTTCCCAAATGTTGCATTTATTAAACCCCCGGTACATTTGCAGCAGGGAGGAGAGGAATTAGAGGTAATCAGGCACCTCCATTATCTCTCCTCGAAGGACGTATCCTGAAGCAGGGCCTGCCATGCAGAGAAGTCCCCTTGCTCCCTCCCCACAGTCGCAGCTCAGAAAAGCACCTTTTTCACATCCCTCAAGTCCCGCTTATTTATTTATCGACCTGCGCGTCCTCATTAGAATGAATCAAAGCGGGCGAGACGGCTGGTGTTTGAATCCCATTATTTATCCGGGGCTCTGTTGCCTTCTCTCCCCGCTTCCTTCCAGGTTGCTGCCGTCGGCTGTTTTCACGCTCCTGGGAAAGCATTCATCATGCATGTATTTATGATCAGAAGCATAGCAGTGATCAATGGGGCTCTTGGCCAGTAAGGAACCCTGGAAACTGCATTATACCAAGTTGGACTACTTTGGTCCATTTCGCTCCATATTGTCTACTCTGACTGGCAGGGTCTCTTCAGGGTTCAGAACATCAGAAGAGGCTGGTGGATCAGGCCAATGGCTCATCTAATCCTGCTTCCTGTTCTCACCGTGGGTAAATGAAGGCGGTGAAGGTCCTGTGTGAGTGCCTGGAGGCGGTTGGAGGATGGATGGCGGCTAACAGACTGAGGTTGAATCCTGACAAGACAGAAGTACTGTTTTGGGGGGACAGGAGGCAGGCGGGTGTGGAGGACTCCCTGGTCCTGAATGGGGTAACTGTGTCCCTGAAGGACCAGGTGTGCAGCCTGGGAGTCATTCTTGACTCACAGCTGTCCATGGAGGCGCAAGTCAATTCTGTGTCCAGGGCAGCTGTTTACCAGCTCCATCTGGTACGCAGGCTGAGACCCTCCCTGCCCGCAGACTGCCTCACCAAAGTGGTGCATGTTCTGGTTATCTCCTGCTTGGACTACTGCAATGTGCTCTACATGGGGCTACCTTTGAAGGTGACCCGGAAACTACAACTAATCCAGAATGCGGCAGCTAGACTGGTGACTGTGAGAGGCCGCCAAGACCACATAACACTGGTCTTGAAAGACCTACATTGGCTCCCAGTACGTTTCGGAGCACAATTCAAAGTGTTGGTGCTGACCTTGAAAGCCCTCAACGGCCTCGGCCCAGGACACCTGAAGGAGCGTCTCCACCTCCATCGTTCTGCCCGGACACTGAGGTCCAGCGCCGAGGGCCTTCTGGCGGTTCCCTCGCTGCGAGAAGCCAAGTTACAGGGAAACAGGCAGAGGGCCTTCTCGGTAGTGGCGCCTGCCCTGTGGAACACCCTCCCACCAGATGTCAAAGAGAAAAACAACTACCAGACTTTTTGAAGACATCTGAAGGCAGCAGGCAGCCCTGTTTAGGGAAGCTTTTAATGTTTAATAGATTATTGTATTTTAATATTGTGTTGGGAGCCGCCCAGAGTGCCTTGGGAAACCCAGCCAGATGGGCGGGGTATAAATAATATATTCTTATTTTTATTCTTACTGGATATAAAGGTGATCATAAACTACTTTTGGGGGGTATTCTCCTTAAGCACCCTTTGGGTCATAGAGGAGCACCCCAAAATCTCTTGCTGCAAACATCTGCTGGTATGCAGCTCTCTTAAAGGGTGGGGCTGAGAATGCCATGCATGTTCCTAGTAGGAATTGGAGGTGAAATTGCTTCAGTTTGTATTTGAAAGCAATTTTCCATCATTCTCACTCCCAATATGCAACGCCACTCTCCTATGGTATTCACACTTTCCCCAATTTTGCAATGCCACGCGCATCAGTAATGTATATAGAAAAACTCTCACCAGGGTAAACTGTGTGCAGAATGCATATGCAAAGAACATAGAAAAGTGCATTGCATTAGGATGAATTGCTTTGCGGTAATGGGCAGGTGAGGCAATGGTGTGAAAAGGTATGTATGTTTGGATGCAAAATGCTGCTGAATATTCACGAGATCTTGCATTTCTCGAAATTTGCAGCTGATGTTGAGAGCCGGACTTAAAACTGAGAGGAACCAAAATGGGCATATTTGCCTCAGAGGCAAGCAAAATATCTCAACTTGCCAGCTCTGCTGCTCCTTCAAGAACTCATGCTCATGCCTGAAGGATCTCAGAGCAGCCCAAAATCAGAAAGGCAGTCACTTCCTTCTCCAGCATCTTCACTCCCAATCTAAAAGGCAGAGAGGTTTCTCCTCTGTGAGCACCTGCGGCCCAGCCTTCTCCAAAGGAGTCGGCAACGCTTCGCCTTCCATTACGCCCCGGCCTCCAAAGCGTTTCGCTGAACTTTGGCGACAAACAGCCCGGGTGGCAGGAGCTGAAGGCAGCCAAGAAATGTTCTGCAATTAGCACCAGCCTCGGATTCGACCCTTGCTCTTTCGTTGCGCAAATCAGGCCGCTTCCCGAGCTGGCAATTAAAAGGGAGAAAATAAACAGGTGGGTTTTTGACACATCCTGGAAGGGAACAGAACGCAGCTCAGCTGCTGGGTGTTTTTTGTTTTTTAAATCTCGCTTCACACTCCTACACTGCCATGAATCTCAAAGAAAAGGGGAAAGCCCCCTCTCTTTGCAGGGGCAACTCCCAGCATGCCCTGCTGCAGCTGATGCTCAGGCAGCATGACAGAGCTGAAAAACCACAGGTTCAGACCCTCCAAGTGCCGCCATTTTTCAGGGACGTCCCTGATTTAGAGAAGCCATCCCGGTTTCTGATTTGATCCCAGAATGTCCCTCTTTTCCTTAGGACGTCCCTATTTTCACTGGAGAAATTGGTTTATTTGACACTGAAGTGGGACTGCCTGTGTATTGGTGAAAAGGTTTTAACATGGCAATTTTCCATGGGGCTATATTAAAAGCAAAAAGAGCTGTGTCTGAGCTTTAACTAGTTGATAATTAACTGTTGTTGTTTCCTGCTAGCTAATACGTGAGTAACCTTAGATCAGTTGGTGGTGGTATTTGGTTGCAAATCTCCATTTTGAAGGGAGTAGTCCTTGATCCCTTTTTCTCAAGACTTTGTGAAGATGCAAATGAAGCTCTCAAGGAAAACAGCTCCAGGCAAAATGGGTGCTGAAGGAGAGAGACCTTTGCTTATGGGTCTGTTTGGATTATTTCATATTTTCTAAGATGCTGAGCCTGTTCTGGGCAACACAAGATATTCTATGGATATTTTTGATGTACATTTGATGCTTTAATTGTGTTATGAAGAAAGTGTTATGAGAATTATAAGGTCTAAGATATAAAATAAATGTTCATAAATGTACCGGGCAAACACATACATAAATATATAAACCACATGTCTGAAACAGTACAAGAAAACAGTCCTGAAACCATTTTGACTCTCCCAAATTGACCTCAAATATTTCTCTACAAGGAGGAAAAAAATGGGAAAACCTCCCCATTGTCTCTTTGCTAACAAATCCTGTCTTAAGGGCGTATCTGTGTAGGAACAGGGAGAGCCTGTGACCTGGATTCAGGAACTGAGTATTTACCATCACAAAAGAATGCCCAGGATGCCCAGGTAAAAGCAATCAGTGAGCATTATCAGCAATCAGTGAGCATTATCAGGTCCTGGCAAACAGGATTTCTGCTGTGGACCGCCTCCTCTGCTGTTGACTGCCCCCTTCTGTGACGTATGTATGATGTTTCAGGAGGGTGGTCTTGGGCTACAGGGTGGGCAATTTCAAAAGTCTATATAAGAGCTTGCACACCAATGTTCTGGGTTCCTCCCCCCTCCTGCACATGGAGGTGAGCACCCTGTTGCAACAGTTTAATAAAGATCAGGCTTACTAGCTGCTTTGCTTCCCAATATTCTCTGTTTGGCCTCTGTTCTTTTCTCTTACTGATGGAGAACCTACACAATAAATCTATATGGGCTCGTGGGTACCCCATAAGGAAAAAGGAGCAGTTTTTCTTATAACAAAATTTCTGCAAATAAAAGTCAAATAGTATTTTTATGGGTCTGGACAATTATTTCTTCCAAAAGGAGCCCGTTCTTATGCTTCCAGTCACTTCGAACTGCAGAATAGTAATATCTGAAATATAAATGACCATTGGGGTCTCTTCCAAGTCTACAATTCTATAGTCCGTGGTTCAGACGGCACTCCCTTGAGCCAGCTCCTCCTTCTCCTCAGCGGGAGCAACCCAGATCCTTGGGAAGATGAGCAAGAACGAAAGAAGTGAAAACAGGAAGAAACTTGCTTTGGAAAAAGAACACGGAGATTTCCTAGGTGCTGAATTCTGCACCTGCCCACTAATTTCTAAGCTCCATGCAGTGATGAGATCTATTCCAGCCCTGTTTTTAAAACTGCATGTAGCTGCTACTGTTTGCCTTTCTCATACAGGCACTGCTCTGGAACGGCAGACTGAATGTCTGGCAAGCTTTGCACCAAAGCCTTTCTGGCGTCCAGGGGCTCTAGCTGTGATCCTCTGAATTATGGAAATCTGAAAGAGTCCCACATCTCCTTGCCCCAGGTGGGATATCAACCAGGACTTTGATTGAAACATCCCCTTTGGGTGAAACATGTGCTACTTCTGATGTTGGGGCTGCCTCTGACACATCAGTCAAGGCTTTGGATAAATGGGATGCAGGGTTCAAGCCCCACATTGGGCAAAAAGATTGCAGGAGGTTGTCCATGCGGATGCTCATGAGGTCTAGCGTTAGAAGAGAGGGAGGAAAGTTTCTCTCCAGGCCAGGCAAAATTTCACAAACTTCCATCATGTCGCCTCTCACTTGCTTTTTTCACAGGAGAGTTGCTCCCTTGCCTTCATCACGTTGGCTGCCCTTTCCAGCACCTCTCTATAATAGCCCTTTTGAGGTGAGCCCAAAGCAGCCTGCAAGCTTTGATATAATTAGCAGCGTTTGGAGCTGTTGTCACCAGTAATTTTACAAGCGAGAGGCCAGGTACGATGAACCTTCTCATCTCATCAGCGGTTGTTTTGGGAGGAAAGGGGAGGTGGGGGAAGGGGGAGAGGGGGGGCTGTATGCGCAAGGACGGAGCAGGGAATTTGGAAAGGTCTGCCCCTCGGATCGCGGATACAATGGGAGGCAACGGTTGCTGCGCTCCAAAGATATCATTGTAATTAACGCACTGCGGTGCGCTTCCAGAGGAGTTTAAGAGATTAATGCGATGCAAAGTACAAAAGGAGAAATATGGGGGGCATGAGGAGACACCTAATAAAGACTTGATTAGCAAAACTCATTTGCGCTCTTGTGAATTCATAAAGGAGCCTGAGATTGAGAACCAGCTTGGCTGGCTGGCTGTGGCCTGCATGGGATGCGGATCTGAGGATTTGAGGGCTGGCATCCCAGTGATTATGCCCATCGTGTTGCTGCTGCCCCTGGGCTCCTGTTCCATGCCCCAGTGGACCGCAGTGAGTGAGGAGAAGAGACACCTGCATCCTTACACTTGCCAGGGATGCTGTGCTGGATATGCCACAGGCACCCTGGGGCGCTGGATGCGAGTCACTGTAGATATATTTACCAAACAAACTGGTTCAAATGCACGCTCTCTCTGTCTTCCCAGGGAATCAAAAGAAGGTAAGCAGAGCCTGCTGGATCAGGCCAAGGTGGCATCCAGTCCAGTTCTCACAGGGGCCCACCAGGGGCCACCCTGGAAAACCGACAAGCAAGAACCGAGCACAAGAGCAATTCTCCCCTCCTGTGGTTTCCTGCAGCTGGTACTCAGAAGATGAAGAGAAGAAGAAGAGTTTGGATTTGATACCCCACTTTATCACTACCCTAAGCAGTCTCAAGGGACGCGGGTGGCACTGTGGGTTAAACCACAGAGCCTAGGACTTGCCGATCAGAAGGTCGGCGGTTCGAATCCCCGCGACGGGGTGAGCTCCCGTTGCTCGGTCCTGGCTCCTGCCAACCTAGCAGTTCGAAAGCTCGTCAAAGTGCAAGTAGATAAACAGGTACCGTTCCAGTGGGAACATAAATGGCATTTCCGTGTGGTTTACCAGAAGCGGCTTAGTCATGCAGGCCACATGACCTGGAAGCTGTACGCTGGCTCCCTCGGCCAATAAAGCGAGATGAGCCCCGCAACCCCAAAGTCGGCCACGACTGGACCTAATGGTCAGGGGTCCCTTTACCTTTTAAGGGGAAAATACCAGAACAGTTATTATAGAGGCTTTAGCGAGCCTGAGCAAACGCATCCGCTGTAAGTTTAAAAAGGGAATGTTACTCTGCTAAATTGTGAAACTTGTTAACACAAGTTGGAAAGGCTATAATCAAATAATATATCCTCTCCTGCATCCCTGAACATTCCCACATTTCCAAGTAGGGATGCGGGAGATTCCTGCCGGAAACCCTAGCGAGTCTCTGCCAGTCCGTGTGTAAACAATGCTGAGCTAGATGGACGAACAGTCTGACTCAGAATAAGGCAGCTTCCAGTGTAGCTATACAGCCACGTTCTAAGAAATGATCTTGAAAAGCGCAGACCTCAGTTTCCGAAGGGCCGAGAGCTCAAATGATGTGCGGATGGTGTGGCTGAGAATTCAGAGGCGCCAGGAATCCAGAGTCCGTGGCGAGATCAAGAGACAAAAGGTTGTGCCCCAAGGAAGAACTCTCCAAGTCTGGGAGCTGCTTCCTCCTCCTCCTCCTGAGAGTCCTTGCCCCCCCCCCCACCTTCCCACCCCCTTCTTCCAAAATAAAACGGAGCTTTCGCAACTGGTATTAGCCAGCCACTCTGGCAGGAACCCTGCTGCCAGAAGCTATCGTGCAGAGCCTGTGAAATGCACAAGATATCCAGAGGGAGCCCTGGCATCTTAATCCCAGCTGTCTGCCTGGGAGATGTGAGTCAACTCTCTGGTAAGCCCATGCGCAGTGATATTTCCGTGGTGGCAACAAGGGAGAGAGAGAGAGAGAGATGCCACCCACAGAGGTGGGGAGAGAGGCCCCTCCAGGGGCGCAGGCTGAGGGGTTGTGGCTCCCTTCTGCTCTCACCTGGGTCCACTGTTAGAGCATCTACCTTGCATGCTGAAGGACCCCAGGCCAACCCCCAGTGGCATTTCCAGGCAGGGTTGGGAGAGACTCCCTGCAGGGCTGCTGCCAGTCAGGGAAGACAATATTGAGGTAGATGGACCAAGGTGAGCATTGGTTCGCAGATTCCTCTTTGCACATTTCCTCCCTTCGATTCACCAACTTGGTTAACCTCTTGGGGAATAAAAAAATTGTAGCACCTTAAAAAAAGATAGAGAACCCCTGTCAGTTAAGTCCAGTCTCAGACAACTCTGGGGTTGCGGTGCTCATCTTGCTTTACTGGCCGAGGGAGCCGGCGTACAGCTTCTGGGTCATGTGGCCAGCAGGACTAAGCCGCTTCTGGCGAACCAGAGCAGCGCACAGAAATGCCGTTTACCTTCCTGGTGAAGCGGTACCTATTTATCTACTTGCACTTTGACGTGCTTTCGAACTGCTAGGTTGGCAGGAGCAGGGAACGAGCAACGGGAGCTCACCCCGTCGTGGGGATTCAAACTGCCGACCTTCTGATCGCCAAGTCCTAGGCTCTGTGGTTTAACCCACAGTGCTACCTGTGTCCCGGGTAGATATAGAATGCTTCATAAACCCATCTGCAATGACTACATTATTACATGAGCTCTGTTCCACAGCATTTGATATTTTCATTTATATACGTTCATTTGAAATAAGATGGGTTTGACAGTGGAACAGACTCCCTTGGGAGATGCTAGACTCTCCTTCATCAGAGCTGTTTAAACAGACATTGCATGGCCAGGGATCCTTTAGTTGAAATTTCTGCATTGCAGGGGGTTGGACTAGATGACCCTTAGGGGCCCCATCCAACTCTGCAATTCTATAAAAAGATCCCCATTGCTTCAGCCTCTGAAGATGAAATCTGGGCGGCTTGAGTTTTAAATGCAGTAGGTATGAGGAGGAGAATCGACAGGAAAGAAATGGGGGATGCAAGCTGGGAATGGGGCGGAATGGATTCTGAAAGCTCCATGCATTCCCACCCCCTCCATCGCTTCTGCCCATCGCCTCTGAAGGTGCAGTGACAACAGCCTCCTCGCCGCTGCTCCTGTCTGGGCTTCTCCAGAGAGACTCCCGGCAGCTTCCTCCTCAACAGCCCTGGCGAAGGCCCAACACACCCATCAGCCGGCCACGTGGGAGCCGAGAAGGAGACAGAGGAAAAGGCAGAATAAAAGCTCAGAGGCTGAGAGGTGCCGGTAGGGAGAGGGGGATAGATTACTGGAATCGGCGGCGTGAGATCATTAGTCTCTGCAGATCCCTCCCTCCTTGGGAGGCAAAAAGCTATTGGCTTGCTTGGACAGTGCAGTCAAGTACAGTGGCACCTTGGTTCTTAAACTTAATCCGTTCCAGAAGTCCGTTCCAAAACCAAGATGCGCTTTCCCATAGAAAGTAATGCAAAAGGGATTAATCCGTTCCAGACTTTTAAAAACAACCCTTGAAACAGCCATTTAACGTGAATTTTTACTATCTAACGAGACCATTGATCCATAAAATGAAAGCAATAAACAATGTACTGCAGTCACACAATCAATCAATCAGTGGGTTCCACACAGTCACATACACAAAAAGAGCCACAAAAACACAAAATAAATAGCAAAAACAGACAGTGTAATGCTCAAAACGGAAGTGTGGCACTCAAACTGGAAGTGTAAAAGTGAAAAATGGAGCACGTTTGGCTTCCAAAAAAAGTTCACTAACTGGAACACTTACTTCCGGGTTTGCAGTGTTTGGGTTCCAAGTTGTTTGAGCACCAAGGCGTCCCAAATTGTTGAGGGTTTTAACTTGGCCAAGTAGAAAATTGGCAACCAGGGCAAATTATGTGTTCTGTGCTGACAAGGGCTCACTCTCGTCAGCAATCATGCTGCAGCATTTGGCACCAACTTCAGCTTCCGGATCAGGCGCGGGAGAAGCCTCACACAGGAGCACATTGCAGTGAAGGTGACCCGGAAACTACAACTAATCCAGAATGCGGCAGCTAGACTGGTGACTGGGAGCAGCCGCCAAGACCACATAACACCGGTCCTGAAAGACCTACACTGGCTCCCAGGACGTTTTCAAACACAATTCAAAGTGTCGGTGCTGACCTTGAAAGCCCTAAACGGCCTTGGTCCTGTATACCTGAAGGAGCGTCTCCACCCCCATCGTCCAGCCTGGACACTGAGGTCCAGCGCTGAGGGCCTTCTGGCGGTTCCCTCCCTGCGAGAAGTGAGCTTACAGGGAACCAGGCAGAGGGCCTTCTCGGTGGTGGCTCTCTCCCTGTGGAAGCCCTCTCACCAGATATCAAAGAGAAAAACAATTACCAGACTTTTAGAAGACATCTGAAGGCAGCCCTGTTTAGGGAAAGTTTTTAATGTTTGACGTTTTATTGTACTTTTAATATTCTGTTGGAAGCGACCCAGAGTGGCTGGGGAAACCCAGCCAGATGGGCTGGGTATAAATATATTATTATTATTATTATTATTATTATTATTATTATTATTATTATTATTATTCCATCTTGATATGGAATGAAAGAATCACAGAGCTGGAAGGGACCCCAGGGGTCATCAAGTCCAACCCCCTGCAATACAGGGATCTTTTGCCCCATGTGGAGCTTGAGCCCATGAACCTGAGACTAAGAATCTCGTGCTCTACCAGGTCAGCTATTCCAGAACTTCATTTTGGTCCAAAGGAACCAGCGCATGAACAGCTTTCCCAGTCTAGTAATGGCCATAGCTCTCATACTACTTGTAGCTGGCAAAAGGCACTTCTAGCCGCAGAAACCCTCCCCAATTTGCTTCCCAGAACAGGGTCGTAGGCTGCATTCACACACAGTAGCAGCAGCAAAGCCTGTTTGCTCCAGGTTCCTTTTTGACAAAGGACTCAGCTACTTTAGTAAAAAAACACAAACTATAAATGCGGTATAACACCATGACACCAGATGGCGCTGTAGAGCTGAATTTGGAACTCGATGAAATTTTCCATTGTGAGCTTTAAAGCGTGTTTTTTTTCAGAGCGGTGTTTTTTACAGCTGTGTAGATGCAGCTAAAGATGGCCCTCAACGACTATTACTAACGATAAATGCCTTTAGGTCCATGTCTGTTTAAGTGAACAAGCAAATGCACGCTTTCCAGATCACTTGGGTTGTAATAGCCGTAACCCAGGGACATTTCAGATTGCATTCCTGCAGGCAAAAGCCTGCCATTTATTTTTATCTTCGACCAGCACCTTGCCAACCCTTTCTTGGACGCTTTATAAATAAGAATATATCTTTTAAAAGATGATATAGTTCACATTAAAAATTCATGTTCCCTGTGCTATATCGAGACAAGCTTTTTTAGGGGGAGGAAATATATGCCACAGACAAAAATGACATTTGTAACATCACTTATGAAAGTGACCTCCCTGCTCCAGAGACACTGTCGCACGCCACCCCAATCTCTGAATGGGGAGGGGTTCTGGATTTCAGACACTTACACAGGTTGGGTTTCCTTGGAAGGAAGGTCAGCGCAGACCGTGGTGTCTGCAGGAGATATGCTTTTATGCACAGGTATATACAACCTGGCAAAGCATCTTAAAAAGCAGAGACATCACCTTGCCAACAAAGGTCCATATAGTTAAAGCCATGGTTTTCCCAGTAGTGATGTATGGAAGTGAGAGCTGGACCATAAAGAAGGCTGATCAGCGAAGAATGGATGCTTTTGAATTCTGGTGCTGGAGGAGACTCTTGAGAGTCCCATGGACTGCAAGAAGATCAAACACATCCATTCTGAAGGAAATCAGCCCTGAGTGCTCACTGGCAGTTCAACAACCTCTTTCATTAGAAGCTAACCATCGCTGCACACAGAACCCCAAGAACTGGAAGATGTTAGAATTCCTGCTCTGTGATTGCAGTCATGGGATTGTCGTCTATCACATGACGGTGTATGTTTTCATTCCACAGAGTAGGAAGTGATGGAGACAGGATGTTTGTGTTGCTGTGTTCCATGAAGCGGGACTATTGTCCTTTGTTCTTTTTTTCTTTGCTGTCTGATGCTAGAGAGAGAGGGAGCCATGTTGCAGAGCTCCATGTCTGTTTATATGTAAATGAAGTAGATTAGCCAAAATGCTGAGTTGTGGAGGTCTGTCACGTGCAAGTTGTGCAAACTCTGCACATCCCTAAGTGTGCCAGTGTCGGTTGGCATTGGTTGCTGTGATGTTTGGGCTGAAGAAAGCTTTTGAAGCTCCTGAACAAATGACCAGGAGGGAGAGAACCTGCCAATCGGGCATGTGTCTCTGCCAGGGTCCTACTTGAGTGCAGGACGAGCTCCTTACAGAAGGGACTCGGGTTATCATCCAGACAGGCCCCCAAACTCATAACAATACAGTCTGACACTTGGCCTGGAACTGGGCATCACTTTCCTTTGGCTTTCTCAAAGCCAGGCAGGCAGATCTTGAAATTGCCTCTGCTTGCGGCCGCATAAAAGCCATGTGCTCTGGTGAGCAATATCAGAGTTAACCAAGCCTTCATGTGATTCAGTCTTTCCCCTGAACTGAAATAGTAACTGGTTGCTTGGAAGAAGAGCCACATTTTGGAAAGTCTTTGCCGGTCAACACATCTCCTCTTGCTCTTTCTTGTTTCCCTCTCTCCAAGTCTATGAATCAAAGGCCTTTGTGTCTGACTCTTGCCCACCCACCATTTAAGAACATAAGACCTGCAGGATCAGGCCAGTGGCCCATCTTGTCCAGCGTCCTGCTCTCACAGAGGCCAACCAGATGCCTGTGGAAAACCTGCAAGCAGGATTCAAGCACAAGAGCAACGGTGGAGTCAGAGCAGACCCATCCTGGCTAGAAGCCATTGACAGTCCTCTCCTCCATGAATTTGTCTAATCATCTTTTAAAGCCATCTAGAATGGCGGCTGTAGCCATCTCCTGTGGGAGGGAGTTCCACAGTTTAACTATATGCTGCGTGGACAAGGACTAACTTTTATCTGTCGTGAGTCTTAATATTGTGCTGGGTACGCATGATGGCTGATGGATGGATGCTCTCATGAGCACTACAAATTCAGGGGATGCATTAGGAAACGTTGTGGGGGAAAAATATTCTTATTTTGCAGGCAGGAAAGCAGACAGGGTGAGGCTTGGCAAGGAACAATTTCAGGTGTCCTTTCTGCATCCGGCAGGCTACAACAGAGCCTTGAGCAAGTCACTGCTGTGCCTCTGGCTTCTCTCTTCAGGTGGGAAGGGAGAGCAATAATTAAGGGTGCATTGCTGGAGGGCATTGTTGTGGCATCTTCCTAGTTTTGAGTATGCATGAGATTCAGGAAAGATCCAAAACAGAAATAAAGAGCGGAGAAGTTAATTCAAGCATGGGGAAGGCGGATGCAGAGCTTTCTCCCAGGCGGACACTCATGAACTCATTCCCCTTGACATCAGAGTGACTAAGTTTGTCTTCTGGCAGCAACTAACTACCAACCTGTTTCAGGATCGGTGATTTGGGGAAATGTAGAGATTTCTCAAGGCACTGGTTCCCGGTGGAGTGCAGGGTCAGGTTTAAGGTGCTGGTTTTGACCTTTAAAGCCCTATGCGGCCCAGGACCCTCGTACCTATGGGATGGCCTCTCCTGGTATGCCCCGCAGAGGACCTTAAGGTCCTCAAATGACAACACTGTGTCATAGGTCCCGAGCCTCAAGGAGGTGAGATTGGTCTCAACTAGGGCCAAGGCCTTTTCAGCACTGGCCCCGACATGGTGGAACGCTCTGTCACAAGAGACTAGGGCCCTGCGGGATTTGACATCTTTCCACAGGGCCTGCAAGACAGAGCTGTTCCGCCTGGCCTTTGGTTTGGACTCCGTCTGACCCTTATGTTTCCCTCCCCTTATGGTATTGATTTATCGGCTATTTAAAATGAGGCTGATTTTAAATTGCATTTTAACCTGTATTTTAAATTGGTTCTCCCTCCCACCCCCCATTATGTTTTTACTGTGATTTTATTGGTGTTAGCCACCCTGAGCCTGGCTCTGGCCGGGGAGGGCGGGGTATAAATAAAATTTATTATTATTATTATTATTATTATTATTATTATTATTATTATTATCACTAAGAGAGTGAAATGAAGTGTGTCAAGTTACTGATGAACGGGGCACAGCATCAAATTCATTTTCTCAACAGGTTTGAACCCATTGCTTCCCAAGTCATAGAACCATAGGACTGTAGAGCTGGAAGCAGGGCCATCTTTACCCGGGGGTGCAAGGGGTGCAGGGCACCCGGGCGCCGAATTCTGGCGGGTGCCAGGCGCCCGCTGCTGCAGCCGCCTAAGCTCTTACTATCTACCTGTTATGAAGTAATAAATAATTTTGATCAAGCTAGAAAAGCAAAATACATATACAAGTGTATACATATACATATACAGGATCCGTTCCGGAGGCCCGTTCGCAACATGAGCAGAACGCAACCCACGTCTGTGCATCTGCGCGTGCTCGGGTCACGATTTGCCACTTCTGCGCATGCGCGTGACGTCATTTTGCGCATCTGTGCATGCGTGAGCGGCGAAACCCGGAAGTAACCCTTTCCGGTACTTCCAGGTCGCCGCGGGACACAACCTGAAAATGCTCAACCTGAAGTAAACGCAACATGAGGTATGACTGTATACCTAGGTATTACCAAAATGTATACCTACTGTTTCACTAAAGGACTTTTGACTTTGTGCACTTATTTGCCAAAGACGCGCCGCCCCAGCAGTGGCGCTTGTCAGACTCAACGGCACTGTGCACGCAAAATTATCTCTTACATCAAAATATTATGTTACTTATTGTATTGACCTGCTATTCAGCAGCAGGGTTAGTGGCCCTTTGACACGACTGATGTTTCTCCTAAGTAGGTACCTAAACAATACTTATAAGTTTAAGTGTTGTGGTGTTGTATACTTAAGTATAAGTGCATTGTTAATAAATGAGCAAATAAAAAAGTTTGTTTCTTTTTCCTCTCTTCTTTTGTGAACAAGAGATAAGGCGTAAGCGTGGTGTTTGACATAAGCATAATAAAAGTTAATTTGGGGGCTAAACTAAATTTGGAGGCACTGGGCAGAACTTTGCACCCCGGAACTTTGCACTGGGCAGAACTTTGCATATGCTAAAGACAGTGCTGGTTGGAAGGGACCCCAGGTGCAATCTAGTCCACCCCCTGTAATGCAGGAATCACAGCTGAAGAACCCCTGACAGGTGGCCATCCAATCTCTGCTGAGAAACCTCCAAGGAAGGAGAGTCCAGCACCCTCCGGGCGAGTTTGTCTCCCTGCTGAACAGCTCTTATCTTTGGAACGTTTTTCCTAAGGTTTAGTTGGAATGTCTCCAAATGTATCATGAAAGCTGGCAACATCAGCCCTGCCATTTGGGAATCCCTTGCAGACGACTGCAGTGCTCAGAGACAGACAGGTCATGCATTCATAGCAGTGACCAGGGGAGGAATGACTTCCAGGAGGAGTGCAGAGAGAAGAAACGCAGCAGTACAACCGGACGCCTTCATCTGCCCCAGCTGCAACAAAACATGTCTCTCCTGTATCTGTCTCTACAGCCATAGCAGGCGCTGAAACTTTCCAACAGGTTGACTTCACCTGCAAAAGTGCTCTGTCTTCCATTGTCTCCCCAGGTTGGGAAGAGCTGACCATACCTTCAGGGGATGAGCTCTCTTGTGTGTCACAACAAAGAATCCCAGGTTCAGATCCACACCCAGCTATTGTGGGAATGTTCAGGGAGGCAGGAGAGGATATATTGTTTATTAATATCTTTCCTGACTTGCGCTAGCAAGTTCCTTTACTTAGCAGAGTTTCACATTCCCCTTTTTAAACGCACAGCGAATAGCTGGTTGCAGGGTTTTTTAAGCCTTTCACTATTAGGTTCCTGGTAAGTTCCCTTATATCCCTAATAAAAGAATAAACATGCTACAAACTTGTTTAAAGTATCTAAAAGTAGTTTACTCACATCAGTTCACAGTTGGATCCCTGAAGGCAGACTTAGTTACAAAGTATATACATGTGGATCTATCACATATGGGGATAATTCCAGTGTCCTCTGTTGTCTGAAAGCCAACAGAGCATTTCTAGCTAAAAAGCTGCTCCAACGACGGAGGAAGTCAGAGAGAGAGAGTGTGTGTGTGCTGCATGACTCGTCCTTTTATTACCTGGACAGGTAAGGTCACACCCACCTCTAGTCACATGCAAAAGAAGGATGTCCCAGCCAGGAGGAAACAGGAAGCTTCAACTGGCTGGACCAAACATTCCCCACATGTCCACTCTAGGAAAACAAGGAATGTTGTATTTGACTGCTACTTATGTATTACATTCCACAGCTGTGGGGCTTCCACTCAGTATAAGGGACCTCACTGGGTGACTGAAATAGTAAAAAACGAGGCTGTGTATGCTGTCTTGAGCTCTTTGGAAGAAGAGAAGAATATAAATAGGCTCCCCATCCCACCTGTTCCTTATTTCAAGGAACAGCCCCTTCTTTAGAATCATGGAGTTGTAGAGTCGGGACCCTCAAAGGCCAACTAGTCCAGCCCCCTGCAATTGAGTAACGTTAAAATGTAATGTCAAATAAGGAGACATTCCTTCAAATCAGTGTCAAACCTACTCAGTACAAATAAGTACTTTAAACCTCCAAATTAATGCATTAATAAATATAAAATACTAGAGCGCACTTCTCCTCTCCAAGAGTCCTGTAGTAGCAGAGCGCTTTAGCCCTGAGCACAGGGAGTGTATCTCGGTGAGGAGATCATCTGCTTTGTGTTCAAGAGGTCCCAGGTTCAAGCCCCACCATCTTCAGTAGGTCTGGGGGACACCTTTGGCTGAAATCCTGGAGAGAGAGCCTGCCAGTCTGTGTCTGCAATGCTGATCTAGATGTGCTTCCTTTGCTCTGTTCTTTCAGCAGGAGAGCTAAAAAACAACCACCTGGCTCCATCCCTGCCCCTTCGATAACAGCTTGATCCACACACAAAGTCGGTCTTTTATTTTTCTTCGCTTCAAAGCAAGCTGGTGCGGAAGGCTTTATTCACTTAATGTCTACCTGTTGAGCACCTGTTAAAAGTCGCAAGAGCGTAGGCTGCATATAAAGGAATCTGGACCGGCATTCTGCATGAGACATGCTTTGTGGACTGGCATTGGACAAAATGGAATATGGGTTCCTTCCAAGCCACATGAACCTATAGATCTTTGAACAATGCACTGTGTGTGTGTGTGTGTGTGTGTGTGTGTGTGAGAGAGAGAGAGAGAGAGACAAATGCTCTCCATGGCAACCAAAGGGAAGCCAAGAAGAATTGGTTTAAATTGCAACAAGGTAGATGCTAAGTTATGTTCTTGCTTCCAAGAGCCCTCGAGGGAGAAGGTGGTGTCTCCGTTATGAGGAGGTTTAATAAAAACAGGCTGGTTGGAAACTTGCCGCTGAAATAAAGCACCTAATGTCTTGTGAAAGTTTTGTTGTTGTTTAGTCGTTTAGTCGTGTCCGACTCTTCGTGACCCCATGGACCAGAGCACGCCAGGCACTTCTGTCTACCACTGCCTCCTGCAGTTTGGTCAGACTCACGTTTGTAGCTTCGAAGACACTATCCAACCATCTCGTCCTCTGTCGTCCCCTTCTTCTTGTGCCCTCCATCTTTCCCAACATCAGGGTCTTTTCCAGGGAGTCTTCTCTTCTCATGAGGTGGCCAAAGTATTGGAGCCTCAGCTTCACGATCTGTCCTTCCAGTGAGCACTCAGGGCTGATTTCCTTAAGAATGGATAGGTTTGATCTTCTTGCAGTCCATGGGACTCTCAAGAGTCTCCTCCAGCACCATAATTCAAAAGCATCAATTCTTCGACGATCAGCCTTCTTTATGGTCCAGCTCTCACTTCCATACATCACTACTGGGAAAACCATAGCTTTTACTATACGGACCTTTGTTGGCAAGGTGATGTCTCTACTTTTTAAGATGCTGTCTAGGTTGGACATTGCTTTCCTCCCAAGAAGCAGGCGTCTCTTAATTTCGTGGCTGCTGTCACCATCTGCAGTGATCATGGAGCCCAAGAAAGTAAAATCTCTCACTGCCTCCATTTCTTCTCCTTCTATTTGCCAGGAGGTGATGGGACCAGTGGCCATGATCTTCGTTTTTTTGATGTTGAGCTTCAGACCATATTTTGCGCTCTCCTCTTTTACCCTCAATAAAAGGTTCTTTAATTCCTCCTCACTTTCTGCCATAAAGGTTGTGTCATCTGCATATCTGAGGTTGTTGATATTTCTTCCAGCAATCTTAATTCCAGCTAGGGATTCATCCAGCCCAGCCTTTCGCATGATGGATTCTGCATATAAGTTAAATAACCAGGGAGACAATATACAGCCTTGTCGTACTCCTTTCCCAATTTTGAACCAATCAGTTGTTCCATATCCAGTTCTAACTGTAGCTTCTTGTCCCACATAGAGATTTCTCAGGAGACAGATGAGGTGATCAGGCACTCCCATTTCTTTAAGAACTTGCCATAGTTTGCTGTGGTCGACACAGTCAAAGGCTTTTGCATAGTCAATGAAGCAGAAGTAGATGTCTTTCTGGAACTCTCTGGCTTTCTCCATAATCCAGCGCATGTTTGCAATTTGGTCTCTGGTTCCTCTGCCTCTTCTAAATCCAGCTTGCACTTCTGGGAGTTCTCGGTCCACATACTGCTTGAGCCTTCCTTGTAGAATTTTAAGCATAACCTTGCTAGCGTGTGAAATGAGTGCAATTGTGCGGTAGTTGGAGCATTCTTTAGCACTGCCCTTCTTTGGGATTGGGATGTAGACTGATCTTCTCCAATCCTCTGGCCACTGCTGAGTTTTCCAAACTTGCTGGCATATTGAGTGTAGCACCTTAACAGCATCATCTTTTAAAATTTTAAATAGCTCAGCTGGAATACCATCACTTCCACCTTGTGAAAGTTAGGCCTGTATTTTAAGAGTGGGACTAAAGCAGAGGTAGACGAGGGGTGGCTGCGATGTCACGTCTGCACAGAGTCACAGAGTTGGAAGGGACCCCAAGAAGTCATCTAGTCCAGCCCCCTTAAATGCTGGAATTTCAGCTAAAGCATCTCTGACAGAAGGCCATCCACCCTCTGTTTAAAAAAAACCCCAAGGAAGGAGAGCCCACCACCTTCCAAGGGAGACAGTTCCACTTTTGAACAGCTCTTACTGCCAGAAAGTTGTTCCTGATGTTTACAGTGGTACCTTGGGTTACAGACGCTTCAGGTTACAGACACTTCAGGCTACAGACTCCGCTAACCCAGAAATAGTGCTTCAGGTTAAGAACTTTGCTTCAGGATGAGAACAGAAATCGTGTTCCGGCGGTGCAGCGGCAGCAGGAGGCCCCATTAGCTAAAGTGGTGCTTCAGGTTAAGAACAGTTTCAGGTTAAGAACAGACCTCTGGAACGAATTAAGTTCTTAACCCGAGGTACCACTGTAGTAGGAGTCTCCTTTCTTGCAACTTGGAGCCATTGGTCTGACTAAACATCAGGAAAAGCCATCTGACAGTTAAGAGCTGTTCAAAAGTGGTGGGCTCCATTTCACTAGAGGTTTTCAAATGGAGGTTGGAAGGTCAGGAGTTGTTTAAATGTGATTCCCATACAACTCTATGATTCTATGAGTACACCAGGAACCTCCCTGTGGAGCTACCATCCCAAGCACGCCCATGTTTTCCGGTGGAAACAGAGTCATGCTTGTGGCACCCCTGTTCCCAGGTCAGTGCTGACAGCTCCCTCCCAAGCCATCACCAAAGGCTCTCCTCTTCTTGATTTGCGGGAGTCATTGCCTCTGATAATAGCCTGTCTTCCACCAATTCAAAAGACAAGGTGGCTAAAGATGCAGCAGGAAAACATCGCTGCCTGACAATAGGCAGCCACACTTCAAAACATGCCTCCACAGCTGCAGTGTCTGTGCTAATTTTTATTTATTTATTTATTTATTTATTTATTTATTTATTTATACCCCACCCATCTGGCTGGGTTTCCCCAGCCACTCTGGGCGGCTTCCAACAGAATATTAAAATACAATAGTCTATTGAACATTAAAAACTTTCCCTAAACAGGGCTGCCTTCAGATGTCTTCTAAAAGTCTGGGAGTTGTTTTTCTCTTTGACATCTGGAAGGAGGGTGTTCCACAGGGCGGGTGCCACCACCGAGAAGGCCCTCTGCCTGCTTCCCTGTAACCTCGCTTCTTGCAGGGAGGGAACCACCAGAAGGCCCTCGGCGCTGGACCTCAGTTTCCAGGCTGAATGATGGGGGTGGAGACGCTCCTTCAGGTCTACTGGGCCTTTGAGGCCGTTTAGGGCTTTCAAGGTCAGCACCAACACTTTGAATTGTGCTCGGAAACATCCTGGGAGCCAATGTAGGTCTTTCAAGACCATAGCAATATATACCGTATTTTTTGCACCATAACACTCACTTTTTTCCTCCTAAAAAGTAAGGGGAAATGTCTGTGCGTGTTATGGAGGGAATGCCTACGGGTGGCATGCCTACGGATTTTCCTGCTCTAAAAACTACGTGCGTGTTATGGTCGGGTGCGTGTTATAGAGCGAAAAATATGGTATATATAGTCGTATTATCAGTAGGGTGGATTATCGGAGCCAGCATAGTGTTGCGGTTAGTGTGTCAGACTAGGACCTGGGAGAGACTAGGGTTCAAATCCCTGCTCAGCTATGAAGCTCCCTGGGTGGCCCTGGGCCAGTCATTTCCTCTCAACCTAGTCTGCTTCACAGGGTTGTTGGGGGAACAGCGTATGCGCCCTGGAGCTCCTTGGAGAAAGTGGGATATAAATGAAATTGTGTGTTTGAGCACCTTAAGCCCTTAAGCTCCTGGGGGGGGGGGGTTGGGAGTGTAAATGAAACCCCCCATGCATTGCAGGGGGTTGGACTAGATGACTCTTTGGGTCCCAGCATGGTGTAGTAGTTAAGTGCTGGTGAACCGGGTTCGCATCTCCGCTCCTCCACATGCAGCTGCTGGGTGACCTTGGGCTAGTCACACTTCTCTGAAGTCTCTCAGCCCCACTCACCTCACAGAGTGTTTGTTGTAGGGAAGGAAGGGAAGGGAGAATGTGAGTCGCTTTGAGACTCCTTTGGGTAGTGATAAAGCGGGATATCAAATCCACACTCCTTTTCTTCTTCCCTGAAATATACGTGAGTCAAGATTGGATTTTATGCTCTTTATTCAGCTCATAGTGGTGAGGAGGAATGGACGTTCCCCCAGAATGTCTGCTTTATATACATTATTTACACAATGGGCCCCACATGATTGGCTAATTCCAGGATTCACCTGTAGGCCAATCAGGTTGCGGATTCACTTCCACCTGGAGCTAGATTGAGTAGTTCCTGTGGACCAATCAGACTGCTGCATTCTGGACCCTATTGTTCTAGGACCAATCAGACTGCTGCATTCTAAATCCTATTGTTCTAGGAGCAATCAGACGGCTGCATTCTGAATCCTATTCAACCCAGTACATAACATTCCCGATCTACAGTTCTATGAGCATGAACTCTACAAGACAACGACAAGATCCACCACCAGCATACGAATCAATATGGCTGATTCAAAAACACCCACCCGCCCCACTCACACACAAAAACAAAGTTCACCACAGCCAATCACAAACAAGCAACCGCACCTTAGGCCAACCCCAATTTCTCTTGCCACCAAAGGAACACAAGTGAATAGCAAAGAGAACCCGCACAAACAACACTGACACCAAACCCCACACATACATTAAGCAGATTAGAAACATTGCCTCCCGACCCCACCCACACTCACCTTTCCCCCTCCACCTCTACCCCCCCTTTTCTTCCTAATGTAACCCTAATGTCTTAACAAATGAAACTGACCTATGGAAAATGTAACTTGAAGAAAGAGACATTGAGCATACTTTTGTAAACCAAGAAAACTTTAATAAAAATATTTTAAAAAGAAAGAAAGAAATGAGGCATGCTGTTTAACTTCTAGGAATCCAGGGGGCAAGGAATTGGACCCTGAGAGATACCAAGTCACTCACAAGGCTGTTAGAATTCCTGCTCCTTGATTGCAGTCAAGGGATTGTTGCCTACCACATGACGGTATGTGTTTTGACTCCATAGAGTGGGAAGTGACGGAGACAGGATGTTTGTGTTCCTGTGTTCCGTGAAGTGGGACTATTGTCCTTTGTACTTTTTCTCTTTGCTGTCTGATGCTAGAGAGAGAGGGAGCCATGGTGCAGTGCTCCGTGTGTGTTTATATGTAAATGAAGTAGATTAGCCAAAATGCTGAGTTGCTGAGGTCTGTCGTGCAAAATGCACAAACTCTGCGGATCCCTAAGTGTGCCGGTGTCTGTTGGCATCGGTCGCTGTGATGTTCGGGCTGAAGAAAGCTTTGGAAGCTCCCGAACGATTGACCAGGAGGGAGAGAACATGCCAGTTGGGCATGTGTCTCTGCCAGTGTCCTACTCAAGTGTAGGCTGAACTCCTGACAAAGGCATCACATTTTTTAACAAGGCCAAAACAGGGGCAGCATTTCATGTGGCACAGCAGGCAAGATATCACACAGGAAACTGGGGAAATGGGAGCAGGTGGAATGTCTTAAGTCTAGCCCAGAGTGGGGTGGGTGGGCTTGGGCAAGAAGGTCTCAGCAGAGCCCCCTCCCAGATTTAAGCCCAGCAGCATGAAGCAGCAGGGGGGAAAGCTGACGCAATTCTAGCTTGCATCGACAGCGGTCAAGTGTGCATCTCAAAAGTGCTGGTCTTGCTACTACACATCTAAAAATGTCCGTAGGCAGAGGCAGCTTCTGAAGCCAGCTGACATGAACACCACAATTGTAACCCGTGCCTGGCATTCGGTGGTGGAATGACGACCATGGCATCAGAGGCCGGAAAGGGCAGCCCATTGCAAATAATAAACCCCATTGTTTCCCCCTCCTGTTTCATGAAGAGAGCCCCATTGCGGAGGCTGCCGTGCATTTCTTGCAGCGGAAATGCGTGCACAGAGGCCTTGCAGAAATATCCCTATCCCATTGTGTTTTGGAAATCCAAACACAGGTCTTTTCTGGAAAGGACGGGGGGCTGCCGTCCCCCAACGCTGCGTGCTGTGTCTCCGCTCTTTCGGCGGCCTCTGCGCCATCCAGAAGAGGCAGCGTTGTGCATTTGCTTAGATGCCAGAGCCATAAAACACTTGGATAACCAGATAATCAGGGAGGAAAATGTCCCCCACGGAGGGACAAAACTGCAGGGTTAGCTAAGAGGCAGTGATTGGGGGCCTGAATCACAGACTGACAGTGAAGCAGAGGGAAACAGCAGGAGCCAAGGCTATGGGTCTCCTTTTTATTCTTCCCACCCTCATGCACAGCATAATGCAAATCTCCAGCTGAAAAGGCAAACAGAATCATAGAACTGTAGAGTTGGGAGGGACCCCGGGGGTCATCTAGTCCAACCCCCTGCAATGCAGGGATCTCAACTCAAGCATGCATGACAGATGGCCACCCAACTTCTGCTTAATATCCTGCAAGGAAGGAGAGCCCACCACCTTGTGCACTCTCCTTTCTTGGAGGTTTTTAAGCAGAGATTGCAGAGATAGTTGAGATTCTGGCATTGCAGGGGGTGGGACTAGATGACCCATGGGTCCCTTCCAACTCTATGATTCTGTGAATTTAATCCTCTTTTGAATCCATCCATGTTGGTGGCCACCACTGCCTCCTGTGGGAGGGAGTTCCATAGTGTATCTACGTATCGTGTGAAGAATGACTTCTTTCTATCTTTCCCGAATCTTCCAGCATTCATCATCATTGGATGCCCATGAATTCTAGTGTTATGAGATGATAGATGATAGATAGATAGATAGATCATAGAATCATAGAATCATAGAGTTGGAAGAGACCACAAGGGCCATCGAGTCCAACCCCCTGCCAAGCAGGAAACACCATCAGAGCACTCCTGACATATGGTTGTCAAGCCTCTGCTTAAAGACCTCCAAAGAAGGAGACTCCACCACACTCCTTGGCAGCAAATTCCACTGTCGAACAGCTCTTACTGTCAGGAAGTTCTTCCTATGTTTAGGTGGAATCTTCTTTCTTGTAGTTTGGATCCATTGCTCCGTGTCCGCTTCTCTGGAGCAGCAGAAAACAACCTTTCTCCCTCCTCTATGTGACATCCTTTTATATATTTGAACATGGCTATCATATCACCCCTTAACCTCCTCTTCTCCAGGCTAAACATGCCCAGCTCCCTTAGCCGTTCCTCATAAGGCATCGTTTCCAGGCCTTTGACCATTTTGGTTGCCCTTCTCTGGACACGTTCCAGTTTGTCAGTGTCCTTCTTGAACTGTGGTGCCCAGAACTGTGAGGTCTGACCAGAGCAGAATACAGTGGCACTATTACTTCCCTTGATCTAGAAGCTATACTCCTATTGATGCAGCCCAGAATTGCATTGGCTTTTTTAGCTGCCGCGTCACACTGTTGGCTCATGTCAAGTTTGTGGTCAACCAAGACTCCTAGATCCTTTTCACATGTACTGCTCTCAAGCCAGGTGTCACCCATCTTGTATTTGTGCCTCTCATTTTTTTTGCCCAAGTGCAATACTTTACATTTCTCCCTGTTAAAATTCATCTTGTTTGTTTTGGCCCAGTTCTCTAATCTGTCAAAACAAACAAGATGATAGATATAGATAGATAGATGTTTCTCTATTCACTTTCTCCATGCCATGTATAATTTTATATATTACTTTTGTGTCACCTGTTACAGTGGTACCTTGGTTTTCGAACAGCTTAGTTCACGAATAACTTGGAACCAGAACACTGCAAAACCAGAAGTAAGTGTGCCGGTTTTTGAACTTTTTTTGGAAGCTGAACGTGCCCCATTTTTCGTCCCCCTCTGTTTCCTGTTGCACTGCTAATTTGCGTCCCACCCATTGTAATTCAAGCCTTCCGTCTCCGATTGCAGTCTTCTGAGGTGAAATTTGGAGCTTATATTTGGTGCTTTTGTTTTTGCTATTTATTTTGCGTTTTTTTTGTTTCAAGGCTTTTTCAGTTAATTTGTTGTTGTGGCTGTGTGGATCCCAGTGCAGCTACTGATTGATTGATTGATTGATTGATTGATTGTGTGACTGCAGAAATGGATAAAAGCCCGCCATCCAAACAATGACTATCTTCAGTGCAGGTGAGGAAAAAAATAATTTTAATTTTTATCATCTACAATATTGTTTTATTTATTTTACAGTACAGTACATTGTTTATTGCTTTCATTTTATGGATCAATGGTCTTGTTAGATAGTAAAATTCATGTTAAATTGCTGTTTTAGGGGTTGTTTTTAAAAGTCTGGAATGGATTAATCCGTTTTGCATTTTGGGAAAGCGTGCCTTGAGTTTGGAACACTTTGATTTTTGGAATAGACTTCCAGAACAGATTAAGTTTGATAACCAAGGTACCACTGTACTTGCCTTTTCTCTAAACTAAAAAATTCTAAACATTTCCTTTTTCTTCTAGGGTTCTCTTTGGACATTTGGCTTTTTGTCAGTCCTCTGTACTCTTTTCACAGACCGAAATCACCCTGAGGCCTGTGGGAGACATTTTGGCCTCCCTCCACACCCAGGCGGCTTTGCAATGTCACAGGCAGTGCAGACACAAAAGGATCCCTTTTTTCCCTTCTTCCTCTTTTGCTATTCTAGGAAAACCCCTCTGGGTTTTTTGACACGCTGTCAGTCATGGCCTGTGAACCAAGTATGGAACAGTAACTGTCCCCCACCCCCAAAAAAACCACCCTTGAAAACTTGAAGGAGTTGCATTTCCATCACTTACGTTCTGGTGAATTTGCAGTTTCCTACGTAAGCAAGGTAGTGATGTATGGAAGTGAGAGCTGGACCATAAAGAAGGCTGATCGCCGAAGAATGGATGCTTTTGAATTATGGTGCTGGAGGAGACTCTTGAGAGTCCCATGGACTGCAAGAAGATCAAACCGATCCATTCTGAAGGAAATCAGCCCTGAGTGCTCACTGGAAGGACAGATCGTGAAGCTGAGGCTCCAAGACTTTGGCCACCTCATGAGAAGAGAAGACTCCCTGGAAAAGACCCTGATGTTGGGAAAGATGGAGGGCACAAGGAGAAGGGGACGACAGAGGACGAGATGGCTGGATAGTGTCTTCGAAGCTACAAACATGAGTCTGAACAAACTGCGGGAGGCAGTGGAAGACAGGAGTGCCTGGCGTGCTCTGGTCCATGGGGTCACGAAGAGTCGGACACGACTAAACGACTAAACAACAACAACACGTACGGAAGGCAGTCAAGTCTTAAACTAGCTCTGGGTATGGCCCAATAAGGCAATTATTCACTCTGGGGTCTCTGTTGTCTTGCAACTCATTTATTAAGCATAATTGCTCTGATAAGATGTGCCTCCATGCTGCATAAATACATGATAAGCTGCCTTGATATTATGTTCCTTTTATCACACCATGTCAACCGATATTTCAGCATCCCATCCCACAGATGTTCCTCTCTCTCTCTTCTCTCTCTCTCTCCCTCTCTCTCTCATCCCGTCAGTCAAGCAGAGAGAGGAAGAAATGAAGGGATTGTCAGAATATCAAGGATGTGTCTATATCAATAGAAGGACGCATCTTCAAAGCAGACTTCTGTGAGGCTGTGAGCGAACTCGTGGGCACCTCATGAAGCCGAATGCTGGGAAATTCAGGACAGATAAAGAAACCGCACGGTTAGACTACGGAACTCCCTCCCACAGGAGGCTGTGAGGGACACCAATTTGTATGGTTTAAAAAGGGATGGACTAGATGATCCTTAGGTTCTTTTCCGACTTTATGATTCCTAGTGGTAAATGTGGACAAGCCTTATTGCATGATACAGATCCTAACCTTCACCATGCATTAGAATTTATTGCAAAAAATAATAATTAAACAAATGACACCACATTTTCATTAATAGAGATGACCAAGCAAAACCATTGTACGAAACTTTACTCCTGGGCCTGCAACAACCTCAAGGCTAATGGAGAACATCGTACCCTACTTTTTCAGGTTAAGTGTCCTCTCCTCTGTTGGTAGGTAGGAGTTCACATGGGCCCACAGAAAATTATGATGCAGTGGTGTCAGAATAGGACCTGGGAGAACAGGGTTTAGATTCCCTCTTGGCCATAAATCTCACTGGGTCAACTTGGACCAGTGGCTGCCTTTCAACCTGGCCTCCCTCACAGGGTTGTTGTGATGATGAAATGGGAACTACGACCATGGGAGGCCAGGGTTCTACTTGAAGCTCACTGGGTGGAGCTGGAGGGACAGACATGGCCTTTCAGCCTGACCTACCTCGCAGGGATGTTGTGAGAAGAACCATGTGCCCCACCCTAAGTTCCTTGGAGGAAAAGGTGGGATAACAATAAAATAATAACAATAAATTTTATTTATACGCCGCCCTCCCCAGCCAAGACCGGGCTGGGGGCGGCTAAAACCAGGTATAAAAACAATTGATTAAAATACAACATTAAAATACAACATTAAAATGCAGCCTCATTTCAGTAGAAAGGCAAATCAAAAACTTTTGGGGGGATGAAAACGTCAAGTCTTCACCAAGGCCAACTATCCAGACTGGTCCTGCGTGGGCCAGAAAAAAGCCAGGGAAGTCCCCAAATAGGAGTTCCATCACAGAAGGAGAAAGGAAAAAGGAAAGAGGGGGAGGGATTGAGTTGATTCCAAGCCAAAGGCCAGGCGGAACAACTCTGTCCTACAGGCCCTGCGGAAAGAAATCAGATCCTGCAGAGCCCTGGTCTCTTGTGACAGAGCGTTCCACCACGTTGGGGCCAGTGCTGAAAAGGCCCTAGCCCTAGTTGAGACCAATCTCACCTCCTTGAGGCTCAGGACCACCAAAGTGTTGTTATTTGTGGACCTTAAGGTCCTCCGTGGGGCAGACCGGGAGAGGCGGCCCCGTAGGTACGAGGGTCCTAGGCCGTGATAAGTATAGAAACGTGATAAGTAAATAAATATACAGAAAGGAAAGGAGAGGAAAGAGAGAAAGAGTTTACTAAGCGGGGACAAAGGGCCAGTCAACGGAAGGCGGAGGAGCAATTGTTGGATGTCCTGCAATGACCATGCAGTGAGTGCAGAGGAAGACACGATCCAACTCACGCAGTGTGACCTACTTCCATCCAGCAGCCGCTGGGGGTAAATAAGCAGATCAAGACTCAGAGCACAAAACACCTCGGGCTGGATATTTAATAGTGCCAGGCTGCTGGCTGCAAGAGCCGGGGAGACACCCTGCTTCAGCAGCCGGCATGGTTTTTGAAAATGGTTCCAGTGGGTTTTCATTTGCAAGGCAGGGAGACTAGCGGCATCGTGTGAAAGAGACACCGAGAGAGTTGCACCGATGGCCTCAAGGCTTGTGCACAGAAAGTGAGCAAGGCACTCCAATATTTGCAGGGAGCAGAGGGGAGCCTAGAGAGATGGGCTCTCTCCTCGTGAGACTAAAACCTCGCCCTGCCCCACTGTTATGTACTGAGTTGAATAGGATCCAAACTGCAGCAGTCTGATTGGTCCTAGAACAATATGATCCAAAAGGCAGCAGTCTGATTGGTCCTAGAACAATAGGATTCAGAATGCAGCAGTCTGATTGGTCCTAGAACAATGCAGCAGTATGATTGGTTGGCAGGAACCACCCAATCATGCTCCAGATAGAAGTGAATCCACAACCTGATTGGCTTACAGTAGAATTCCGGAATTAGCCAATCATGTGCAGCCCATTGTGTAAATAATGTATATAAAGCAGATACCTTGAGGGGACTTTCATTCATTCCTCCTCACCACTATGAGCTGAATAAAGAGCATGAAATCACTTTGCGACTCTGAGTATATTTCACCCACAGTTTAAGGAGGGTGTGGACAAGCTAGAAAGTGTGCAGAGGCAGGTGGTCAAGATGATCAAAGGTCTGGAAACTAAGCCCTATGAGGAACGGTTGAAGGGGTTGGGGATGTTTAGCCCAGAAAAGAGCAGATTTAAGGAGGCGATCTGAGAGCCATCTATGCCTCTCCTCGTGTGTATGTTTTGTGTGTGAGAGAGTTTAGTCATGGTTAGAATAAATTAGCTAATTCTCTCGAACCAAAGAAATGTAGACATTTGGTGCTGGGCTGCTCCCCACTGCAGCAATGGATGTCTATATTTTGATGTTGCATGAGTGTTCCATGAAGATTATCCCTCTATTAAGATCCGTATGAGTGTCAGTTTCGGTATAAATCTGCCAAGAAGACACACTTTTGCTGCTGTCTGAGGATCGTAATTCATGAGCCTCTTATGACACCTTTATGCCAACACTACTTTCTGCCAAGAGAGAGCACCTCCTCAAAGCTAATAATAATAATAATAATAATAATAATAATAATAATAATAATATCATCTCAGGCCCCAAACCAGGACTGAAGGCAGCTTCCACAAACCATAACCACACAAGTAAAACACAAATAGCTTAAAATATATCAAACAGTACTGTTAAAAGAATTAAAACAAAATATATATTAAAAAATCTATTGAAGTACAGATAATAAAAATCAGCACAGCACTCTTTAAACTCCCTTTCCTTAAAATGCAGTCAGTTCCCAAAGACCTGCTGGAATAAAACTGCCTTCACCTGTTGGTAGAAGGAAAACCAGGAGGGAGACAGTCTGGCTTCTCTAGGGAGAGAGTTCCAAAGTTGTTTGGGAGAAGCCACCACTGAGGAGACCCTCTTCCACATCCACATCAAATGTCCCCGTGAGAGTGGTGGGACTAAGAGAAGGGCTTCCTCAGAGCCCAGGTAGGTTCATATGAGGGAATACAGTCTTTCAGATAGCCTGGACTTAAGCCTTAAAGGGCTTGATAGGTCATAGCAGCACTTGGAATTGTGCCTCAAAACAGACAGGTCACCAGTGGAGCTTTTGCAACATGGGAGCCATGTGCTTTTGAGCCCATGTTGTATGCTTTGGCCACACAACTCCTGCAGGATCGACCGTGGGACAATGGATCAATTATCCAGACTCAGGAACTATCCTCCCACGGTGTCTCCATCTCGCCAGGATTCAAAATCTGTTTACTGGCCCTCATTCAGCCATCACTGAGTCCAGGCACCGTTCCAGGCCTTGCACAGCTTCTTGTGATGAAGATGCTACAGAGAAAGAGATCTGGGCATCGTCAGTGTGCTGATGACACCTTGCCCCAAATTGCCTAGTGAGATGACTTCATATATGCATGAGCTGAACTGGTTCTTGAAGTTTAGCTGTCATTTTAACAGTCTGATGTGTTTCTATTTATTCCCTGGCTGTGTGTTTTGCTCTTATATATATTCGTAAAAGGGGGTGGGGGGAGGACAACATACCTACTTCGCCTAAAGGCTTTACAAGAGTCTACAAGCACAGCAGCTGGTTTATGTGGCCTATGTAAATAGAGGAAGAGCAGTGATGGCATCATTAGCACAGTGGGTCACACAGCGGGTTTTTGTGCAACTCCCACAACCCCTAGCATGACTGCCAGAGACCTGACCATGGTGTGCCCCCACTTCTGACATTATATTTTCCACAATGCGCAAGTCATCCTAATTATCTGGAAGAGGTAGGTAAGCCAGGACTTTCACGTGGGCTCAAAGTATCAAAGCATAGCACAAAATGTAGGCTCTTGAAGGCCTGTTCAACATAGAAGGGATAATGAGGATGGTTCTGTTCAGTGTCTTCAGTGGGTACCATTTAATGGGGCCTGCCTGCCTTCTTCTAGAGGACTAGCTGCGCTGGCAGGCTGCCAAGCTTCAGAGCAGCACAGGGCTCTTCCTCAGCCATCTGTGAAAATTGTCACCTGAACCACTTGAAAACTTCTGAGATTTTAGTTTTATTCTATAGGGCTGTTGGTGTGCAACTGCTTGTACTTTGTGCTGCAATACCTACTCAGCATCCTGTGGTCTGTTGCACCTGTGGGTCTTGGTAAGAGGCAGTGTGGCATAATGGTTAGAGTGTAGGCCTAGGGCCTGGGTGACCTTGGGCCAGTCATGGCCTCTCAGCCTAATCTACCTCACAGGATTGTTGTGGGGGTTAAATGAGGAAGGGGAGAACCATGTACACCACCTTGAGCTCCTTGGAGAAAAAGGAGGGATATGAATGCGACAAATAAATCATCACCATCATCATTGATGGTTGCACCCCTGCAAGAAGTGTATTTTGTCCTGCTCAGGACTGGAGTTGCTGCTGTCACTCCTTTGACTTGTGTCTTCCCACACCCTCTTCCTCCCCATTTTGCACACTTGCACCAGAGCATTTGCACCACTCGAGACAGAGCAACTCCCTGGGTGTTGCACCTGTGCAACTCCATGACATGCAAAGGCCTGAGCCTTTCCACTTTTCAACTGGAACAGCGAACCACACCATCAGATCATGGAAGATCACAAGAGCATTTGCTCCTTCAGCTTAAAAGATAAGAGGGGAGAAGTTTCTTGATCCAGGGCACTGGATAGCAAGTAATGTATTCCATTTCCATCCTCTGCCTTTCATTGGCACCATCAAAGTGATGTGTCTCTTCTGAAGCAAGCCACATACTGCAATCTAAGCAGAAATAACAATATCTTGGTCTTCCTCCCCTTAGCCCAAGAGCACACAAAACCAGCTGGGGGGTGGGGGTGGGAGAGACCTTCGTTTGTAGCCCTAACCAAACTGAGGCTTCTTCTCAACATGGTGCCAACCATCCAGCGCTCTGGATGAAAGAGATGCAAAGCTGAAAACCACAACAAGGTTGCAGCCACTCACTGGACCACTTTCACCTTTCACTCTTTATGACATTTCACTTCAAATGCTTGCAAACATCAAATGACCACTCTTAGGGGAATCCGACTGACCCCCCACAAGATCCAAAGTAGCCCTTCCATAACTCACAGTCCACACCTTTCCATGCATTTCTAGTTTTGAGCAGCAACCAAACTTTGAGGAATGTGGTTCCCTGTATCAACACTACAAGGGAAGCTCTCCTTACGGGTGGAACACTTTTCAGGCTCCTGTTCCCTCAGGGGATGTCCCCCACCCCGCCCTGCGCCAGCATATCCTGGAGGAAACGGAAGGCAGAACTTGACCAAAACCGTTTTACCCACACCCACCCCAAACTGTTGCCTTCTTTGCACCCGGCCAGCCGACCATCACAGTGACACCGACTCAACCCCGGAGGAAGGAGCAGCCCAGCTCAGCGAGGGGAATCCCAGCTACCTGCCCAGCCGCATCCTCAGGTGTCTCCGCACCTGGCAAAGTCGCCCATGTGGAGCCAGCGTCTTCCTCCCTCTCGCCCTTCCCCTCGCCAGGCGCTGCAGGCGCTCCGCCTCGCTCCGCGCAACCTCCCGCCTTCAGCACCACGGACAGCGCTCGCCGAGAGGTACCCAAGGGCGGCCGGCGTGGGATGCAGGGATGCTCTAAGGCAGGCGGAGCACAGCATCCCTCGGCGTCGCCCTGGCAACCGCTTGGGGAGGGGGATGCCGCGCGCCCCACTCCCTTCTACCTTGGACAGGTGTGCCTGCAGCCGAGGGACCACCCAGAGGGGAGCAAAGCCCTCTTGGCTTTTTTTTTTTTTTGGTCCAGCTCAACGCTTTCCATCCAGCTGCAGGGAGAACTTTTCTCTCCACACACACCCTCTAAATCCCCCCCTTTACCCCCTCTTTCACCTTCCACATTCCATCATCCTTTCCCCCTCTATTCCCCCCCCCCCCCGCGTTCCCATCTCGGTCTATTCACTCTTCCCAGCGCTTCTGTGCGCGCGCGCCCCTCCCCGCCATCTCTCTCTCTCTTTCTCCAAAGCCTTTTGTTCTTCCTGGCTGCTATTTCCGAACTGCCTGCATTCCTCTCCAACTCTCTCCACCTCCCGATTTCGCCTCTCTGTCTCTCTCTCTCCCCGCCTCTCCGCCAGCCAGGCTCCTTCGGCTCCGGTCCCGTCCGCCTCCCTCTCCCCCTCCCCCCTCCCAAATTCCCCATAAGTCTCCGAACTCCTGGCGGCGGCCAGGGACTCCGAGGGAAGGACGAACCACTCACAAGTCAGATGCCGCCGGCTGGTACTGCTGGCTCCGGCAGAGGATGGAGTGGCCGCAAGCTTGGCCCATGACTCCTCATCCTTTCCTCAGCCTCGCCAGAAGGACGAAGAGGAGGAGGCGGGCGGGCGGGAAGGCAGAGGCCGGTGGCCAGGGATGCCGCCCCAGTGGCCCCCGGGGCGAGGCAGCCGCCGCTCGCCTCCACCGAAGAAGGCAAATGATGGAGCTGTGTTAGGGACTCTCCTCTCTCTCGCTCGCTCGCTCGCTCTGCTCTGCTCTCAAGGCTGATGCTGTAACGGATCCTAATGCAGGTTGCCGAAGCATGCAGAAGGAGGGGGGAGTGAGCGAGAGAGGGAGCGAGAGAGAGAGAGAGAGAGCGTGGATGTGTGGCGCGTGAACAAGCGAGCGAGGAGCCCGCTTTGGCGAACCCGCGGGTCGGTTTCGTGGCAGCTCTTTCGTGGTGTCGCAAAGCAGAGAGGGTTAGAGGCGTGTTGTCGCCTCTGCCAGGACTAGGCGGTGCGGAAAGGCTGGCTCTTGCTCACTGACACATCTGGGTTTGTTTTTAAAAAAAGGAAAAGTGGGGTATAGAATATGCACCACCCACCGCCCTGAGCTGTTGACAGCGAGCCCAGCAGCATTTCACAACACTGCAGGGGTGAAGGCGCAAAGGCTCGTTGGAGATCAGCCCCAAAACCTGAACACAGGAATCAAGGAAACAACAATACAGAAGTGGGGGCCTCTGACACTCTGAGCTAAGGTCAGCCTTTCTCAACCAGTGGGTCCCCAGATGTTGTTGAACTACAACTCCCATCACCCCTAGCTAGCAAGGCCAGAGCTCAGGGATGATGGGAGTTATAATCCAACAACATCTGGGGACCCACAGGTTGAGAACCGCTGCTCTAAGGGATGCGTTTCCTCGAGGTGCTGCCGCCCAGCCTCCCCATCTCCCCACATATCCAGGGTGTGGGTCTTCCAGTTGTGGGGTCCAAGACAAAACTAGTGTTTGCTCCAGCCCCTCTCTGTAGGCCAGTGAGTAAGCAACACTAGGTGCATGAGCTTGGACGGCCCCTACCCCAATGGCGGGGGTGGGGAGGACAGGACCGTTCCCTTCACTTGGCCTTCCTATTTATTAGCTATCCTTTATAACATTTATATTCCAGCTTTTCTCCAAAGACCTCAAGGTAGCTACACACATTTATGCCCCCCCACTTCATTTTTATCCTCACAAGAACCCTGTGAGGTAGATTAGGTTGAGAGGGAGAGTGACTGGCCCAGGGAGCTTCATGGCTGAATTGGGGATTTGGACCCTGATCTCCCAGGTCCTAATCCAGACTCTCACCACTATACCACACTGATTCTCTTCTGTCACTGAAGCAGCTCTGTAGGATAGTTATTAAGGAGGCTGCTGTGCTTAATGAGAACATGTTTGTGCTCCAGAGCAGGTGTTGGGAGCTGCTTTCATGCTGAAGACCACATTGGCCCATGAGGAACCTACTGGAGGTGGTCATGTATCAGGAAGATTTCCATGTCTGATGTTTAGTACTCTTTTATATTTGTTGGAAGCTGCCTAGAGTGGCTGGGGCAACCCAGTTAAATGGGTGGGGTACAATTATTATTACTATCATCATTATTATTATTAGTCAAATGCCAGATGTGGGGGGAGGCAAAAAAAGTGGATGGAGAAAAGGGTGCGGCTCTTTATTTTAATTTATTACTTTTATATCCCACCTTTCCTTCAAGGAGCTCAAGGTAGTGTACATGGTTCTCCTCCTCCCCATTTCATCCTCCCAACAACCCTGTGAGGTTGGTTAGGCTGAGCATGACGGACTGGCCCAAGGTCACCCAGTGAGCTTGATGGGCTGAGCAGGGATTCGAACCCAACTCTCCCAGGTCCAGGTTTTACCCTCTAAGTGCATACTCATTACCTTTGCACAGCAGGTGACCTCTAGAGTATGCAAATTAGGCAAATTGACACAGGCAGTGTCAGTTGACCGATCAGCAGCGATTAGCCAAAACAGCCAGAAAGTTGCCTCTCTGTTCAGTAGCAATATGCTACATTGGCAAAAGCAGGTGGGGACAGACACTCTGTCCTGCCTCTTCGCTGAGCTGTCTGGCTAGTCTGTACTGGAGATCACAGGACTGATCAAGCAAGGTATCTGTTTGGGCTCTTGAGTGCATCTGCTGTGTGTTAGAGGCATCGAAAGGTGCTTTGAGGACTTCAGGTGAAAAGTGCGGTAAAAATCTCCCAAATAAATAAATTCCAGCCACACCTGAACCACAGGTTTCTGCACCCGTGACTCTTCCCATTTTCCATCCAGGCAGGAGGAAGACGCAGGATCACAGTTCAAGAGCACATGGCGCTCAGTCAAATGCGCCCAAGGAGAGCAGAGGGCAGGACCAGTGGGGGGCATGGCCTGGGGAAAGTCCCAAGGGGCCACATGGAGGGCCTCATACACCCCCAGGGGCTGAGGCCCCGCCTTGGAGGTTGGAAGATGCAGCGATGGCCCCCAACTTGGATGGCTTTGAAAGAGGGTTAGACAAATTGATGGAGGAGGAGAGGCCTATTGATGGCTTCTGGCCAGGATGGCTCTTCACATTCAGAGGCAACAAGTCTTCTGAACACCAGTCGCAGGAAACCTTGCGCTCAGATCCTGCTTGCGGGTTTCCCATTAGGGCACCTGGTTGGCCCCTGCGAGGACAGGATGTTGGGCTTGCTGGGCTCCCATTGACCTGACCCAGCAGGCTTCTCTTATGTTAACTCGACTTAAGCTGCTGGGCTGGGTTCAGACATAATGCCAGGCCGCGGTTTGATGAGCCTTAGCTTAGCCCTGCATGTGAACCAGGCCAGAGAGTGCCGGGAGCTGGATTGGATTACTGTGAGAGCCAGCAATGCTTCTGAATACTAGTTGAAGGGTACCTCAAGTGCGCTACTCTGCCCAGGGCCTGCTTGGGGGCTTCTTTTGGGGGAATCTGCTTGGCCACTACAAGAAGAGGATGGTGGACTTGATGGGCCATATGACTAGTCCAGCAAACTTCTCTTACAGTGTGTGTCTGTTTATGCAGATGCTGGTTCGTGTGTGTGCCCAATAAATCCTCTTCTCTGGCTGGAGCATCTGAGCCATTGGGTTTATTCAGTGGCAGAGCTTCATGCTCCAGAACCGGGGGGGGGGGGGTGGAAAGCAGGCAGGGACAGAGCTGGCGTGCAGCCCAGGGGCGTGGCATGCGTCCTGGGGGCGGGGCATGCTGCCTGCAGGGGCGTGGCGCCCAACGCAGGCAGGGGGGCAGCCATGATGGCACCCTACCAGGATCGCAATGCTGGGGGCTGCGCGTTCCCCCCGCACTCCTCTTCCTCCGCCAGTGGGTTTATTTACAGCACTTTGCAGCTGAGAGCCAAAATACACAGGCAGGCAGAGACTCGCTATATTGCCCTATGACAGTCTTCTTGCACTTGATCTCCAGCCAAGCCCTCCCTGCGCCCCTCACCTCCCCGACTCCCGGTTTTTATTTCTCCCGGAGGACCCTTCTTGAATATCTGGCCCCCTTAGAACAGGGTTTCCTAAACAGCTGTTTTTGGACTACAACTCCCATCATCCCTAGCTAGCAGGACCAGCAGCCAGGGATAATGGGGCTTGTAGTCCAACATCCTGTATTCACAGTGGCCAACCAGATGCCTGCAGGGAAGCCTGCAAGCAGGATCCGAACACCAGAGCCCTCTCGATCCTGTGGCTCCCACAACTGGGATTCAGAAGCAGGCCCATCTTACCCACAGAGGCTAGTGGTGTGGGGCACCCGGGCGCCAAGTTCTGGAGGGCGCCAGGCAAGAGTCCGGGGAACACCGAACGAGCGCGCTGAGTGAGCGAGGGTGCGTGCACCACTCTCACTGAGCGTCAACTCGGTTTTTCCCCCTTATAGCCTGCAGGCACTGATTCTGCGGGGCGCCAGAAGACTAAAAGGGAAAAAACTGAGCCGACGATCAGTGGCATAGCGTGGGGGGTGCAGGGGGGGCCGGCCGCACCGGGCGCAACATCTGGGGGTTAGGGTTAGGGGGCGCAAATCCACGGGTTAGGGGCGCAAATCCACGGGTTAGGGGGCGCAAATTACTTGCCTTGCCCCGGGTGCTGACAACCCACGCTACGCCACTGCCGACGATTGGCGGGAGTGATGCACGAGCCAGGAGGTGCCGCGTCCAGCCTCCACCTCTTCCCCATCATAGGAGCCGCCCTCCAGCAGCTGCCCGCCTCCTCCAGCCCTAAAAATGGTCAACTCTGGGAAAGGGGGCAGCGTCGGAGGGATCTTTGCGTCACGGCGCCGGATATGCTTAAGACAGCCCTGTTCAGAAGTGTGGCTGCCTCCAGCTGTGAAGGGTTCTCTCCTCTCCTGTCCCATTTCAAACTGGTGTTCCTTCCCTCCTGCTGGGATCAAGGACCCTGCAGGGATCCTCTCACTGCCCCTACCCACACCTTCAATGCACACACACCATCGCCAACGCATACACACCATTGCCAGTGCGCCAACCCATCTCCCTCTCCCCAAAGCAGCCGCCTTGAGCCTGGCTTGGGCCAAGAATGCCTAATTGTGGCTAATGAGTGAGCTGGTCGATTTCGGGGCTGCTGTTCCACTGCTGAAATCCCTCTAGCTATTATTAGCCGGGTGCATGTTGGTAATTTAATTCGCGCAGGGTTTTTTTCTTCTTCTCCTCCTCGCATTGCTACAGTGGAGAGGGAAAGGAGCCGCCGTGTATGTTAATCCGTTTTTCGCTGGCAGCCTGTAAGAAACAGGGGGAGCCTCAGAAATCGGGTCAGGATGATTCCTGATCACAAAGGCCGGTTGGGGAGAGGCAGCTCAAGCTGCGGGAGCAAAGCGGGGTGTGGTGGTGGGGAGGAGAGGAGCCAGACAACATCGGATTAAGCAAAAGAGACATCAGGGCGTAGGGAGAGCCTCCTGGATCAGGCCAATGTCCTATCTAGTCCAGCATCCTGTTCTCACAGGGGCCAACCTGCAAGCAGGATTAGAGCACAAGAGCATCTCTCCCCTCCTGTGGTTTCCAGCGACTGAGTTCAGAAGCATTGCTGCCTCCAACTGGGGTAGCCATCGACAGCAGCCCTTGAGCCCGTGGGGCTGCCCTTGAGACTGACCCAGAAACTCCAGTGGGTGCAGAATGCAGCGGCAAGACTCCTTATGGGGTCGTCGCCGTGGGATCACATTCACACAGTGCTATGCCAGCTGCACTGGCTCCCGGTGGAGTACAGGATCAGGTTTAAGGTGCTGGTTTTAACTTTTAAAGCCCTATACGGCCTAGGACCCTCGTACCTACGGGACCGCCTCTCCTGGTATGTCCCACGGAGGACCTTACGGTCTTCAAATAAAAACATCTTGGAGATCCCGGGCCACAGCGAGGTTAGGCTGGCCTCAACCACAGCCAGGGCTTTTTCGGCTGTGGCCCCGATCTGGTGGAACGCTCTGTCACAAGAGACTAGGGCCCTGCGGGACTTGACATCTTTCTACAGGGCCTGCAAGACGGAGCTGTTCCGCCTGACCTTTGGCCAAGGCACAGTCTGACCTCCTCTCTCCTTCTGTAATCCTCATAGAACTCTAGCCCAATGGTTGCCATTAATTTGATTCTGAACTGATTTTGGAACGTATTTCAATTAATTGATTGTGATTTTATGAAAATTGTGCTATTTTTACTGTTGTTAGCCACTCTGAGCCCAGCTTTGGCTGGGGAGGGCAGGATAGAAATAAAAAATTATTGTTGTTGTTGTTGTTGTTGTTGTTATTATTATTATTATTATTATTATTATTAATCATCCCCTCCGCCATTAAGCTGTGTAGTCCTCTTTTGAAGCCATCCGAGCTCCTGGTCCTCGCTGCCTCCTGTTGCAGGGAGTTCCGTAGTTTAGCTCTGTGCTGTGTGAAGAAGTCCTTTCTTCTCTCTGCCCTGAAAAGCTGCAGCTTGCTGTGACAAGGAGAGATCAGGACACTTATGCTGTTCTTGGCAAAGAGGACTCTCCTCCAGTCAGCCGGGCCCTGGCGAGTCTGTATGTGAGTTCAGCCTCTTTCTGGGGATGACACAAGCTCTATTCAGACTCTGCCTTTATTTAATTATGAGTGTGTTTTTCCCTTTCTCTTGATTTGATCAACAGGCAGACGATGAGCCAACCTCTCCCCACCAGGCGTCAGTGTGATCAGGGCAGTGCTGGGCAGAGGACCACAGGATCTTAGCCAGGGGTCAGCAAATTTTTTCACCAGGGGGCCGGTCCACTGCCCTTCAGACCTTGTGGGGGGGGGCCAGACTATATTTTGAAAAAAAAAATATGAATGAATTCCTCTGCCCCACAAATAACCCAGAGGTGCATTTTAAATAAAAGCACACATTCTACTCATGTAAAAACACGCTGTTTCCCGGACCGTCTGTGGGCCGGATTGAGAAGGCAATTGGGCCACATCCGGCCCCTGGGCCTTAGTTTGCCTACCCATGATCTTAGCCCTCAGAGGGCCCCTCAGATGCCATCTAGTCCAGCCCACTGCCAGCTGCCAGGGATCCACTGCTGCAACATCCCTGGCAGGTGGCCACCCAGACTTTTGTTTCAAGAGCCCTAACCGAGGCTGCCTCCTCCATGACTGAACAGCTCTTACCTTCAGCAAGTTCTTCTCTAAGTTTTGTCTAAGTCGTAGGATCATAGAATTGTAGAATTGCAAGGAGCTCCCCAAGGTCAACTGGACCAGCCCCCTGCAATGCAGGAATCACGTCTAAGGAATCCCTTTAACCTTTGCTTAAAGACCACCAACCAAAGAGAGTCCACTGCCTTCCAAGAACAAGATGGCACTTTCCTTCCTAATATTTAGTCCGAATCGCCTTTCTTGCAATTTGAATCAGTTTGTGTCTTGTCTCCGCAGGAGAAATCCATTGCCATAGCACAATTTGAATGCTCCTCTGTTCATTTCCCCACTGAGCCGTGTTGTTTTTCAGCAAATGGACACGAGCAAATTTTTAATATATCGTCCGTCCCCCCCCAAAAAAAACCACATCACTATGGCTCTACTTTGTTCTGTGGGAAAGCCATCTAGAGCTCTTCCTTTCATTGGGCCTGGGTCTACCTCTGACTCAGTTTTAAAGCCCAGAAGATGGAGGCTCTATTTAACCCAAAGTGTGGCCATTATGGCAGAAACTCAGCAGTGAAAAGCCTTGATGGAATTGAAGCCAATTTGGGGCACTTTGTGGAGAGGGTTCAGCCTCCCCTTCGTCTTCTGCTTCTACTCTCTCTCTCCCTCATTAGGTCCCTAGTCCAGAGAAAAGCCCCATGGATTATACATTCAGCACCTTGTAATGCTGCAAAACTTGATGCAATTATCCTCTGAAACGTCTTGAGAGCAGAGCTAATACCAAACTGGTTTCACTTAAGTGTGCAGGCACCCAAAAGGGTGTATTATGTCATTAAGTGATGCTTTAGCTCATCAAAATGTGATTAATTCCACATCCCTCCTTGAGTAAGGAGAATATTTTATTGTGCTTCTGGAAGCCTGATCTACGGCTTCTGCTGTTCTGACTGCAGTTTTCCATGTTAATTGCTTTATTTAAATTACCTCGACTGATTTATATCTGGACCTTTTTCCCCCCGGCTACAAACTGCCAGTGATAAAGCAAAGCCTCCTGGCAAGGTGTGCACACGTTTCCAGTTAGCAAATTCAGTCTTGCCTAGAACGCTCTTCCCCAACCTGGTGCCCTCCATATGTTTTTTGGACTACAACTCCCACCAGCCCCAGCAAATGTGCTCACAGGCCTGAAAAAAGGAGCAACCCCTCTTTCTGCTCATTTTCCCAATCTTGTAGTCCCTGCTGCCTTCCGACGTTACATCCCTCCATAAGCTTTAGTGACATCACAGCAAGTCAAGAACTTAAGAAGAGGATGCTGGGTGATGATTGTGATGATGAAGATGATGATGGTGATGATGATGATGATGATGATGATGATGATGATGATTTATTTGTACCCCACCCATCTGGCTGTGTTTCCCCAGCCACTCTGGGCAGCTTCCAACAAAGATTAAAAATACATTAAAATGTCACACATTAAAAACGTCCCTGAAGTCTTCTAAAAGTCTGGTAGTTGTTTATCTCTTTGACATCTGATGGGAGGGCGTTCCACAGGGCAGGAGCCACTACCAAGAAGGCCCAGTGCCTGGTTTCTTGTAACCTCGCAGTGAGGGAACCACCAGAAGGCCCTTGGCCTTCCTAACTTGTTCTAGCAAGTTCCTTTACTTAGCAGAGTTTCACATTCCCCTTTTAAACGCACAGCAGATAGCTGGTTGCAGGCTTGTGTAAGCCTCTCACTATCAGGTTCCTGGTAAGTTCCGTTATATCCCTCTTAAAAGAATAAACACACCACAATCTTGTTTAAAGTAAATAAAGTAGTTTACTCACATTCAGTTCACGGTTGGATCCCTGAAGGCGGACTTAGGTACAAAGTATATACATGTGGATCTATTCTATCCCATATGGGGATAATCCCAGTGTCCTTTGCTGGAAGCCAACAGAGCATCTCTAGCTAAAAAGCTGCTCCAACGACAGAGGAAGTCAAAGAGAGAGAGAGTGCTGCGTGACTTGTCCTTTAGTTACCTGGACAGGTAAGGTCACGCCCACCTCTAATAATAATAATAATAATAATAATAATAATTTTATTTCTACCCCGCCCTTCCCGGTTCAAAAACTGGGCTCAGGGCGACTAACAACAAATTTAAAACACTTAATTATAAAAGCAGCATAAAATACAGTATAAAAACATGAATAACAATAAAATGCAAAATTCAGAAATCAATTTAAGGGAAATAAGCATTAGATAATCCCCAGGGCTAGCTGGCTGAATTGGTCCTACTTGGGCCAGCGAGGAGGCCAGGGGAGAATTAGCTGTGGGATCTCAGAGCAGGTAATCTTCATAAAAGGGGAGGGGGAGGGAAGAGAAGGGAAATGAAAGATCAGGCTGAATTCAAATTAAAGGCCAGGCGGAATAGCTCTGTCTTACAGGCCCTGCAGAAGGAAGTTAAATCCTGCAGGGCCCTGGTCTCCTGGGACAGAGCATTCCACCAGGTCGGAGCCATCACTGAGAAGGCCTTGGCCCTGGTGGAGGATAGTCTGACTTCCTTAGGGCCCGGAACCTTTAAACTCTCAAGAGTCTCCTCCAGCACCATAATTCAAAAGCATCCATTTTTCGGCGACCAGCCTTCTTTATGGTCCAGCTCTCACTTCCATACATCACTACTGGGAAAATCATACCTTTAACTATATGGACCTTTGTTGGCAAGGTGATGTCTCTGCTTTTTAAGATGCTGTCTAGGTTTGGGGGAGCTGCTAATGAGGACATTCTTTCCGGCGGTTTGGCAAGGAAATTGGAGCAAAATCACAGGCTGGCAAAATGCGCAGACAGCAGAGCGCCGGCACCTGATCTGAGTGCAAGATCCCCCACGGGGGCAGCAGTGTCCCACGTGATCCTGCCTGCCCTCTTCAACTCAAGCTTTGGTGTGACCCACTTTTCGCTCCAGGCAACAACTGGTCTCAGAGCTGGATTGGGAGACATGGGGGAGTGGGCTGTGTTGAAGGGGGGGATTCCGCTGCCACCCGCTCTCCCCCATGCTTTTCAACATCTACATGCAGTTGCTGGGAGAGATCATCAGGGGGGTTGGGTTGGGTGTCCATCAACAGGCAGATGATACCCAGCTCTACCTCTCTTTCAGATCAGAACCAGTGAAGGCGGTGAAGGTCCTGTGTGAGTGTCTGGAGGCGGCTGGAGGATGGATGGCGACTAACAGATTGAGGCTGAATCCTGACAAGACGGAAGTACTGTTTCTGGGGGACAGGGGGCAGATGTAGAGGACTCCCTGGTCCTGAATGGGGTAACTGTGCCCCTGAAGGACCAGGTGCGCAGCCTGGGAGACATTCTGGACTCACAGCTGTCCATGGAGGCGCAGGTCAATTCTGTGTCCAGGGCAGCTGTCTACCAGCTCCATCTGGTCCACGGGCTGAGACCTTACCTGCCCGCAGACTGTCTCGCCAGAGTGGTGCATGCTCTAGTTATTTCCCGCTTGGACTACTGCATTGCGCTCTATGTGGGGCTACCTTTGAAGGTGACCCAGAAACTACAACTAATCCAGAATGCGGCAGCTAGACTGGTGACTGGGAGCGGCCACCGAGACCACATAACACCAGTCCTGAAAGATCTTCACTGGCTCCCAGTACGTTTCCGAGCACAATTCAAAGTGTTGGTGCTGACCTTGAAAGCCCTAAATGGCCTCGGAGCATCTCCACCCCCATGATCCAGCCTTGACACTGAGATCTAGCCTCAAGGGCCTTCTGGTGGTTCCCTCACTGCGAGACGTGAGGTTACAGGGAACCAGACAGAGGGCCTTCTCGGTAGCGGCACCTGCCCTGTGGAACACTCTTCCAGCAGATGTCAAGGCAATAAACAACTATTTCACTTTTAAAAGACAACTGAAGGCTGCCCTGTTTAGGGAAGTTTTTAATGTCTGATACTGTATTGTTTTTAATATTTGGTTGGAAGCTGCCCAGAGTGGCTTGGGAAACTCAGCCAGATGGCGGACATCTGGCTTACTAGCAGGACATATGAAAAGGATCTAGGGGTCTTAGTGCACCACAGATTTAACATGAGCCAACAGTGTGATGCAGCTCCAAAAAAAGCAAATGTCATTCTAGGCTGCATCCACAGAAGTCTAGCGTCCAGATCAAGGGAATAATAGTTCCACTCTATTCTGCCTTGGTCAGACCACACCTGGTATGCTGTGTCCAGTTTTGGGCAGCACAATTTATGAAGGATATTGACAAGGTGGAATGTGGAATGTGGACACAGGAGGGAGACCAAGATGATGGAGCGTCTGGAAACCAGGCCTGATGAGGAATGGTTGAAGGAGCTGGGTATGTTTAGCCTGGAAAAAAGGAATTATTATTATTATTATTATTATTATTATTATTATTATTATTATTATTATTTCTACCCTGCCCATCTGGCTGGGAAACTGAGAGGAGATATGATAGCCATCTTCAGATATCTCAAGGGCTGTCACAATGAAGAGGAAGCAAGGTTGTTTTCTCCTGTTCTGGAGAGCAGGACTTGAACCCATTGCTTCAAGTTACAAGAAAGGGCTATCTATCATGGATGCTTTAGCTGAGATTCCTGCATTGTGAAGGGGTTGGACTAGATGACCCTTGGCGGTCCGCTTCCAGCTCTACAGTTCCATTATTCTGTGATGGGGCATTTACAGGTTCCACTGAGTCACCCTCCAATTTCTTTTAGAAGAATCTGTTTCCTTGCAGGGAAATGTCACCTTGTTGTGACACCGTGGCAGCGTCAAAAATAGATTATGTAAGCTCGCCCTTAAAATTCTGTGCCGGCTAATTGCCTTCATGTCAGACACTGTTGCCCGCACTCCGCAGGGAGAGAGCGGGAGCCAGGCAGCACCGCATGCTCTCAGGCCCATCGGCCGACCCACCCCAACCCCCACGCCGGAAGCCCCAGAGGACTGATTGATGTTTGCTGATGTGGCACCATGTTTGGACCGAGTGAGTCAGCTGCAGCTGGTCAAAGCACCAATTGCCATAATCAGAGATGTTAAAACGAGAAGTGATTATGGTGTGTGCACAGAACTTGGCAGGGCTGCTGGTTCGTTGGGGGTGGGGGTGGGGGGTGGAGAGCCTGGTTAGCTGAGCCAAAGAAGGAAGAACCAGGAAGATAAAGAAGCTGAGAAGTTGGATGAGAAGCCAAGCTCCCAGACTTCCGGTTAGCGCCAGCGCTTAATGGCGGACCTCACCCGGAGCTCCGGGAGAGGTCTACTTCGTAGGTTCGGGTCCTGTCAGCTACGGCGGAGCGGGGACCCTTAAAAATCACAGGCGCGTTGCCTGTGAACCGGAGACTCGGCGGGCACCTTTGCGCCCCCCCGACGCTGTGAAATAGCCTTCTTAAAGGCTGCGGATCAGCGGAGGGGGTGAGAAGCGGTGCTGAGAGTCGTTCTTACCCAGCCTGCGAGGAGAAGCCGCGTCGCCATTAGCGGAGAGCGCTGATTTCTTCCGGCGAAATTGGACTAAAAAACAACTATCCGTGAGTAGGATTGACCGCTAAAATATAATTGGATATCAAAATTAAAGAAATTGGGCACCGAGACGGACAAGCACTAAAAAGGAAGTCTGCTTTCCGTTCTGTAGCAAGATCAAAGCGAAAGGCATTCCAGCTGTAACTGCTTGAGAGGAAATTTGTGGGAGCTAAGAAATTCATCACCAAAGCAAAGAACTCCCTCCCCGAAGGGCAGAAGGGGGGGGGGAGAAGATTTTAAAGTGTTTTTCTGCCAATTTTAAAGAATTGAGTCAAATACCGTTGTTCTTATACCTGGGATCGGACGCTCGGAGGAAAGGAACCGGCTAAAGACTGTTGCTATAAGAAGGTTAAAAAGTATCTTTAATTGACTTGGGTTACTCTCAACTTGAAATATTTACTTTGTTGCACTGCAAAGCTACTTACAGGACACTATTGATTTTAGACCCCACAGAAAGAGAAAATAACAATTGGAAGGGATTAGGAAAGTTTTGTTTACTTTTAGGAGAGTGTGGGTTTACTTGGAGAAGTAAAAATTGACTCTGCGCCCTCTGGTGGATCTACAAATTGTTACAGCAACGAGTGAAATCTATGAGAACTTTTGTTTGACGGCTCAAGAGTCTGGGAATGACCTTGACTAAAAGACTTTGTTATGGCAGATGGTAAAGAGAAAGGGGATTTACAGGAAACAACTTTGAGATCTGGCAAACAATATAAAATTGACTCTTTTATGCAGAGAAGGGCTTCAGTATCAGGAGCCTCTGGAATTACAGCTGTTCCAAAGGCAAGAGTGAAAACAATGTCTACAGAAGAATCATTTGCCAAGGTATTGGAGAAGATAAATGACTCTCTGGAGGAACTTAAAAAACAAGGTGCAGAAACTAAAGCACAAGTTGCTGAAACTAAAGTACAAGTTGCTGAAACAAATAAGAAAATTGAAGAAATCTCTGGGAAAATTGACTCAAATACAAAAAGTATAACTGACCTTGGGAATAAAGTGAATTCAAATACAGAAGCAATTGGGCAAATATTGCAAGAATCATCTACAACAAGAAAAATAGCTGAGGAAGCCAAAGAAATTGCAACTGCTGCGGAGGCAAAGTTTCCACCAGTGTTTAAGAAACTAGATGAATATGAACTGGCACTTTCTATGCAGGACATGCAACGCAAGGAGAGAAATCTAAGGATCAGACTTGTGCCGGAAAAGGAAGAAGATAACCTGGTGGACTATTTGACAAAAGAATTTTCTGACTTTTGGAAGCAGGAGCTGGGCAAAGAAGAATTTAAGATAGAAAGTGCTTTCAGATTGGGAGCAAGGCAGAGGAAGAATCGACCCAGAGATTGTCTTATAACTTTAAGATCAAAGGAGGAGCGAGATAAAATATTGAACCTGCATTATCAAACAACCCTTCGAATCGAAGACTTTTATATCGAGATCTTCAAAGACATTCCTAAGAGTATCTTGGACGCAAGAGGACATTACAAGGACCTGGTGATACTGCTGAGAAAGAACTACATACCATTCAGGTGGGAGTTCCCCCAAGGCCTGTCTTTTAAATACAAGGGAAAGAAGAGAAGAATAAAGACCGTGAGTGATAAAGACAAGTTTATGGGAGAACACGAAGAAGACCTACAGAAAGAGACTTATCCAGGACAAGGGCATCCTTCATTAGATACGGAAAAGGAATTACCGACAAACGAGGAACAAAAATTGGGAGCTGTAGGAGGAAAGAGCAAGTAACCCCATCATGGCTCTGCAACTTCTAACTTGGAATTGTAACGGTTTGAACATCCCTAGAAGGAGAAAAAATATATTTCATGCTTTGAAGAAAGATCAATTAGACTTAATTTGTTTACAAGAGACCCATGTGACAAGAGCTCATAGAAAGTTACTAGTAAATAAGAAATTGGGACAAGAATTTATATCTTCAGACAGAGTAAAAAAGAGAGGAGTGGTGATTTATGCAAAGGAGAAGCTCCAACCGAAACAAATCTTTAAAGATGACCAAGGAAGATATTTGGCAATTGAAATTCAATTTCAAGGAGAGAAGTATTTGATAGTGGGAATTTATGCACCAAATGAAGGGAAAGCTGAATTTTTTAAGAAGTTGCATGAGATTTTGATGGACCACATGGATTGTAAACTAATCATGATGGGAGACATGAATGGAGTAGTTTCAACAAATATGGACAAAGCACAAAGACAGGTAGTAACAAAAGATGGAAGACTACCAAAGACTTTTTTTGAAATGACTGACAATATGGACTTGATTGACATATGGAGAACAAAACACCCACTAGAAAGAGAGGGAACCTTCTTTTCTGAAGCCAAAATGACATGGACAAGGATCGACCAAATTTGGGTAACTAGCAGTATGGCGCAAAACATAAAGAGAGTGGAAATCTGCCCAAAAACTTTCTCCGACCACAATGCAGTGAAGATGGTGATGAGGCAAACAACAACTGGCTCCTTCAGATGGAGAATGAATGACACCTTATTTAGAGATGAGGAGATTTGTAAGAAGGCCCAAAAAACCTTGACAGACTATTTTGAAATTAATCTAAGGACTAAAGTAGAAAAAAGAATAATATGGGACGCAAGCAAAGCCGTGATGAGAGGGTTCTTGATACAACAAAATACATTAAAGAAAAGGAAACAAAACGAGAGGAAGGAAAAAATTCTGGAAAAAATAAAAGAAGGGGAAAGGAAACTAAGATCGAAGCCAAAATCACAAGAGATCTTAAGAGAAATCAAACTTTATCAAACACAATATATGGAACTGACGAATCAAGAACTAGAGTGGAAAATTAAGCAAATGAGACAAAAGACTTTTGAATCGGCTGACAAATGTGGCAAGCTATTGGCTTGGCAAATAAAGAAGAGACAAAAACTCAACACGGTAACAAATTTAGAAGTGGAAGGAAAGAACATAAGCAACCCAGCGGAAATTAGGAATTGTTTTCAGAACTACTTTAGACAACTCTACACACAAGGGCCGCAAAAACAAACAGATATACAACAATTCCTCGAGAAAAATGGGCTGAAAGAGATTTCACAGGAAAGTAAGACAATTTTGAATCAGGAAATATCAGCACAGGAAATAGAAGATGCCATTCAAAACATGATGTTGGGCAAATCACCTGGACCGGATGGACTGACTTCCAAATATTATAAAGTCTTAAAGGCAGGGCTTATACAACCTTTGAAGGAAGTCTGCAATGAGATCATGGAGGGGAGGAAGGCACCCGATACGTGGAGAGAGGCCTATATTACACTTATACCAAAGACAGAGACTGAAAAGACTCAACTTAAGAACTACCGACCCATCTCGTTACTAAATGTGGATTACAAAATCTTTGCTGATGTTTTAGCAAGGAGACTGAAAAGAATTTTGATGGAGGAGATTCATGGGGACCAAGCGGGCTTTCTCCCGAAAAGGCACTTGTCGGATAATGTAAGGAATATAATTGACATTTTGGAGAAGTTGGAAGTGAACATAAACACTAAGGCAGTTTTGATATTTGTGGACGCCGAGAAAGCCTTTGACAACATTTCTTGGAGTTTTATGTTGAAGAACCTCCGGGGGATGGGGGTAGGCCAAGGGTTTGAGAATGGTATAGGTGCAATATACTCTGAACAGAAAGCTAAACTAATTGTAAATAATGTGGTCACAGAAGAATTCAAGATTGAAAAAGGGACACGCCAGGGGTGCCCTATCTCCCCATTACTTTTTATATCGGTCCTGGAGGTTTGGCTTAATATGATCAGGAGGGACCAGTTGGTTAAGGGGATCCAGGTCGGAGTTAAACAATACAAACTGAGAGCATTTGCAGATGACCTAGTACTTACATTGCAAGAGCCAGAAGCTAGTACGAAAAGAGTTTTGGAAATAATCCAAGAGTTTGGTCAATTGGCAGGATTTAAATTGAATAAGTCAAAAACAAAGGTATTGGAGAAAAATCTAACACAGGTGGAAAAAGAAAGGTTTCAGAATGAGACAGGGTTGACTGTGGTTAAAAAAGTGAAATATTTGGGTATAAACATGACAGCTAAGAATGTGAATTTATTTAAAGATAATTATGAAAAAACTTGGACAGAAGTGAAAAAAGACTTGGAGATTTGGTCAAATTTAAAGCTTTCCTTGTTAGGTCGAATTGCAGTCATAAAGATGAATGTATTGCCAAGAATGTTGTTTTTGTTTCAAGCACTGCAAATAATGGACAAAATGGATTGTTTCAAGAAGTGGCAGAAAGATATATCTAAATTTGTCTGGCAGGGCAAAAAGCCCAGAATTAAATTTAAGATATTAACGGACTCAAAGGAAAGAGGAGGGTTTGCCCTGCCAGACTTTAAACTTTACTATGAAGCGGCAGCTTTCTGCTGGCTGAAAGAATGGCTGCTTCTTGAAAACACAGACATTTTGGATTTGGAAGGTTTTAATAACATTTTTGGGTGGCATGCATACTTGTGGTATGACAAGGTTAAAGCACATAAAAGTTTTAAAAATCATATTGTCAGAAAAGCACTATTAAATGTTTGGGTCAGATACAAAGATTTGCTGGAAAATAAAACTCCAAGGTGGCTGTCGCCAATGGAGGCTAAGGCAGTTAAAAAGTTAAATATGGAGTCCAAGTGGCCAAGATATTGGGAAATTTTGGAAAAGGAGGGGGACAAAATGAGATTGCAGAGTTTTGAGAAACTAAAAGGGAAGGTGAGAGATTGGCTGCATTATCATCAAATAAATGAAGCGTTCAAATTGGATAGCAAAATTGGCTTCCAGGTGGAAAAATCAAAATTGGAGACAGAATTGCTTGAACTCAGTACTAAGAATTTGTCAAAAATGTACAACTTGCTGCTGAAATGGAATACAGAAGATGAAACGGTTAAATCAGCTATGATTAAATGGGCTCAGGACATTGGTCATAATATTTTGTTTGCTGACTGGGAAAAGTTGTGGACCACTGGGATGAAATTTACGGCATGTAATGCCTTAAGAGAAAATATTATGAAAATGATCTATAGGTGGTACATAACCCCAGTCAAGCTTGCAAAGATTTACCATTTGCCTGACAATAAATGTTGGAAATGTAAAGAAAAGGAAGGTACATTTTTTCACCTTTGGTGGACGTGCCCAAAGATTAAGGCATTCTGGGAAATGATCTATAATGAACTTAAAAAGGTATTTAAATATACTTTCACCAAGAAACCAGAGGCCTTTCTCTTGGGTATTGTCGGCCAAGGGGTGTTAAAGAAAGATATAACTTTTTTCATGTATGCTACAACAGCAGCTAGAATACTCATCGCGAAGTACTGGAAGACGCAAGATCTACCCACACTGGAAGAATGGCAGATGAAGGTGATAGACTACATGGGTTTGGCAGAAATGACGAGCAGAATCCGAAACCAGGGAAGAGAAACAGCGCAAGAAGAGTGGAAAAAATTCAAGGACTATTTAAAGAAATATTATAAAGTTAATGAAAGTTAGAATGATGTTGGATTAGAAAGTAAATGGTTACTATTAGTAATGGTTAAGACAAGGAGAATAAGGAAGATTAGTCTAAACTTTAACTAAAATAAGGGAAGATTTGCTGAACAATTGATAAGAATTTGGAATACAGAAATGGGAGGTATGAGGAAGTCGGGGAAGGAAGGTATAAGAAATTAGGATACGAAATGGTACATGTTTTTTGTTTCGTTGTGTTTTTGTATGTTTATGTATGTCGTGTTTACATGGAAAAACTTTTGAATAAAAATATTTTAAAAAAAAAAAAGAGAAGCCAAGCTCCCATTTGCCACAAAAGACAGACGGTTAGAAACAGCTTGCTCCGCATGTGTGTATTTCCCTGTACTTCCAGAAGGAGGTGTAAGCTGGAAATAAAAATGCCCCTGGCCAAAATAAGACCTTTCCCCCTCTTTAGGGATATATGGGTCAGTGTGGTGTGGTGGTTAGGTCAAAAGGTAAAGGACCCCTGGACGGTTAAGTTCAGTCAAAGGCAACTATAGAGTTGCGGCGCTCATCTCGCTTTCAGGCCAAGGGAGCCAGTGTTTGTCCACAGTCAGCTTTCCAGATCATGTGGCCAGCAGGACTAAACTGCTTCTGGAGCAACGGGACTCCATGATGGAAACCAGAGCACATGGAAACGCCGTTTACCTTCCCACAGGACCGGTACCTATTTATCTACTTGCACTGGTGTGCTTTTGAACTGCTAGGTTGGCGGGAGCTGGGACAGAGCAACGGGAGCTCACCCCGTCGCGGGGATTCGAACCGCTGACCTTCCAATCGGCAAGGCCAAGCGGTTCAGTGGTTTAGACCACAGTGCCACCCGCGTCCCTGTAGTGTTTAGAATGCTGGATCTGGGAGGTCAGAGTTCAAATCCCCACTCTAACCACTGCACAAGCCTGCGTCAAGGAGCTGTCAACGAGAGAGGTCAACCACAAGGCAGGCATACATACAGAAGGAAACGGAATGAATTGGCTCTTTATTAGCGTAAAATAGCAAGACAGCAGAGTCTTCTGGTTCACCTTAATCTAGCTGAGACATTGCTGAAACTTACCACTGGCTCTACCTTTCACTCTGGATCACTCCCAAGCAGATGAAGGCTGCGCTGAGGGGGTGGGCTCCTCCTCTGGGCCTGTCTGGCTCAGCAACATGCAGGACTCTCCTCGATCGGGGCGTCAGAGGGGGAGGAAACCCAGCAGGACTGGGACTGTCTTGCAGCCAGGGAGCAAGGACAGCCTCTGACTTCTCTCTGCCTGCGTCTGTGGTCACACTGTGACTCTGAACCTCTAACTCCACCTGGAAGGGCCTTCTTCTCATGACCTCCCTTGATTGCTCAACCCCCCTGCTTCTAGCATCTCCCAGCTCCCAGCTCCTCCAGGCTGCTCTTCAATATCCCACCACCAGGATCCAGGATTAGTCATCTTCTGTGTCCTCCCTGGCTGCCACCACTCTTCCTCATCCAGCCAGTCCCTAACCCTCTGACCCCCTGGCTCTGAAAAGGGGAGGTAAAACATAGCATTATTAATTCTTATCATCTGCCTTGAGTCCTGGGTTTGGGGAAAAGGTGGGATATAAATATGATGATGATGCCTAGTATGTGGGAATGTTCAGGGAGGCAAGAGAGGATATATTGTTTAATAATATCCTTCCTAACTTGCGCTAGCAAGTTCTATAACTTAGCAAAGTTTTAACATTCCCCTTTTTAAATACACATCGGTTAGCTTGTTGCAGGCTAGTTTTAGCCTCTCGGTATAAGATTCCTGGTAATCCCCTTTATTCCCCCTTTAAAAGAATAGACACGGCACAATCTTGTGTAAAAAGTATAAAAGAAGTTTACTCACACATTCAGTTCACAGATGGATACCTGAAGGCAGACTTAGGTTACAAAGTATATACACGTGGAATCTATCCCATAAGGAGGTAGTCCCTTTGTGCAACAGGGCATCTAGCTGAAGATCTGTTGCTTCTGGAAGGAATGGAGAGAGGGGGGGTCCTTTTGGCACCTGAACAGGTAAGGTCACGCCCATCTCTAGTCACAGGCAGAGGAAGTTTGTCCCAGCCCAGGAGGAAACAGGAAGTTTTCTATTGGCTGGACCAAGCATCTCCTTGCATGTCCACTCTAGGAATGTTGGACTTGACTGCTTTGTGTTTCACATCCCACATAGCAGACACAATAAGAGCCTCCTGGATCAAATCAAAGGCCCATCTAGCCCTGTATTCTGTTCTCACATTGGACAACCAAGTGCCCATGAGAAGCCTACAAGCAGGATCTGAGCACAAGAGCAACTCTCCCCTCCTGTGGTTTCCTGCAACTGGTACTTCAAAGCATCGTTGCCTCCAGCTGTGGAAGCAGAGCAGAACCACCATGGCTCATGGCCCTCTCCTCCGTGAATCTGACTCATCCTCTTTTAAAAGCATCCAAGTTGGTGGCCATCCCTGCACCCCAAATCCCATAAAAGAGAATGACTTGTTAGCTCCTTTCTAAATCATCAAGAGAGCCTGGCTGTGGGATCAGACCAGTAGCCAACCAGATGCCTCCAGAATCTGGAGGAAGGGGACTATCCATGGCTAGCAGCCGTGATAGCTGTGTTTCACAGTCAGAGGCAGAGACCTTCTGAAAACAAGTTGCTGGAACCACAGGAGGGGGAAAGACTTCTTTGCCCAAGTCCAGCTTGCTGGTTTCCCACAGGGATCTGGTTGGCCACTGTGAGAAGAGGATGTTGGACTAGATCCGGGACGTCCAACTCCCAAGAGACTGCGATCGACTCACAGAATGAAAAACTGTGATCTTTCAGTGATCTTTCAACATTTACAGAAAATTGGAAGAAGTATATTAATTATTTGAAGAGCAACTGTAATCAACAAATTACGCTAGTAGGACCACAAGAAGTTTTGTAAGGAGAAATATATGAAGTGTTACAAAGTAGAAAAAGATAGAGATATTGGTTATGAGTTTGAAATGTAATAGGGAAAATAAGAAATGCATACTAAGAGATTAGACTGGAAAATTTTCAGACCGGACTGATGGAAGTCAAAAAAATTGAATAAGATGTAAAAGTATCTTTAATTACTGTTGAAAATGATATGTTAAAAAAACTAATAAATATTTATATATAAAAAAAGAAAAACTGGCAGTGATCTACCCCTTTTGGGGGGAGGGGTGTTCAGGTCAAAGTTGTTGAGCAGTCAAAAATGTGGAGCTTTCTTTAGGGCAAAAATGAAAAAGGCGCCCACCAAAAGATCACTCAGGAAACACCCAGCCTCACAGCGAAAACTCCGTCTTCCATTCTAGCGATCATGCGCAAATGGAGGACGGGGCGAGCGGGCGGGGCCAGATGTTCCCCCCTACCAAAGGAAAAAGAGCCAGCGATCAACCGCGATCAACTGAAACCTCCCGGGGATAGACCAGTCAATCGCGGTCAACCGGTTGCACATCCCTGGACTAGATGATCCATTGGCCCTGAAATATACTCGGAGTTGAGACTGGATTTCATGCTCTTTATTCAGCTCATAGTGGTGAGGAGGAATGGAGTTCCCCCCAAAAGTCTGCTTTATATACATTATTTACATGATGGGCCCCACATCATTGGCTAATTCCGGGATTCACCTGTAGGCCAATCAAGTTGCGGATTCACTTGGAGCTGGATTGGGTGGCTCCTGTGGACCAATCAGGCTGCTGCATTCTGGACCCTATTGTTCTAGGACCAATCAGACTGCTGCCTTTTGGATCCTATTCAACTCAGTACATAACAGGACCGATCAAGCAGGTTCTTTTTATGTTCTTAACCTGAGCACACAAAGTCTCTCTCTCCTGCACCTGGCATTCAGAAGCATCACTGCAAAAGCAGAACACGCCCATCGCAGCAAGCAGCCACCAGTAGACTTACCCTCCATAATTTTATCTATTCAAGGATGCTCCCTTCATCGTAATTCCTTCACATTTGGACTGAGCTTATACACCAGATTCTGGTGCTGTGCCCCAGCCAACTCCAGTACAGATAATGCCCTCCATGAATCTGATAGCCACCTTCAGATCTCTGCAAGCTTGTTTTCTGCTACTCCAGAGAGCAGGACCCAAATGAAAGAATTCAAGTGTCAGGAAGAGATAGATAGATAAAACTTTATTCGCATTAGCCAATGGCCATAGCAACAGTAAAACATTACAGTATACACAGAAAAGGACATTTGATATAAGAGCACAATTTAAAGTCCTGAATCAGCCGTCAGTTAGTGGCCCTTATTCTGATTACCCCTGCTATGAACCTAGCAACGTTTGCTGTTATCTGCTCATTTTGACCTGATAGAAGAAAGGACATTGTGGCAGTGGCTGAGCGCCCTGGGATGGTTAGTACAAGTGGGGTGATGATCTCATTCCTCAGGTCTTTGTAGAGAGTGCAAGACAGGAGGACGTGTGCCGCTGTTTCGGTGCTACCATCTCCACAGGGGCAAAGACGTTTCTCAGGTGGGATCTTTTGGAAGCAACCCTCGAGTACTGCAGATGGCAAAACATCCAGTCTTGCAAGTGTAAAAGCACGTCTGTATTTTGGGAGAATAAGTTTGTGCAGATATGGGGCCAGAGAATCAAAATGGAGAGGTGGAAAATGAACATACCAAGGGCAGAATTTCCTTATAGTGGCCAGGTTGTTCTGATGCTCGATATCTTTTAGACGTTGCCCAATTAGACTGTTTGCTTTAGTAGGGCCCATAGTGAGTAGGTGTTGTGGGGATAGGCCACAAGAGTGAAGTTTTTGATAGACGGTTTTAAGCCAGGCCCTTTTATGGGAGTCTTGAAGTACTAGGGATAGTAAACCGGGGGGATTTGAGTTTAGGCAGAGCCAGAAGTTAAGAGTTCTTTGCCAAGTCCGTACTTCTACTGAAGGGAGACTTGCCTCCAGTTGCAATGATGAGTTTGGGACGCATGGTGGTACAGAAAAAATCTGCCTTAGAAACTTTGATTGAACAGCTTCCGAAGTGCTAAGGTGGTTACCAGTCCAAATCTGAGCCCCGTATAGTAGCTGTGCTAGGGGTTTAGCTTGGAAGACTTCTAGAGCTGATGGTTTATGTTTGCCACCCGACAGGAAGAGAGATTCTGGGCTTACCTTTCCTCCATGCTTTCCAGGCATGAACTACATGCCCGTTTGGGTCCCTCCCAACTCTTGGGAGTTATGTGATACTCAACTGTTTCCTTTTGACCCAGGTGTTCTGCAAAGAGGGGATAAATACGTCCTCAATCAAACCATCTTTGTGCTGTCAGCAAGCCCATAATTGCTTTCCTGGTGGCTTAGTAGTTTTGCTGAATTAATTTCCTGGGAACTGCTTTCCTCCACAGCCTTCTTCCCGTGCTCCCTGCCTTCGCCTGGAGGCAATGGGCTAGGAAGAAGACCCACTCTGGGCGAAGCCCATTTTGTCTTTCGCTCCGATTGGAAATCTCTACAGCAATTAGCGCTGGAAAGTCACACTGCGGTGAATTGATTTGTCCGAGGATCAATGCGGGAGGCATAGATGCTCAACGAGGTCAGCCGTTTATTTAACTTTGCAGCCTGAGCCAAAAGGCAATGGGAGTCCAAAGCGGGCTGTGTTTGCATCTGTTTCTCCCCAGGAGAAGCCAAGCCACGTTGCTACCTGCCAATCACCACCATGCTGGCAAAGAGGACACTTCTGGGCTTAAGTTAAGTTCCCACACTAAGTCCTAGGCTGCGGAGAAGCCCCTGTCCTGAGCAGATGCCCTTTGGGAAGGCCCCATGCAAGGCAGGAGGGCCACACATATTGCAGAAATTAATATGAATATTGCACAGTTAGAAGCGAAGGTGCTGGGCTCTCCTTCCTTGGAGGTTTTTAAGCAGAGGCTGGATGGTCACCTGTCAGGGGTTCCTGTGATAGGAATTTTGAGGTCTTAGATATATGCTAAATGTTCACAAGTGTACCAACCAAGCACGTACATAGATCAGCACAGGAAGACCGACCTGAAACCATTTTTGATTCCCAAACTGACCAAATGTTTTCTCTGCAAGGTCAAAGGAAAATGGAAAAGCCTCCCCATTGTCTTTTCCTTCGCAAATCCTGTCTTAAGGGCACATTTAAGATATGAATAGGGTGTGAGCCTGTGACCTGGCTCAGGAACTAAGTATTTATCATTACAAAAGACTGGCCTGGCTCTCCAGGCAATCCAATCAAGTGACCATTAAACAGGTAACCTGCCAGACAGGAGGTAAACAAAGCACTCAGATTTCTGCTGTAGACCGCCTTTTCTGTGATTTAGGTATCATGTATCTGGGAGGGTGGTCTTGAGCTACACCCCTTCTGTGATGTATGTATGATGTTTCTGGGGGTGGTCTTGGACTCCAGGGAGGGAATTTAAAATGTCTGCATAAGGCCTTGCGTGCCATTATTTGAGGTCCTCCTCCTTTCCTGCGTGTGAGGGGAGCACCCTGTTGCAACTGATCAATAAAGATCAGGCTTACTAGCTGCTTTGCTTCTCAATATTCTCTGGCTGGCCTCTGTTATTTTCTCCTACCAATAGGGAACCTACGTAAGGACTCTATATGGGCTCTTGGATACCCCATAAAGGAAAAAAGGCAGAGATTTTGTTTACGACATTCCTCAGCTGTGATTCCACGGGGTTGGGCTAGATGACCCTTGGGGAGCCAAGCTCTACAATTAGATGATTCTGTGGTCCATTGTTTTGGAAAGTCACTCTGGATGATTCACAGAAAGTGATTCATAAAAGCAAAGAGGTAAAGAAAGACAGGCATACATAAACATTAGTCATTTGCACTCGCTGAATGACCATTAACATCCCAGGCAATCACTCCTGCTACTGTGATTAGGAACTGGGTCTCTGCTCCTGTGTGGTGAGCCCTGGGCTCCCGGTGTCCTATTTGCACCCGCCTCTGTGTGTGTGGATAATCTCTCTGTCAGCCGAGGATAAACTGCACTCCTATAGTTCACAAAAGATGCAATAAATCTGCTTGATCGAGGTGCTGCCACCAGTTGCTTTGTTTCCTTCTTCCTGCTACAAGCCGGCATGAATGAGGACCTTGTGTCTGTGCATACACTTTGATAAATATGTCTTCCTGTTAGGGCTGGTGAGGAGGGGGTGTTTCCACCTCCCAGGATCTTCTTCTTTTTCTTCTTTGGTGATCACAGTTTTAACAATGAGTCCGTAAGTGACTGTGGAGGCCAATTCTGGATCCACATGTCCTTCCACAGTGGGGACATAGGTTTCCGGGCAGGAGTTGATCACGGTGTGGATTTACCAAGCGTGCCTTTCTCTTAGCACGTTTCTCCCTTGTGTCCTGAGTTTGAGCATCTTCCAAGCCCATGACACCTTCAGTAAAGGCTGTTCTCCAATTGGAGCGTTAGCAGGCCAGTGTTTCCCAATTTCTGGTGTTTATACTACATTTTTTTAGACTTGCCTTGAGAGAGTCTTTAAACCTCTTTTGTTGACCACCAGCATTACGCTTTCCATTTTTAAGTTCAGAATAGAGTAGTTGCTTTGGAAGACGATCATCAGGCATCCACACACCATGACCAGTCCAACGAAGTTGATGTTGAAGAATCATTGCTTCAACACTTTGCTTCTTCCAGTACACTGGCATTAGTTCACCTGTCTTCCCAAGTGATGTGTAAAATTTTTCGGAGACACCATTGATGGAATCTTTCAAGGAGCTGGAGATGGCGTTTATAAGTAGTCCATGTTTCACAAGCATACAGTAAGGTTGGTAGTACAATAGCTTTGTAAACAAGCATTTTAGTTTCCCTGCGAATGTCCCAGGATAATCCAAGCCTGATTCTACTTCAGGGAGCCGTCTAGGAATGAAGGAAGTTCAAGAAAAGATTGCAATGCTTTTTTCTTGGGTGTTCCTTTGCAACGTTCCGTTTGTTATCCACACATGCACACACCCCGCTGATGTGCCCAAATTCTTTGGGATCCCTTTAAGACTTGCTTTCTGCTCTTTGCCGTTACAATTTTCACCATTTCACTGACTTAAAACATAAGAAAAAACCCTGCTCCTTTCCCCTTATGGAGTATCCAAGAGACCGTATAGAGTCCTTAAGCAAGTCCCCTATCAGTAGGAGAAAATAACAGAGGCCAACCAGAGAATATTGAGAAGCAAAACAACTAGTAAGCCTGATCTTTATTAACTGTTGCAACTGGGTCCCCACTCACCACACGTGGGAGGGAGGAGAGAACCCCGAACAATGGTGCGCAAGCCCTTATATAGACTTTTGAAATTGCCCACCCTGCAGCCCAAGACCACCACCACCCAAAAAAACCCCCAGCATACGTACATCACAGAAGGAGGCGGTCTACAGCAAAAATCCTGTTTTCCAGGATACCTGATAATGGTCACTGATTGCTTGAACTGGGCAGCCTGGCCATTCTTTTGTGATGGTTAATAGTTTAGTTTCTGAATCCAGGTCACAGGCTCACCCTATTCATACACAAATGTGTCCTTTAGACAGGATTTGCAAGACAGGAAGGTTTTCACCATTTGCCTCCCTACTGCAGAGGAATATTTGAGGTCATTGGGAGAGTCAAAATGGCCCCAGGATTGCTCTCCTGTACTATTTCAGACACATGGTTGATATACTTACGCATGTGTTTGCCTTGTATATTTATGAACATTTAATTTATATTTGAGACCTTAGAATTCTTATAACAATGTCAAGAGGTTTAGTGCTGACAGGGGCTCTACAGGATTTCAGAGAGAGATCACAGAGTTGGGCGGGACCTCAGCTAAAGGATCCAAGAGAGATGGCCATTCAAGCTCTGCTTAAAAACCTCCAATAATAATAATAGCAATAATTTGATTATTTATACCCCGCCCACCTGGCTGTGTTGCTCCAGCCACTCTGGGTGGCGTCCAACACATAGAAAAACATAATAGAATATCAAACAGGGAGGTAAAAAGAAATTATATAAGAAATATGTAACTGTGCGGTATGAAGTAATGGCTAGATAAAGTACAGTGAGATTAATTGGAAGTCAGTTTAAAATTTCTTCTCTATAAGTTTCATAATTGTGTTCAGTATCAGGAGTATAAAAGGTAAAGGTAAAGGGACTCCTGACCATTAGGTCCAGTTGCAGACGACTCTGGGGTTGCGGCTCTCATCTCGCTTTACTGGCCGAGGGATCCGGCGTACAGCTTCCAGGTCATGTGACCAGCATGACTAAGCCGCTTCTGGAGAACCAGAGCAGCGCACGGAAACGCTGTTTACCTTACCGCCAGAGTGGTACCTATTTATCTACTTGCACTTTGACGTGCTTTCAAACTGCTAGGTTGGCAGGAGCAGGGACTGAGCAATGGGAGCTCACCCCATCGCGGGGATTCGAACCGCCGACCTTCTGATCGGCAAGTCCTAGGCTCTGTGGTTTAACCCACAGTGCCACCCGCGTCCCTATCAGGAGTATATATGATGATAATTATATTAATCTTCTTGTATTTTATAGTGTGGTGGTTTGTTTGATTTTTCTGTTATTTGTTTGTTTGATTGTGTGTTTGCTTACTTGTATGTACGTCTGTTTTCTCATAAATGTATTTATTTTAAATTTATAAAGATATATTTAAAAAAAACATCAAACATTAAAAACTTCCCCTTAGAGGGCTTTCTGGGACCTTCTGAATGCCAGACAGGGGCTCTACCATGGAGTTATGACGGCTACCTCATTTTAGAGGTTGATCTGTTGAGTCATTCCTGGCAAACATTCCTCTCTCCCCAGGCCTCCAGATGAAATTCTCCTTCCCCAAACAGTCCTGCTGTTTGCTGGCCCGTTTTTTCATCACCAGTTTGTGTGATGGCAACATGTCCTTGAAGATTCGCGTTTATTGCTGTTATTGAAAAGTTCCATTTAGAGCTCTTTGGGTGCAGAGCACTTTCCTTGCGCGCCGCTAATGCTTTTCGCAACTGGGAGATTTAATTAAAAACCTCGGTGAAAATGTTCAGATGAAAAACGCACTGGCTCTGCGATGGGGGGTGATGACGAGCGCCTCTGCCTGCCCTCTTCAGGCGAACGAAGGAAGCGTGGCTTCTCAGAAAGGAAGCTCATCTTTAAATTACTGTATTTTTCGCTCCATAAGGTGCACTGGACCATAAGGCGCACCTAGTTTTTAGAGGGGGAAATCGGGGCTGCCGATTCACCCCCCAGCCCAAAGAGCGAAGAAGCCAAGACAGCGAGCGGGATCCATCCCTATGACTTCTGCCATAGAAGTGGAGAGGTTGTGCGTGGCTAAAGAAGCCAAGACAGTGAGCGTGATCCATCCCGCTCGCTGTCTTGGCTTCCTCTTTAATTCCCCCACCTCCCACAAAAGCCCACAGGAGCCACGCACCCTTTAAGGAGCGCGCGGCTCCTGCGGGCTTTTCTACGAGGAGGGAGAAGGGACTGACTGGCCGCGTCAGTCCCTTCTCCCTCCTCGTAGAAAAGCCCGCAAGAGCCGTGCGGAGCTTGTGTGCGGCTCTTGGGGGCTTTTCCTGCCTCCCCCCCCCCCCGCATTCGCTCCATAAGACGCACACACATTTCCCCTTACTTTTTAGGAGGGGAAAAGTGCGTCTTATGGAGCGAAAAATATGGTAAATAAAGGCAAAGTTTCTGGAGCTGAGAAAAGAAATCTGGAACAGGTCCTTGTTTGATTCTCCTGCCTGTTCCTGTGGAAGAAAGAGGCAGTGCAACCTGTTGTGCTGTGGTGGTTAGACTAGGACAGGGGGAGGCAACCTAAAGCCAGGGGGCCGGAGCCGGCCCAATCGCCTTCTCAGTCTGGCCCATGGACGGTCCAGGAATCAGCATGTTTTTACATGAGTAGAATGTGTCCTTTTATTTAAAATGCATCTCTGGGTTATTTGTGGGGCATAGGAATTCATTCTTCTTCTTCTTTTCAAAATATAGTCCGGCCCACCACATGGTCTGAGGGACGGTGGACCGGCCCCCTGCTGAAAAAGGTTGCTGACCCCTGGACTAGTACCTAGGAGGCCTGGGTTCGAATCCCGACTCAGCCATGAAGCTCACTGGGTGACCTTTGGAGCCAGTCACTATGTGGGTACATACACAAACAGTAGAGGTTTGCACTGAGCATAAACTTCAATTCAGACCCTACTTCAGAAAAGAGCAAAATTTAGTCCAAAGGACTTTGGGGGCTGCCCAGCTCAGCATAAAGCCCAAATTCTAATCCTAATTCAGAATAGCAAAGCTGTTTAGGGAAGTTTTTTAATGGCTGATGTTTTAATGTATTTTTAATCTCCTGTTGGAAGCTGCCCAGAGTGGCTGGCCGCCCCAGCCAGATGGGTGGGGTATAAGTAATATATTATTATTATTATTATTATTATTATTATTATTATTATTATTATTAATCTCCCCTATAAACTTTTTATAGGGTTTGTTTATTTTTAACCTCTAACCCTTGCATGTTTTGCAGAATTGGATGAAATTTGCAGGCACATTATACCCTCCATCACTGAATAATACCTGCCAAAAACCAGACAAATATATCTTCTGCTGGACACTTTTGAAATCTGAAATCCCACCCTGATTGGGGGGGGAAGGGGACCTTTCTCATATTCCTTGGAAGAATTGGGTAAAAATTGCAGACTTATTAGCATCTTCTGGAGCAAATGAATCCTGTCAAATTTCATAAAGGTATCTGCAGTTTTGAAAGGAACCATTTAAGATCCGCTATTGTTTTGTGGGTGATTTGTATGAAAATAGCCTACTGAGAGAGGTGCCCCTAGGTAAGAAATCTCACAAATTTTAGGTTTAAGTTTTGTGCTAGGCACTTTTAAAGTTGAGGGAAGAAAGTACTTTTTTATAAAAAAATTATTGGAATTTTATTTACAACATAATATAAACCCCCCACCCCCCAATACACAAATCCACCCTCATTAAACATGAACATAACGCACAATGAGCATAACCTACAACAATACAAACAACCAAATAAAAGACTTCCTTTATCCTGTATCTGGCCTCCTTATTTACTTCCTATAAACTGTTTCCTTTATGAATAATTATTAAGATTTTTCTAATTATAACTTAAATATCCACAAAGTCTCCTGCAGACATTAATCGAAACAAGTCCAGGTATGTATTTTAGGGCACTGTTTTGTGAAGTATTCTCTGCATTTTCCCCATGCTTTTTGAAACTCTTGTCTAGTGTGATCTCTCATTGCCTCTGTTACTCTAGCCAGTTCAATATACTCTAACAGTTTGTCTTGCCATTCCTTTTTTGTTGGCACAGTTCCTTTTCCCCAGTTTTTGGCAATTAGGATCCTTGCCGCTCCTGTGGCATAGAGGAATATTTTCGGATCTTCTCTTGCTATACCTGTGTCCATTATCCCTAGTAGAAAATCTTCTGTATTTTTCATAAAGTTATACTTAAACATTTTTTTTAAGCTCCTCATATACTGTGTTCCAGAAGCTTTTGATTTTTTCACACCAAACATGTAGAAGTGTCCCATCTGTTTTACCACACCTCCAGCACAGATTTGTTTTCGTCTTATACATTTTAGCTATTTTGGTAGGTGTTAAGTACCATCTAGAAAACATCTTGATTAGGTTTTCCCTCAATACTTCACAGGCTGTAAATTTCCCGTTCTTTCTCCATACTTCTTTCCATGCTGTTAAGTTAATGGTTTTCCCAATATCTAAAGCCCACTTGATCATTACCTCCTTGACCTGTTCGTCTTTGACCTCCCACTCCAATAATGTATCACACATTTTTGATATTACCTTGGTTTGGTTTTGTAATAAACTGTGGAACTCCCTGCCACAGGAAGCGGCAATTGCCACCAACTTGGATGGCTTTAAAAGAAGATGCAGGGAGGAGGATGAGGACTATTGATGGCTTGTAGCCAGGATGGCTGTGCTTTGCCTCCATGTCTGGAGGCAGTGATGCTTCTGCTGGAAACCAGAGGAGGGTTCCTGAAATATACTCAGAGTCGCAAAGTGATTTCATGCTCTTTATTCAGCTCATAGTGGTGAGGAGGAATGAATGGATGTCCCCTCAAAGTATCTGCTTTATATACATTATTTACAGAATGGGCTGCACATGATTGGCTAATTCCGGAATTCTACTGTAATCCAATCAGGTTGTGGATTCACTTCTATCTGGAGCATGATTGGGTGGTTCCTGCCAACCAATCATACTGCTGCATTGTTCTAGGACCAATCAGACTGCTGCATTCTGAATCCTATTGTTCTAGGACCAATCAGACTGCTGCATTTTGGATCCTATTGTTCTAGGACCAATCAGACTGCTGCAGTTTGGATCCTATTCAACTCAGTACACAACAGTTCCCTTGTGTTTGAATCCTGCTTGTGGTTTCTCGTGGGGGCATCTGGTTGGCCCCTGTGAGAAGAGGATGCTGGACTAGATGAGCCATTGCGCTGATCAAGGAGGCAAGTCTTAAGTTCTCAGGAACTTGAAACATGTTTCTTTATTTTTTTGCCTTCCCTGTGGTTCAAATATATAAAAGGATGTCACATAGAGGAGGGAGAAAGGTTGTTTTCTGCTGCTCCAGAGAAGCGGACACGGAGCAATGGATCCAAACTACAAGAAAGAAGATTCCACCTAAACATTAGGAAGAACTTCCTGACAGTAAGAGCTGTTCGACAGTGGAATTTGCTGCCAAGGAGTGTGGTGGAGTCTCCTTCTTTGGAGGTCTTTAAGCAGAGGCTTGACAACCATATGCCAGGAGTGCTCTGATGGTTTTTCCTGCTTGGCAGGGGGTTGGACTCGATGGCCCTTGTGGTCTCTTCCAACTCTATGATTCTGTGATTCTATGATTCTATGGTTTTGTGGACAATGATTTCCTCTAGGCTGGCCTCAACCAGAGCCAGGGCTTTTTTGGCTGTGGCTCCATTCTGGTGGAACACTCTGTCACAAGAGACTAGGGCCCTGCGGGACTTGACATCTTTCCACAGGGCCTGCAAGACAGAGCTGTTCCACCAGGCCTTTGGCCTGGGCACAGCCTGACACCCTCCCTCGGCAATCTTCGTGGAGTTCTGGCCCAATGGTTGCCATTGGTTTGATTTGAATTAATTTTATAATGAATGATTTTAGAGTGTTGTTTGTGTTGTACTTTTGTACTGTTTTATTGTTGTTAGCCACCCTGAGCCCGGCTTCGGCTGGGGAGGGCGGGATATAAATAAAAATTTATTATTATTATTATTATTATTATTATTATTATTATTAAATGGCATACATCGTGGAGGTGCCCCAGGAGCAGAGCCTGCAAAATGAGGTCAGGGGCTGGGGAGTGACGGGGAACGAAATCAGCTGCTGCAGGCTTGCATTCTGCTCAGTTTGGCACCAAATGTCACATAAACCCTGTGCAAACCTGATTTGACAGATGTGGATGTTAGAGGCATATGGTAGTTGGAAGGACCTGGAAGCCCAGCTTTTGCTAAGTGAGCACAGCTAGCAAAGAACGTAGAAGAGGCAAAATTGATATATCAGCATCCCTTCCCAAAGGCACTGCGATTGGACAGCCCTGGTGAGATCAGTCCTTCGGATAGGATGCTGTTTGTGTCAGTCACAAGGAAGCTCCACGCCCCCTTTCCTACCCATCTGGTGCTCTCCTTACCTGGCAAGTTTGGAGCGATAGATGTAATTTTTTTGCAGACACACAACAGTATTTTTCTCCTTGATGTCCAAATCTCTGAGCACTTTGGAAAGATCCCCCTTCAGTGCAGAAAAGTCCCAAATCTGTTTCAAACAGCTTTGTTTATTGATCTGAGATTCATACAAATATTTTGCAGCCCCTAATAAGGGTTGCCAAAGGTAATCGAGTCCGTTGTTTGTTGTTTAGTCGTTTAGTCGTGTCCGACTCCTCGTGACCCCCTGGACCAGAGCACGCCAGGCACTCCTGTCTTCCACTGCCTCCCGCACTTTGGTCAAACTCATGCTGGTAGCTTTGAGAACACCGTCCAACCATCTCGTCCTCTGTCGTCCCCTTCTCCTTGTGCCCTCCATCTTTCCCAACATCAGGGTCTTTTCCAGGGAGTCTTCTCTTCTCATGAGGTGGCCAAAGTCTTGGAGCCTCAGCTTCAGGATCTGTCCTTCCAGTGAGCACTCAGGGCTGATTTCCTTAAGAATGGATAGGTTTGATCTTCTTGCAGTCCATGGGACTCTCAAGAGTCTCCTCCAGCACCAGAATTCAAAAGCATCAATTCTTCGGTGATCAGCCTTCTTTATGGTACAGCTCTCACTTCCATACATCACTACTAGGAAAACCATAGCTTTAACTATATGGATCTTTGTCGGCAAGGTGATGTCTCTGCTTTTTAAGATGTTGTCTAGGTTTGTCATCGCTTTTCTTCCAAGAAGCAGGCATCTTTTAATTTCGTGACAGCTTTCACCATCTGCAGTGATCATGGAGCCCAAGAAAGTAAAATCTCTCCCTGCTTCCATTTCTTCCCCTTCTATTTGCCAGGAGGTGATGGGACCAGTGGCCATGATCTTCGTTTTTTTTGAGTCCAGCTCCCTGCAATGCAGGAATCTCAACACGCAGTCCCCCATCCAATTTGAAACCAAACCGGACCCTGCTTAGCTTTGCAAATCTGCAAGCAGTTTTATTGCCACACCACAAAACCGAGAGCAGGTACAATCACCATCTTCAAATATCTGAAGAGCCAGCCACCACACGGATGATGGAGCGAGCTTGTTTTCTTTTGTTTGTTTTTTTTTGTTTTTTTTATAATAAATTTTTATTGGTTTTACAACATATATTAACACACAAAAACTAACAATTCACGACATAACACATTAACAAACAAACATGTAAACACGTATAATTTCATAACCTTTTTTTCTTAAACCTTATTTCAACGACTTCCCCATACCTCCGTTTTCTGCATCCCTGTTTTAAACTTTTTCAGCAACCCCTAATTTCAATTACTTATGATTCAATTTCTTTAATCCTTTTTCTCTTACCCAATCGTTTATCGCTGCAATTCTGTTTTACGTTACCCATGACATTTTAGCACTCATTAATTTTACAACAGTTCTTAAGATAAACTTTAAATTTCTTCCAATCTTCTTCCACCGTCTCTTTCCCTTGGTCATGGATTCTGCCAGTCATCTCCGCCAGTCCCATGTAGTCTATCACCTTCGTCTGCCACTCTTCCAGCGTGGGTAGTTCTTGTGTCTTCCAATACTTTGCTAAAAGAACTCTTGCTGCTGTTGTAGCGTACATAAAGAACATCCTATCTTTCCTTGACACCAATTGGCCCACCATGCCCAGGAGGAAGGCCTCTGGTTTCTTATGAAAAGTACACTTAAGTACCTTCTTAATTTCATTGTAGATCATTTCCCAGAAGGCCTTGATCCTTGGGCTTGTTTTCTTTTGCTCCAGAGGGAATGACCTAAACCAATGGATTCCAGTGACAAGGAAGGATATTCCAACTAAACATTAGCAAGACCTTTGTACCAGTAAGAGCTGCTCAATGGGGGAACAGAGTCCCTTGAAAGGTGAAGGTCTTTAAGCAGAGGTTGGGTGTGTGGAATATGAAACACAAGAGCAGTCAAGTACAACATTCCTAGAGTGAACAAGTTTACACATGGGGAGGAATGTTTGTCCAGCCAGCAGGTCAACTTCCTGTTTCCTTCTGGGCTGGGACAGACTTCCTCTGCATGTGACTAGAGGTGGGCGTTGCCTCACCTGTGCAGGTAATGACAAAAGCACAGGGCAGGGCAGCCATCTCTCTCTCTGTGACTACTTTCGTCGAAGAAGCAACATCTGCTTAGCCAAAGCTGGAAGCCAAGAGAGGACAAAGGGGCTGTCTCCTTATGAGATAGTTTCCAGGTATATGTTACTTTTCTAAGCTAAGTCTGCCTTCTGGGATCCAACTGTGAACAGAATGTGAGTGAGTAAACTCTTTTTATACTTTTCTAGAAGACTGTGTCGTGTCTTTTTTTTATAAGGGAATAAGGGGAAAATACCAGGACAGTTATTATGGAGGCTTTAGCGGGACTGAGCAAACGCATCCGCTGCAAGTTTTAAAAGGGGGGTGTTACTCTGCTAAATTGTGAACTTGTTAACACAAGTTGGAAAGGCTATAATCAAACAATATATCCTCTCCTGCATCCCTGAACATTCCCACAGGGTGACCATCTGTCAAGGCTTCTTCTGACGTGATTCCTGCACTGCAGGGGGTTAGATTAGATGACACTTGAGGGTCCCTTCTCCTCTCAATCAGTGCCAAATTTACGTATAAGCTAAACAAGCTACAGCTTAGGGCCCCACTCTGTTGGGGGCCCCAAAAAAATTAAAGAAAAAAACCCCTAGATGTACAGTTCCAAAATATAAGATAAAAAAACAAATAAAATAAAACCTACAATTGCATTGTACAGGTTATAATGCTTAATTTCATATTAATAAAGCTATTCATAATTATTACTAGTTTGCATCATATATTTACACCTATTATTATTTCCAGAGTTTCCAGAGACTAGATTATGAGTCTTTGTCAATTGTGTTTCTCAATGAGCTTTTGTTATTGCCAAATGCCAATGTGTTTGCATTCTTAAGTTTGTTATGAATAAATAATCAGTTTAAGTTAGAGCTTAATAATTATTTCACTATTGATATACCTCTTCTTAATTGCATCTCACTATTAATATACTTCTTCTTAATTGTATTTCAGTTCAACAATTACTTTGATAAAATACGTACTTTGTTATGTGCAAATGGCTTTAGATACCTACTAGATCCATAAATTACTATATAGCATATATTCAACACAAAAAACAGCAACTATTGTTGACAAAAAACAGCTGGACATATAAAGGGCCCCATTAACTTCAGTAGCTTAGGGCAGGGGTAGGAACCTAAGACCCGGGGGCCAGATGCAGCCCAATCGCTTTCTAAATCCGGCCCATGGACGGTCCGGGAGTCAGCGTGTTTTTACATGAGTAGAATGTGTGCTTTTATTTAAAATGCATCTCTGGGTTATTTGTGGGGCCTGCCTGGTGTCTTTACATGAGTAGAATGTGTGCTTTCATTAAAAATACATCTCTGGGTTATTAGTGGGGCATAGGAATTCGTTCATTATTATTTTTAAAAAAATATAGTCCGGCCCCCCACAAGGTCTGAGGGATGGTGGACCAGCCCCCAGCTGAAAAACGTTGCTGACCCCTGGCTTAGGGCCTCATCAAACCTAAATCCGGCCCTGCCTGTAATTCTACATTTATATGATTCCCTGTAGGTTTTAAAGAAGAGGCTGGATGGCCATCTATCAGGGATTCATTCTTCGCGTGTGATTCCTAGATGACCCGTGAGGTCTCTTCCAGCTCTACAATTCTATGATTGTGCACCCACCCCAAATCTGGGGTCCCATGGATTCTGGTGGGCATTTTTGCCACAGGCTGGGATCTACCTGGTGGTTCCAGTTCCTGCTAAAAGGAGGCTGGGAGCAGGCAAAGTGATTTTTCCTTCCGCTGCTCATGTGGGGCTCCCAGCCCAGAGAGCCATCAGTGCTCTAAGTGCTCGTGTCTCTTTCTTCGAATACAAGAGGCTTTATCGGCACGGCTCCGTGTAATGCGTCGGCTGATCAGCTCCGCACAAAGGCCTCCTTTATGCCGCCTGGCATTGATTCCAGGCAATCCATTACTGCCCTCCTGCACATTTAATTGACGGCTCAGCACTGCGCCGATTGAGCTCTTTGTTTTCTTGGACAGCGAGTGAGCAGGGAGGAAAGGAGGGAAACAGCTATCCTGCAAACCCTGGAGACGCCGGGATTTCGGACCAAGAGCCAGCATGCCAGCGTGGTTAGGGTGTCGGAATAAGACCTGGGAGAGACCAAGGTTCAAATCCTGCACTCGGCCAAGAAGCTGACGTGGGTAGTCATGGTCCAGCCAGTGCCTTCTCTCAGTGTCAGATATAAAAGCTAGGTGCCAAATGGCACCTGAAACTTAAGTTACAGTTGCCACAATGGAATGGGGTTGGACTAGATGGCCCTCGGGGGTCCCTTCCAATGCTACAATGTGTTGTAAATGCTTGGTGCCTCCCCCTCTCTCTGCCGAGTGGCAAGAGTGTCAGGAGCTCATCCTACGCTCGAGTAGGACCTTGGCAGAGACACATGCCCGACTGGCATGTTCTCTCCCCTCCTGGTCAATTGTTCGGGAGCTTCAAAAGCTTTCTTCAGCCTAAGCATCACAGCGACCAATACCAACCAACATGGGCACACTTAGGGATCAGCAGAGTCTTTGCACCTTGCGCGACAGACCTCAGCAACTCAGCATTTTGGCTAATCTACTTTATTTACATATAAACACACACGGAGCACTGCAACATGGCTCCCTCTCTCTCTAGCATCAGATAGCAAAGAGAAAAAGAACAAAGGACAATAGTCCCACTTCACGGAACACAATAACGCAAAAATCCTGTCTCCGTCACTTCCCACTCTGTGGAGTCAAAACATACACCATCATGTGATAGACAACAATCCCATGACTACAATCATGGAGCAGGAATTCTAACAAAGAGTCCAGGGGGTTCCAGGCACTCACCCAGGGTCTGTGGTCCTTTGGAGAATTGAGGCACGGCGGAGACTGTCTAAGCTTTAAGAAAGGTGGCTTAGTCCCCTATTTACACTTTCCGTCTACACGGAGGGAGTCCAGATCTTACAGCATGCTCCTTTCAAGAGGTACTTGTCCCCCATAGCAGTGCAGACCTGGAGACCAAGGCATCTCTCCCAGCCAGCCAGCCTTCAGCCAGCCTGCCCAAGATGGTTCCCAGTTTCTCTTCTTCCTTCCTCTTCCCAAAACACCTTGCTAATAACTATCTTTTCCCATCACCTCACACCCACTTCCCCTGGCAACCTTCCAAGCCCCCAATCTCCTTCCACGCCTCGGGGCAAAGAGGAAGGACAGTTCTCTCCCATTGCCAATGGCTCCCAATGGACCTCTCTTGTTTCTTAATGGCCCTAGCTTGGCCGGGTCGTTTTGCATAGGCTAGCTCTGGAACTCATCTACAGCTTGTATCTCTCCCTTCACATCCCAAATCATCAAAAGGTTTAGGGGAGGTCCCGCCTGTTAGGATATAGTTCTATTCCACCTTAAAAGGGTCAGGCATGACTGTTGTGTATCACATGCCTGTTTACTCCCAGCACTGTCTGCTGGGAACTTCCATTGTATGTTGCTTTTGTATTACGGCTGTTTTGCTGGACACGAAGGCAAGCAGTCATGTTTTCCTTTGTTCCTGAACACGCTGAATAAATGCTGTAAAAAATGCTTGCACAATTCTCCCTGTCTGTATCTTCTGTTGTGGATGATTTATACCCTCTGCTGACAGAGTGTGCACGGGTCTCAGAACGTACCTGAGGCTAGTGTCGCTAATTGACTGATGCTGTTCCACGGGAGACCGGTGATTGTCCGGAGCCAGCTAGGGGCTTGCCTGATCCCCCTGTCTCCCTGGCAGTATCCCAACACGGCCCACCCCCCAATCCATAACAAATGCTACAATTCTACATTTTACATCCTTAAGATATCAGTGACTTCCCCTCTTTTTCGGTAGTGGCGCCCACCCTGTGGAACACCCTCCCATCAGATGTCAAGGAAATAAACAACTATCTGACTTTTAGAAGGCACCTGACAGCAGCCCAGTTTAGGGATGTTTTTAATGACTGGTGTTTTATCATGTTTTTAATATTCTGTTGGGAGCCGCCCAGAGTGGCTGGTGAAACCCAGCCAGATGGGCAGGGTATATTATTATTATTATTATTAATAATAATAATAATAATAATAGTAATAAAATCCAATGTTTTCCACAAAAATATGTCTTTTGATTTCTCTCCCCCCCCCCCCACTCCTTTTGTGGTTTATTATATTTTTAAATTTATAACACTGCATCTCTTCATTACTCCAATTAACAATTACCCCCCAGTTTATTTGGTTTAAGTCAGGCATGTCCACCGTTTCGGGGGGGCCCAATCTGGCCCGCCGGTCGGTTTAATCCGGCCCCTGTGGCAGTTTATTTCCTGGTGTAAAATCCTTTAAAAAAGCCTCAACAACTCCAATCCTAAAAAAACAACTTTGGTCTGCCCTCACAGCCTTTCACTTCATCAAATCTCGCCCTCTTTGAAAAAAGTTTGGACACCACTGGTTTAAGTTAATCCTGCTAATGAACTTATCTATGTGTACAATAACATTTCAGATAATCCATGAATTTCCCCCAGTCTTTTATAAAGTCCCCCCCCCCCCCTTGGTCCTTTACTGCTCCTGTAAGTGCCCTTAAGCTGCCATCTTCCTTCCCACCCGCTGCCCTGCAAGCAGAAATCCTCTCTAGCCTGTTCAGACCTTGGAAAAAGCATGCATAGCCTGGATGAAAGACAAGGACAGCCCATCCCTTGACACCCAGGGCAATGCATGGGGCGCCCCCTGCCTCTGAGCACGTGGGGTCAGCTGTCACAACTAGCCAAGGGTCCTGTCTCCCAGGAAACCTGACCTTTGAAGAAGGACCTTTGCTCTCACGCTGAGCGAAGCACCTTTGGCCTGGCTGTCAGTCAGCTGGAAGGGGGCTTGTCATTTGGCAAGACCCTACGACCACCTTCCCAGGCGTGATGCCCCTTGGATCTTGAGCGCTGTGCAACTGACAGGTTCTGAGAAGGGTCGCAAAGCACTTTCTAGATAATAGAATAATCCGAGGGTGTTGGCAGTGAAATAAAAAATGTAAGGTCTTATATATATATATATATATATATATATATATATATATATCATAAATGTTCATAAATGTACCAATCTAGTACGTACATAGATATGGGGACCACATGTCTGGAGCAGCACAGGAAGACCTTCTCTAAAACCATTTTGACTCCCAAACTGACCAAATGTTTTCTCTGCAAGGAGGGAGGGGGTGAGGGAATTTTCCCATTGTCTCAGGAATTGAGTAATCACCATCTTAAAGGAATAGACAGACTATCAGGAAAGGCAAATCAGATAAGGCATTATTAGATAAGCTGGCAGGAAAAACAATAGCATTGACGCTGGTCTGTGACCGTATTAATAAACTCATTCATTCAACAATAGCATTCAAATTTCTGTTGTAGACCACCTTTTCTGTGATGTAGGTATGATGTTTGTGGGGGGTGGTCTTGGGTTACACCCCTTCCGTGATGTACATATGATGTATGGAGGGGTGGTCTTGAGCTCCAGGGTGGGCAATTTAAAATGTCTATATAAGGGCAGGCACACCTTGGTTCGGGGTCCTGCTCCTTTCCTGTGTGTGAAGGGGGCACCCTGTTGCAACAGATCAATAAAGATCAGGCTTACTAGCTGCTTTGCTTCTCAATATTCTCTGGTTGGCCTCTGTTATTCTGCACCCAATGGAGTTTCTGGGTCAGCTTTAAGGGCAGCCCCGCATAGAGCGAGTTACAATTGTTAACAGAGAAATCTGAGGGCTCCCTTGGACAAAAAAACAAGGACACCAGCCAGGTATACCAGAGCAAAACAGCAGCCAGTAGGCTTGGTCTTTACTGAAGACTGTCGCGACAGGACTCCCACCTGCCACAAGGTGGAACAAGATGGAAGCCCCGAACAAAAGAGCCCCCAAACTTTTATTAGCTGCTAATCCCCATGTTACACGTCCCCCCCCAACTACATCACTCATACATCATGGTTACATCATGAAAGGGGAGGTCTGGTGGCAGTAATCTGAGCATCCTGGACCCTGCCCCTTGCTTCCCCTTGCCCTCCACCAAACACCCATCAAGTGTCACAAAAGAGATATTTACATTTCCCTGTTTCCCAGCCAAGTTAATCACACCCTTTTGTCTTCATCTGGGTTGGTTATTTCTGGAATGGCTACCTGTCTGGCGCTCAGGTATCAGGATGCCAGGGATTATCACTCAGGCAGAGGGGCTGCTGAGTAGCTGAGCTCACATGTCTATATGAATTTCTGAAGTTTTCCCAGTGAGCCAGTACATAGGTACATTTATCAGTGAATTCTTACATTTGATATCGTGCAGCAAAGACCCTTTGAATAGATAGGAAGAAACTGTGATGAAGTGTTTTGTGGGGACAAATCACAAAAGTCACAAAAGTGATTGTGCTGATTTTGGTAGTGGGCTGCATGTGCAGGATATCTGCTGGAGGGGCAAACCCCCCCCCAACCTATACATAAATTCCTGCAACACAATAATCAAGCCTGGAGCTGACCGTCGCATGGATCACTGTGGCCAGATCACAGCAAGAAAGGTAAGGGACCAACTGCTTAATACTTTCAAGAAAGAAAGAAAGAAAGAAAGAAAGAAAGAAAGAAAGAAAAGAAAGAAAGAAAGAAGGAAAGAAGGAAGGAAGGAAAGCAGGAAGGAAGGAAGGAAGGAAGGAAGGAAGGAAGGAAGGAAGGAAGGAAGGAAGGAAGGAAGGGAAGGAAGGAAGGAAGGAAGGAAGGAAGGAAGGAAGGAAGAAGAAAGAAAGAAAGAAAGAAAGAAAGAAAGAAAGAAAGAAAGAAAGAAGAAGGAAGGAAGGAAGGAAGGAAGGAAGGAAGGAAGGAAGGAAGGAAGGAAAGAAAGAAAGAAAGAAAGAAAGAAAAAAGAAAGAAAGAAAGAAAGAAAGAAAGAAAGAAAGAAAGAAAGAGGAGAGAGAGAGAGAACACCTGTTGATGCTACCGGTACAGGCCCTCTGCCCGGGTGCAGGAGATGCTCTGTTGAGCATCCTCCCAGTTCTCTGCGCCTTCATCTCTGCAGGAAGCTAAGAAAGCATTAATGCCAGCGCACTGCCCAGCGAGTGGCTTCAAGGTACACTGCTACTATTATTATCGGTGTTATGAAACATGTGCTCTTGCGCACATGGAAGGCCTGTTGCATCCACATCCCCAGTAGGTTCCGGTTGCCAAGGTCCCCCAGGTAGCCATGGAAACCTCCCAACGGGATACTGCTCTGATCGCAACCAATCCTGAGGGAGCCTGTGGGAAAGAATGGCTTTTTCCCCTCGTTGGGGGGCTTGCTTGTTTGTTTCTCGCTCATGGTTGGAGGTGAAGTTGGTGGTGGAGGTGCTGATGGCCTTGGATGGCTTACGCAAGCACAGCACTCCCTTCATAGCATAGCAGGGACGGCTGATTCCCAGAGAAGGGGCCTGTTACCTTCACCCTCAGAGCTCCATCAAATTTGGGCAGCAAAATTGAGGGTGCAAAGAGGTTTAAACCTCTCCACACGGCCCAGTGCCCTGAGGGGGAGACAAATTGCCTCTTCCCCCAGTCATCCGATTTATCATTTGATGGGTGCTGATCTCTGGGGAGCTTGCATGTGTTTCTGTGCACCTGCATGCATGAGAATGTGGGGTAGCTACACCTATGACTGGGAGGGATTGGAACCCACAACCCTGACCCAGAGGGTTGGCCACAGGCCAGTGCAAACTTAGCCAGCCTTCCTTTCATGGAATCATAGAGCGGAGTCGGAAGGGTCATCCAGTCCAACCCTCTGCGGCGCAGAAATCCCAGCTTTATAAGTGACAGAGTTTGGAACTCGGGGCCCTTTCCTCCCCGCAAGGCCCCTCTCTACAAATACCTGCTTCTCCTCCTAAAATTTTAAGAGTGTATGGCTAGCTCATCCAACCAACAAGGCCACTTTCGGCCAAGATTACAATGGGCTTCGGAAGACAGCCATGAACTTGCATTGCGCTGACTTGAGCCAATGGCCCAATGCTGTCCGCTCTGACTGCCAGCAGGCTCCAGCAGCGAGGTCTCCTCTCGGCTCATAAGAGACCCATCTTCTGGACTAAGATCTTCAGGTGGGGCCTTGCTCCAAAACTCCTTCAGCATTAGAGAAGGGGCAGGGCCTTTTCAGTGGTGGCACCCTCCGGATATCATTCCATCCTCAGCAAAGCTCAACAATCTCCTTACATCGGCCAAATTTTGCTGCTGTTGCTTTTTCTAGTTGGGATCTAGCAGCTGCATTTAGTACTTCGCCGTGCTTTTTTTAAAAAATTCGCTGACGCCCTGTCAAGTCATGCTGTCTTTGCTATGTGAAGATTGATTTTTTTATTTTAGATGGTTGTGTGTTTGCTAGATTTATGATTTGCCTGTGCAAAAATAGCCTCTAGCTGACAAAGAAGGTAAAATAGATAAGCAGCAATCTAACAAATCACAGAATCATAGCATTGGAAGGGACCCAAGGATCATCTAGTCCAGGCATGTCCAACAGGTAGATGGTGATTTACCGGTAGATTACTGGACGTCTGTGGTAGATCACTGGTAGATCACTGGCTCCCCCCAAAGAAGCTCAACTAGTTTGGCTCCCCTAAAAAAAGTTCAACATATACATCCTGCACCCCACGGAAACGGGTCTTTCCTACTCCCTAAAAAAAACTCAACAACTTTGACCTGAACCCCTCAAAAAGGGGTAGATCACTGCCAGTCTTTAACTGTGAGTAGATCACAGTCTCTTGGGAGTTGGTCACAGCCTGATCTAGTCCAACCCCCTTTAAAGAAGGGAGTCCTTCAAGCTTTCAAACAGCTTTTACCTTTAGATAGTTCTTTCTAAATTTTAATTGTCCCTACCCATGTGACAGCCCTCGAGATATTTGAAGATGGCTCTCGTATCTTCTCTCAGTCTCCTCTTTTACAGGCTAAATGCACCCAACTCCTTCAACCGTTCCTCATCAGGCTTAGTTTCCAGTCCCTTGATCATCTTGGTTGCCCTCCTCTGCTCGCTTCCCAGCTTCTCAATATCCTTCTCAAACAGTGGTGCCCACAGTTGAATCAAAACTATACATTAAAAAATTCCCAGGAACCCATAAATGTCCACAGCTAAATTGATGTGTGTTTTGCTGGGTTGTATAGGGTTCTTGCAAGCTACATGGAAAGATGCAATAGATCGACTGAACAAATCAATATGAGCCAGCCTTGCTCTTTGAGATCTCAGAATTGAACTGGGGAACCTTTGAAGGTTCCTTGCCTGACACTAAACCTTAAACCAGTTCCTGAGACACCAGGCGACCCTCAGCCATGGCCCCTTGGGAGTCCACACTTGGCCCTTGGCATAAGAACATAAGAAAAGCCAGTGGACCTGATCTATGGATCGGGTTATCGTCTTCTCTCTTAAATCTGGGGTGAATCTTCTTCTTGATGATGAAGATGATGTCTGCTGGGATGATGTTTGGGCTCTGGAACGAAATGCAGGAAGAAGCCCAAAGGGCGTGTGGGGTTCAGACGCAATGGTTGTCCCCGGCATCTACAGGGAGGGCAGAAGATGGGACCCACTGACCCCTTTGCCCACCACAAGGTGCGAAGCGTGCCCAAACAGGAGCAAGGCCGGTCCCGCCTCCTCACCCCCAAAACAACCAAGTGCTGCACCGGTTGGATTTCTACCTGACATTATAAAACCCATGGCTGCAGTCCAGAAAAAAACTGTTCATGCTACAGCTATTGAGGCTGATGGCTGGTGAGAATTACCGCTCCAAGAAGGAATAACAGGTTCTGAATTGCCCAAGAAAGATGTTAAATTATTTTTGTATGCCACAACGGCCGCCCGAATATTACTTGCTAAAAATTGGAAGACACAAGAACTACCAACAGTGGAAGATTGGCAGATGAAGATGATGGACTTTTCGGAGCTAGCTGACCTGACTGGAAGAATCCGTGACCAGAGAGAAGAGGAGTTTCAAGAGGGCTGGAGGAAATTCAAGGACTATTTGAATAAATATTGTAATATAAAAAATTAGAAATTACTTGAAAGAAACAAATAGGCCTAGGATTAAACTAAGTTATAATTAAATAAATGGGATTTAAAATATTAAGAAAAGTGAATAAGATGGACTATAACTGGAAATTGTTTTAGTTTAATAATGATATTGGAAAGCTGTTACTTCTAATTACAAGGAAACTCAGAAGGGAGGGATTTGAGGAAGTCAACCAAGATGTTTAAAAGGCTGGATTTGTGAAGAATTAAGTTTGTTGTTATTGTTTATCTGTTTATTCTTCCTTTTTCCCCTGTTTTTGTGTATCATTTTGCTTTGTGGTTTGTGTTATCATTGTGGAAAATCTAATAAAAAATTATTATTTTTTAAAAAAGAGAATTACCGCTCCAGTTTCGTGGGGACTAACTTTAGCACAGGGTCGTGCGAGGTAACCCTCGAGTCAGAATCATTCTTCTCGTAACAGCAAATATTGAGATGCAGTCGTGGGCAGGGGCGCTCCAAGATTTAAGCAGCTTCTCTCCACCCCAAAGTGGCATTACCTGGTCTCCCTCTTTTGAAAGGTGATCCTGGTTCCTTGTTTCCACCCTGGGCGCACATCGATGGTCAAGATCTTGTCTTCGATGGTGGAAGCGTGGCCATCGTCATTCATGACCTGAAGGTTTTAGAGAGGAATCATGGAAGTCCCTGGGTGAGCGGCCGCCGAGACCATATAACACCAGTCCTGAAAGACCTACATGGGCTCCCAGTACGTTTCCGAGCACAATTCAAAGTTTTGGTGCTGACCTTTAAAGCCCTAAACGGCCTCGGTCCTGTATACCTGAAGGAGCATCTCCACCCACATCGTTCTGCCCGGACACTGTTCTCGGTAGTGGCACCCGCCCTGTGGAACGCCCTCCCACCAGATGTCAAAGAGAACAACAACTACCTGACATTTAGAAGACATCTGAAGGCAGCCCTGTTCAGGGAAGTTTTTAATGTGTGACATTTTAATGTATTTTTAATCTTTGTTGGAAGCTGCCCAGAGTGACTGGGGAAACCCAGCCAGATGAGCAGGGTACAAATAATAAATTATTATTATTATTATTATTATTATTATTATTATTATTATTATTATTATTGGTGCTGGCCTTGAAAGCCCTAAATGGCCTCGGCCCAGTAGACCTGAAGGAGTGTCTCCATTCCCAATGTCCAGCATCATAGAATCATAGCAGAGTTGAAAGGGACCCTGAGGGTCATCCAGTCCAGCCCCCTGCGATGCAGGAATCTCAGCTAAAGCATCCACAATAGATGGCCATCCAGCCTCTGCTTAAAACCCTCCAAGGAAGGGGAATCCCTCTTCTCACAATGGCCAACCAGATGCCTGTGGGAAACTCGCAAGCAGGATCTGAGCGCAAGAGCTCTCCCCTTTCCTGCAGTTTCCACCAACTGAGATTCAGAAGCATCGCTGCCTCTGGCTGTGGAGACAGAGCAGAGCCATTGTGGCCAGTCGCCTTTGATACCCCCTCCTCCTCCAGAAATTGGTCCGATCTTCTTTTAAAGCCATCCGAGCAGGTGGGCACCACCTTCTGTGGCAGGGAGTTCCGTAGCTTAACTCTGCACTGCTTGAAGAACGACTTTCTTTTAGCCTTCTGAATCTCCCAACATTCAGCCCACACAGTGCTGGATTTAGGGCAGTGCAGGTGGTTCCCCTGCAAAGCTGAGAGGGCACAAAATTGAGAAGATCCATAATTAAGACTCCCTGGTCCGGAACAGGGCAACTGTGCCCCTGAAGGACCAGGTGCGCAGCCTGGGAGTCATTCTGGACTCACAGCTGTCCATGGAGGCGCAGGTCAATTCTGTGTCCAGGGCAGCTGTTTACCAGCTCCATCTGGTATGCAGGATGAGACCCTTCCTGCCCACGGACTGCCTTGCCAGAGTGGTGCATGCTCTAGTTACCTCTCGCTTGGACTACTGCAATGCGCTCTATGTGGGACTACCTTTGAAGGTGACCCAGAAACTGCAATTAATCCAGAATGCGGCAGCTAGACTGGTGACTGGGAGTGGCCGATGAGACCACATAACACCGGTCCTGAAAGACCTTCATTGGCTCCAAGTACATTTCCGAGCACAATTCAAAGTGTTGGTGCTGACCTCTAAAGCCCTAAACGGCCTCGGCCCAGTAGACCTGAAGGAGCGTCTCCACCCCCATCGTTCTGCCCAGACACTGAGGTCCAGCGCCGAGGACCTTCTGGCGGTTCCCTCCCTGCGAGAAGCAAAGCTACAGGGAACCAGGCAGAGGGCCTTCTCAGTGGTGGCACCCGCCCTGTGGAACACCCTCCCATCAGATGTGAAGGAAATAAGCAGCTATCTTATCTTTAAAAGACATCTGAAGGCAGCCCTGTTTAGGGAAGTTTTTAATATTTAATGCTGGATTGTTTTTGACACTTGATTGGGAGCCGCCCAGAGTGGCTGGAGAAACTCAGCCAGATGGGCGGGGTATAAATAAATTATTATTATTATTATTATTATTATTATTATTATTATTATTATTCCCATTTGGAGGTGCCAATTTTTGGCTTCACTAGGAGCACCCTATTGCCAAAGATGACCAAAGTCTGTCACTGCAGGATAAAAGCTTTTCTCTATCCACTTTCTTTCCCTGCCGCCATCCCTCCGCCAGGTTGGCCTGGTCCTTTGAAAGCAAAAAAGAACCAAGGGAGGGAAAGAAGGAAATTGTTTTTTGCCACCTGTGGATTTGACTGCAGCAGCTGCTCTTTCCGGAGCCAGCGAGCGAAAACAGCTCGGTGCAGACAGGGCCCCTCAGGCAGAGCTTGCCAAGCAGGCCGTGCTAATCTGGGCTCCGTTATTTAAAAATAAAGCGAAATCCAATGTCTGATTAATGAAGACAGACAAACCCGGCAAGAGGCCGGCAGCTCCCGGTTCCTGCCAACAAAGGCGAGGCGAGATGAGGAGCAGGAAGGAGGGAGGGCAGCTAAACTCCCACCCGCTGGGAGCAGCAGGGCAACCCTGGAGGGTCAGCAGTGCCAGGGCAGGGGGCTCAGATTTTGGGTGCATGTTCAAGGCTGGCTTCAAGCCTGTGGCAATTTCAAATCATTGCAGCATAACCTACATCACAGGGCTGTTGTGGGAAATTAAAGGAGAAGGAGGAAGAGAAACATGGACAGTCAGACCTCGGGTTACAGACACTTCGGGCTGCACAAGGCACTTGCGCTAAATCATTGCATTAATCACGCTTTGCGCATGCGCAGAGGCACCGAATCACGACCCGCACATGCTCACATGCGGCGCTGTGGGTTGTGAATGTGCTTCCCACACGGATCACATTTGCAACCCGAGCGTAAACTGTATCTCAGACCCCCCAAGGGCCTCTATTTTCCAGGGACTTCCTTGATTTAGAGAAGTCGTTCTAGTTTCCTATTTGATCCCAGAATATTCCACTTTTCCTTAGGACATCCCTATTTTCATTGGGGGACGTGGGTGGTGCTGTGGGTTAAACCACAGAGCCTAGGACTTGCCGATCAGAAGGTTGGCGGTTCGAATCCCCGCAACGGGCTGAGCTTCCATTGCTCGGTCCCTGCTCCTGCCAACCTAGCAGTTCGAAAGCACGTCAAGTGCAAGTAGATAAATAGGTACCACTCTGGCGGGAAGGTAAATGGCATTTCCGTGCGCTGCTCTGGTTCACCAGAAGCAGCTTAGTCATGCTGGCCACATGACCCGGAAGCTTTACGCCGGCTCCCTCGGCCAGTAAAGCGAGATGAGCGCTGCAACCCCAGAGTCGGCCGCGACTGGACCTAATGGTCAGGGGTCCCTTTACCTTTTACTATTTTCATTGGAGAAATGGATGGATGGATTTATCCAACCCCTGAGCCATCTGAAGGCAATCCTGTACTGTATAGGAATATTTTTTTATGTTTAATGTTTTATTATATTTTTTATATATTTTGGAAGCTGCCTAGAGTGGCTGGGGCAACCCAATAAGATGTCCGGGGTATAAATAGTAAAATTATCATTATGGAATGGGACATCCCTATTTTCATCTGAGAAATATGCTGGAGGGTATGGTATCTTGAGCTTCTTGCGGGGGGCAGGGAATGGGATATAAAGGCAATTAATAAATATTTTTTATATACTTGAGTTTTTGTAATGTGATCGCATCTCAGCTCCTTGCCTATCTTCATTTAAAAGTATCAGAGGACATGGTCAACTTGCTTAGGTTTGCAAAGATAGCTGAGAAAATTGCACTCGGCTCCACACCACCCCCAAAAATGTTGGTTTTGAAGACATGACCCCCACACTGGTGGCCAAACTTTCCAATGCTCTGTCTTTTGGGATCCAGTTTGAATTGTCCACACAAAAAAAAGCTTTCAGATTTGCGGAGTGGGGAGAGATGTTCCATATCCGCCAACATTTCTCCCACAAAAATAGGGACGTCCTAAAAGGTCCGTCTAGTTAAAGCTCTGGTTTTCCCAGTAGTGATATATGGAAGTGAGAGCTGGACCATAAAGGCTGATCGCCAAAGAATTGTTGCTTTTGAATTCTGCTGCTGGAGGAGACTCTTGAGAGTCCCATGGACTGCAAGAAGATCAAACCGATCCATTCTGAAGGAAATCAGCCCTGAGTGCTCACTGGAAGGACAGATCCTGAAGCTGACGCTCCAATACTTTGGCCACCTCATGAGAAAAGAAGACTCCCTGGAAAAGACCCTGATGCTGGGAAAGATGGAGGGCACAAGGAGAAGGGGACAACAGAGGACGAGATGGTTGGACAGTGTTCTTGAAGCTACCAGCATGAGTCTGACCAAACTATGGGAGGCAGTGGAAGACAGGAGTGCCTGGCGTGCTCTGGTCCATGGGGTCACGAAGAGGCGGACACGACTAAACGACTAAACAACAACAACAAATTCCATAATAATGATTTTATTATTTGTACCCCACCCCACCTGGGTTGCCCCAGCCACTCTGGGCGGCTTCCACCATAATATAAAAGCATAATGAAACATTAAATGTTAAAAATCTTTCCCTAGACAGGGCTGCCTTCAGATGTCTTCTAAAGATTGAATACCTTGGATCATGAATGTCTTGCAAGTCAAACGTTTTGGCTCCCGAACGCCGCAAACCTGGAAGTGTGTGTTCCGGTTTGCGAATGTTCTTTGGAACCTGAATGTTGAACACGGCTTCTGCGGCTTCCAATTGGCTGCAGGATCTTCCTGCAGCCAATCGGAAGTCGCGCCTTGGTTCTCAAACGTTTTCGGAAGTCGAACGGACTTCCAGAGTGTATTCTGTTCTATTTATGAGGTACTGTACCACTGTGGTTACTCATCTCCTTGCCTCATGGGTCACAGAACTCCATGCCCTCCAACATTTCCCTGGCGAAAATATAGATATCCTAAGGAAAAGTGGAGCATTCTGGGTTCAAATCGGAAACCAGGGCAGCTTCTGTAAAACTGGGAAAATAGGGACACTTGGAGGGTCTGGATGTTCTGGGGGAGTGCCATATTGGGAGGCATAGATCTGCAACGAGGAGGCCCAATCCGAAGCAGAACGGAGAGACGGGCTGAGTAGGCGATCCGTTCTGGCGAGGAGAGCTGTCAACCTGACATCTCACGTGCAATGAAAGAAAGAAAGCAATGTGTGGGCAGCTAATGGAGGGGAAAGCGGGAACACAGGGGGGGGCTGTGGAGTCTGAAAGGGTTTTGAAGGGAGTGGGGCTCATTTTCCCTTTCTGGCACGCTTAAAAGCTTTCCCAGTGTACAAGTACACAAGTACACACACACACACACACACTTGATTTCCTGCCCACATACATCTTGACTTTAATAAGGTTTAAGTTAACAGTTGCTGGCTACCGGTGATGCTGTAATCTCTCCCTTTCAAGGAACTCGGGGCAGCAGACTTGGTGCCAATCACGGCTGCCAGTCAGTGCAGACAGAATTGGCCTAGATGGGCCAGGGGTCAGACTTAGCTTCTAGGTGCCTGTGGTTTAGGGAGGTCGTTTATCACGTGCTTAATGGCTTTGTGGTTGTCGCCTTGCACAACCACAATGTCTTTATCAGTGACTTGGATGAAGGAATGGAGGGGACGCTCATCAAATTTGCAGATGACACCAAACTGGGAGGGGTAGCTAAGGCCGCAGAAGACAGAATCTGAACTCAAAACGACCTGAACAGATTGGAGAGCAGGGTGCAAGCTAACAAAATGAAATTCAGTAGGGACAAAGATGAAGTTCTGTACTTAGGAAGAAAGAACCAGATGCACAAATATAGGATGGGGGACACCTGGCTTTCTAGCAGTACAGTGGCACCTCGGGTTAAGAACTTAATTCGTTCCGGAGGTCTGTTCTTAACCTGAAACTGTTCTTAACCTGAAGCACCACTTTAGCTAATGGGGCCTCCCGCTGCTGCCACCACACAATTTCTGTTCTCTTCCTGAAGCAAAGTTCTTAACCCGAGGTACTATTTCTAGGTTAGCGGAGTCTGTAACCTGAACCGTGTGTAACCTGAAGCGTATGTAACCTGAAGCGTATGTAACCCGAGGTACCACTGTACATGTGAAAAGGATCTAGGGATCTTGGTGGACCACAAGCTTAACATGAGTCAACAGATCAATGTTCTAGAAACTAAGCCTTATGAGGAACAGTTGAAGAAGGTAAGTATGTTTAGCCTGGAAAAGAGGAGACTGAGAGGAGATATGAGAGCCATCTTCAAATATCTGAAGGGCTGTCACCTGGAAGATGGAGCAAGGTTGTTTTCTCTTGCTCTGGAGGGGAGGACTCGAACCCATGGCTTCAAGTTGCAAAAAAGGAAACTTTCTGACAGCAAGAGCTGTTCAGCAGTGGAACAGACTCCCACGAGAGATGGCGGACTCTCCTTCCTTGGAGGTTTTTAAGCAGAGGTTGGATGGTCATCTGTCCGGGATGCTTTAGCTGAGATTCCTGCATTGCAGAGGGTCAGACTAGATGACCCTCAGGGTCCCTTCCGACTCTAAGATCCTATATGATTCTATGAACTGAAGAAGGATGCTGACAAGCTGGAACGTGGGCAGAGGACGGCGACAGAGATGAGCAAGGGTCTTGCCATCATGGCTAATAGCCACCAATCACCCTCTCCTCCCTGAATGGAGAAACATGCTTTTGCCAGCTTCCCCCTGGCCATCTCTTGGGATTCCTCCCAAATTTACAGAGAAGAAGCTCAGATAGCTCTGCTCTGCCTCTTCAGTTGCAGACAGCAACACTTCCAAATAACAATTGCCAGAAGCCACAGGAGGAGAGAGAATAGCTCTGGTGCTCAAATCCAGCTTGCAGTTTATTATTATTATTATTATTATTATTATTATTATTATTATTATTATTTATACCCTGCCTATCTGGCTGGGTTTCCCCAGCCACTCTGAGTGACCGCTGTCATAGGGTTGCCATATTTTGAAGAGCAAAAAAAGAGGACACATTTGCAGACTTCTACTTTTACCTAAGGGACGCGGGTGGCGCTGTGGGTTAATCAACTGAGCCTAGGACTTGCTGATCAGAAGGTCGGCAGTTCGAATCCCCGCGACGGGGTGAGCTCCCGTTGCTCGGTCCCTGCTCCTGCCAACCTAGCAGTTCAAAAGTCCCGGCAGACTGGAGGAGGGCAAATGTTGTCCCTATTTTCAAAAAGGGGGAAAGAGAGGACCCAAATAATTACCGCCCAGTCAGTCTGACATCAATACCAGGGAAGATTCTGGAGCAGATCATTAAGCAAACAGTCTGTGAGCACCTAGAAAGGAATGCTGTGATCACCAATAGTCAGCATGGATTTCTGAAAAATAAGTCATGTCAGACGAACCTGATCTCGTTTTTTGACAGAATTACAAGCCTGGTAGATGAAGGGAACGCAGTGGATGTAGCCTACCTTGATTTCAGCAAGGCATTTGACAAGGTGCCCCATGATATTCTTGTAAAGAAGCTGGTAAAATGTGGTCTTGACTATGCTACCACTCAGTGGATTTGTAACTGGCTGACTGACCGAACCCAAAGGGTGCTCATCAATGGTTCCTCTTCATCCTGGAGAAGAGTGACTAGTGGGGTGCCACAGGGTTCTGTCTTGGGCCCGGTCTTATTCAACATCTTTATCAACAACTTGGATGATGGACTCAAGGGCAACCTGATCAAATTTGCAGATGACACCAAACTGGGAGGGGTGGCTAACACCCCAGAGGACAGGATCACACTTCAAAACGACCTTGACAGATTAGAGAACTGGGCCAAAACAAACAAGATGAATTTTAACAGGGAGAAATGTAAAGTATTGCACTTGCGCAAAAAAAATGAGAGGCACAAATACAAGATGGGTGACACCTGGCTTGAGAGCAGTACATGTGAAAAGGATCTAGGAGTCTTGGTTGACCACAAACTTGACATGAGCCAACAGTGTGACGCGGCAGCTAAAAAAGCCAATGCAATTCTGGGCTGCATCAATAGGAGTATAGCATCTAGATCAAGGGAAGTAATAGTGCCACTGTATTCTGCTCTGGTCAGACCTCTCCTGGAGTACTGTGTCCAGTTCTGGGCACCACAGTTCAAGAAGGACACTGACAAACTGGAACGTGTCCAGAGGAGGGCAACCAAAATGGTCAAAGGCCTGGAAACGATGCCTTATGAGGAACGGCTAAGGGAGCTGGGCGTATTTAGCCTGGAGAAGAGGAGGTTAGGGGGTGATATGATAGCCATGTTCAAATATATAAAAGGATGTCACATAGAGGAGGGAGAAAGGTTGTTTTCTGCTGTTCCAGAGAAGCGGACACGGAGCAATGGATCCAAACTACAAGAAAGAAGATTCCACCTAAACATTAGGAAGAACTTCCTGACAGTAAGAGCTGTTCGACAGTGGAATTTGCTGCCAAGGAGTGTGGTGGAGTCTCCTTCTTTGGAGGTCTTTAAGCAGAGGCTTGACAACCATATGTCAGGAGTGCTCTGATGGTGTTTCCTGCTTGGCAGGGGGTTGGACTCGATGGCCCTTGTGGTCTCTTCCAACTCTATGATTCTATGATTCTATGAAAAGCACGTCAAAGTGCAAGTAGATAAATAGGTACCACTCCAGCAGGAAGGTAAACGGCGTTTCCGTGCGCTGCTCTGGTTCGCCAGAAGCGGCTTAGTCATGCTGGCCACATGACCCGGAAGCTGTACGCAGGCTCCCTTGGCCAATAAAGCAAGGTGAGCGCTGCAACCCCAGAGTCGTCTGCGACTGGACCTAATGGTCAGGGGTCCCTTTACCTTTACCTTTACTTTTAACTATGGATCACTATGATGACTCTCATTTTACCTATCCATGAAAAGGAGGACATTTCCTGGAAAAAGAGGACATATGGCAACTTGGCACGTCCTTCCCTCCCTGAATGGGACAGTCTTTCTGGAGAGCGAAGGGTTAATCCTCACTCTCACGGTTGCCATCTTTGTGATTTCTTTATTTTTACTTTATGAGCTTTCCCATCACGGAACTGTAGCGTTGGGCCAGGATCCCCAAGGGCTGCTCAAATATCCTCAAGTTATCAATTAAAGGAATTAAGTGGGTAGAGGAAAGTTTTCCTCCCTCTCTTCTAACGGTAGCTTCGAAATTTTTTGCACATCACTTGGGAAGACAGGGGAACTAATGCCAGGGTACTGGAAGAAGCAAAGATCACCCGTGTTGAAGCAATGTTCTTCAACATCCACTTCGCTGGACTGGTCATGTTACGTGGATGCCTGATTGTCGTCTGCCAAAGCAAATACTCTATTCCGAACTTAAAAATGGAAAGCGTAATGTTGGTGGTCAACAAAAGAGTTTTAAAGACTGTCTCAAGGCAAATATTTAAAAATGTAGTATAAACACCAACAACTGGGAAACACTGGCCTGGTAAACAGCCTTTACCAACGGTGTCATGGGCTTTGAAGACACTCGAACTCAGGACGCAAGGGAGAAACGTGCCAAGAGGAAGGTATGCTTGGCACACCCTCACTGGGATAAACTCCCACCCAGAAACCAATGTCCCCACTGTGGAAGGACGTGTGGATCCAGAATTGGCCTCCACAGTCACTTGCGGACTCATGGATAAAACTGTGTTCATGGAAGACAATCTTACTCGGCTATGAGGGATCGCCCAAGAAGAATGGACCTCTGGTTGCCCCCTGTGAGAACAGGAGGGTGGACCAGATGAGGCACTGGGCTGATCAAGCAAACAATTCTTATATTCTAATTTCCTTTTTCTTCTCTTTACCCTCATCAACAAAACTTCCACCTGACCTTAAATCCTGCATTCCCACATCCTGTCCTGTCCTTCCTTCTGGATAGGACTTTAACTACCCCCAGCCCAACTCCTGGTCCCCATTCCTTCTCCAGCCCCTCTGATCGTTTTCTGCACAAAAGAGGGGGGGTGAATTTTCATTTACGTGCAGAGCTGAGCGCTGAGCACCCTGCCGTTGAAGCCCGTGAAGATGCCCCCCCCCCCGCCTCCCACCACAACCCACGCCGAAGTAATAACTGCTGCCGATTAGGAACAGCGTCTCTTTAATAGGACAGCCGCCGCGCTCTGCCAGACTTTAAAACAGTCATTATTTCATCAGACGCCCCATTAAATTGTCAATTTCCCCCACACCCTGCTCCAACTCGCTTTCCCCACGACTGCTCGGGATGACAGGATCCAGGCTCTGCAAAGCCTGAAGCACAAAAGTGGCTCCCCCCTGCAGTCCCAGGCGGCAGTCTTCTTGCCACGGCACCCACCTGCTGCACCTGTTGGATGTCCAGCCTGTGGAGCTGAGCCAACGTCCATTGGCCAGAAGATGGGACCCTCGTCTATCTATGTCCCACCTCCCCCCCCCCGCAAGTAGCTCAAGGTTCTCCTTCGTCCCATTCCAATCTCACAACGGCCCTCTGAGGTAGGTTAGGCTGACATCGCCCCTTGAGCTTCAAGTAAGGATTCTAACCCTGGTCTCCTAATACAATAATAATTTTTTATTTATACCCTGCCCTTCCCGGTTCAAAAAACCGGGTTCAGGGCAGCTAACAACAAATTTAAAACACTTAATTGATGCAACAAAAAACAGCATAAAATACAGTATAAAACATGAATAATAAATTCAGAATTCAAAAATCAATTTGGGGGGAAATCCATCCAATAAACGTTAGATGATCACCAAGGCTAGCTGGCTAAATTAGTCCTATTTGGGCCAGCGAGGAGACCAGGGGAGAATTAGCTGTGGGATCCCAGAGCGGGTGATCTTCATAAAAAGGGGAGGGGGAGGGAAGGAAGGGGAATAAAAGATCAGGCTGAATTCAAATTAAAGGCCAGGCGGAATAGCTCTGTCTTACAGGCCCTGCAGAAGCAAGTTAAATCCTGAAGGGCCCCAGTCTCCTGGGACAGAGCATTCCACCAGGTCGGAGCCATCACTGAGAAGGCCCTGGCCCTGGTGGAGGATAATCTGACTTCCTTAGGGCCCGGGACATCTAAACTATGATTATTCATGGACCTTAAGGTCCTCTGCGGGGCAGACCAGGAGAGGCAGTCCTGTAAATACGAAGGCCCTAAGCCACAAACGGCTTTAAAGGTCAAAACCAGCACCTTAAACTTGACCCGATACTCCATTGGGAGCCCGTGCAATCCTCTAACCTCTGGCTTGCCATTCAGGGTTGTTGTTGTTTTCTGGTATGAAATCAAGGCAGCTTTGCAAAACATTACTGGCACAGTGCCTCCAGGGCTGGCAAAACAGTGTCTAGACTAGAGATTGGCAGAAGGTAGGTTAGGTAGCTCTCTGGGTGAGATCTAAGACCTTGTGGTGATCGTGGGAGGACTCTGTGAACATGTGGGTGCAGTGTGTGGCCACTGTGTAAGAGGCAAATGCCATGCTAGGAATCATTTAAAAAGGATTTGGGGGGAAAACTGCCCAATGCCGTAATGCCATTATACAATAGACTAAATATAGCTACTCCTTCTCCCTGCCAGGGCACAGCGAGAGTGTCTTTCACAGAGTCCTCTTACAGGAAAACTCAGTGAGCTCCAGCTCCTATCATGTTCCTATCTAGCAAACATGCGTTGTTGGTTTTGACTGCATTCCAAATACCCCACAATCTGCCCCATCTGCAACAAAGCATCTCTCTCCCGGATCGGTTTCTGCAGCCACAGCAGGCGTTGTAACTGTTAGGAGCTGGCTGGCGGCCGGCTTGAGAAAACAGCACGCAAGAGGTAATTCAACAGAAGATTTATTGCATACAAGCAATTAGCCTCTGACTGCTCTCTCTGAGCGACCATCTATCACAATCAAGTTGACACTTCTGAAGAACGCTTCTGGCTACTGCAGAATATCCTAAACCTCCTACCCTTACGTTTCTGGGGTCACACTGCATCACACTGTGGAGTCATGTTGAGCTTGTGGTCCACCAAGATCCTTTTCACATGTACTGCTATTAAGTCAGGTGTCCTTCATCTGATATTTGTGCGTCTGGTTCTTCCTGCCTAAGCTGAGGCTCGGGTCGCAATGACCTGGTGCCAAGTGATGGACACAGGCCCCGGTACCTCTGGGATCAAATGGGAGGTGATGCAGACTTCCTGACATTTCCTCAGCTGTTTGAGGAGCTACACCGGAGAAAAAGAGAGGCCACTGCTCTTGCTGGTGCAGGGAGAAAGCTCTCCCTGGCCATGATCCCAGCCTGTTCAAGAACACTTTCTTGTGTGTATGGCTGAGCTCAGGTTGCTTTTCCTTTGTCAGTACACTGCACTTCAAAATTCAATGTTGCTACCTTGTCTTGTAAACATTTTCCCTGGCCTTATTTATCTTCTTTGTCTCCCACTCGTAATAGAGTTTTGCTGAAGTGTTATTATGGCGGATGCTAACAAAAGAATTTTATTTGGCGTGGGGGGGGTGTCTTCTGGAGGGGGCGTGATAGTTATTTGTTCTATTGTCATTTGATCTATTTTGCATCCCTCAACCTTTGCAGTAAATGTTACTGACTAAAAAATGACAAATACCTGCACTGCTGAGGACATTTCTATTATCCTGTCCCTAGATATTACACTTGAAAATGAATAAAATATACAAGGAAAGTAATACTGTCACGGGGGGTTATTGGATTAGGGTTGCTACCTTTGGCTGGGCAAAATAAAGGACAAGAGACTGTCTGCATTACAGGGGGCTGGACTAGACGATCTCTGGGGACCCCACTCTACAGTTCTATGAGTCTCAGAGCAGTTCTGCGGCTGCCAGAGAGGCCCCAAGGAATTTGACACAAGGCGTCTCATTTCTCCACTTCCCCAATTCTGCGGCGCCTAAGAAGCCGGGAGCAGCTGGTACGTTAAACCCAAAGTGGCAGACAGCGGCTCTTGAGAGATGGGGTTCATGCGAGGCTGCAAATGAGTTGGGCAGGGAACTCCTTGAGATGCTGGGGAAAACATCTCCAAGAAAATCGAAGTCGAAATCCAGCTTTGGAGGGTGGCGAGCTGCAGCTTCGAGGGCCACCCGCTGCAATGTCACTGCCCGGTGCTAATCTGTCCTGGCACGCTTTGCCAGCGCTGCGGGGCTGCAAATGGAGCAATTGAAAGGGACACGGAGGTCGGGGCACAGAGCGGAGGGCAATTATTTACAGCGAAGAAAGAAGCACGCCTCCGATTTCTTCCTTTTTCAGTAAAGGTGGTTTTTTTCCGATATTTCATTTTATAATCATATAAAACCATTATAACAATGGAGGGAAATTGGAAGATGAAACGCAGAATGATAAAATTGGCACGTGGGTTTAAGGGATCACAAAGTCCAGCTGATTATCAAGCTGAGATTCCTACCTTGCAGGGGGTTGGACTAGATGACCCCTGGGGTCCCTTTTAAGATTTTATGATTCTAACCACAGCTGCAGACCTGGTCTTCTTCCACAGAGCGCTGCTACCGGCCAGTGCCTGCACATGAAGGAACAGGGAAGCAGAGCTGCCGTGGCCAACTGAAAGCAGCTCAGATACTTTTGACTCTTAAGTCAGACCGGCTTTTGTGAGACAGGAGATCTTCCTCTGCGCTTAGGACTAAACTTGTCTCTCCGGAGTTGGGATTCATTTAATCATCTCATTTACATGAAGCTCTGTCCTCTCTCTTCCTTCTGAGGTCAAGGCTCTGAGAACTGTCAGTACGTTCCGTCTTATCTTCGCGGAGATCTGTTTTTATTTTATTTTTTCAAATTTTAACAAAAGCCCACACTTATCTGAGCTTTCTGGCAAATTGGATTGCTTCCAGCTTTAACTCTCAGCTACTGGTCAAAGATGTCGCCATCTGTTAAATACATTGCCAGATGCAGGCATGGGTAGAGAAAAAGAGAAAGTCTGTTGGGCTGAATGTTTGACGGCTCAGGGTACATCAAGAGGAGCTGAGGTGTGTTTGCTTCTGCACAATGGGCAACCACATAACCCTGGTGTGTAGGGGTGTGGGGGTGTTTGGAGAATAGCTGTCATGGCTAGTAGCCATCGATAGCCCTCTCCTCCATGAATTACGGTAGTCTCGCCACGTTTGCAACACTGACATCGAATTCCAGACATTCCACTGACATTTATTCCAGAGGCCAAAGGCTCTGCAACAACAGGGGCACCGTTTTGTTATTACGCGCCTCTTTTGTTCCGGGCAGTCCCCCCCAAATCCCTTTTGCGCAAACCCTTCTGCCACTTTCCATTCCTGGCGGTCATTGCAAACTCCGCGTTAATTGGTTCAATTGATCAAGATACAGATAGACCACCATTTCATTCACATTCAAGCGATGTGCCGCAAATACACGGGCACATCAAAATCAAAGGTTGCCAGCTAACTGTATAAGATTCCCCACACTCACTTTAATTGTCTGCATAAGCCTGGTGGCACAGAATCATTGAGCTGTAAAGTTGGGAGAGACCCCCAAGGATCATCTAGTCCAACCCCCTGTGTTGTAAACAAAAAATTGCCCTTTTCCCTTTGGGGGTATCCAAGAGCCCATATAAAGTCCTTACATAGGCTCCCTATTGGTAGCAGAGAATAAGAGAGGCCAACCAGAGAATATTGAGAAGCAAAGCAGCTAGTAAGCCTGATCTTTATTGATCTGTTGCAACAGGGTGCTCCCCTCACCCGCAGGAGAGAGAAGGAACCCAGAAAAATGGCGCGCAAGGCCTTATAAAGACGCCCTCCGGAGGGCGCCCCGTGCTTTGGGCGGGTGTCCGCAAGGCTTGGGGCTGCAGCCGCGGCTGGGGGGGGGGGAAATAATTTTTTTAATTAATTCCCCCCCCCCCAAAAAAAACGAGGTGCGTCCTATGGGCCGGTGCGCCCTATAGGACGAAAAATACAGTAGTTCCTGGGCCAGGTCACAGGCTCACACCCTATTCAAATGCAGACATACCCTTAAGACAGGATTTGTGAAGGAAAAGACAATGGGGAGGCTTTTCCATTTTCCTTTGACCTTGCAGAGAAATCATTTGGTCAGTTTGGGAATCAAAATGGTTTCAGGTCGGTCTTCCTGTGCTGATCTATGTACGTGCTTGGTTGGTACATTTATGAACATTTAACATATATCTAAGACCTCAAAATTCCTATCACACCTGCAAGGCAGGAATCAAATGTTTAAAAACTAATACTGAAGATGGCTGCCGAGTCTCTGCTGGAAGCGGATTCCACAAGACTGGTTCAACAGCTCAAGGCTTGGTTATGTGTTGACATCAGGCGAGATTCAGCCTCTCAGGGGACAAACAAAGATGATCTCAGTGATCATTCGAGAGAGAAAATGCTTCAGGCAATCTCTCAGCCGCTCTGGACCGAAGTACTTCAGGGCTTTGTAAATTTACAAAAGAACCTGACTCTGCAGCAGATGGGCAGCCAGAGCAGATGTTTTTAAAATGATGTCCTGTGTTGCTAACTGGTCCAGTCTGCAGCCTTGCCTCTGAATCCCTGCACCAGATGGAGCTTCTGCACCCAGCTCAAAGGCTGCTTCTTCTTCTTTGGCGATCACTCGTGGTGTTATGTACTGAGCTGAATCCTAGAACAATAGGATCCAGAATGCAGCAGTCTGATTGGTCCACAGGAGCCACCCAATCCAGCTGCAGGTGGAAGTAGATCAGCGACCTGATTGGCCTGCAGGAGCAGCAAATCAGGCTTCTGGAGGAAGTGAATCAACAACCTGATTGGCCTGCGGGAGCAGCCAATCAGGCTTCTGGAGGAAGTGAATCCGCAACCTGATTGGCCTACAGGAGCAGCCCAGAATTAGCCAATCACGCGGGGCCCATTGTGTTAATAATGTATATATAGCTAGACATTTTGGGCAAAGCTTCATTCATTGCTACTATGAGCTGAATAAAGGTAAAGGTAAAGGGACCCCTGACCATTAGGTCCAGTCGTGGCCGACTCTGGGGTTGCGGCGCTCATCTTGCTTTACTGGCCGAGGGAGCTGGCATACAGCTTCCGGGTCATGTGGCCAGCATGACTAAGCTGCTTCTGGCGAACCAGAGCAGCGCACAGAAACGACGTTTACCTTCCCGCCAGAGTGGTACTCATTTATCTACTTGCACTTTGATGTGCTTTTGAACTGCTAGGTTGGCAGGAGCAGGGACCGAGCAATGGGAGCTCACCCCGTCGTGGGGATTTGAACCGCTGACCTTCTGATCAGCAAGTCCTAGGCTCTGTGGTTTAACCCACAGCGCCACCCGCGTCCATGAGCGGAATAAAGAGCATGAAATTCACACTGGACTCCGAGTATATTTCACGTAGCCAAATAAGATTGTCTTCCATAAACACCATTAAAGCTCAGGGGCAGCCCCACACAGAGCACATTGCAGGAGTCTAGCCCCAAGGTTACCAACACAGAGACTACAAATCCCCAGTCTTAGGATGAATACTGATTCAGACCATTGGTCCATCCAGCTCAGAATCCTCAACATCTCTGTAGGCTTCAGACAGGGAGAAGTTCTCAGCCTTAACCAAGATGGAAGCTGGGATCTTCTGCAGGCCAACCCATAGCTGTCAACTTTTCCCTTTTCTTGCGAGGAATCCTATTTGGAATAAGGGAATTTCCCTTTAAAAAAGGGAAACGTTGACAGCTATGGGCCAACCAGATGCTCAGGGCACCACAATTTGAGAAGGATATTGACAAACCTGAAAGTGCAACAGAGGCAACCAAGATGATCAGGGAATTGGAAACCTTAGGAGGAAAGGTTGAAGGAGCTGGGTATGTTTTGCCTGGAAAAGAGGAGATTTGATAGCCAGCTTCAAATATCTCAAGGGCTGTTACACAGAGGAGGGAGCGTGCTTGTTTTCTCCAGCTCTGGAAGGTAGGACTCGAACCCATGGCTTCGTGTTACATGAAAGGAGACTCCAATTTGGACACCAGGAAGAACTTTCTGGCAGAAAAAGCCCAAACTGGGGCATGGGATGACGTCAGCCTCAGAGAACCAGGTAGCTAAGAGACTTAAGGGGATTTATCAACTCATACCATTGGCTGTTTGTTCACCTCGTCTAAATTTAGTGTTTTGGAACGGCATTGTATGAGCTGTCACTTAAGAAGTTAATTCAATATTTGTTAACAATTAGAACTTCTGTTAAAAGAAACACAGTTTCTTCGTCACCCACATTCCAGGCTTCTTAAGTAATAATTTGATCGCACGTTATCACGGCTGTCACAGCTTCTCTGCTCGGGAAGAAGCAAGGGAAATATTTTCAAGCCACAAAACTAACTCAATTGTTACGGCAGGGAGGGAGAGGGACTCCAGCCCAGGGGCCAAAGGCAGAGATATTTTTAAAATGGTTTGAAACATAAGAAGAGCCTGCAGGATCAGGCCAATGGGCCATGTGGACCAGTTCTCACGGTGGCCAAACAGATGCCCCAAAAGGAAATCCACCGTCAGGATTCGAACACAAGAGCCCTCTCCTCTCCTGTAGTTTCCAACAGCTGGCATTCAGATGCATTTTGGACTCGCAGCCGTCCATGGAGGTGCAGGTCAATTCTGTGTCCAGGGCAGCTGTCTCCCAGCTCCATCTGGTATGCAGGATGAGACCCTTCCTGCCCGCAGACTGTCTCGCCAGAGTGGTGCATGCTCTGGTTATCTCCTGCTTGGACTACTGCAATGCCCTCTACGTGGGGCTACCTTTGAAGGTGACCCGGAAACTGCAATTAATCCAGAATGCGGCAGCTAGACTGGTGACTGGGAGGGGCCATCGAGACCACATAACACCAGTCCTGAGAGATCTGCATTGGCTCTTAGTACGTTTCCGAGCACAATTCAAAGTGTTGGTGCTGACCTTGAAAGCCCTAAACGGCCTCGGTCCAGTATACCTGAAGGAGCGTCTCCACCTCCATCGTTCTGCCCGGACACTGAGGTCCAGCTCCAAGGGACTTCTGGCAGTTCCCTCCCTGTAAGAAGCCAAGTTACAGGGAACCAGGCAGAGGGCCTTCTCGGTAGTGGCACCCGCCCTGTAGAACGCCCTCCCATGAGATGTCAAAGAGAACAACAACTACCAGACTTTTAGAAGACATCTGAAGGCAGCCCTGTTTAGGGAAGCTTTTAATGTTTGATGCATTACTGTATTTTAATATTTTGTTGGAAGCTGCCCAGAATGGCTGGGGAAGCCCAGCCAGGGGTATAAATAATATATTTATTTATTTATTATTATTATTATTATTATTATTATTTATTATTATTATTATTATTATTATTTATTTATTATTATTATTATTATTATTATTATTATTATTATTATTATTATTATTGCTGCCTCCTGGCTAGTAGCCTTTGATAGACCTCTCTTTGTCTAATCCTCTTCAAAAGCCATCTAGGTTGGTGGCCATCAATGCCTGCTGTGGCAGGGAGTTCCAAAGTTTAAACATGGATTAGAAAAATGATGCCTCGTTTGGAGAAAGGGGATCTTGAGAATTCTCCTCCTTTTGGGCACCCCAGTTTAAGAAGGATATTGACAAGACGACCAAGATGACCCCTGTCAGCCAAGAAAACTGATCTCCCAGGACGGCCAGCCGGTTCTTCCTTTGGGGAGCCAGAAGTCACTCCACACTTCTAGGACTTCTGCTCTCCTTGACTTTTGCTGCATTTTTTCTTGCATTGCAGGGGGTTGGACTAGATGGTTCTTGGAGGTCCCTTCCAATGCTGGGATGCCATGATTCTCTCACCCTGACACCCGAAACGACTCTTCCACGCAGGGGAATTCAACGCCGGAATGAAAGGTGATGGCCGTCGGCTCGGAAAATCACTGTTTTCCTCTGCCAGGCCTCCTCTTCCCCACATGATCCCTGCGTGTGGAAATCTCTCCTTGCGAAGAAGAGCGCTCCGGTGAAAGGAAGCCCTTATCTCCTCCTGTGGTTCACATCCACCTGAGCGCCCATCTGAGCGCGCCCACCTCTCTGTGCGACGACATCCCTTTCTCTCCGCAGCTCCCTCAGTGTCCATATCTTGGCTTCTTTTATTCTCCGTGTTATGTACTGAGTTGAATAGGATCCAAACTGCAGCAGTCTGATTGGTCCTAGAACAATAGGATCCAAAAGGCAGCAGTCTGATTGGTCCTAGAACAATAGGATTCCGAATGCAGCAGTCTGATTGGTCCTAGAACAAGGCAGCAGTAGGATTGGTTGGCAGGCACCACCCAATCATGCTCCAGATAGAAGTGAATCCACAACCTGATTGGCTTACAGTAGAATTCCGGAATTAGCCAATCATGTGCAGCCCATTGTGTAAATAATGTATATAAAGCAGATACTTTGAGGGGACTTTCATTCATTCCTCCTCACCACTATGAGCTGAATAAAGAGCATGAAATCACTTTGCGACTCTGAGTATATTTCACTCCGGCAAAGCAGCTCTCTGAATGACAAGTCGCCCGATTAAGATCTCCCGCTTTCGCAGGCGACAAAAGATCCCGGGGCTCTGGAGAGAGCGCAGAAGCGAGACGCGCGCGCTCTGACATTCTTCTGGAGCCCCGTGAGTCACCCTCCTTGGCCACTCCACCTGGTCCCCGCTTCCTGCCTCCGTCGAAGGCAGGTGCCTGCGTTTCGCGAGCCAAGAGGCCTCGCTTTCCGCTGAGTCTTCCTCCCCCACTTGCGCCTCCTTCTCCAGGGCTTCGAGGGGCCTCTAAATGCTCTCAACAGCTCTCCAAAGGCAGCTTGGCTTCAATGGAGCTCGGCTTGCACGTTGCAAGAGCAGCTTGGGAGAAGGAAGGTCTCTGGAATGAGTTACAGATAGGTAGCCGTGTTGGTCTGCCATAGTCAAAACAAAAAAATTTTTTTCCTTCCAGTAGCACCTTAAAGACCAACTAAGTTAGTTCTTGGTATGAGCTTTCGTGTGCATGCACACTTCTTCAGATACACACTTCTTCTCTGGAATGAGTCATTGCTCTGCAACTGCGGGAGGGAGGCAGCCCCGCTGGGATTTCCCTTTATAAATATAAATTTTTATTTGTTTTACCATATCATTTTCAACAATAATTAAACATTATTTTACATCTTATACAAATTTTTTTGACTTCCATCAATCACATCTGAAAATTTTCCAATCTAATCACTTAGTATACATTTCTTACTTTCACTATTACATTTAAATCTCATAACTAATACAGTGGTACCTCGGGTTACATACGCTTCAGGTTACAGACTCCGCTAACCCAGAAATAGTGCTTCAGGTTAAGAACTTTGCTTCAGGATGAGAACAGAAATCGTGCTCTGGGCGGCTCCCAACAGAATATTAAACACAATAAAATGTCAAACATTATAAACTTCCCTAAACAGGGCTGCCTTCAGATGTCTTCTAAAAGTCAGACAGTTGTTTATTTCCTTGACATCTGGTGGGAGGAAGTTCCACAGGGCGGGCGCCACTACCGAGAAGGCCCTCTGCCTGGTTACTTCAAGCTCCCTTTGCAAAGGGCCAGCTCACAAACATCTCTGTGCGGGACCAAGCAAGGAGCGCTGCTCTCTATGCAAACATATGCATCACCGAAATAACAGCGGGCTTCATTTCCCCAGGAACCCAGAATAATTTTTCTCTTTGTCATTATTTCAATTTTCTTCCCTTGGTTGTGCTCTTCAACTTAATCCTCGTCGGGTTTCTCTTCCCCCTTTCTTTTTGCATTTGTCGGAAAGCAGGGGAGCGTCTAATTGATTGCCTCCTTCCTTTTTGCAAAGCAATATTCCCCATGCAATTTGTAAGAGGAAGCAGGTCCATGAATAAGAAGATCAGGGCCTAAAATAAATAATGCACTTGTGCACCAGATGTAGCACCACCATTAAAAAGAATAACATTGGTTAGTTCATATATACACACACACACACACACACACACACACACACACACCGTTTACAGGGACGCGGGTGGCGCTGTGGGTTAAACCACAGAGCCTAGGACTTGCCGATCAGAAGGTCGGCGGTTCAAATCCCCGCAATGACGGGGTGAGCTCCCGCTGCTCGGTCCCAGCTCCTGCCCACCTAGCAGTTCGAAAGGACACCAAAAAGTGCAAGTAGATAAATAGGTACCACTCCGGCGGGAAGGTAAACGGCGTTTCCGTGCGCTGCTCTGGCCCGCCAGAAGCAGCTTAGTCATGCTGGTCACATGACCCGGAAGCTGTACACCGGCTCCCTCGACCAATAAAGTGAGATGAGCGCTGCAACCCCAGAGTCGGCCACGGCTGGACCTAATGGTCAGGGGTCCCTTTACCTTTACCTTACCATTTACAGCTTATAGCAGAGTTAATAGCTCAGAATCTGGCTCTACCCAGTCCTGCCATTCTGTCTCATTCATAAATCACTAGCACCTCTTAAAACAACCTGGGAACAGTTTACCTGTGAGATCTCCTTATTCCATACAGTGTTACCTCGGGTTACATATGCTTCAGGTTACAGACACTTCAGGTTACAGAGTCCGCTAACCCAGAAATAGTGCTTCAGGTTAAGAACTTTGCTTCAGGATAAGAACAGAAATCGTGCTCTGGCGGTGCGGCGGCAGCAGGAGGCCCCATTAGCTAAAGTGGTGCTTCAGGTTAAGAACAGTTTCAGGTTAAGTACGGACCTCCGGAACGAATTAAGTACTTAACCTGAGGTACCACTGTATACACAAACTCGACCACTTTGATCCACAGAACTGGCACTCTCACAGATGCACATAGGACCCCTTTCACCTTTGTAATAACTCAGAACTTTGGAACTCCCTGCCAACTGACATCAGGCAGGTGCCTTCGCCGTTCTTTCCCCCCACTCACACACCTGCTAAAAACAGGTTTTTTGTGTAGACAAGCCTATCCAGATGTTCAGTAGGTTGATGCGAGTTTTAATCTGCTTTTAGTTCTGTTGTCATTTTAGTTTTCCGAAAGTCTTTTAAGTTATCGCTGGTAATCTTTCTTATGGGCAATTTTACTGTATTATCTTTCTTGCAAACCACTTTGGGGCTTGGTTTGGTTTTGCAAACAAGCAGTGCATAAATGTTAGGAAACAATAAATAAAATGTCCTCGTGATGTGACATTGCGCAGCGTGGGCTGTGAGCCGGCACCTCGCAAAGGAAGATTCTGGTGACTCACGCAAGTGAGCCAAATCCCGTGCTCAGAAAGGAAGTCCAAGCAGAAAAATGAATCTCCGCGCAGGATCCTTAGTTGTGACGCATTGAAGATTTCTTCCCTGGTGTCATGTTGATCCTGCAAGCGAAGCGCTGTGGGGTGCAAAACCATCGTGTGTCTCTATTCCAGCAGTGCCCCCAGTTTGCATCGGAAGGAACATTTGCAGCAATAACCCAAGAAAAATTGCAGGAAAAGTCGCTCCATGATTCATGCGAGGATTTCTCTGCTGCCACATCAGGGCAATTTGCGATGTTAAAACGCAAATCAGTGTTCTAAAAAAAAGAGACACATAATTAAAAAAGAAATCATCTGGACATGTGGAAGTCAAAAGCGAGGGTGCCTGTCGCATCTCTGCTGGAAGAGTATTCCACAGTCTGGGACCAGCAACACTGAACACCTGATCTCTGGGTGAGTCCTGCTGGGCTTTTGCAAACATCGGGACAATTAACAGTGCTCTTCTGCATGGTGACTGAGGTCGGATATAAGGTCTCAGGAAGTTCTTAAATTACTCCAAAACCATCCCTTTCTGTTACCCACTAAAAGTATTATTACTTTTAGTTTCAGGGACGCCGGTGGCGCTGTGGTCTAAACCACTGACCTGTCCTGTGTTGCAATTAGTCTATGTTTCATTTCATTAAAAAAATATTTTACAGTTCAGTATAGTTTTGGGCTAAACCACAAAGCCTAGGGCTTGCCGATCAGAAGGTCGGCAGTTCTAATCCCCGCAATGGGGTGAGCTCCCGTTGCTCTGTCCCAGCTCCTGCCAACCTAGCAGTTCGAAAGCACGCCAAAGTGCAAGTAGATAAATAGGCACCTGAACCCTGGAAGCTGTCTGTGGACAAACACCAGCTCCCTTGGCCTGAAAGCGAGATGAGCACCGCAACCCCATAGTCACCTTTGACTGGACTTAACCATCTAGGGGTCCTTTACCTTTTACCTTTTTGACTTTTAGTTTCAATTATACAGTCATACCTCGGGGTACAGATGCTTCAGGTTGCGTTTTTTGGGGTTATGGACTGCGGAAACCCGGAAGTACTGGAACGGGTTACTTCCGGGTTTCGGTGGTCACGCATGTGCAGAAGCACTAAATCGCGCTTTGCGCATGTGCAGAAGTGCCGAATCGCAACCCATGCATGCACAGATGTGCAGCTGCGGGTTGCAAACATGCATCCCGCACGGATCACGTTCGGAACCCGAGCGTCCACTGTATGTCCAGCTGTCCTTTGTCAACAACACTGTTTTTTTTATTGTGGAATATATGCTATATGGTAATTTATGGCCCTACTAGGTATCGAAAGCCATTTGCACATAACACAATATGTATTTTATCAAAGTAATTGTTGAACTGAAATACAATTATGAAGTATATTAATAGTGAAATAATTATTAAGCTCTAACTTAAAATGTAGGCAGCCTATATAGAGAAATGAGCAAACCAGTGATAATTTAGGGAGCAGGCTAGCAGGCGGGGCCCATGACTTACATAAGAGGTCAGCAAACTTTTTCAGCAGAGGGTCGGTCCACTGTCCCTCAGACCTTGTGGGGGGCTGGACTATATTAGGGGGAGAATGAACGAATTCCTATGCCCCACAAATAATAAATATCACACTTCAAAATGACCTTGACAGATTAGAGAACTGGGCCAAAACAAACAAGATGAATTTTAACAGGGAGAAATGTAAAGTATTGCACTTGGGCAAAAAAAATGAGAGGCACAAATACAAGATGGGTGACACCTGGCTTGAGAGCACTACATGTGAAAAGGATCTAGGAGTCTTGGTTGACCACAAACTTGACATGAGCCAACAGTGTGACGCGGCAGCTAAAAAAGCCAATGCAATTCTGGGCTGCATCAATAGGAGTATAGCATCTAGATCAAGGGAAGTAATAGTGCCACTGTATTCTGCTCTGGTCAGACCTCACCTGGAGTACTGTGTCCAGTTCTGGGCACCACAGTTCAAGAAGGACATTGACAAACTGGAACGTGTCCAGAGGAGGGCAACCAAAATGGTCAAAGGCCTGGAAACGATGCCTTATGAGGAACGGCTAAGGGAGCTGGGCATGTTTAGCCTGGAGAAGAGGAGGTTAAGGGGTGATATGATAGCCATGTTCAAATATATAAAAGGATGTCACATGGAGGAGGGAGAAAGGTTGTTTTCTGCTGCTCCAGAGAAGCGGACACGGAGCAATGGATCCAAACTACAAGAAAGAAGATTCCACCTAAACATTAGGAAGAACTTCCTGACAGTAAGAGCTGTTTGACAGTGGAATTTGCTGCCAAGGAGTGTGGTGGAGTCTCCTTCTTTGGAGGTCTTTAAGCAGAGGCTTGACAACCATATGTCAGGAGTGCTCTGATGGTGTTTCCTGCTTGGCAGGGGGTTGGACTCAATGGCCCTTGTGGTCTCTTCCAACTCTATGATTCTATGATTCTATGATTCTATGAACCCAGAGATGCATTTTAAATAAAAGCACACATTCTACTCATGTATAAACATGCTGATTCCTGGACCGTCCGCAGGCTGGATTTAGAAGACGATTGGGCAAATCCAGCCCCTGGGCCTTAGTTTGCCTACCCATGACTTATATCATAGGAGCCTACACAACACAAAACACTGTTACTGTGTGCAGGTTTTATTTTATTTGTTTTTTATCTTATATTTTAGAAATGTACATTTAGGTTTTTCCCCCTTTAAATTGTTTTGCTTAGTAATCTGGCACTGAATGGATCCTACGGCCATGCTGTGTCCCCACATGTTTTTTGGGGAACCACAGGAGAGGAGAGTACAGCTTGTGGGCTTCGCATTACCTTCAGGAGCTTAGGGCCTCATCAAACCTAAATCTGGCCCTGGATCCATTGCTAGTCCTCCTTGCCCTGGCCCTTTCCCCTTCTCACGCTCAGAGTTTGCAGTCACATTGAGCACCATCCCTTCTCTGCCTGGCCTCCCCCGTGCTCTGCTTCGAGGAGGAAAACGCACCAAGTCGGAACAAGTCGCAGGGAAACTAATTTGTCGCCCACTCGACGGACAGCCTGCCTGGCACTCGTTCCCCGGCCTTCGAAAGCGGGTCTCGCTAACGCAGAGACGCCTCAAGAGCCTTCAAAGCAGAGCGCAGATTCCTCTCGCTCTTTTGTACCAGCTAGCGTCTCCATCTCAAGGTTGCCAAGGCATCCCACGTCGATTATCTCGAACAATGATCAGCACTCTGAGCCCAAGACGGAGCCGGCTCGCTTCTGCCTCTTGTCCATTCATTGCCTGCAACCTCTCTGCACCTGCTCCTTCCGTCTCGCAGGCGCAAACGCTCCCCCTGCGAGGATGGCCATTGTGATGCGAACGCTCTCCTCCTCCTTCCTCCACCGCCTCCCGTTCTCGCTCTGCAGAGCGCGCCTCTCTCCCTGCCCACTTGAACCCAGTAAATGTCAGCATGGCTCCAGGCTTTCTTTTCCAAAATGAAAAGGCAGCGAGAGATCCGGGCAGGTCATAGAATCATGGAGTTGGAAGAGGACCCCAAGAGTATGGTTACCAGATTTTTTTCAATGAATCCGGGGTGTGTTTTTTTGAAGCTGAGTAGCAACAGGGAGTCAGTAGTGGGGATGGTGAGGCAAAAGACCCTGCGCCCAAGCACACATGCATATTGTATAAAGGTGCAAAGCCCTTCTTTCGCACCCTGTAAAACAAATGCGGAGTTTTTTAAAAACTGGGCAGCGGCGCCGCCCGCCCATGACTCCCAAGCCTTCCCTGATCTCCTGCCCCCTTCCCCCCTTGTTTTCACAGATCGGGGGAGGCTTGGGAGTTGCGGCAGGCTGGCCGTTGCCCAGTTTTTAAAAAAAAAAAAACCTCTGTGCATTTATATTTCACAGGGTGCAAAAGAAGGGCTTTGCACCTTGCCCAGCAGAGAAACTGCGCCCCTTGCGCCCCTCCTGGGCAATGGCGTGCCACCCGCCCGAAACTCCTGAGCCTCCCCTGATCAGTCAAAACAAAGGGGGAAGGGGGCAGGAGATCTGTACCACCGGACATCCCCGGTTCCCCTTTGGCAGTGGCAGCGGCAGTAAGCAGCTCCTGAAGCCAGCCAGAGCCAACTGCGCTACCAGGCTGGCTCCGGGCTGCTGAGGCTGCCACTGCCACGTTTCCAGGGGACAGATTTGCAAATCTGGGAACAACCCAGGGACGGAATTTGTCCGGGGACAGATTTGCAAATCCAGGGACTATCCCCAGGAACTGGGGACGTCTGGTAACCCTACCCAAGAGTCATCTAGTCTGACCCCCCCTGCAAGGCAGAAATCACAGCCAAAGCACGTCAAGGGACGTGATCCTCGGATTCAGCACTGCCACCCTCCTGGGCTGGATTAAGTCCTTGAAAGGCCCCAAGTACTGAAAAGATGATATGTGTAATTCAAAATAAAAGCAATATGAAACCAGTCTCTCATGCCAGCCTACCTCGCAGGGCTGTTGCAGGGATCAAATGGCAAGAGGGAGAACCGTGTGTGGCACCTTGAACTCCTGCAGGGCGGGGGGGGGGAGGCAGGTAGAAATGCAATAATAAAAATAAAAAGCTGGACTTGAGTTCAATAGCACCATTAATATCTCAGCTGGTAAGAGCAGGAGACTCTTAATCTCAAGGTTGTGGATTCGAGTCCCACGTTGGGCAAAAGATTCCTGCACTGCAGGGGGTTGGACTAGATGACCCTCAGGGTCTCTTCCAACTCTACAATTCCATGATTCTATTATTCACTCCTCTTGCAGCTTCCGGAAGCTGCTATTGAGAGGCACTGCTGCCCCCAAAGCCTGATTAAGGCCCCACAGAATTCAAAATAAAAACAATACTGAACTGTAAAGTATTTTGTTCATGAAATAAAAACGAAACCCATTTAGGTGGGGATAAGCAATAGTTCTGGTTTTTCCCATGAGTATTCTGATGCTTTTTTTTTAAAAAAAAAAGGCAAACCTCTCCTGCAACGAGCCACCACCAGCAGTTATTTGACTGGAGGGAGGGAAATGCCCTTTGCACATGTTCAGAGGCAATCTCCAGATTCTGGTTCTTGCATCCTGGGCTGGGCACCAGGATCCAGAACAAATAGAAAAGGCCGAGTCCCTGTTCTGTGTTATTTCACGACAGGCAGTGCAGTGCAATGTTAGAGACCTGGGTGCAGATCTCCACTTGGCCATGAAGCTCACTGGGTGTGACCTTGGGGGCCGGTCAGTGCTTCTCAGCCTATCCTACCTCACAGGGTTGCTGTGAGCTCCTTGGAAGAAAAGCTAGATAAAAATGCAATAAATAAGTTCTTTCCAAAGAGAAACTTACCTTACCAGCTTTGCAATGCTGCTCTCTCTTCTGTTCCCTTAAAAGGGACACGGGATCCCCGCACCATCATCTCCTCCTCTCCCCCTCCCTCCCCCCCCCCCCCCCGGGCAAATGGATGCATAATAGCCCAGGGAGACTAATGGAGCCTTGGGAACTGACACAGTAGAAGAGACTCTTCTCCATTAGCTGCAGAAGCAGCCGCTGCCCTGGCGTTAATGGATGCATTGGAATCCTAACGATGATAAAAAGAAAGGATATTTGCAATGTTCAGTGCAAGAGGAAAAAGCCGAGATGAAAACACGTTGGGAGAGGATCTCAGCTCTTGGGCGGCCCAGAAACTGCCTCTGAAGGAGCAAACAGGACCCCACGGTGTGTGGGAACGCAGAAAGGGGCGCATACAGGTCGCTCTGAACAAACCACTGCTCAGCCACAGGTGGCTGGTTAAACTGTGGAATTTGCTCCCACAAAGCAACAAAGGCAGGGAATCACAGAACTGCAATGTTGGAAGGAGGATCAGTCATGAAAGCAACCTCTTGCAGAAAAAGGTGGGTATAAATGCATTCAACATATTGAGGTTGAATCCTGACAAGACAGAAGTACTGTTTTTGGGGGACAGGGAGCGGGCAGGTGTGGAGGACTCCCTGGTCCTGAATGGGGCAATTGTGCCCCTGAAGGACCAGGTGCGCATCCTGGGAGCCATTCTGGACTCACAGCCGTCCATGGAAGCACAGGTCAATTGTGTGTCCAGGGCAGCTGTCTACCAGCTCCACTGGTACGCAAGATGAGACCCCACCTGCCCACAGACTGTCTTGCCAGAGTGGTGCATGCTCTGGTTATCTC